>NW_024096968.1:0-1200000 GCF_016545835.1 Crotalus tigris
AAAGGTTGAGAACCACTGTTTTAAAGAGTCAGATACTTTGAAGCTGTACTGCAGATTGGCAGTTCAAGGAACTCCCGGCTGAATGGTAGAAACACTTTTGTGCTCTATCCACTGTCTGGAAAGCAGCCAGGGTTGTAATTGCAGAAACAAATCATTTTAACCTAGTCACTCTGGTTTCCAGAAAGATCCCCCCAAAATGTTATAACGTTCTCCATGTCCTTGTAAAGTGGGCACAGCTGTGCCCTCTCTACCTACCGTATGTGGTTGGTCTCCCCTAGGAGTCTCATAAAATCCCAGCAGAAGACAATGCAACAGTAATGTATTTGCCGCACAACTGGAGTAAACAAAAAGGAGACAAACATAATTTCCTATCAGCTGCAGATGATGCATCTTTCATCTAATGTGTGGGTTGGATGACTTCATTGGCACTTTAACAAATTGCCAGATCAGTTGAGCAAGCGAGAGAAACTTTCATGAACAAGATGCTCTTTCTGGCAAATTCTTTGTGGCAGTCCCTGAGATATTGGAACACTGCTATCATGTCTCCCCTCATCCTTCTCTTCATTAGACTAGACCAGGGGTGTCAAACTCAATTTCATTGAGGGCCGCATCAGCATTGTGGTTGCCCTTGGGGTGTGTGGCCAAGGTGGGTGCAGCCTACTGGGAGGGCATGAATGGAGTGAGTGTGGTCTACTGGGTAGGCATGGCGAGCTCTACATCATTCGCATCAAGGGGGGCTTGGGCAGGAGTGGGACAGATCTGAGGGTCTCTGGCAGAAGGGGGTGGGACCAGGGTAAGTGCCAAGGCATGATCCACTGGAGGAGCCTTACTGATCCTCTCAGGCCATGCGGGGGGCGGGGAGCTAAGACTTAATGCGTTTCAGCGTGGATGGCCACCACAAAATTCTACATTGGCTCCTGGCTGGCCTGGGCCAGGGCCAAGGCAGCGGGGGCTGTTCCCTCACTATTTCCAGGATGGCTTCGCGGGCCGCATCCGGCACCCAGGCCTTGTGTTTGACATGTCTGGACTAGACATACCTAATTCCAGCAACCGTTCTTTATATGTTTTAGCCTCCAGTCCCCTAATCATCTTTGTTGCTCTTCTCTGTACTCTTTCTAAAGTCTCTTTTTTACATTGTGGTGACCAAAACTGGATGCAGTATTCCAAGTGTGGCCTTACCAAGGCATTGTAAAGTGATATTAATACTTCACGTGATCTTGATTCTATCCCTCTGTTAATACAGCCTCCTCCTGGAAGACAGAAGACAAGATACATACAATTGCTCCATCTATCAAAACAGTAGGAAAAACAACCTGATCAAAATAATATGCCCTCCAAGAAAAGAAATGAAGAGAAAGGTTGTAAAAAAACACACATTGATAAATCCCTGCAAAGCACCTGGTGCTGTTGGATTGAGACATTTCCACTTGATTTTTCATTGTATTTTGGAACTTGATATTGCAATGTAATTATGTGATGCAAATGTCTCAGCAATTATGGAGCCAGTCACCTTAATATTAATGGCCACATATCCATCAGATTGGTGAATGCTTCTTCAGAAGCTAACCTGGAAGGTAAAGTAGTGTTGGTTGTGAGGGTCCTATAGAAGCTTAATAAGGAATCTATTCTGAATTCCTAGGATCATTCTTTTCACCTAGAAATAGATAGTGTCTTATTTGATAATCTTTGTAGTTCCCCCCCACCCCACCCCTTTGGACTAAATAGCCAATGACTGTGTTCATGTAATACATGGAACAATTCAGCCAATCATACATTAGTTAATATATTGTCTAAGCCTGGCCAGTCCAGGCCATTTATAGTTGAGGATATCATGCAAATGTATACATTAAGTTAAACGAGTTAACTGTGTTCAGTTAACTCTAGGCATATCATAGGAACACAGCCGATATTCAGCAATTACAAACTGTGAATGTATAATAATTTAGTAAAGAATTTGATCCTGTACTGATTTAATCTGTTTTTTAATCTGGTGAAGATGGTGCCCATTTATCTTCATTCTGCTCAGAGGTCCTTAATGACTGAGTCTACCACCGTTCTGAATGTTCTCCTGTCTCTTTAAAAACTGCCAAAAACATACACTTGAGAGATGAAGCTTTCCTTTCTACTTATCTTAGTAATAAAAAAACTCTGCTAGCTAAATTTCCATTTGCTGTTTCTAGCAAAACAAATCTCAGTAAAAGAGAGAGAGAAAAAATGTTGGCAATAATGGCAAGAGAAGCCCTATTCAGGAGCTGAAAAGAATATCTGAATCATCTTAACAGTAATGGAGCTTATTCCAAATTATTCTCTTCTATAATTTATAAAGTCTGAGCAGAATCAACTGAGCGGTTAAGATCAAGGTTGCTGAATAAGCTATCTTTCTTCAGTGGGTTTAATGATAGCTTGATGTGCAGAAATCAGGCAAAGGTTTCCATAGTGAGGATCTAATCGAGACTAATTACAGATCTATCCTCACCAAATGGATATTCAAAAGCAAACCAAAAAGTTGTCACTCTAGATAATCGTGTTATCAGAAATGCTGTCATTATTTTTAAAATCCACATTTATGAGCCGAAGATCTGCTGACTAAGAACATAACACTGAGAGTTGGAAGATGTGATTCTATGTTCATTTTGCATCCATCGGAACATCTCCCGATATACCCTTGCATGGATCGGATCAGACGTTCTAAGGGCTTCACCACACTGCATTATTTGTTCTTGAGAAACATCAAAAGGCAAAACTCCAAGTATTGTACTGCAGAACTTTTGCCAAAGCATCACTCTCATTCTTTTCATTCATTCATTTCTGACATGAGTCCAGAGGAACAAAAATAACGCCAGGCACGTCCAGCATTCTGCTTAAGAATGCATGAGTCAGAGATCTTGGGAGGATTCAAAAAAAGAAAAAGAAAAAAAGATGGAACAAGTATCTACACTGTGACAACATCAAGCCCACATCTGACACGATTATCACTTTGGATGTTGCTGCATATTATTTCTTCCTACCTCTTTTCACTTAGAGTTGAAGCAACCCAGATAATTCACATTTGCTTTCCTAAATCAGAAAACAAAAATCCTGCCGCTGCCGCTGCTGCTTGCAGAACAGTTAACACTAATAAGAGAATGTAAATGCTCTAAAAAGAGATCTAATATATAGCAGCATGGAGCTTATGATGTTAGATGAGGAAAGGTGGTAAAGTAACTACCTCTAAGGGAGAGTATTGCTGGAGGTGTGCAAAATAGAATAATTTAACAATTCCTGACTAAGGAATGATCTGAAACGTTGGGGTTTAAGGTAATGTTGGATTTATACAGATAAAAAGATAAACCTCCATTTTTTTTACTTCTCTCAAAATCATCCCTTCATACACTTCCAGATGCATAGCTGAGAGAGCCAGACTCCTCCTCGTCTGCCCAATTTCTGAAATTTTAACTCTGGCCTCTGGTTTTATCGGCCTACATCATGGCTAGGCAAGCTGTAGCCCCAACTGAAAATTAATTCTGAACCCCTTCTGAGGACTGCACTCTATGTGGACACAATTCAACTGGTTCTGCCTCCTTTTGGTAAGAAGCAATCAAAATCTGTAGTGTATCCCCCAAAATCGGTTTAACATTGTTTTTTTTAAAAACAAAAAACAAAACGGGCAACCCAGATCACTCACCTCCCCAACTCAGAAGAAATGGGAAATTGACAGCCTAGCTCACTAGTTATCATCTGTCTCCCTGTAGCCTTCAATTCCTCATATGCATGTCCATATCAGAAGTGCACTTGGCCCTAATGTAGCCAAAATCATTGTTCATCCTCCCAGCTAATCAAGTGAATTATTTCATTTGGCACTGGAGACCATGTTTATTAGTGGTTTGTTAGGGTGTAGAGCTGCTCAGAGTAGGAGTGCAGGGATATATATATGTTTGGGGATCAGCCTTATTGGCTCAGTCATAGTAAAATGTTTGCAATGGCTACCATTTTTGAGCCACAATAAATATTTAGCTCTAGGCGTGTTGCACTGAGTCTCTGGGCAGCATTAGCCAAATTCTCGTCTGCTTTAGGGAAACCTAATAGATGAGTATCATGAACAGCTAGGAAGGCATATAAATTAGGAAGTGAGGCAACACTTTTATTGTCCGTCTCAAACCAGACATGGCCCGACACTTGGCAATTGACTCCTATTTATGAGGCTTGCAGAATCCTGGGTCCATATGATCACCTGTTGCAACCTTCTGATGAGCAAAGTCGAGGGGAAAGCCTGATTCACTTAACAATGTTGTATTAACCTTCTTGCTCAGAAGAGACTAAGTCTAGAGAAGTTGCCACACCTCCTGCTGGACTAGACTGTCCCAGTTTTTGACCAAGGCGAAGCAACCGACAATCATCTGATGCGATGGCTCCTCCTACCCCGGACACAGGACCAGACGACCCTTAAAGGGTGAGTGTGGATTCTCCATCATCATGCTGAGAAAAGGCATTCAGGTAAGACAACGCCCCTTCTACAGCATGATGAGTGGAGAATCCACTGGTGGGACATACCAAAGCTGCTCATGTCCCTACGGGGGGGGGGGGAACTAGTCTGGGCTTGTGTCCCACTAGATGAAATCACTGGTTGCAACACCCTCCGGCCAAACGAAGCATCCGAAGAGGCAAACTTGTCCAACTTGTAATGCCTGATGAAGGAGGAAGGGGAGGACCAAGTTGCCGCCTTGCAGATTTCTTTGATGGAAGCCTGTGTCGACCAGGCCGCTGACGTAGCCGCACTTCGGGTGGAATGTGCCGTGATGTGGCCAGGAATAGGCAGGGAATGCGATGTTATTAATTTAACAACTGCAGTGATTCACAGTAATAATTACTGTGGCGAGAAATGTCATAAAATAGGGCAAATTCACTTAACAACTGGATTGCTAAGCAGCAGAAATTTTGGGCTCAATTGTGATTGTAGTCAAGGACTACCTATAGTAGCAGGGACAGTACATTTCCTGCCATTGTGTTGTTTTGTTGAGATTCATAGCATTGCACTAATTCAGCAGTGGTATAAGCCCTCTGCCCCCAAATACCCTCAAGATTCAAATAAAGTAATATACAGTAGGAATATTTCCAGTAGAAATGAAAATTTACATGTGGCTTTTAACCGTGTGCTAAAAGGCAAATGCTTGAGAATTTGTCAATGAAACCACAGTACTAGAATCAATTTTCACAGATTCACCATTTGGTTCCAGAAATCTCAATCCATCAGTGCGGCTTTTCCCCAAATCATTTTTTTTTCTCCAGCCAAAAATGTCAGATGCTAAAGTAGAATTTTTTTAAATAGACTCAGACTTATTTTTATGTGGCATGATTTACATTAGTGACAAATATTAATTCAGAGCCCTGATAAATAATGATAGTTTCATCACAGCCAGGAAAACAGTTTACCAATTTTGTTCACATTTGTGTTGAGAAAAGCTCTTATTTTGTTAAAAGTGCCAAGAATTGCCTTCTGCTGTGTTAGGTGGGAGGGCTCTAAAAGTGTAATATCATTTTCTATTTAGATGTTGTAAAAGAACATTGGATCATTGATCCTAGTAACCAGTCAGTAAACAATAACACTCATACAGTGGCAAGATTAGGGTTTGATTGACAACAAATATGGATCACAAATATGGCATTCAAGCTGTTGGTTGCAAGTTGGACACTTAGGCCAGTTTTGCGCCACATTTTGGTCACATTACAAAAAAAAATGTTGAGACTGGAAAAAATGCAAAGAGGAGCAACTAAGATGATTAAAGGTCTGGAGACTAAAACATATGAAGAACGGTTGCAGGATTTGGCTTTGGCTAATCTAGAGAAAGGGAGGACTGGGGGAGGGGGACATGATAGCAGTATTCCAGTATTTGAGAGGCTACCACAAAGAGGGGTCAACTTATTTTCCAAAGCACCAGAGGGCAGGACAAGAAACAACGGATGAAAGCTAATCAAGCAGAGAAGCAACCTGGAATTAAAGAGAAACTTCCTAACAGTGAGAAAAATTAACCAGTGGAACAGCTTGCCATCAGAAGTTGTGGGTGTTCCATCACTGGAGGATTTTAAGAAGAGACTGGACAGTCACTTATCTGAAATGGTATAAGGTCTCCTGATTGAACAGGGGGTTGGACTAGAAGAGCGTAAAGGTCCATTCCAGCTCTATTCTGATTGATAATTGAACTTGAAATATTGCATCCAGATTTGGTCACCATATCAAAGAAGTTGAGACTCTAGAAAAGAGTGCAGAATGCAGAGAAGAGCAACACGGGTCTGGAGGCTAAAACATACGAAGAACAGTTGCAGGAACTGGGTATGTCTATTCTAATGAAAAGAATGATTAGGTGTGACATGATAACAGTCTTCCAATATTTGAAGGACTGCCTCAAGGAAGAGACGATCCATCTATTCTCCAAAGCATCTGAAGGCAGGACAAGAAGCAATGGACAAGAAGGCAGGCCATCTTTGGGGAACGAGGACTCGCTATATTAGAGCGATTCCTTGTTCCGGCCCCTCAAAAGGCCCATCCTGTAGTACTGGTGACAGGGGAGTACAGGTTGTACAACTAGTACTACTAGTTGTAGGCTGCTGTTGCTTAATGCCAGGTCCATTGTCAACAAAGCCCCCCTTGTCCATGATTTAATATTGGACAGCGGGGCGGACCTGACATGTATAACTGAAACCTGGCTGGGCCCTGAGGGGGGTGTTTCCCTCTCGGAGATGTGACCGGACGGGTTCGTGGTGCTTCATCAGCCTCGACATCAGGGCAGGGGTGGGGGAGTGGCAGTCATCACTCGGAGGTCCTTGAGTCCTCGTGGGATTCCTGCCCCGGAGGTTGTTGGGTGTGAGCCCCTCCTATTGAAGTTGGGTTCACGGGTTCAGTTGGGCTTGCTGCTGACGTACCTATCTCCCAGCTGCGTTGCAACAGCCCTGCCTGCGCTGCTGGAGTCAGTAGCCGGGTTGGCGGTAGAGTTCCCCAGACTTATGGTACTGGGGGACTTTAACCTGCCATCACTCGGCGAATGCTCAGAGGCGGCGCAAGAGTTCATGGCTTCCATGGCAACCATGGACCTGACCCAGGTAATCCAGGATCCGACTCATAGGGGTGGTCACACACTCGACCTTGTGTTTCTCTCGGGGCAATGGAGACATGATCTGGAATTAAGGGGAATAGAGATCTCTCCCTTGTCATGGACAGATCATTTTCTATTGAGGCTGGACTTCAAAGCATCACTCCCCCATCGCAGGGAGATGGAGCCGACTAGGTGGTTCCGCCCCAGGCGCCCAATGGACCCAGATCGGTTCCAGGAGGAGCTTGGGGAAATACCTGACTCTTTTGTCCACAACTCGTCCGGGTCCCTGGTTGCGGCCTGGAATGAGGCGGCGTCCGGGGCCCTGGATCGAATTGCGCCTTTGCGACCTCTTTGTGGTGGTGGTCCCCGGAGGGCGCCTTGGTTTACTGAGGAGCTCCGGGAGATGAAGCGCCACAAGAGACGTCTAGAGCGACGTTGGAGGGCCAGTAACTCTGAATCTGACCGATCACTATTAAGAGCCTATCTTAGGACTTATTTAGTGGCGATAAGGGTGGCAAAGCATGTTCATTTTTCCGCACTTATTGCGTCCACAGAATCTCGCCCGGCCGCCTTGTTTAGGGTGACCCACTCCCTTCTTAAAGTGGAGGAGGCGGAGGAAACCTTGCAGGGGAGAGCTGAGGAGTTGGTTCAGTTTCTTTCGGACAAAATCGCTCAGATTCAGAGAGACCTGGATTCCGACTGGGCAGTGCCAGCCGAGTTGCCGGGGGCTGGTCTTAGTCATGTTATCTGGAGCGAGTTTGAGCCTGTGACCCCTGATGAAGTGGACAAGGCCATGAGGGCAATGAATGCCGCCACCTGTTTATTGGACCCGTGCCCCTCCTGGCTGGTTTCTGCCAGTAGGGAGGTGACACGAGGCTGGCTCCAGGCGATAATCAACGCCTCCTTGATGGAGGGGTCTTTCCCGCAACCTTTAAAGGAAGCGGTGGTGAGGCCCCTCCTCAAGAAGCCTTCCCTGGACCCAACTGTTTTGAAGAACTTTCGTCCTGTCTCCAACCTCCCCTTTGTGGGGAAGGTTGTAGAGAAGGTGGTGGCGTCCCAACTTTTGCGATCCTTGGATGAAACTAATTATCTGGACCCTTTTCAATCTGGTTTCAGGCCCGGCTACAGCACTGAGACTGCTTTGGGCGCACTGACCGATGACCTCTGGTGAGCCCGGGATAGGGGTCATTCCTCTATCTTGGTGCTTCTTGACCTCTCAGCGGCTTTCGATACCATCGACCATGGTATCCTTCTGCGTCGTCTCGGAGAGGTGGGGGTGGGCAGCACCGTATTGCGGTGGTTCTCCTCCTACCTCTCTGACAGGTCGCAGTCGGTGTTGGCAGGCGGACAGAAATCGACCCCTAGGTGCCTCGATCATGGGGTGCCTCAGGGCTCGGTTGTGTCCCCCCTCCTTTTTAACATCTACATGAAACCGCTGGGTGAGATCATTCGGTGACACGGGGTGAGGTATCATCAGTACGCGGATGATACCCAATTGTATATCTCCACCCCGTGTCCTTTCGGTGAAGCAGTCGACGTAATGTGCCGGTGCCTGGAAGATGTGAGGGTCTGGATGGGGGTGAACAGGCTTAGACTCAACCCTGACAAGACCGAGTTGCTCTAGGTCTTGCCTCCCAAAGGTCAACTTGATGGTCCCTCATTAGTCCTGGGGGGGGGTAAATTTACCTCCCTCAGTGCAGACACGCAACTTGGGTGTCCTCCTGGACTCACAGCTAAATTTGGAACAACATCTATCGGCTGTGGCCAGGGGGACCTTTGCCCAGGTTCGCCTGGTGCACCAGTTGCGGCCTTATTTGGACTGGGAGGCTTTACTCACTGTCACTCATGCCCTTGTCACCTCAAGACTGGATTACTGTAACGCGCTCTACATGGGGCTACCCTTGAAGAGCGTTCAGAGGCTGCAGTTGGTTCAGAATGCAGCCGCGAGAGCGATTGTGGGCGCGCCAAGGTACGCCCACGTGTCACCTATCCTCTGCGAGCTGCACTGGCTTCCTGTGGGTCTCCGGACGCAATTCAAGGTGTTGGTTATCACCTTTAAAGCCCTTCATGGCATAGGACCAGGTTACTTACAGGACCGCATACTGCCGCACAGTTCCCAGAGACCGGTGAGGTCCCACAGATTGGACCTCCTTCAGGTCTCGGCCAGACAATGTCGGCTGGCGGGCCCTCGGGGAAGGGCCTTTTCTGTGGTGGCTTCAACCTGGTGGAATCAACTTCCCCCTGAGATTCGAACTACTCCCACCCTGCCGGCCTTTAAGAAAGCCATTAAAACTCTCCTGTCCGGCAGGCCTGGGGCTGATGTCCCTGGGGGGGGGCGGGATATGATCGGACACGCTGTATGAATGTATTTATTTTATTGTTTTATTGTCATATTATTGTTTTAAATTTTGTACGCCGCCCTGAATCCCTTGGGATTGGGCCGCATATAAATTTTAGAAATAAATAAATAAATAAATAAAATAAACTAATCAAAGACAGAAGCAACCTAGAACTAAAGAGAAATTTCCTGACAGTTAGAACAATCAAGACTTTCCTCAGGAAGTTGTAGAGGTTTTTAAATAGAGACTGGTCAACCATTCGTCTGAAATAGTGTAGGGTTTCCTGCTTGAGCAGGAGGTTGGGCTAGAAGACCTCCAAGGTCCCTTCCAGCTCTGTTATTCTATGTCCTTAACCTTTATTTTGTTTGTTCTGTGCTTGCTATGATTGTTTTAGTAATCATTTCCAATTTTGGTTCTAGGTTTGGGCAGAAATAAATTTCTGAAAAAGGATTAGAGAGTCAGTCTCAGTAGGACATTGATGTGCATAATGCAGGTGATGAATGTGACTAATTATGTACCTTTTAACATCTGGAAAAATTAAATATTTTTCTGAAGACATATAATGAAAATAATAGGTAAACCACAACTAGGCTAATCATATTTTAGCCTAGTGTACTGTGGTAGTTTAGTGTTTCACAGACCTAGAAACCATCTAGAGTTGCTGGAAATTGCTGGACAGCGTATAAATTTAATGTTATTGTTGGTTACACAGTCAACCAAATGTTTATATTTGATCTTGCAGTTTTGTCCACTTATTGAGTCTTTCCTAAGGTCCTGGGATAGGCAGATGTTGTTGTTTAATAATATTAAAGCAGATGCTTGTCTGTGTGAATTCTAAAATCCCAAAGCACTTTAGTTCTTCATTTTCTATTACGTTGTTATTTTATGTTCCCACCAGTTCTTGTCCACAGGCAAGTGCAATTTCTTGCAGATATCCCAATGCACCTTTTCTTGCTACTCTATCATGCCGTTGTTTGTAATTGGTCTATATGTGATCTTGCAGCAGCTAGCTAGATGGCCCACTATTGCTTCAGATTCTTTGCAGGGTCAGCATTTGCTATCTGTTGCTATCTTCTTAATCCTGGTTTTGTACACATTTGTTCTTAAGGCTTGGTCTTATGCAAACAGAATTAGCCCCCTGTCTCTTTCTTCAACTTTCCTGCTGTTCATTGCCAGATCTCATTATCTGCTTTGCCTGCTTGGTTTTTTTTTAATGTATTAACTGTGTAATAGATTACCCTGCCATGTTTATTTTCTATACTTCATTTAGTCTTTCTTCTAGGCTAGTTTGGTCTTTTTCGTTTTCAGCAAGCCTTCATGGTGTACTAGCTTTAGTGCCTCTTCTTGACTGTCCTTCAGATATTCTTCCAAAGTCCTTTTTTTCTCTTCAACCGTCAAGCGCCTGAATTTTGATCACGTTGACTATGGGATGCTGTGACAGTTGTAAGTTCAAGAATCAGTTTGTAAGTCATTTTTTTCAGTGCTGTTGTAATTTAACGGTCACTAAATGAATGGTTTTAAGTTGACGATTGCAGCTAATCACTGTTTAAGAACCTGTGTTCTTCTCCTCTCCTCTCCTCTCCACTCCACTCCACTCCACTCCATTCCATTTCAATGGCTTTTTTCTTTCTTATAAAATGTTAACATCTGCTTAGATGGAAAAGTGATCTTCCAGTATTCTCTCCAGGAGTGAAGTCACTTCTCTGCATTCTCGGCATTAATCATAACTGTCCTGTGACTGACTTGCATTTTTCAATTAACACCTGAAAGAGAGGTTGCTTAGGCAAGCTAGCACTTCCTATTTACTCTTATGGACAAACTGTGTGATAATACAGTTTCAGCTCTAACCCCAATCAGATCATTATTTCCCTCTTTTGTCGCAGCGTCCAGTGTCTGGCAGACACTTAATCCTCATTAATATCTAATCTTCCCTTGCTTGTTACCAATTCTGGGAATGGAGGGGTTTAGAGAGTTTTAGGGATTCTAAAACCTGCCCAACAAAAAGAGCCTTTTTTTTTTTTTTGAGTTGAATAAAATTCTGAAGCCCAAGTTCTGGACTTCTATCCTCACCACTCAGGCTCACTATGACAAAGGGAGGAGCCATCCTCTCCATGCTGAAAGTAATTAATGGGGCAATTTAAATAAACATGATGCTCTTCGTTTCAGCCTTGGCATAACTTTTTATGTCTTCCTGCTTCAGGTATCCATCCTGTAAATTGTAAATTAGCTGACAATGCAAGCAATTCAGAAAACAATGACCATTATTATTTTTAAACTGATCACAAGCATTGTCACACTGGGATCACGTGAGGCAAAGGGAAGAAGACTGCAACTCAGATATGCCCTTACCTTGGTGGCGGTGGTGGTTAGAAGCATGTAAACAAATAAAAAAAATTGTTGGATACATAAGCATTTCCTCAGTTCATCTCTGCTGATCAGGTGAGATCCAATGGAAGGGATTATCCCAAGGCACCCTATTTTATGACTTCTATGACATGTAAGCTACTTAAAGATCGGTTCATGTGACAGGCCAGGCTATAAAGAGGCTGCTTTGACTGTGGCCGAGTATGTTGTGTGATCTCCAATATTGGGGTTTGGAAATGGCAATCAATAGCTTAGCATATTATTTATGTGAACCAATTCCATTACGGCTTAGCAACATTTTTTTAAAAAAAAAATGGCTTAGCACAATGTAAATCCTGCCTTTTTGTTTCAAGTGCCAAATCTTGAAAATCCAGACAACTCCACCCATAGTGCTACTCTACCCCAAAGTAAACAATTTGATGATTGTGCCAGCCCACCTACAATTTCTCACCTGAAGCAAATCACTTTGTGGCTTGCTTACTGTTGTAATAATAATAGCTTAGTCTTTTCCTCCCCCTTTTTTCCTCTCATTTTCATAGCAGTCTTCTGGCTATAAGGCTCTGGCCTATTGATAGGAGTGCCACATGATCAGCCTTCTGATTTTTTTTGCCCCCTGGATTTTAGGCTGGCAGAACTGGCAGAATTCCTACTTTGCAAGATCTCAGCTGACATCAAATAGTTCTGGCAAAGATAGCTGTGCTCTGTTGTAAATCAGTAGCCAGCTGCAGCTGCAATATTTATAACCTCTTTTGCCTTCAAAACACTTATTGAAAAACTTGTGTTCAAGTCGCTCATAAATGTTACAAGATCTGCTGAAAAATCTATCAGGCAAGCTTGCTTTGTTCCTCTTGGAGGCAAAACACCTGTAATCATGTCAAATACATACATACATATATATATATATATATTGTTTCCACCGTCATCTTTTTTTTCTCAATTTCCCTGAGATGAATCTTTAAGCAACTGACAATACCAGAAGCCTCAGAATTAACCTACACGTGAATTTCAGACTACGTCTAGATGCAAGCAAAAGTAAGTTGCCAACTTTGAAACTGACCCAGCTTCTGCATTTTTAACAGAACAATTCGGCGAGTGACATTTTCTCTCTTGCTTGGCTTTCGTGCTAAGGATTGCTTTGCTGCTAAATCTGTTTTCAGATTTTCTCTCAGAGGAACTCGGATAACAAATGGGTGGTCGTCCAATCACTGTGAATAAGCTTTTTGTCGGGGAACATTATCTACTGCCAGCATGAATTTATGCAAGTGTGTCAACAACACCCTTTAGTGTTTTTCTTTTAAAAGAGAGAGAGAGAGAAAGGAGAGAGAGGAGGGGGGAAAAAAGATGGCTGCTTCTATCAGAAGGGCTACCTTTATGGCAAGTGCATCTTTAATAGCTATTAACTCTGAGCTCTGCCTTTTGAAGGATTGTACTCGGATCTTTTATGGAAGGGACTTCCATTTTTCTAACTCATTCTCAGAGGACGTGTGGTACCTGTTGGTGGCTGTTTTGTTCTTCCTGTTTTTGCAAGGTGGCTGGCGATTCAGATAGAGGTTGTTCTCGACTTACAACAGCATTTCATTTGCTGACTGTTTGAAGTTACAATGGCACTGAAAAAGGTGACTTATGACCGTTTTTCACACTTACAACCACTGCAACATCTCCACTGCAGCATCACGTGATCAAAATTCAGACCATATTTATGATGGTTGCACTGCCCCCGGGGGGTGTGTCATGCGATCCCCTTTTGCGACCTTCCAACAAGCAAAGTCAACGGGGCAGCCAGATTCACTTAACAACCATGTTACTTACTTAGCAACTGCTGTGATTAACAACTGTGACAGGAAAGGTCGTAAAATGGGGCAAAACTCACTCAACAAATGTTTCGCTTAGCCACCGAAATGTTGAGCTCAGTCGTGATATTAAGTATTGTGTTGTTTTATTTGTTACATATTTCCTCGGTGTTTCACCAGTCTTCCTGGCTGTTCTTCTTCACTGCAAAAAGCTTTGTGGGAGGCACTTCCCGACTGATGAGCCTGCGGAATTTAACTGAAGAAAAGGAAGCCAGGGTGGCTGCAGAGCCCTGGGAACACGACTGGATAGGCAGCGCTGTGACTGAACTGCAGGACATTCCACCACACACACACAACACTGAACCAGGATGTTCTCCTCCAGCTTCAAGAATTGCATCACAGTTTTCTTCTCTTAAAACAATAAATAAAAAGAACTTCTTTTCCATCGAACAATATGAAGAGGCTTTAACAATGCAGAAGAAACCTTTTTGGCACAGCCGTAAATGCAGACCTGTGAGAAGGACAAACCTGTCCTTTTCCTAGCAACCCACTGGGGAGAAAAAAGAGGGCGAGAAATGGAATGTAACAGATTATCCCCAAATAACGTCGTCCTTAGCTTTACCCCATCCTTACTAATGTCGTGATTGAATTCTTGACCATCAGCCTCTCTGGCAACTACACAAGGTCCCCTATTCCAGAGGTAAGCAACCAGAAGCTCCAGGATCCCTTGAATCTTCGGAAACCCTCCAAAGCTTGCACCTGCTGATCACTTTTTAATGTAATAAAGTAATAAATATGTAATTCATCGTTAATTTAAAATCAGTTGATTGCCTTATTTTGTCTCTCACCTACTTTTGAAGGTTTAAGGGTGGCTTTTGGCCTGTGGAGGCCAATACAGTGGAACCATCCACAGATCTGAGATTTTTTTTTATGTTTGTTGGCTTATAGGAGATGCCAGAGAAATAGCCATGTGTGTTAAGAAAACAAAAGTCTGAGGTTACTGAGTTCTTATATTTAATTAAAAAAGCATTCTCTAGGAGCAAATAGATAACTGTAGGACTGCAAAAAAAAAATATCTAGCCTTGGCAAAGCTATTTCTCTCTGTCTGTTCTCTCTTTTCTTTTTTTTCTCTCCTGTGATTTCAGAGATAAAGACTGACACTAAGACAGAGCAGAAGAGACAGGTGGTAAAAAGTGAGGCAAATGAATGTGACTCTGATAACAAAGCCACTAAATCAGCAGCCAATGAAAAGGAAATAAAATTAATTCCAGCATTTGAGCATTCCGTGGAGATGTTTATTGGTGGAAAGAGGTTGGCGATGGAGGAAGCAATTGAGATGAGCAATGATCAAGTCAAGCTGGACCACCAAAAACCATTCTTCTACAGTTTGGGACAAAAGACTTAGATGAAGAATAAACACTGAATGGGAAGCCATGTCTCTAGCTGAGTTCCATTTTCTGAAGCAAAATGAAATTTTCTCATTCTGCAGTTCAGCTATACCGGCTCAGTCTTTGAAAGTAGAGCTGTGCTAGCAGGGGTGCTTTTTTTAAAAAAAACAATCTAAAATGACCTGGCTCTGATTATTCTTGATCTTCTGGGTGATGGGCTGGGCTGTGAGAGTTCTGGGAGAGTAAAGAGTAGAAGCCATGCATCTCTAAGAACATAAGATATACAGCCTCATCTCTTTTTCCGCTGTGGAGTAAGGCAACATTATTTATAGATGGGGGTTATATGATGAGGAGGATGTTTGAAGGCTGCAGGGACCACACCAATCATAATATCGGAGAATACAATATTGAATTTTACAGAGGATTTTTTTTTTTTGACAGAGTAGAAAAATATTCAGCAAAATACAGTATTATTAGTACTTGGGAATAGAGAGGATGCTCAAGAATGACACAATTTTGCATATTTTGATGAAAATAATAGTTAGGAAAATCACTTCTGCCCTGGATCATATATATATAGTATATGTATATGAATCTCTATCAATCACTTACCTAAGTATTTTTTCCTACTGATTGTATGTTGTCTGACCTCTAGTGGAACTACCAGCAGTCTACACATCATTCCACTCCAGCTTCTTTGTTAAACAGCTTCTTTGTGAATAATAGAGACCCAACTTTTTATCCAAATAAATAACTGGAGGCACACTGAATTTCACAACCAAAAGTATTTGATTTAATAGGAGAGTAGAGATTATTAAGGAGATGCACTGTGGTGCACTGGTTAAGGCACCAGGCTAGAAACAGGAAGACCATGAATTCTAGTCCAGCCTTAGGCACAAAGCCAACTGGATGACCATGGGCCAGTCCCTAGGAGGAAGGCAATGGCAAACCATTTCTGAAAAATCTTGTCAAGAATACTGCAAGTATGGTCCCGGCAGTCATCAGAAGACATGATATTTAGATAGACAGACAACAGACAGATTGATATGCTATTTAAGATGCTTATGGATCACAACAGCACCCACATGTATGATCTGAGTGGGTATGTTTTGGATTCCTTTGATTCAATAATGCCATCTATCAAGTCCCTGGAAGTGTGCCATCTCTGCCCTCTGGAACAGCAACTCTGCAGATATTAGCATGGCTTCTACTCTGATGATGATGAGATCCAAAAACCCAGATTCTATTCTCCTGGCCCTGGGGAAAGCTGGAACCCTATAAAATTCTATTTGGTTAACAATACGTTTTTTTTTTCTGACATGCATGGGAAAAAGTTGGTTTCATTTTTACTTTTTTATGTTGTAAGCCACTCAGAATTTATGTTATTGGATGGCTTCTGAATTGTGAGGGGGGGGGGAGGAGGAAGAGGAATACGATAACTAACCAATCAAAAATACCAAACCAAAAGAAGCAAATCTGATCAGAACTATTTGGTAGACCGTGTGAAAATAATAATAGTAGAAACAATAGAAAAAGCCACACTAGTTGGATCCGCACATACTGTATACTACACTGATACATTAAGACATCCTAGGTTCTTGGGAAAAATTCGATGCATATGAAGGCATTTCACACTGTTGTGATTCCACATTGTTGGGAACAGATAATAGGAATGATAACATCAAATAAACTGACTACAAATAATAGCATGACAAAGAAGTATCACTGATGCATTGGAATATCTGCAAGAAATACCTTTTGCCTCCAAGCAAGGATAGATAGGACCACAAAGTAGCAGAAAATGAAGAAGATAAAGTGTACTGGGACTTCAGAATTCAAATAGAATAGAATTCTAACATATGCCATATAACACTCCAGAATTAACAACTGCTGATAAGAAAGACAAAATATTCTGGAAAGTGGACATTGCAGTTCCTGGAGAGGGCAGAATGGAAGAGATATAATTGGAGAAAACCACAAAATGCGAAGACCTGCAAATAGAATGATTGTGGCAAAAGAAAGCAAAAATAGTACCAATAGTTAATAGGTGCCTGAGGTGCAATTCCAAAACATCTGGAGCACCACTTGAACACCATCGGCATTGAGAAATTCACCATCAGTCAGTTGCACAAGGAACCTTTACTTGGAACATAAAACATATAAACACACATGTTTACAATATTTATGTTTATATAAACATAAAAACAGATTGCATCCTGTAATACCTTTATCAAAGAACAACATCTGCCTATTCCAGGTCCTTTCTTCTTCTTCTTCTTCTTCTTGTGCCATATGCGTTATCGGAGGTTGGCGATCATGTTGGTGATCCTGTTTTCAGCAGCCGCACGAAAAAGTGCTGCTGAATTTTGTCCAAACCAGTCCCTTAGATTTTGAAGCCACGATGTTCTTCTTCTGCCTGGACCTCGTTTGCCTTCGATCTTTCCTTGGAGGATTAAATGGAGTATGCCATATTTTTCTGGGTGTCGCATCACCTGTCCGAAATATTATAATTTTCATTTTTTTAATTGTTTTGATGATTTCCCTTTCCCAGGCGGCTTATCACCAGTCCTTGGGAAGGACAATATTTGGACAAAAACGCCAAATCCAGTCTGAACATCCGATGATCAATCATAAGTAATAATAATATAAACCTGTGGATAGCCAGGTACCTTTCATTTAAGTCAGTAGTTCTTAAACACTTTGACACTTATCAAACAGTGTAATTGCAGACTTGTCCCAGGATCTGATATTTGTTTTTGTCTAACTAGCTTACTTCCAATATTCCCAATCATATTTTAGTCAAATATGACTGGTGAACCCAGTGTATGCGATAATTTTATGGTTAGTGAGTCATGCAGATCCAGACAATTGAGTTAATTCAATAAACTCTGGGTCAATCAGCCCCGAGTTGGTGCGCTAAAGTCTTGGATTGATATACCTTGTCTTTAGTAGCTGGGGGTGCAATTCAGTGAACCACAATGACTAAGCTCCACTGCTTGGCACTGAGAGCAGGGAAGGGGAAAGGAGAAGTGTGAAGATACTGCTGAAATTCAAGGCCACGAGATGGTAGATTTATGCCAGTTTTAGAGCTGGATAAATTAAAGCAATTCAGAGGGGTTGGGGGATGGGGAAGAGGGATGCTGGAGGAGTGAAGAATGCTGTTATTCTTCTAGCAGGTTCATTTCCATGCGATTAAAAATTGTTCACATACAGCAAGGGACTCCCTATGTAAAAAGCCCCTGGGTGGTTTCTCTTGAATGGGTTGCTAAGGTGAGGATTTAAGCTTGAAATAGTTTTAAATGAGGACGAAAAGAACACGTAGTCTCTAACACTGGATCGTTTGTGGAAGTGTGTTTTGAAAAAAACTTTTTAAAAATCCCAATAAAAACAGCAGCAGCAGCAATCATAGTGTGAGAATGCAAATGTGGTAACCAGCTGGCATCTTCTAGCAACATTGTGCCTTTGGTGAAATTATCTGGGGATGTGAAGATTGTCACCCAATATATTCGGAAAGCACCAGATGGAGAATGGTTGATGAATGGTGGCCTAGGCAAGAAAAGACAAAAGAGAGAAAGCTGTATGCAGCCTTTTTCTTCCTCAGCAATCTTAATTTATCTGTATAAACATTGAACTGCTGTATTTTTAGTACTCACTGGCTAACAGGCACAGCGAATTGATATTCAGTAGGTCATGAAGTGCCAGTCACAATTGAATGACTGAACAATAACAGGGGAACCAATAAAAGGGGGGGGACTAGATTAGTTAGGTAAATACAGGTTACATGGGAGACAGATTACAAATACCTTGTCGATTAACATTGGAGTATGTTAAATATTTGCTTCTTGTCAATGTTCAGACCAATTCAGATCAGATCAGGCCTTACATAAAACACCAATCCATATAAAAATAAATATACATGTACATAAAACATGTACATGAAAAACCAAAGCCAGGGACACTTATAGGGTCACTTATATTACAGAAAATGTCTAAACAATTTTAGAGGATGCACCAAAAAGAATTCAAGAAGTATCTTATTTTTTGCTTTCCAAGCCCCACCTCCATCCTTCCATTTAAAAAAGCCTTATCAAGTAAAGATGTCTATGTTGAGAGCCAGGATAGTATAATGGTTAAGATACTGGATCGGAAGTGGAAAAACCCAGGCTGAAGTCCATCCTCAAAATCATGGTTACTAAGGTGACCAACTTTTTTACAATGAAAAGGAGGACACAAATAAATTGAAGAAAAAAAATATCGTAAATAAAAGAAACATTGTATTTATTGCAACAATAATACAGAATACGCTATAATATGATAAATGCATAATAAAAAACATTTGTAACAATAAAATTTTATATTGTAATTATGCTTACATGCCTATTAATTATTATTTAAATGAGTACTGCATGGGGTGGGTGGCAGAGGCAGGTGTTGCGGGCCAGGCGCTCCAGGACGGCCACGTAGGTGTGCAGGGTGAGGTGGTGGCAGCGCAGGTCAGCACTGCGTAGACCACCAGCTGGCGTGGCCCATGGAAGGTCAACTGCCCGCTGCGCCCCTGCCCACAGCCGCCCCGCCAGCACCGCTGCCCTGCCGTGGAGAGCTGGCCCCGCGGCTTGCAAAGCACCAGCCGCGCCGGCTCCAGCCCTGCAGCTACCCCCCCCCAGCCGCCCCCAGCACCACGGCCCCCACTCTGCGCATCCCTGTAGAGCCAGCCCCATGGCTCGCAAAGCACCAGCCGCGCCAGCTCCGGACCTGCAGCCACCCCCCCAGCCGCCCCCCCAGCACCACCACCTACCCTGTGCATCCCCGTGTAGAACCGAACAGGGAAGATCAAGAGAAACTTACCGCTCCAGTCTCCTCCAGCTATCTTCGGAACTAAGTAGGAGATGGTGTAGTTGGGTAGCAGTGAGGGGTGCAAAGTTCCTGCAAAGTTTGCTGCCCAGATGTTTTGGCGTGCTCAGCAGCAATTCCTATTGGCTTTCGAAAGTCAATAGGGGGAGTAGCACAGCTCATGCAAAAGTTGAAAAAAACCATCAAAAAAAGGTACCGAAACGCCTTCTGAGCGTTCTATGAGTAAAAAAAAGCCCTGCAGATTAGTCTTCAAATATGGAAAAGGAGGACATCTAGGAGGACACTTTTTGAGGGAGGACAAAACTTAAAAAAGGAGGACTGTCCTCCCAAAAGGAGGACAGTTGGTCACCTTAATGGTTACTTCCTGGATGACACTGGGCCAGGCCTTTCTCTTCGTCCAACTAATTTCATAGGTTTGTGGAGGGAAATTAGAGGAGAGAATGCTTATGGACATATAGGTAGTTCTCAATTTATAACCACCACTGAGCCCAAAGTTTTCATTACTAAGCGAGACAATTGTTGAAGGAGTTTTGCCCCATTTTACTGCTTTTCTTGCTACAGTTGTTAAGTGAATCATTGCAGTTGTTGTCAATAAAATGGTCATAAAGTGAATCTGGCTTCCCCATTGACTTTGCTTGTTAGAAGGTCACAAAAGGTGATCACATGACCCCGGGCAGTGCAATTGTCATAAATACAGCCAGTAGCCAAGCATCTGAATTTTGATTGTGTGACCGTGGGGATACTGCAACGGTCGTAAGTGTGAAAAATAGTCATAAGTCACATTTTTCAATGTTGTTTCAACTTTGGTCAGTAAATGAATGGTTGTAAGTCAAGGGTCACCTGTACACTGCTTTCAGGAAAGGTGGCATCATCCATTCGTCTCTGACTCTCCGGCTAAACAAAAAAGACGAAACAAGCCACTCTAAGAGTTCTCTTTTTAATGTATTTGTTTACATTTCTAAAGACCTTTTCATAGAAAGCAAAGGAAAGGAAGGAAGGAAACATAGAAATAAATTAAAAAGAGAAGAAAAGAGAAATATGACTTCCTTTTTAATAGCAATGATAAAAAACCGATGGAAATTAAAAAAGAATACAATGAAAAAAATACAAAGTACAGAAAAGAAAAAGCAGAAAAACAGAAAAGAAAAAAGAAAAGAAATATATAAAGAAATGACGTTCTGCCTCATCGCTACAAATACAATGTTAATAACTTACCACCTTTTCCAATTTCTAAAAGTGATTTCTAAATGTGATTAGAAAATATGCAAACCCAGTGTTCCTTTAAAGGCACCAACCAGGAATGGCTATTCCCTCGTCTCTTAAGAGTTCTAAACCAACTAGAGACCTCTGATTTGCTGTCTCCTCACAAGAAGCAACTATCTGGAGCACTTGTGGGTAATCTCAAGACCTCTCCTTGCCTAGAGAGCAATATGAAGATCCAGTCCACTTGCTGGATTGTCATTCTGCCATAGTCATTACGTGGAACCGTCACGGAAATATTAATAATAAAATATTTTTTTAAAAAAAAGTCTTACCTTCTTTTCCGTAGATAATTACAATCTTATAATTCTTCCTCCCTCTTAGATATTATACAAAACCCTTCAGCCCCATTTAATCCATATTTTTCCTAATCTTTAAATCCATAAATCATCTTTTTTTTCTTCTTTTCTTTTTTTCAGCAAAATGTCCATATAAGGTTTCCAGCCTTCAAAAAAAAAAATGTTTTTTCCTTTGACCAAACAGGGTAGTTTGGTGATTTCTGCAAATTCACACATTTTCACAATCTATTTCTCCACTCTGGGAAGAATGTGAAAATGTCTACATTTGCAGAAATGAGTAGCTGGGGGGAAAATAAACCATTCTAATGCGTTTCTGAGAAGATAATTCCTTAATAGCTGTGATTACATAGCATGGCTACCTGACTTGTGGCTTATTCAATTAACTCACGTTTTCTGAATTTACTAAGCAACCTTATCTATAAACTAAAAATACTGGCCAGATTTACTCAATACATTAGATCAGGGTTTCTCAACCTTGGCAATTGTAAAATGGTGGACTTCAACTCCCAGAATTCCCTAGTGAGCATGACTGGCTAGGGAATTCTGGGAATTGAAGTCCACACATTTTAAAGTTGCCAAGGTTGAGAAACCTTGCATGACCAACATGTAGTTAGCTAATTTGGGGTTTAAGAGCTACCTGGGTAATGACAACACAGTGTGGACTCTGTTGATTAGAGAAAGCATTGCAATCTAACCCAGTTGGACCAGTTTTATTTTTATTGATGGTTTAAGACAGGGGTGTCAAACTCAATTTCGTTGAGGGCCGCATCAGCATTGTGGTTGTGCTCAGGTGGCCGGGTAGGTGTGGTCAGGGTGGGCGTGATCTACTGGGTGGGCATGGCTGGAGTGGGTGTGACCTACTGGGTGGGCATGGCCAGCTCTTCATCATTTGTGTCAAGGGTGCCTGTGGGGGCCTGGGCAGAAGTGGGACAGATCTGAGGGTCTCTGGCAGAAGGGGGTGGGACCAGGGCAAGCGCCAAGGCATGGTCCACAGGAAAACCTTCACTATTCCTCTCAGGCCATGCGAGGGGGGGCTGGATGGTGCCCCTTCGTGAGGAATGAAGAAATTCACCTTTGCCTGGAAGTGGCCAGCACATGGCCCTCGCCTACTTCACATATCTGGCTTGGTGGGCTTTGGGGGAGGGGACGCCATGAGCAACGTGAAAATTGATGTTACCTGTGCAATGCCGTCCAGCCCCCAGCCTGCCTGATTTCAGCAGCGAGGCACTCTCCTCACAGTGCCGAGAGGCTGAGTCAGGCAGCACGAATCTGAAAAGAAGCGTGATGCCACCCAGCCCCCAGCCTGCCCAGTTTTGGCAGGCAATGGGGCGCTCTCCACACAGCGCCGAGAGGCTGAGCCAGGCAGTGCAAAGCTTGCCAGCTTTGCACCTTGCTGCCTGCTGAAATCAGGCAGGCTGGGTGCTGAGCGGTGGTGTGCTTCTTTTTGGATTCACACTGCCTGGCTCAGCCTCTCGGCGCTGTGAGGAGAGTGCCTGCTGCCTGCCGAAACCCCTCCCCTGGAGCCCATCAAGCCCATATATGAAGTAGGTGAGGGCCATTTGCTGGCCACTTCCAGGCAATGGTGCATTTCTTCATTCCTCACAAAGGGTGACACCTCCCCAGCATGCACCCAGGGGGTGGGGCCGACGCGGTAGGGGCTGGTTCCTCGCTGTTTCCAGACAGCCTTGTGGAGCTAAGACTGAATTCATTTCAGCATAAATGGCCACCACAAAATTGTACATTGGCTCCCGGGTGGCCTGGGCCGGGGCCAAGGCAACGGGGGCCATTCCCTCACTGTTTCCAGGATGGCTTTGCAGGCCACATGAAACCACGTCGCAGGCTGTATCCGGCCCCCGGGCCTTGTGTTTGACATGTCTGGTTTAAGAGGAAGCAGGCATTTCTAAGGTATTTTCATGTGGAATGGGAGACTGCTAGTATCATTAATTATTACTTTTCTGTTTTAAGTTAACAAACGAATTGTCAATCCACTCTTTATGCAGTGTAGCACTTTAGATTGAATATCTGCTTTTGCTCTATTCATCCAATCCATAAACTAGTAATCATCTCATCTTCTCTTTGATATTTCAAGATAATCATGCTTCTACTTTATTGATAATTGGAAGCCTGTTTTGGAATTTTTGCATAAAAATTTAAAAAATGAGCTTGTGATTTATGGTTTTGATGGTTACACAGGATAAAATACATAGGAGAATAATATCATGTAACTTTAGAGAAAGGGGTTAAAATATATTTGCGCTTATAACTGCTATGAAGAATTTTGGAAGTCATTTTTTGTAACCTTTTTCTTTCTTTTCAAATATTTTTTCAGCTTTTCTTATTTTCTTGTACTTTTTGCTTTTTCTTTGATCTTTTTTTTTTCTTCTATTGTAGTTTGTGTTAGGGGACATATCCTCTTGTTTAATACATTTTTAATAAATGTATTTAAAAAGACTGTTATTCATTTTAAAGCAGTGCTGCTAAGAATTACTTTAGCAGCCTTCATTTGAAGTTGTATATCTGTGTATGTATACATTTATACATAAGTGCATTATACATCTGCATAGCATCCAAATAAGCTGATAATCAGGGACTAGATGTTCTGAGCCAACCATGTTGCTTTTTCTGGTAAGTTTCAAACTGCCCCTTTGATTTTTCTAGTGCTATTCAGAGACTGTAAAATAAATGACAGATTTTCCTTATAGCCTCAGTTTTTCACTTTTCTTCCTACATATAATGGCTCCTTTGATTCATTGTTTTCAAGGGGGGGGGGGAAATAAGGCAACAGCTGAAATTGATTAAGATGTGTGGAAGTTTGGCCTGATTGGCTGCTTTTAAAAGGACTGTGTTTGTATTTGTGTGTGTGTGTGTGTGTGTGTGTGTAAATAATAAACAGTAAAAAGTATACACTATTAGGGCCCAGTAGCCAAACTTCAAACATACATGCTCAAAAGAAAGCTCTGTCAGGGCATGTCTTTTCCTGTTTTGCAAACAGAGATGATCTTTGAAGAAAGGTAAAAAATCCCTTTGCAGAACAAAAAAAATCTTCCACTAGAGTGAAGAGACAGTAGAGTATATTTCTAATAAATCACACTCTTCGCCACAATATTATAGTGTCTAATTTTCCATGCCTGTGTGTTATTTTCTTCAAACTTCTTGAAAAATTGCTTTCCTGTTTCCCTTTCCTTCCACATGATATGCATTACTTCTGCAACTAAAGACCAACAGAGCTGTAAGCTGATTACTAATAAATCATGAAATCTTTGTGATCATCCACCAAATCCCATTAATGAGGTAATATGCATATGCAAGAAATGTATCTTGTGAAAAGACCTCTGGAAAATGAGTTGGGTTGTCAATTTTTCAAATGGTCCCTTTAGCTATGATTTTACTCAGGGGATGCATAATTTTCCCCAGACAAAAGACTCTTGTTAGACTTTGAATTATATGTTAAGACTGCCAACATTGAAAGTAAATAAAAGATGGAACAGGACAAACAATAAATGCAATCAATATTGTACTCTATTTGCCTCTATTATTATTGTTTCCTTGTTATTAGTACTTTTCTGTAGTCAATATTTTGATTTGTGGACTTTTGCAGGAGCACCCAAATCTTTCAAAGGGCAAATATATGCCACTGCTTGAGAAAGTGATCAAAGCCAACAAATGGGGATTTCTCCATATCAAAGGTTTTTAAAAGGATCAGGATGGGTGAGACCCTAGGCTTTGTGTTTGAGCTGGAAAATAAATGAAATTTTGACTTTGGGTTTTGTTGATAAGTTTGCTGTTATAGACATGGCTAGTATTTATTATTATGTAAAAATAAAAAATTGAGGTTGTATTTATTAGCTTGTTTTACTGCACCAAAAGGAGTAGGAATGTTTTTTTCTTCTCTCCTTTACGCTACACTTTTTCCTCTTTCTTTTTTCCTTCCCTATTGTCCCATTATTTTCATTTTTATTTGTACAGATAGTCCTTGACGTACGACAACAATTGACCCTGAAATTTCTGTTGCTAAGTGAAGACAGTTGTTAAGTGACTTTTGCCTCATTTTACGACCTTTCTTGCCAAAGTTATTAGCTAAATCACTGCAGTTGTTAAGTGAGTAACATGGTTGTTAAGTGAATCTGGCTTCCCCATGGACTTTGCTTGTCAGAAGGTCGCAAAAGGGGATCGCGTGACCCCAGGACACGGCAACCGTCATAAATATGAGCCAGTTGCAAACATTTTGAATGCTGATCATGTGACCATGGGGGGATGCTGTAACTATTGCAAGTGTGAAAGATAGTCACACGTCATTTTTTTCAGTGCTGTTGTAACTTTAAACAATCACTAAATGAATGGCTGTAAATCAAGGACAACCTATATTTCTGTATTTTACATTTTGATAAACTAATACAAATATAACTTAAAGATTGGGGGAGACCCATTTTGAGGAAAAAGCAGCTGGAAATCCTATATACATATAATTGCTGTTCATCTCTTAGTAGTATGGCAGTTTTAAAGAAGCATATAGCTAAGGAATTTTAAATCTAGTGAAATACTCTATATTAACATCACTCTGATTTCTCTGTGCTTCAGATTGATGTAATGTCTTGCTTGCAACTACAGTGTTGCTTAAGACTATGCTTCAACGATATCCTCATCTATAGTTAATCAGAATCATGATTTATTCAAGTCATATTTCTGGGCTTCTCCTATACGTGGATAATTAACTGAACGGGCCCAGAAATTAGCTGAGATTATACATACTAAACTGGTTGGCCAGTTCAGTGTGCTAACACAAACATAACTGATCTATAGCTGTGGGGTCCACTGTAGGACGTAGCTTCAGAATTAACTTCCTAACTTCATTCCTAGCTATTAATTTCCACTAATATTCGTTAGTTTGCTTGTTTATTTACTTTTTGATGTCACCCAATTTGAACTGAAGAAAGAGGAGCTGGAGGCAAATGGGCCAAAGAAATTTAAAAGATGGCATGTGTTTTGAGTGTTCATATCCTCCCTCCCTCTGCTTAAAGCTGTGATCAGTTTGTGAATGGTTGAGCCCACTGATTTTCAGCATTCTGGTGGAAGAAGACTGGAGACCTCCTTGATCTACTGTGTAAATAAATCCCAAACAAGTTTTTATATAGGGCTGCCCTCAAGGAATATCCAGAACCATAAGCTGGTCTAGAATGCAACAAAGTGGGTAGTTTTAGATATGGCGTGGTACACCTATGTATCATCATCACTATTTCATGAGTTGCAGTGGCTTCCAGACCTCACAAAAGCATTGAACAACTCATTATTTTTTTAAGCTTTTATATAAACCTGAAAAAAAAAGATGTGGTTGCTTTCAAGAGTCAGCTTCTTAAAATTAATGTGACTGTTAAAAAGTAGCTGTGCCCATTTTTTTTACACAAAAGCCTGAAAAATGATAGGCTGCTTTTCTGAATGGAGACATGTGCTTCAAGTCTGAACTGCTCATTCTGGATCGTTTTCAAAGCATGCCTACATTGCCCAACCTTGCCAACTATGCTCAACTTTTAATTTTCAAGGTCAAACAAGGTCAGCCAGGTCCTGCCATTTGCTGAAACTAAAAATGTACTGCGATATATGGTTCAGAGCTTCCAGTCACCTTTCGTCAGACTGTTGGCTTGTAAACATTTAAGTATCTGTTGATCCAGATATTCCCCTAATTTTCATCCATCTAATCATCGGATATCCAACAACTTTGAACTATTTTTAAATGATTTTTAAGGATCTTATTGTATTGATTGCATTATTAAATTTATTCCTGATTATTAATTAATGTTACTCTAATATTTTGGATGAAATGAAAGTGATATTTACATTTTGAAAAACTGGTCAAGCGCCAATAAAAACAGCAGTTATTCAAAATATGATTACATTGGAAGTGCAGATTAAAGAAACACTTAGAAACAGCTTGAAAGAAGAGGCATTCTTTGTGCCGCATATACTTTTGTTTTCCTTTCTTTTTGTTTATATCTTTCTGCATGTCTATTTCTCTTTTTCTTTTTTACCCTTTTTCCTGATTGATAATTTGTTGGTTTTACTTGTACCTTTTGTAAAGTTTAGTGACATTTTTATGGGTGTTTTTTTAAAAGAAGTATAGATCAAACAAGGGAAAATAAAACAGCACACACAAAAGCCACAGGCCAAAATATTTTAAATGAAAACATGTTTACCTATCAGCAGACTCCTAGCAAATAAGCCATGATGAAATTACTCTCCTCATGTCATGTGTTTGTTGAAAACAAGCCTGCTTCTCCTTCAAAAATATCCTAACATACTTTATAGTTGGAAACTGCAAATCCAATTTAAAACAGTAGACTGAAACCATTCATACCATTAAAAAAGAAAAAGAATACAATCCAAAGATACTAAATAAAACCAACAAGACTAAAGTATCAGAAAAAATAACAATAAAACAGTATCAGAAAATAAATAACAATAAGAATGTATTTTTAAAAAATCCCAAAAGCTTTAACTCAGTGTTTCTCAACCGTAACCAGTTTAAGAATACTCCAGCCAGCATTAGTCAAGCAGACTATAGCTGGCATTCACAAAACATGCTAAATTAAGCCCAAGCAAACCCATAAAGTCATATTGTTGACCTAGAAGTCCTGCTCCTTTTATCTCATGTAGATTTTGTGGGCAAAGTGTATGGTTACTAATTGATTATTGAAAGAAATGGCAGTGTTAACAAATATCAGGTCATATTTTTAAGAGATTGGTTCATCCTGGTTGGGAAGCATACTTTGGAAAACAGAAACTATCTAAGACCTTAGTTAAATCACTCTGTTTAAAACCAACTGGCTTATAAACAGGATCTCCAGTTTCTCTTATTCTGTTAATCCCTCTCATTAATATCAGATTACAGCAGGAGTCTTTGAACTTGGCCCTTTTATGACTTGTGGACTTCAACTCCCAGAATTCCTCAGCCAGGCATGCTGGCTGAGGAATTCTGGGAGTGAAGTCCACAAGTCATAAAAGGGCCAAGTTTGAAGACCCCTGGTTTACTGAGTTATCTCCCACTGGTAATTAAATATTTTCTGAGTTAAGATGGCATTTTGTATTATTGTCTTTGCATCATCAAGATATATTTAATCATACCATCAATTGCTCATCAACATCTTTTTCCATTAAAGAAAGAAGTTAACAAAAAATTGGGCTTGAGTTACACCTCTCACCTCGTAGTTCTGGGAATGCATCTGGCTTATCTCCATCAAGATCATCTACTTTACTCTCCACTCTCTACAAGCACTCACAAAAACATGGAACTTAAATGTCATGATACAAAGTCCTGCTGGCAACAGCATGCTTAGACACACAACTTGTAGCTTCCTGCTGATCTCAGTTAGTAACAAAGGGAATATATCAGGGGTGTCAAACTGCCGGCCCGTGGGCCAGATGCATCATGGCAAAACCGTGCTCACCTCATTGCCGGCAATGGAAAAAAAGTCATGATACGTCGCAACACGTCACGTGACATTGCCAGTTTGACACCCCTGGAATATATTATCTAGTCCAAAATTATCAGTGAGCCATTTCAAATAAAGGGCTCCTTACCATGAGTAATACAGCTAAGGATTTGTTGAAGGATTGTTTCAATCATTTCCAACAAGTAAATTTTGATTAGGCATGCAGCAAATAGCTGAAACACATAGGTTAGAAGGCTGGAGGAACTAAACTTCCCCTCCCAGAGGTCTATTGGGTCATACTTTGATCCCATTTCTTGCTTTAGGGTAGCCACTAGGTTTTACCTGTTGCCACCAATCTTCCACAAAGTGCCTCAATTCCATCCCCAACTCTGGCATCTGAGAAAGATCAGGATCTCATGCTCTGTACAATTCTGGCAACTGAAAGGTCAAAAACAAAATTTTCTTAACTGACATCCCTTGACCGTGGCACCTAGAGAATTCAGTCCTTCCTTCCACCTATGGCAAATAAGCCAATCTCACAGGTCATGAGCAAAATCAAACTTTATTAGAAAAAAAAAACCAAATGGCTAAAATTAAAAATTCTTATGGAAAAAATACCCTTTAATTGTAAATATTAAATAGAAACATTCAGGGTTAAACAAATTGCAGATCTCTCCAGTTTGGAGTGCCAGTTTGGTTAAAAAAAAGAAAAAGGAAAATCTAAAAGAAAATATAGTTCTCCAGATAGACCATAAGATGGCAACAGTTGGCTACAGAAGGAAAGTTCTCATCTCAAAATGTTTGTAAAGAGATGGGGATAAAGATACGGAGAAATTTCAAAATATTATCATAACTCACAAGAAGATACTACAAGCAAAAAAATAATTACATCTTCAGGAACATCTCTGAAATATAAATAAAGGCTAAATTTATATCTAATTTCCTCACTTGTACAGGGACACAGCACAACCTAGACAAGAAAAATCAGTAACCTACTGTACATTTTTGAATACTATGTAATATTCCCCATCAACTTCTCTGGAGTTCTGTTCTTTCTTCTTTTTAAAGCAATCAGACATTTTCTATCTTCAGAGGAAGAGATTGGAATAGTCTTGAATAAAAGGCCATTCTTCCTGTATGTGTGAATCTGTGATCTGAAGTCGGGATTGGCATGCAATATTCATAAAAAGCATATTTCCTTTCCTTTTCTGCTGAAGAAGTCAGGTTACACTGAACTATACAGAGGAGAAATAGGGAAAATGAAAAACTGATACGTTCAGTGTCCAGTCTTCAACATCGCTTTCTAGAAAAGATGTCTAACATCTGCCTATTTTTTCTAGATACAGAAAAAAATGGGATTGTGGAAATGTCTCTTTTTATGTGCATCAAAATACACAAGCATGCATACATACATACTTATATTTGTATGCATGCCCTATAAACTGGGAGTTATAGTTTTTGCAATCCAACACAACTGGATGGCACCAGGTTGATCTATCAGTACAGGCACCCCTTGACTTAACAACCACGATTGAGCAATTTCTATTGCTAAGCAAGACAGTTGTTAAATGAATTTTGCTCCATTTTTCTACCTTTCTTGCCACAGTGAAATGAATCACTGCAGTTGTTCAGTTAGTAACACAGTTGTTTAGTGAATCTTCCCCATTTAGTGAATGTTCCCTATTGACGTTGTCAGAAGGTCGCAAAAGATAATCACATGACCCCAGGACACTGCAACAGTCATAAATATGAGTCAGTTGCCAAGTGCCTGAATTTTGATCACATGACCAAGAGTGTGCTGCAATGTTGTAGGTGTGAATATGGTCATAAGTCACTTTCTTCAGTGCCGTTTGTAACTTTGAACAGAGTCACTAAATAGACTGTTGTATGCTGAGGGCTATCTCTATTAATAATAAATAGTTCAACATTTAAACCCACAACTGGCTGAACAACTTGAGTTTGGCAATCTTCATAGGGTGGGTTCTTAATAATCGGGCAATATCTGAAGGAATCTCATTTCTCCATCAGTTCCTAACAACAATGTTAATTAAATGCTAGGAATGACACACACATGGTTCAGTTGTTTAAGAATTTCATGGCACAGGGGCCTTGGAAATCTGATGGAGTAGAAACTGCTTTTGAAATGGCTGACCTTCAGAATCTCCTCTTACACATGCACAAATAAATCATGTTTTCACAAAAAAATAAGAAGCCTTCAGTAGCTCTTAAAGAAAACTTGTTCCTATCTTGGGGGTGGGGACAAACAAACTTTTTGTATTGTTTTGTGGGAAGTAGCTCCAAGGGATAAAGTAACATGTCAATGCTCTCTGTGTTATGAAAAGATCCCTGAAAATTAAAAGAAATCAGGGAGAAGATTAGCCTATATTAGATTTTTCATTCTGTGGTGCTAACAGCTTAGTGGTACGTGGGAGTTGATTCAGTTGGGAGGGAATGATTGCCATATATCCATCCACCATTAGATTCTGAGGTAGGTATGTGACTCAGACTGTATTATTTGAGACCTGTCTATCCATTTCTCAGCCCACTAGTTAGTTTTGCATTCATCATTTTTACACCATTTTAGCATTAGAAAGTTATCTATCTATCTATCTATCTATCTATCTATCTATCTATCTATCTATCTATCTATCTATTATCTATCTATCTATGCATTATTTTTTGCATTCATTAAAATTGATGTCAGTTGTTCTGGAGAGTCTGTTAGATTGCCGACTTGAATTTTTCAAACCTATTGACAGTAGTCACCTCTTGCAAGTGCAGAAGGTTGTTATATAACTGTCAATATATATTCAGATTAATCCCAGTTACCTAGACTTTTTCTAGACTTCCCATGCACGGAGACTACGATACTAGAGGCTTTGTGGGAGAAGACATGTTATTATGTTTTCATTTGCAGGGTGACTTGTCACAAAACTCTGACGACGGAGATTAAGCTGCGTGTCTCTGAGAGCATCTGGCATGCTTGGGTAAACAGGGGAAGCCATGCTAGTTAATTTTGTACACAAGGCACTCAGTGTTGAGCTGTTCACCCAGTTATGTAAGTTGTCAAAAAGCACTGTGGCATTTAACTCCCATTCATGATTTTTGTTAAGGACAATCACATTCAGATCTATAAATAGGTAGTTTACTATCTCCCATCCACCCACATTATCCGTGCACCTTTAGGAAGCCAATCTACCAGATGTTCTACAAATGCATCTTCTTTAGAAAAGTCCTATATAAATACTGAAGAAGGAAAAGAAAGCTTCCTGTTGAATACAGGCCCATTAGTATAGTCAAGTACCTATTTAAGACACCTCATGGGAGAAGGAGGAGGAGGAGGAGGAGGGATAGACAGGAACACATGATGGTTTTCTTCAGCAATTTATCTATGATCCTCTGAAATCCTACAGCTTCTTCCTGGAAAAGATATTTTCAGATTGGCGGCATTTTTCAAAGTTAGCCTAATTCTGATGGCCACATTTAGGAACCTCCTAAATAATGCTGCTCATTTTACTGAGCAAACAGAAAATATGTAGTTTGGCCAGCAAAAAATGTTAAAAATCAAGCATGGCAAATGTAGTTTAATGGCAAAGTTTTCTGTTATAGTATATTTTGAAATATTTGTTCAGAATTAATATTAAAATGTTGATATGGACATAATGTCACCCTCTCTTCCAATATTTCACTAGTAATGGAATTTTATCTCCTAGAGGATATTTCATAATTGAGAAAGTTTTCTTAAAGGAGAAGTTCATTGACCAGATGAAATAGGCCAGTGTTTCTCAACCTTGGCCACTTGAAGACGTCAGGACTTCAACTCCCAAAATTCCCCAGCCAGCTGTGCTGGCTGGGGAATTCTGGGAGTTGAATTCCAGACATTTTCAAGTGGCCAAGGTTGAGAAGCACTGAAATAGGCCAAAGATATTAACTTGTACTGGAATTGTTTTAAACAGGATACGTACTCCTAAAAAAAACAAACCATACTGCCTTTTCTCTTGTTTTTTTCCCACCTTTCTTTCATTTTTTTGAAATTAGCTATACAGCAAATTATATATAAATCATAATAACACTTTGGGGCTGTTTGGAATCAATTTGGCATTCTTCAATGATTAATAAACCCTACCAAAAACGAAGAAAATAAAATGAGAAAATATTAGCATTTTTCTTCGGGTCAAATTCAGCTATTGAGACAGGAAAAAAAAAGATACAATGAAGAATTAACAGCAACCTGCAGATCAACAAGTTATATATTAGAATTCATAACAACATCTTGGGGTTGTTTAGTTATCAATATGACATTCTTGAATGACTGATTAATCTTAATGAAAAAAAAGAAAAATGGGAAAATATTAGAATCTTTCTTTGGGCTAAATTCAGTTATAGGTGGTTCTCAACTTACAATCATTTGCTTAGTGATCGTCCAAAGTTACAATGGCATTGGAAAAGGTGATTTACAACTGGTACTTGCAACCACTGCAGCTTCCCCACAGTCATGTGATCAAAATTTGGCGCTGGGCAACTGGCATGTATTTAAGACAGCTGCAGTGTCCTGAGGTCACGTGAACACCATCTGCAACTTTACCAGTTGGCTTTCCAGCAAAGTCAATATGCTGTGCAGGTTCTGAGGTTCTGCTTGATAAAAAAAGACAGGAAACCAGAAGTTGCCTTTAAGCTTTACGTTTTTATTCAGCTGAACAAAGATGGGCTCCTCTAAAAGAGAGAAGCCCCGAATGACAAGAAATCCTTGTATTTATTCTTTCTGATTACATAAGCAATCCACCCAGCAAAGCTGACACACATAAGATAAAGATTTCACCCACTAAAGTCTGGCACACTATAGATAAGAAGAGAGAAAGCAGAAGTAGCTAAAAATGTTCCCTTTTGGGTGTTTCCCTAAAGACATCTTACATTCCCGGGTGGGTTAGGACATTTTCCTTGTTGTCCTTTCATAATCCTGCATCCATGACTCTGCAAGTGCCCAAAGACAGCAGGGCCATCTGCACGTATTCACAACTGATACTTCCTATGCTGTCTCCTAATTCTGGGTCAATAAACAAGTATGCTGCTCTGTTCCCCCCCACATACACACACAGAACAAGAGTTCTACAGGTGTTTAGTCAACCCCCCCCAAACAGGTCCTTGGAAAGCACCCCAGTTACCTAGGCCTGAATTCCAAGCTCAGTACATTAAAAGTCACTGGGTAACCGAGTCCAGTGGACACACACAAAGCAATCCAGGAATCCAAAAGGCCAGGAAACAAGGCACAAGCACACAAGAAACAGAAATGGGCATGTTGCTCCAGCAACACTCAAGTCCTGAGGTGGGGTTAAATAGGCAATGCTGGTGCAGCCCTTAATGAGAGGTAAGATTGCCTCCTCACATGTAGTCTGGACTCTAGCTGACTTCTCTGCTCTGCTCTACATGTCCTTAGATCAGGTGTGGACTCTACCTCCTCCTCATTGCTAACAGTAGGCAGCTGCTCCCTGTCCTTGCCTGGATCCTCCTGGCCAACTTGCTGCAGCCATGGCTCAGATTGGTCAGCCTCAGCCTATCACTTGTCCAATGACCTCACTGAGGCCGCCCCACCAGACTAACATTCTCCAAGCCTGACCAAGAGATGAAGGGGAATAATCATTATCTAAAGAAGCACGGTTCATAATGGCATCAGGAAGATAATGAATGAAATCCATCAGAGGCGCAACAAAGCACCATTAAAAGTGGCTGTTTTTAAAAAGGAGCCCAGTCAGCCTAACAAAATGGCAGGAATTATTATTTAATAAAGACATAGGCTTGTATGCATTGAGAGAGCCTTGGCTGGAGGCTAGCTGATAAATCAGCAAAGGGATGGCTCATTTCTGTTTATTAATTGAACCATGGGTGTGGTGGAGTAACTTGGGTGGCGCTGCCATCAAGAAGCATCCATCCTGTCGTAAGATGCTGTTGGGCTTTGATTAATTTTGCTAGCCACTACACTATCAATCTGACTGAATGTCGGGAAGTGTAAAGCTTAAGGGATCATAAAAAGTATGGATCTTAATTACGAAAGATGTTGGGTAGATAGCTTACATTTCTTGAAAAATCTGAAATTAACCTGTTACCAGGTGTGTGGTTTTTCCCATGGTTTCCATCTGTGTAACCAGCTGGGAGATATTATAGATACTAAGTAAGAGATCCCATACCATCTGTTTTATTGATGGATGGGTAGATAGATATAATCTTCCACTCTTATTAGTTTTTACACATTCACTCAAGGCAGCAGCAAATGTATCCAACACACCTTCATCCTCCTATTTTCCTCCCCCCACACCCCAACATCAACCTTGTGAGATGAGTTGGTCTGAGAGAGACTGGCCCAAAGTCACCCAGCTGGCTTTCATGGCTAAGGTGGGACTAGAACTCAGTCTCCCATTTTTCTAGTAGTTAAAGCGCCTGGTACCTTAATCACCAGAGGAAACTGGCTCTTCTGATTTTGTTTTGTTGCAGATGAAGACAGTATCTTCTTATCAGTTTGATTCAGAGGATGCTGCAAACGAATTTGTCTTATAGGACAGGGTGTTTGCCACAACTCTTATAAAAGCACAGAAAGGAACAGCTATAAGGTTGGCAACGCTAGCATATTCTCACAAAAAGCCACCATGTGGTTGTTTATAATTAACTGTGGGAAGCATGATTGTAATTAATTGGCAACCAGTGGGAGCGTGACACTTTGGTGTCTGAAGTAGCCCTTCCCTGCTAATTAACAGAAGGCAAATCCACTGAGAATCACTTCAGTCTGGCTTTTGCAGAGAAACCTCTTGCGGCCTTGGGATCTCAGATCTGAGGCAAACCTCAGGCTTTGCCGTGGATAATCATTCCAAGATCCGTCAACCAGAGCCAGGAACATTATGTTCTGAAGACTTCTGAGCCCAGGAAACTATATTAGAGATGAACTGAAACTCACTGACCTCTTGTGCAAAATTCTTTTCTTCCATTACAGGGGTCCTCAAACTTGGCCACTTTAAGACTTGTGGACTTCAGCTCCCAGAATTCTCCAGCCAGCCATGCTGGCTGGGGAATTCTGGGAGCTGAAGTCCACAAGTCTTAAAGTGGCCAAGTTTGAGGACCCCTGTTCTATTAGATAGGTAAAAGGTCACCAATAAGATGAATTCAAGATTTACTATCTATGTAGACATGAATCTACTTAATAGAAAGATGGACTGTTTCTTTCTGGAAAGTTTTTCAGCTTTTTAGTCAACCTCTCAGTTTGGTACTCCCAGAGTCTTCCATCCAAGCACCAATCAAGTCTGACCCTGCTTGGCTTCTAAATTCAACATTATCAATTGGATATATTTGTTTCTCTCTTTCCTCCCCCCCTACAGGGGGGGGTGCATGTGTTTTGTTCTATTTGCTTTGAGGAACATTTAATGTTATTTCAAATCTGCCACCCAAGAATGTAGCCTTTCCCCCCCCCCCCTGTAATAATCATGCTATTTTGGCCACCAACATAAAAATATCTGACTGCTAAGCCAGTGAGTTATCCCTAATGCAAGGTGTAGGAAACCTTGGCTCTTTTATGACTTGTGGACTTCAACTCCCAGAATTCCTGAGCCAGGAATTCTGGGAGTTGAAGTCCACGAGTCATAAAAGAGCCAAGGTTGCCTACCCCTGCCCTACGCTGTCTGATTTTTAAAATACTATGGGCCTTTTCCAGATTGATACTGAAACTAAAATATTGGCAGACAACTCAAGGACACATCACACTTTAAGACTTAAGCCATAGATCTATAGCTGCACAAAGGTTCAAATCTTAAATCTTATCCTCCTCTCTGTGCACTGTAAGTTATTTATTTTGGGATGGGAGAAGTGGTTGATCCCTGTGCATTGTTCTGGTAGCAGAATAGGCTAGTCTCAAGTCTCTTACTTCTCATCTGGCTTGATTAAGACCTTGTAAATACAACATCCCCTAATACAGCATTGCTTCATTCACTGAGGTCCCAAGGGTGCCTTTCCAAAAGACAACTCGACTTTGTTTGTTTTTTCCTTGAAAACATTTGGTTTCTCATCCAAGATGCTTCTTCAGTCCAGCATCTTAGGGGCAAACAGGACCTGGATGATTGAGAATCTCCAGGGACATTCATTCATTGATGTTCTCATTTAGCCTGTTCATCATCCAGCACGTTCTTCACTCTGGATGGCAGGCAATCTTTTTCAAGGCCAAAGTTTAAAATCAATCTTTTGACTGCTATGCTGGAAGCTGCATCCCAATAAGTAGACAGGGTCAAGGGGGGGGGAACTTAAATAGGATTACTTCCCAGAACTTAATAATTTGCAATAATTGCTACAATCAGAAAGCAACTTCCCTCCCAAGATTGTGAAGCAGGAGGCAACTGCAGTAGAAGCTTCTGCCTATCTTCCTTGAAGAGAAGAGCAGATGAGGAATAGTGTCACCAAGTGCTCCTTCCTTAAAAACAAAAACAAAACGTTTTGCACTCCGAAGGAATGCAGCCTAGCCTGATATGCTAATGGAGGAAGAATTAATTTTGCCACATAAAGAAGCATTAAGTTGCAATTCCCTGCCTATGCTCTAAAACAGGGCTTTTCAACCTTTTCACCCACTGTACCACTTTTAGGATATGGCAGTATCTGAGTGCCACTAGTTGCCTAGCAAGGTGTCAAAAACTTGATGACCAAAAAAAAAAAGAGGAAAAAAGTGATAAAATACAGGTAGTCCTCGACTTACAACATTTTGCTTAGTGACTGTTTGAAGTTACAATGGCACTGAAAAAAGTGCCCCCCAAGCCACAGCCGAGCAAGACACCTGCCTGCCCACTCGGTGGCGCTCTTCCTCCTGTCTAAGGTTTTCATTGTTGTGAGCATTTCTGTTGAGGATTGGCAGCGGAGGTAGGGTGGGGCAGTGTTTGGTTTTTATTCCCCCCATCTGCTGGGTGGTTGCAGGAGGTTTTGGTCACTTCACACGACCCTGGGACACTGTGAGCATCATAAATATGAATCAGTTGCCAAGCATCTGAATGTAAATCACAAGACCCTGGAGATGCTGCAACATTCCAGCTGATCGGCTCAGGGCTGTCAGGGCTCAGCAGAAGCACCAGGATCAGTGCTGCTTTCCAGCTGATTGGTGCTTCTTCAGGGCTCAGCAGAAGCACCAGGATCAGCGCCGAGCTCCAGCTGGAGCCTGGCGCTGATCCTGGTGCTTCCACTGATCCCTGACAGCTCCGAAGAAACGCTGATCAGTTGGAAAGTGACACTGATCCTGGTGCTTCCGCTGAGCCCTGACAGCCCTGCAGCTCCAGTCATCTCTCGCTCAGACTTGTGCGGTGTTGCCACCGGTTCAGCTCATTCCCCTCCCCTGCTACCACTTTTCTAAGATGGTCGTGTAAAACCTGCCAAGTGCCAATGTACCACAAGTGGTACCCATACCACTGGTTGAAAAGCCCTGCTCTAAAAGGTCCAGGAACAGTTTTACTTTTTCATTTTAAGGTGTCTATAAATAAACTCCTTATCATGAAATTTAAGGGAAACGGGTTCCAACGAAAACACACAGTAAATATTTGACTTGATAAATCTTGGCCTAGAACTCTATGAAGCTGAGTTTATTGGTTGTGCTCAAAGCCACAGCTTACTTAATTACAAGCTTTTGTTTCATACAATGCACTCTGACAAAAGCCAGCTGCAGAGAGTGTATGCAGAGAATGAGGTTCAGGGAGAAAAAAAAATAAACACTTCAGCTGTGTGTTTTTTAAAACCATAAGAGTGTTAACCTTATTTAACAGAAATTTAAAAGAACCGTGAGAATGAGTATTTAAAAGAAGGCAATGGGGTGGGGTGGGGAAGGAAACTTTCATACGGAAGAAAACTTTGGAGAAATTAGAAGATAGGTTTTGGATCACCAGTAGTGAGTATAAATGTCTTACTCCTCCCTCAAATTCTTTAAGGTTCAGGAGGATATGAGTTACAGCAAGCCCTGGCTAGTCTACTCATGAGAGTACTTTACCTCTTATTATAAATAATAAACAAAGGTAGACAATTAAATGAAATTAGTCCACACAACAAATATTCTTGCATTTGGAAATTTGTTTCAAGGAGAATAAGTATATGCTAGCTTTTCTATGATGGATCATTTTACCTGTAGGAAGGGGTATATATATAACAAACATGCCTGCTATTATAAAGTATATACATGATTTAATTGAACTGTTGAAAGAAAAATCTTCAGCAGAGTCCAGTCCAAGCCGGGAATAAACAAAATGAAGACTGATTTAGAAAGAAGGTTGTAGTTTATTGAAGAGGAGAGCCAGACAGAAAGATGGCTCTGGGAAAGCTGGCCACATGTAGCAGGGAGTGGTGGGTTTTTATACCTTCTGGGGCTTTTGAAGTTGTTTCCTGTTCCTGTTTGAGGCTTTGTATTTCCCGTGTCATGTTCTTTGATCTGAGTCTGAGTGGTATTAGTGGGCTAATCCTATTATGTTTTCTTGGAGTTTGGGTGGAGGTATGTAGATTTTAGAAGACAAAGATCTTTGTCTTTCTAATTTCATCAGCTTCTAGCTTCCTGGCTCCAACCTTTCTGAAAGGATTGTCACATCTGCATTTCTAATGGCACCTTCCACCAGCAAGATTAGCAAAAATGTTTAAAAATATGTCAGATAGATGTTGGAAATGTAAACATAACATAGGCACGTATTATCATATTTGGTGGACATGTGGGAAGGCAAAGGCCTATGGAAAAGCATACATATGTGGTTAGAAAAAATATTGGGCGAACAAGTGGATTTTAAACCTGAACTTTTTTTACTAGGCATTATGTCTGAAAAGACTAATAAGCAGAAATTATATTTAATTCTACATATTACCACAGCAGCGAGAATAATTTTTGCACAATACTGGAAGAATGAAGGATTGCCATCAGAGGAAGAAATAATCACGAAAATATTGGAATGTGCAGAGATGGACAGACTAACTATGAGGCTGAAAGACAAAGAAGATACGGACTACTATAAAATTTGGAACTTATTTTATTCTTGGTTAGAGAAAAGAATGAAGGCTTAGGAATTGAACATGTATTAGCATAGCAAACTCCAGACAAGTTGTTGATTGGAAAAATTAACATATGTTGATGGAAAAAAAATTAATAAAAAAGATTGTTAAAAAAAAAAGAAAGAAAGATGGCTCTGGGAAAGCTGGCCACATGTAGCAGGGAGTGGTGGGTTTTTATACCTTCTGGGGCTGAACTGTTGAAAGAAAAATCTTCAGCAGAGTCCAGTCCAAGCCGGGAATAAACAAAATGAAGACTGCTTTAGAAAGAAGGTTGTAGTTTATTGAAGAGGAGAGCCAGACAGAAAGATGGCTCTAGGAAAGCTGGCCACATGTAGCAGGGAGTGGTGGGTTTTTATATACCTTCTGGGGCTTTTGAAGTTGTTTCCTGTTCCTGTTTGAAGCTTTGTGTTTCCTGTGTCATGTTCTTTGATCTGAGTCTAAGTGGCATTAGTGGGCTAATCCTATTATGTTTCCTTGGAGTTTGGGTGGAGGTATGTAGATTTTAGAAGACAAAGATCTTTGTCTTTCTAATTTCATCAGCTTCTAGCTTCCTGGCTCCAACCTTTCTGAAAGGATTGTCACATCTGCATTTCTAAAAGCTTGCCTCTGCCTAGTTTCTGCTTGGGGCTATTAAAAAAAACTGGGCTTGCTTTTCTGCCTTTAAGATCCTTTGGGAAAACATATTCTGCCTTTATAATATTCCCCAAAATATTTCTTTCTCTGGATTCTTCCCACAGAACTGAATACTTTATTTGGCCAAGGGTGATTAGAAACACAAGGAATACTGTTACAAAAGCACTCAGTGCACATGCAAAGCAATAGAATAATAATAGTCAAAGGGGGAGTAAAGAAGATAACGAGGATAAATTATGCTACAGCCACACTGCATGAGTTAATAGACAATTGGGCAGCATTGAGAGAATTAATTGTTCAGCAGAGTGATGGCACCAGGGAAAAACCTGTCCCTGTGTTTAGCTGTTTTGGCATACAAGGCCCTATAGCACCATCCCAAGGAAAGGAGTTGAAACAGTTTATGTTCAGGATGTGAGGGGTTTGCAAATATCTTTTCAGTCCTCATGACCCATGCAATATAAAGCGTATAACAGTGGTGGCGAACCTATGGCATGGGTGCCAGAGGCGGCACTCAGAGCCCTCTTTGTGGGCACGTGCGCAGTCACCCCAGTCCTAGGCCTTCAACTGGGTTTTATAAAATGTTTTCGCTTTAGACCTCTGCCGCCGTGTGCAAAAAAAAAAAAAAAAGGTTCAATCAGTCAATTTCAACGTGAAAAAAAAAAGATCTTGCAAAGTTGGAATTGATAGATTGAACTTTTTAGTCCCACCCAGTCTGCCGTTATCACTGCAGCCATGCCCAGCCAATGGGCCATACCCATCCGGCACTCAATGATGCATAAGTGGGTTTTGGGTTGCAGTTTGGGCATTCGGTCTCTAAAAGGTTCGCCATCACTAGCGTATAACATATCATTTGCCCTCCCCAAATCCAGCTGTTGTCCAACTTAGTTGTTTCCTGGTAATTGGGAGGGGAATGCTAACAGCTGAAAGATGGGACAAGGTAAACATGAGTATTTGTACACATGTATACAATCACTTGCATGAACAGTGTCATCATGGGGACATCAAACAGCATTGGTGCACACTGCATACAGTGGATATTTCAGAAATAATACATTTTGGCAGTATGTCAAATATTTGGGTTTTGTCCCCCAAATATTATTTCTGAACACACAGGTACAGGTTTTACTTTCCCTAGAGAAGAGCGGGTTTTACACTACTTATGAGGAGTATGTTGTTCTAGTCTTTAAAATGTATTTTATTATGCCAGCCTTTTTTTCTTTTTCTTTTTTTTTGACTTCTGCTTTGTGCAGACCAGAGCTAAATTGCTTTGTGCTGAAATAATTCAGGGTTATAAGGAGTCATTCACCTTCTGTACCGAATAAAACAGTGAAAGAGGATGAAAATAATAAAGGGATATATTTTTGGCCTCTAGTTCACATTGTTTTTGATTAACACTGAAAAACACTTAGGCTGTTCCTCGGGTAATAAATTTGTCTCTGCCTTTTAGACTTTAAGAGATATTAATCAGCTTCAACTTTAGCAAATTAAATAGGCAAAATGTATGAACATGGAAAAGTTGTTTTACTTGCCCTGATTCCAAATATTATGGCTAATAACATGCTAGAACATGGAAAAAATTTGCTGGAAGCTGATTAAAGGAAATTATTTATTCAGCTGAGAAGAAATCAAGTGATAGGCATGTATCAGCCTGCCCTAGATATTTAAGATGTACACAACAGCAAAGGTTGCATGTTTCTGAGATCACGAGAACTTCCATTTTGCAATACTGCCTTCTTGCAAACTTCTATCAAAGAACTTTGACAATAAGTCTGATTGTGGTTAAGGAAGAGATCCTTAGTAGCCGCAACTGCTAATTATGGCACTGTAGTCAGCGTATCTTAATCATGGCTTGATATGCTATCCAAACACTGATCTAACATCTTGAAATAGCTATTAGTTGCCACGGAAAATCAAGTGGGGCACTGGAAAGATTGCATTTTGTTGTTTCTGCTTTTGTGTGGATACAGGAGGATTTACCGGAATGAAGATAAATAGCTCACCAAGTGAGCTACCACAGAAGCCTACAAAAGCAAACACACCTGAAAAGCAATTGCTGACCAACCCAAAGATTTTGGATTACTTAAAAATAGGAGGCAAGTTACTACTATGATGATTAACTTTTTATCAGCTATTGGGACAATTAGTTGAATGATTAATATTATTTGAAGTTAATTAAGTAGTTACAGTGTGTCAAGTCAATGCACTCTGATGTATCTTCTCCACTAAATTGTTGGAGACAGGAAGCCAAAACAGTGGGTGGCAGACTGTAAGAGATTTCTACTGCTGTTGTTGGATTTGCCTCAGTTCAGATTTCAGAATTCAGGCCATCATAAAGGAGTAGCCTTGGCCATTGCTTGTCTTATTATTTTAAATTCTTCTTCAGCTTACAGACTTTGAAGATGTGAACAGAGTTGGGGAAGAGATGGGGGGTCATTGTTTGTTTATTCAGCTGTTGATCTTCCTAGTTTATTCAATAAGTCAAGACTAGTCTTGCAGTTAAAAAGAGAGATAAATATTTATTACATTTATATGCTGCCATTCTCACTACCTAGAATCCAATATTTCTTTGTGAGGGGAATATCCCCACCACCCCGGCTTAAAGGAAGAAATAGTGACCTTTACAGAAGAAATCAACTCTTTGCCCAGGAGATCCATATAATTATGGGCCAGTCTCAAATATTCTGTTACTAAAGAACGTGACCAAGAAAGTTGTGGCCCTAAATTCCCAGATGCACTTCAGTGATCTAGATCTTTAGCTAATCCTCATTCAGACTTACAGCTGGGATATGATACTGAAACTGTTTGGGTCACCTCAATGGATAAGGTCATCACCAATGTGTATTCTGATGAATTGTGCAGGACTATTTTAAAATAGTTCGTTTCCTTTCTGGTCATATCCAGATAATGGTGACAGGGGAACATGGTTTAATATTTATAACACTGATGTATGGTAATCAAAAGTTTCCATCTTGGTTCTTATGAAACTGCTAGGAGAGGTTACCTAGAATGGTATAGTTAGTGCCATCAACTTCCTAATCACCTCTCATTGTCCCTTATTATCCAATTTTATGGAAGCAACTGTTATATACTATAGTTTAGAAGGCTAGATGAGGGAGAACAAGTGAAATTAAGTACATACATGGTGATAGTGCTGCTTCTAATAGGAAAGTGATGTTGGGGACAGTAAATCCCACATCCCACACACCCTAACAGGCTTTCAGTTTGGGAATGTGCCATCCTATCCCTTCTTGACAGTAATTCAAAATAATGTCATTTTCACTGTGCAATGCACTCTGCATGGTTTTACCATTAAAAAGGATGCAGAAATTACAGCTGAGGGAAAACAGCTCAGCTGCTTACTGGTATGAAGTATTCAGATTATATTACACCAGTACTCAGTAATCTTTGCTAGTTGGCAATTGCCTACCAAGTACAATTTAAGGTGTTCATGTTTAGCAAGATTAAAATAGTTTTGGAAATACCTTGGTTGCTTATCATTATTCAAGAGGTTTTACTTGCTTCATTTCTGTTGGCCAGGCAGCTGTTTAAAAAGGAACCCAAATAAAAATAAAACTGGATACCTTACATCTTTGATTGAAACTAGTTTATGATGCATGCAATCACATGCTTTTAGACATTATTTTTGCAAGAGATGAACTATCTGCATTGTTTTGGTATCTGGTGGCTACTAGTAACTGCTTTCACTCATCTGCTTAGATGTGGACCTTGGTGAAAACATTGAGGCCTGCAGCCTCAATGCAATTAACATGGGCCCCTTGATTTTACATTGGCAAGAACAAACCTGAGAAACTGATCTTCCTTCTCTTTTTAAAATGACACTGCTGTGCTAAACCCGGTCACATGGGTACCCTTCTGCCTGCCACAACTTGGACTACAATACCCAAACTCTAAGGAGGATGCGAGGCTGACGATTTCTGTAATGGAATAATTTAAAATCTCTTACAATACAGGTAGCCCTTGACTTACCACAATTGAGCCCAAAATTTATGTTGTTAAGTGACACATTTGTTAAGTGAGTATTGCCCCATTTTACGATCTTTCTAGTCACAGCTGTAAAATGAATCATTGCAGCTTTAAGTTAGTAACATGGTTATTAAGTGAATCTGGCTTCCCCAGTGACTTGGCTTGTCAGAAGGTTGCAAAAGCTGTTCAAGTGATCCTGAGACACTGCAACTGGTAATAAATATGAACCAGTTGCCAAGCATCCACATTTTGATCACATGACCATAGGGATGCAACAGTCGTTAAGTGTGAAAAATGGTCATAAGTCACTTTTTACAGTGTCACTGTAACTTTGAACCGTCACCAAAACTGTTAAGTCGAGGACTACCTGTAAAAGGAGCCACTACTATGTTCCTCAAATACGTAAGTTAAACTCTAAAATCCTGCTTTTGCTGAAAAGTGTGGGGAACACACAGCAGCACCAGATTACTCTTCCAACGCGTTTAGCTGCCGCTTTTTGCTTCCCCCGTCTAAATTCCGCGCACCCGGCCCGTTTCATCTTGAGTAACCCCGGATAATCATGGATTCGTGGTTACCCGTTCTCTGCTCCTTGCCACGTGGCGGGTCAGATGACCTTTTGTCTAAAGCGAAACCTGGGCCTTTTTTGTTTTTGTTTTTGTTTTTGGCTCCGAGCACCCTTTTCAGAATTTCAACACGCGAAGCCTTTCTGCAAAGGAAACCGGGCGGCGGTGGCGCTAGGGACCTCGCTGCGCATGCGTCAGATGCCGGCGTGGCCGGGGAGAGAGCAATGACACCAAGTTAACTTTCACCTACTTCTGCCTCGGCTCGCTTGACGAAGAGAGGTTACTTGCGTTCAAACGCAGCCTCCCGCACTGCGCCTGCGCGGCACGTCTCACTTCTCCCACCCCTCCCCCGCGCCGCTGCTAAACAATTATACGATATTACCGAAAAGCAACAAGGGAGTCACAAGGGATGCCTGTAATGCTCTGTGCTTTGCAACGTCCTCCCACCAGTGCAGCGTTTAGATCTGGACCGCTGACAAAAACAATTATTTAAATTAATTCAAACAGCCCTGGGGCTTCGGTGTGTTCTACCTTCTGCAGCTAAACCCACGTTTTATTGTGTTCTACGGACAGAAGGGAGAGTTCGCCGACTTGCGTCCTATCAGTGTCTTGCTATGCTAGACACGATCGTCGCATGAAGCTCTGGCCAAAGGAGCTGATGTGCTCGACATACGGCAGTTGTAAACGGGAGGACCATCTTTCAATAGGCAATCTAACCTATTCCAAGAACCCGGCCTTTGCTTCTCTCCATGCTCGTTTCTGGGAAACACGGATGAAAGCATGCTATTGTTCTCATGTGCTGCTTGGAGAATAGAATGCCAGAATAGGAATATCTTCAGATTGAGCCATTCCAGCTCTTCCTAGGCTTTCTTAGCTCCTCGCTCCCAAATCAACTTTGCCCCCTTCCCAAGAGGTTGGCCTGCAATCCCTAGAATCCCCACCCTGCCTGGGGGCCGTTGCCTTAAATCTGTTAGGGAGAGAAACCTTAGTGCCTCTGGATTTGGTTGAACTTCAGCTCCCAGGATCCTCAGCAGTGAGAGGGTAAAGGTTCGTCCTCCGAGCTGGTGGGTTGGTTTCTGAACCTTTCATTACCCGGCTAAGTAACCTCTTCAGCAGAGTTTAGGGCAGGACTAGGCAACCTTGGCTCTTTTATGACTCGTGGACTCCAACATCCAGAATTCCTGAGCCACCATAGTTGAAGTCCACGAGTCATAAAGAACCAAGGTTGCCTACCTCTGGTTTATGGGATGTCAGTGTTCTTCTGTTTATAAGGGCTTCAGGTGTGGGTGTGTCAAATGAGGGTCTGAGATGGGTCAGCAGTGCCAATAAAGAAAGGATCCTGGGAATTGCAGTTCAATAGCATCAAGAGGTCCACCACTTCTTCCATTGCAGCTTAAAGACTACAAGACCCTCCTCTCCATCCTCCTCCTCTTCCATTTACTTTTTCTACAGATTAACCCCTAATGATGATGGCTTCCTTGGCAATTAGATGCTCCCCATCTTACCCAGTGTTCATTTTAGGGCATTTTTTTAAAAAAGCAGGGCAACGTTGACTTCTGGACTTCAACTCCCAGAATTCCCCAGCCAGCCAGGGAGCTGAAATCTACAAGTTTTCAAGTTGTCAAGGTTGGACACCCCTGCTCTAAACCCCCACAGAAACCAATCTACTGCCATCATTTGCAAGTTGTTGGGGTGACTCTCCTCCCACCTTATCCTTAGCTGCTGCAATACAGGTACTCCTTGACATACGACCACAGTTGAGCCCAAAATTTCTGTTGCTAAGCAAGACGGTTGTTGAGTGAATTTTGCCCCATTTTAAGCCCTTTCTTGCCACAGTTGTTAAGTGAATCACTGCCCTTGTTAGTAATATGGTTGTTAAGTGAATCTGGCTTCCCCATTGGCTTGGCTTGTCAGAAGGTCGCAAAAGGTGATCCCTGGGACCCCAGGACGTGGCAACCGTCATAAATTTGAATCAGTTGCCAAATGTCTGAATTTTGATCACGTGACCAGGGGGACACTGCAATGGTCGTAAGGGTGAAAAACGGTCATTGGTACTTTTTTCAGTGCTGTTTGTAATTTTGAACGGTCGCTAAATGAACTATTGGAAGTTGAGGAAGTATCGATTTTGGGGATATATTTTTTTTAAAGATGGGTTGCTATGAAATGGAACTGCAAAGCTGCTTTTGCCCACCTGCTTCAACTGAAACAGCCTGGTGAAGTGGTGATGTGGCAAGAGGACGGGCTGGAAGTTGGAGCAACTCCAAATTCAGCTGGACTGATTCCTGCTGGGTTGTAGCTGAGTTGGAAATTAATCAGCTCAGCTGCCCAAGCAACACAAGGACAACATGAACACATACGGAGGCAGGCCTGGTCTCAGATAGGCACAGAGGAATAGTGTAGATGCAGTTTCTAAGACTTTATTGTCAAGGACGTCAGCATCCAACCTTCTCTGTATGCTGTTGCTGTTAAGACATGCCTCTCTGCAAAGAATCCACAGTGATTTATAGTGTTAACGTCAAGGAGACAGACTCAGGAAAGGAAAAGCAGAAAGCAATAATCTAGCAGAATGAAACCAGCTCCAAAAACAATAGCTGGGCCTGTGTTTTGCTAAAGATGAATTGGAAGGCTACGTTCAATAAAATAAAAATAAAAGCTATCCAATCATAGTTAGTCCCCATTGAAAAGGCAATGGCTCCAGGGCCAACCTACTCACATTTTTTGAGGGCAGGGAAATACAAGGAGGACTTACTTGTGTGAGAAATGCCAATATGTACCACTTTCTCCAGCCATTAGTGCAGAGAACTGGAAGTAAGGCTCAACTGGTTTATTTTTATTGTTAAAAACAGAAAAGCAGCCAGGCTTATCTCTCTCCCCCCCTCCCCCCCACTTAAATAGGGATCCAAAACCTTCTGTTGCATCCACTTTGAAATGGTTTAGAATGGTAATTTAATAATTTTTGGTGCATGTATAAACTAGTATGATTTTTTTAATATCTCCATTCAGAAGCAAGAATCACTGAATTCAGTGGCGCTTGTTTCAGTGCCGATAGGGTTATAATCTTGTGGCAATGCATTAAAGGGTGACAAGGAATCTCATAAATAACTATAGCCTTAGGAGTTAATTATAAAAGAAAAATTAATACAATGAGATTTATAAAACATGATTTTAAGCCTTTTTTAAAAACTATTTAAGTAACCTTATTAAAGGCACCCTTAAAAACACATTGTTTCCAATCTTTCAATATGTTTTGTTGTCTCCTTAAACGAAATACGACGCGATCAGATATAGAATAAGTACTTCACCTTTTGTAGTTGTGTAAAATCAGGACTCTTTACAGATTCCATTTTTAGAAAATCCCTACTGGAAAAAATTCCCTATTAATATTCTTCTTAAAATCAGGATTAAAATGGTTGGAAGTTAATGGATAAAAATAAAATCACCATTAGAGAAATAACTAAGAATGCTACAGTCTCCTCCTTTGAACTGGGTGTCTCCTTCCAACTATTCCTTTGATCAGTTATTGTGATTTAGGCTTACTTTTTGCACAGGTTTGTTGTAAAGAAACTTAATTATAAGGAACAATCTGTAACACCTTTAAGCTCATGGAAATAAGGTTGGATGAAAATAAGATACATGAATATATTTTTAAAATTAAAATTCTGTCCTAATGTTTTTCTACATATGTTTTCTTATCTAAGTGTAATTTCCTTTCAAGTCAGTATACTTAGTTGTTTCCTGGGCAAATGAGCATAGGACTGTCATGAAAGACTGTTGCAGCAAAGCCAAGAAAAAGCATTTTGACCCTTCCAGACTAATAAATCCTGATTTAGAAATTGCATCCTATGGACAGTTTTGAGGCCCTGAATTTTTTAAATTAAAAGAAACAGGACTGTTCTTTCTTAAATGAGATCAAGTTTCAGTTACTCTTCTAACCATTAACATTCAATTACAAAAAAAGGGGGGGGTCATTGACTGTACAGTTGTAAACTGCAATGTGGAATAACACAGAAGGTTTTTTTTAAACGTTTCTACTTTTTTTCTTATTTTTGTCATTTCAAACACTCTTCCCTTCCCCCCATTTCATTCTCATAAAAGGTTATTGTTGTATACAGCTCCCACCCCATAAGGAGATGCATCGCATGTGATGCAAACAGGCAGTTGCTCATTGAAATGCGCTAAAACAGCATTAGAAGTGAGCAAGGCCTTAACCTCATTGAAGCCCTTGTCATGGACTTTAGTCCACTGCCAAGGAGCCTGCTTGTCTAAGAGCCTGTGTAATGGCTCTGTCACTGCAGCTTTACATGCGAGAAATGCACGGTAAAAATTTAATAGCCCCAAGAAGGCTTGCAGCTCACTCTTAGACTTAGGGCTTGGGGCCTGCTGGATAGCTTGCAATTTAGTTTCAGCAGGGTGAATGCCTTGAGCATCAATCCTGAATCCTAAGAAGTAGACGTGACTCCTATCTTACATTTATCCTTCTTTAGTTTAAGGCAGTGATTCTCAACCTTTTTAATGCCGCGACTCCCAACCGGTCGTAAGTTGAGGACTAAACCGGTCATAAGTCAAGGACTATCCAACCAGTCGTAAGTCAAGGACTTTCCCTGCCCGGGAGCACCGCGCATGCGTGGTGCCGCCCCCTGCGCAGGCCGAGGCATAGCTGGCAAGTGGCAGAGACGGCGCAGGGCAACCACTGGCTGGGCCACCAGCTGGCCCAGCCCAAGGGAGGTAAGGTACCCACCGGGCCCCACGTGCACCAGCAACCCTCCCTGCGCCCACTGGCCTCCCACCTCCCACCCCTCCCACCCCTCCCACCCCTAGTAGTTGCTCAGTAGGGAGGGATGGAAACTTCCAGACAGCTTGCCTTCGCTGCATACAACTTGCAGCACCATTTGCAGAATGGGACTTTTGGTGGGCTCAGCAGGGCAGAGACAGCCTGGACAATTCCTATTGGCTTTTGAAAGCCAATAGAATTAGACTCTATTCAAGAGAGTCTATTCTATTGGCTTTCAAAAGCCAATAGAATAAAAGGGAGCAGCACAGCTAAGGAAAAGGGGGGAAAAATGGTGGACTGCATTGTTTGGCGACCCCCGTGAAATGGTCGTTTGACCCCAAATGGGGTCCCGACCCACAGGTTGAAAACCGCTGGTTTAAGGCCTGCTTTTCGAAAACAAAGCAAGACAGCCCTTAATCTTTCTGCTAAATTTTGAGATGACTCCCCAGCAATAAGGACGTCATCGAAGTAGGGATAGACCCCAGGAATACCTCGAAGTGTGCTCTCCATGACACTTTGGAATATGCCAGGGGCTACATTTACCCCAAATTGCAGTCTCTTGACCTTGAAGCTCCCCCTCCGTGAGTTACAATAGTCTGGGCCTCTGCAGCTGCCTCATCAACAGGTAGCTGTTGATAGGCCTGTGCCAGGTTAAGCTTTGCAAAAATGCACCCCCCTTGAGGGAGGCCAGGCACTGGATAAGCATGCTGTTGCAGCACCTTATTCAGTGTGCACTTAATAGTCTACACATATACATATGCCCCATTAGCCTTTAGAGGCGTTACTAATGGGGTTTCCCATGAACTAGAATTCACAGGTTCTAGAATGCCCTGCTGGAGCAATTTGTCCAGCTCAGCATCAATCTTACCTTTGAGGGCAAAAGGCACTCTCCTAGGCTTAACCCTGATGGACGTGATAGTTGGGTCTAACTGTAGCGAAATGGCAGGCCCCTTGTTGCATCCTAGCTCTGAACTAAGCACATCTGCAAATTCCTTGAAAACCTCTGCAAGGCCCAGTGTTCGCAAGCTGTGCAGCCCAGTTACCTGGATTCGCAGAGCCTCGAACCAATCGAGTCCAATAAGACTCGTACATTCACCCCCAACAACTACCACATCTAGGGAACCTTCAAAATCCTTATACTGTACCCTAAGGGTGGCATCCCCCTTAACACACACCACAGAATTTTGAAAATCTGTAAGTATTAGATTTGATGGCCTGAGTTTAACTCGAAGGCCACTGCTGCTGCATATCCTTTTGAATGGAAATAATAGAAAGAGTGGACCCTGTGTCCAACTCCATCAGTAAGGGAACCCCTTGCAACCTTACGTTAATGGAAAGTTTCTTCTTAAGGGGCTTGTGTGTCCCTGTTCTTAGAATGCTCTTGCGCGATGCGCAGAAACCCACCCTATTTTGGCTGGGGACCTGATATCTTTCTGAAGCAATTCTTCCCAAGGTTGAACCTTCTGGCGACCCAAACAGATGGATGCAATGTGGCCCTGCCTGCCACACGCCCTGCAAATGGCGGAGCGAAACCTTCAGTCAGCTCGCTTGTGGCATCCTCCACACCTGAAGCATTGAAGAGATGCTGGGGCCTTGACTGGATGTCCCTTCTGCCTCCTCTCAGCTGGCTGGTGAAGTCTGTCGACCTCCTCTTCAGGATCCTTCTCGAGCGTCCTCTTGATGGACGGTAGCTGTGTCTGGAGGATTCCTGGCGAGGTGCAAGGCCTTCACAGCCCCGCCTGCTGCTTCCTCAGGTGCCACCTCTTGCAACGCATCTTGGAAGGAGACATCTTCTTTTGCAAAAATCTTTTGTTGTAAGTCTCTGTTCTTTAAACCACAGACAAAGCAATCTCACAGCCTCTCTTCCAGATTCTTGAACTCACAAGGTCTGGCTGCTTGCCTTAAGGCCGCAATAAAGTCCACAGCAGATTTACCTGGCCTCTGGTCTCTCTGCTCGAATGTGTGCCTCCAAGCAATGACGGATAACTTTGGCTGGAAATGTTCCTTTAACATTTTCTTCAAGTCAGCATATGTTACTGACTCCAGAGGTGCAGGGGCCACCAAATTTTCTGTGATGTCAAAAGCTTCTTGTCCACAGGCACACAAAAGAGTTGCTGCCTTCAGGTTGTCTTCTCTAATCTGATTTACTCTGAAGTAGTTCTCCACCCATGCTACATAGGAATTCCAGTTCTCTGGGAGGGAGACATCGAAATCAGTCAAGCGGCCAAACTTTGACATCGTAAACTTTACGACCTTCACCACTCGCTTCCTCTGCAAGCTGCTGTTTGGGGAAAGGGTCCTTTAGCCGAGCTCACCCTCCAGTGATGCTGTACTGGCAGGCTGGGACGCTGATTCAGACGCCGTCTTCCCCTCTTCAGGACTTCCTGGGTAAGTCCTTAAATCTTTTATTTCAGCTTGCAAAGGATCCCACCTTTATCGCCAGTGTTGTATACTTTGTTCACGTGCAAATGATGAAGACACATCGTGATGCTGAACAAACACTTTATTCTCCTTTTACAACAACCAAGCAAAAGCAAAAGGTACGCAGGCCTTTTTATATGGCCAGAAGCCCGGACAGTGTCAACCAATAGGAACGGAGCGTTTTCGCGCCTTGCGCCTGTGCACAAGGCCGGCGCCGCTCTGTCTGGTCCCAGGCAGCTTTTGGAATGCCCGGGACCAATGCAACGTCCCGAGCCTGCTTTTGCAGACTCAGGACACAACAGTTATGTTTTGCATTCTTTCCACTGAAAGAACCCCCACACTTGATCGTGTTGAATGTTGGCAGGGCGAAAGCATGTTTTCAATTCTTGCTGAATCTATTTCTTTGTGTATTTGAGGTTACTATCGGTCACATCCTCACAGTATGAGTGGTGCTTGCTGTAAACCTCAACTATTCCTTTTACAGGAAATCATAGCTTTGTTATGCATACAACAACAATTTAGTTTCTTTCTTTCTTTCTTTCTTTCTTTCTTTCTTTCTTTCTTTCTTTCTTTCTTTCTTTCTTTCTTTCTTTCTTTCTTTCTTTCTGTGAGCTTTAGATAAAATTTTCAATGCATATCTTTCTCAGTTTCACTCCTTAAATTATTTCAATCAGAATAGAACTGGAAGGGACTTTGGAGTCACCCTTGTCTTTCTGTCACAAGAGACTGAAACTTCATAAGTGCCTCTTCCTACAATTATTACATAGCTGATAATAAGCTGCCCTTTCCAGCAAAGAGTCATCTCTCTCTAGCTAATTGTTGAGCCAGCCTGCTCCCAGCTACTTGTGCCCCCCCCCATTTTTTTCTCCTCTCCTGCTCAGCAGAGCTATATTGGTAGGAATCAATCAGAATAGAACTGGAAGGGACCTTGGAGGTCTTCTAGTCCAACCCCCTGCTCAAGCAGGAGACCCTATAGAATTTAGGACAAGTGGCTGTTCTTAAAAATTTCTAGTGACGAAGAGCCCACAACTTCTGAAGGCAAGCTGTTCCACTGGTTAATTGTCCTCACTGTTAGGAAGTTTTTCCTTAATTCCAGGTTGCTTCTCTCCTTGATTAGTCTCCATCCATTGTTTCTTATCCTGCCCTCTGGTGCTTTCAAAAATAAGTTGACTCCCATCTTATTTGTGGCAACCCTTCATTTCTAAGAATTTCTCATTGCTAAGAAAGGTTTTGTGGATCAAAGCCTGAAGCTATTTTATAAATAAAATACAGACAGAAACAAACAAAAAAAAATTACCCACCTCCTCAACTAGGTGGTGTATCTGTGACCCATGAAAATGCTTTCACTGGAATAATTAAAAGTTTCCAATTCATATTACATGAAAATGTACAATTTTAATCATTACTGGTGGCATAATTATGCCACCAATAATGATTAGAATGTTACATTTTCGTGTAAAAACCTAAATTAGCAAAATAATAATTGAAAGAAGAAAAGGATATTTCATCATGTAAGCGTTTTAAAAAGCCCTAAGACTCTTAAAAATTTTAAGCCATCCACTGAAAGAGCTAGGCTTCTTACACCACCTAAATATATACTGTCTTAAGGCTGATTGCAACTGAAGCATGCAGGAAGAATACATGGGAGATGAGCCTGAAGGTCCATCTTAAACTCTTTTGTGTATTTTAAGAATTAATGGGAGCAGCAACTTAAATTGAGTGTGGAAACAAAACGGTAGTCAGTGGATCTTAATAGGCATGAGATGGTCAAAGTATATAGCTGCCATTTACAATCTGTGACTATGGGGTCCCTGGTGCACTCTGAGCTTAGTTGTTTTTTTGCAGATATTTCATTTCCAAACTAGGCAACATCAGCATAATAGTAAAATAACCAAGCTCAGAGAGCACCAGGCACCCTGCAGTTCAACTTTGAGCTACAAATATTCTGTTCTGTTGTGTATCACTTGTAACTTCTAGATCCTTTTTAAGGACAGTTTCACAGACAACACATTATAGTAGTCAGGTAGGGATGCAATCAAGCATAAATGACCATGGCAATATTCAAGCTATGAGGCTGGAATTAACTTTTGTGTTGTTTAAAGCTGGAAAGAAATCACTCTTCAGAAGTTGTCACTCAGTACACAAAGAGTGAGGTCAGAGCAAAAAGTATCTCTCAAACTACAAGTTGACCTCTCCGAGGGAATTCCTCTATATTCCACAATATGGAGAGCATTAGAAAGTTTGTCAAGGTTTTATAACACACCTCTTTCTCTCTGTAATAATCTGCACATTTCATTAAATGTATGGCAATGACTCAACTGCAATTTTAATTCCTCCTCCTTCTGCAAAATACTGGATAATTTATACGTTTTCTGACATCAAAATCTTAGCATCTTTTACAATCTCTCTCTGTCCTTCCCACAATATCAGCCTTTGCCAATTATTTCAGAACCGGAAATAACTGTATGCTATCAAGAGCCCTGTAATTTGAATCAGATATTACTCTCAATTTTGTAGCTGTCCATTTTAATGAAATATCCTTGCCTGGCCACGAGTGTTCATATTAAAAAATGAGTTGACGGAAAGAGGTATTTTGCATGTGTTTTGAAATGAATCCCCAGTTAATGACCAAAGTTGTTTCATTAAGCATCTCAGGTTCCTTCTCAATCTGACTTAAAAATAATTCTTAGGAAGTTGCTATTCTGGAAGGAAATGTGTTGATGAAATGTGTTGAAAAGCTCTGATCAAAGAGCAAATATAAAGTTTCTGGAGAATCTGTGAGTTGTTCCTTTGACTTCAAGTTATATGCATCTTAATAAGTAGAGATTTAGGCATACAGTACATTTGCAATTCCTTAGTTTGCCAGTTTTAATGTTTTAGAGGAGTAACATTACAGCAAGTGTTTCTTGCTTAATATTGTCCTGAAATAGTGTGTAGGAAAGTGGACTAATAAACAAACATACCCCCCCCACACACACACTCTACAAATGACTGTTAACTTCAAGATGTACAAATTGCAGAGACAGTGACCAATTTTCAAGCTTTGTTATGTTTAATGAACAAAGGACAAAAGTAGATTTCTAGATAGGGGTCCAAGACTCATTGCAGTAGAGAAAAATCCTTGGTTAATTGGTGGAATATAGCAAAGGAAGTAATACCTAAATCAGGGGTAGGCAATCTTAGCTTTTTTATGACTCGTGGATTTCAAGCATGGCTGATTCAGGAATTCTGGGAGTTGAATTCTGGGAGTCATAAAAGAGCCAAGGTTGCCTATCCTGACCTAAATGAATAAATAAACTAATGAAGTAAACCAACAAATACAATAAGAACAAATTGTTTGTCACAGTCAGTTGAGTAATATTTTCCCCTAATAAAAACAAACAGAGCAGAGGGGAGTTAGATAATTAAAAAAGGAACAATCCTATCTTAAATCTTCAATTCTGAATTTCAAGAGCATCAACTTTTCCGTCAGAAGAGCAGAAATATGAACTAAAACCAAAAGGCTAAACTCATTTACTTATGTTCAGAAAATAAGTGGCAGTATCAACTAAACCTCCATTATGAGTTTAGAAATTTAGGTACATAGTTATTTGGAAATCCTGATTTATACTGTCAGGAAATCAAGCACTAAAACTTATGTTGGGCTTTGTTGCATTACTTCAGATATATGTCTATGGAGAGTTTCTGTCATCCAGGTCATTGTTGTCCCAAAGGTGCCTTTTCAAAAGGCAATTGGACTTTCTTTGTTTTTCCTTGAAGAGGTTTGCTTCTCATCCTGGAAGTTTCTTCAGTTCTGAAAGGAAAAACAAAGAAAGTCCAGTTGCCTTTTGAAAAAAGCACCTTTGAGACTTCAGATATATGGAAAGTTGTACATTTGATAGCTTCCCATGGAAGCAGGAGAGTCATACACTGCATATAAAAATATAGCTTGTGACATGAAGCTAAACTGAGTATTTCTCCTTGAGTGATAGCTTTCTAAATGGCTAATTACCGAGGTCCTTGCATATAAGCCACTTAGCTTCTATTCCAAAGTTGTACAGTCAAGAAAAAAGCAGGTTTAATTATTTCAATTGTATTTAAATATCTGTTACCTCACGGAAAGGCACTGTCTAGTGGCATTCTTTGGCCAAAGGGATTAGAAACATGCCCATCCTGGTTAGATGGATTTGGATGGAGAGAAACAACGGAAAAGTTGATATAGTTCCAAAGCGGGAAGGTTGCCACTGAGAAGCTACTCCTGACCACCAGAATGGGAGGCACTTCCCCATAAGACCATGAGCAGGTCTCTCCAGATGATCTAAATGCCAGAGATGAATAATACTGCAGAAGGTAATATTTTCAGACTTGGGTCTTTGTGGTATTCTCTGTAACAGTTACGTCTTGCAGTAAAGCTTATGTCATTTACACGTAACCTCAGCACTAATATCTTTGGCAACATCTTTTTTTTCTGTTATGTCCCCATGATGTTGCCTTCATCTTCACAAGTGAGACAAGCTGAAATCGTTTTTAGCTCTAGTGAGAGGGCCTTCTTCCTTATTGCAGCAAATCCAAGGGCAGCCTCAAGGTGTATAATTCTATTAGGCTTTGTCGCTAATCTTGGAGAGAAATTGGCAGCAGTAATTGAGATTGGCAATTGGGACTGATAATGGGGATAACAAATTTCATGCTAATGTGGTTTTCTGCTGATGCACGGATGGATGCAGAGCACTTTTAATTCAGTAGTGGGGAAGGGTAGGCCCTTGATGCTACAATGAATATTCAAAAATATGGTGAATGTCAGAAAGCAAATATTGTAACCTGAAACAATCGTCAAGTGAAAATTATTTGATGCCAGAGCTGTCATTCTGTTCATTCTGTTGAGGTCTACTTTTCTATGAAGGATCAGATCTATTGTTAGATCTAACTTAGTGTTCCAAGGCACAAATTATATCTGTGGCATGCAGCACTTATATCCTCTTTTGCAGAAATAAGTTATCATAATGTATAAAAAGGAGACATTTCTTTACTTAGGAAAACCCCCCTCAAATTTAAGTAAATTATTACTAATAAATTAATTGATGCTAAGGGGTTCACAGATCTCTTTTTTACTATAAGAGATCAATGTGATTACTTTCTGTTACATATACGCTGCATTACACATGAACACAAATTGGAGAACATTCTGAAATTAAAATTAACTTATAATGAATGGGCAACAGTTTTGACAGGAACAAGGTATGTTATCTCGGCAATTACAAAGCAACTGAACTGTCTCCAATTTTATTTATTAAATATGTTTGATAATTATTGGCTTTGTATTTCACCATTCCTCAAGGAGTTCAAAGCAGGATATTTGGCTTTAACTCCTTGATGGTGTATTGTTCTAGTTTTTCCCACAATAACACTATGAGACAGAGAGCTAACAAAGATGAACTTGTTCAAAGTCATCTGGTGAACTTCAGTGGCTCAGAGTGAACATCTATCTTGATCTTCCTCATCCCAGGCAAACACCTTCATTCCTGCACTTTTGATCGTAATGATGTTTTTAACCTTATTAAACCTCTATGCAGTTTGAGTCTACTGTAGCCTACTTTAAGAGTGACCTTCTCCTGTGTGAATAGGAGAACAAGCATATATTAAAAGTTACCTTCTTTTTTTCTTTCTGTTTATTGTTATAAGTGCATGCTGAAGTATTTTATGCTAATCATTGCCACCCAAACCCCTCCCACAGGACCATGCCCCCCAAAAAAGTGTGAGTGTGGTTATGGCTATGTATTTTTGCATATATAAAAAGCAGGAAAAAGAGAAAAGAGAAGGGAGTGGGAAAAAAAGAAAACATAAAATTATGCCTCCAGTCCTTCTTTCTATTTTGTAATTATCATCTTAATCTTTTCCCCATCCTCTTTGTCCCTTTTTAATCCAAATCCTGAAATCATTAATTTGATATTTCTTTCAACAAAACTTCCATATCAAGATTCCAGTATTTATTTATTTTTTGAAGTCATTTATCCATTGACCAGACTGGTCAGCTTTATCTTTCTTCAAGTTCAGTTCATAGAATCGTACTGTGAGGGAGATGGGCTGTCTCTAAATATAATAAATAAACTTTAAAACGCAATCTTCCACTGTAGACATGTCATTACTTTTCCAACTTTTGCACAGCTAGGCTTATGTAGTTGCAATGAATTTCTCTAACTTAGCATTCTACATTTGGGCTGAACCAGTGAGTCAAATTGCCAAGTCTTTAGGTCTCCAGTACATGTGGGAAGCACAAATATGAAGAGTCGCAGTCTGTGGAAAGCTAGTGAGATGAGTTTTGCTAATTAGTTATTTCCATACCGGATGAATTTAGGATATTAAAAGCCTAGTGATTTAATTCCTCCATTCGAATTACAGTTTAAAACAGTTGTTGCATTGTAAAAAATATATTGGCATTCACCTCCTGCAAGAAATCTATTGGTATTCACTTCCAAATGCAGCGTAAGCACACAATATTTGTTCTTGGCAAGTGGCCCAGGCCATTTCTAGCTAGTCATTTTCTGAAATGCAGCTTCATATAAATGATTTCTTTCTTAGCCAGAGACAATAGCTTGCATGTTAGGATAAAAGAGTTACAATTCACAAACAGACGAAGTCACTTTCGAGATGAAAATAAAAATTCAACAACACCCAAGGCCTACATTTCCCAGTACAGTTCTTGCCTCTAACGGATTTGAATGCTGTCTTTCTTTTTTTTTAAGGGCAATAGCTCTGAACTGCAAGCACTGAGGAAAAATGCTTGTAAGTGCTTATTGATGGGGCAGGGGACCCCATTTGTGAGATCAATAAATATGTGTGTTCACAGCACAAAATGAGACTTTGCTCAAACTACTCAATTATTTTGTTATATTTTCATTTATTACTAAATGTATTTCCCCTTCCCGTTTATCCCAGTGCTCAAAGTTGTTTACAATACTACCTAAAGTATAACAAAATAAATTCTGAACTAAAATTAAAGCTTGTCATTAAAATTATTAACAATTAAAAGCTTGGCAAAAGAGAGGTATCTTACCATATTCCTAAATACATCGCTACATCGCTTAGGAGTCACACAGGAGACATTCTTTTTCTGTACAGGTAGTCCTCGACATATGACCACAATTGAGCCCTAAATTTCTGTTAAGTCAGACATTTGTTAAGTGGGTTTTACTCCATTTTATGACCTTTCTTGCCACAGTTGTTAAGTGAATCACTGTAGTTGATAAGTTAATAACCCGATTGCTAAGTGAATCTGGCTTCCCCATTGACTTTGCTTGTCAGAAGGTCGCAAAAGGGATCACATGACCTTGGGACACAGCAACAGTCATAAGTATGAAACAGTTGCCAACCATCTGAATTTTGATCACATGGTCATGGGGATGCTATAAAGGTCATAACTGAAAAATTGTCATTTGTAACTTTGAATGGTCACTAAATGTTGTTAAGTCGAGGACTACTTGTATACCCAAAAGATGGACAGCTGACAGCTGCCGAAGAGCCTTTCCAACTGATCTAACTTGGCAGCTTCATACTGGGAGAGACCGACCCACAGATAAACTTCGTTAGCTGTTTTTATGAGATTGGCATCTATATAAATTTGATACCTAAATACCTAAATAATAAGGCTTAAGCTGGGTATGTTCCACCCACATGCAGCCCTGGACCATTAGTAATGTGATCCCATAAGATTGTAAACTTTTAATATTGTGTAATTTACATTCATTAACTATATTGTGTATTTTATAGGCAGTCTATGACAATTTTTCTTAACTCAATGCGGTCCAGGCAGTCCAAAAGTTTGGCCACCCACCTGCTGCAAAATATTTAGGACTTTAAAATACATTGTCAGCATCTGGCAACTGGTGACCACAGCAGTTCCTTCAGAATAGGCATCATATGATTGCTACATCTTGTACTGAGCTGCAGTATTTTGTTCTAACTACAATTTCTGAACAGTTTGCAAGGATAGCCCCATGTCAACTGCAGTTGCAGTGGTCAAGGTAGATTGCAAACAAGATGTGATTAACTGCCACAAAGTTCAAACAGCAGCCAGGATGATGCAATTGAAGTGACATTTTTTTTAAAAAAATAGATGGAGCTTCATTTGCACCATTGTGGCTGCGGTCTTGACTTTTTTGACCACATCCTGCAGACAGAACTGCTTGGAGAAGAAGCTGAAAAGTCACCCAGTCAGGCTTAATGTTGTGATTCAAAGATCTGCTGCTTGGAGTCTCAAGATGCAAAACTGAGAACGAGTGGTCGGTAAGTATTTCAGGAATCAGGCAGCTTTTTGAGGGAGGGAAACATGGATAGGCCCTTCTATTCCCAAAAACATGCAAGCTTTGTGCAGCTCTGATCAGTCCACATCGCTGGGTGGCCTTATGAAAAGCATCAAGGGTAACCAAGGAGAGACAATCAAAGAGAAGAACAGAGCAGCAGGCACCGTTAAGACTCCAGGCTCCTTTCGGAATCTGAAGTCCTGAGGCAACAATCCAACAAAATTAGGCCAATTAAATCCCAAAAACTTCCATAAGATTTAAGCTGCTTCCAGCATAGGGCACTGCAACTCTAAACTTGCTCCAGATTGCACTGAGGGAATGTGTCCAAGGTATTTTCCATTTATTTTTCTTGCGAGCTCCCTTTTTTCTCTGAAGGTTGCTAGGCAAGATGGTATTGGAAGCCTCAAACCCAGCACAAACGCTTTGTGAAGAAACTCATAAAAAGTCTTTGAATTCAAAAAGTGGGCAGAATTGCTCTTGAGTAGAGATACGCATAAATAAGGATGGAGTGATTTGCCCTGAGTTTCTTCCCTCCTGAGCCCTCCCTGGTTTTCCTTTTTTTTTCATATATAGTTTTTATCAAGGAAATTTTTGAAAGAGTAAAAATCATACAAATTTTAAAAAGAAAAAATAAGGAAAAAAATAATAAGTGTCAAAAAAGTGCAGAAAAAGAAGTAAAGAGGAAAAAAAGGAAAGAAAGGTTATACATGAGCAACTTCTGGTTTTCTTAAGAGCTTTTAGAAATACAGTTTGTATTTGTATCGTTTTTATATTTATATATATAAATAAAATTATATTTTATTATAATTATATATATATATATATATATATATATATATATATATATATATATATTCGTGCTTCGTCCTCGAAGCACGAAGCTGAAAGCACCAGCCTGAAGATGACGAATGGGACTTGGTCGAAACATCGGCAAGACACTTCCAATTTGACGCGGGAGAAAACCCGAATAACCAAAGACCTAAATAATAAATATTATATATATGATTAAAAGTGGACTTTCATAATCCATATATATAAAAATTTATATATATGGATTAAAAATGGACTTTCCACACACAAGACATGGATATATATATGTCTAAGGTTACAACATAATTTCCTTCTTTCGGCAGTCTGCCCTTTCTAATCATCTAGCTCATAAATCACAAATTCTTTTTTTTTTTTTTTTCAGCAAGAAATCCACAGGAGGTTTTCAATCACTAATAAATATAGCTATTGTTCTTTCTCCAACCAAACTTTAATAATTTGGCTTTCTGTTTTGTGTGTGGAAAGTCCATTTTTAATCCATTCTCTCTAGGGAGATAAAGAAAGGAGAGGATGCCTACCTGGGTTCGTTGAATCTCAGCATCCATTCTGCATGTGGTAAATTGCTTCTACTGTCTGATGTTCTGTTGAGTTTATTTAAAGGAAAACAATCTCTTCACTCTGTTTGATATATTTCCTATTTGCTTATTAAATTTCCTATTGGGTCCCGAAGGCCTTGGTCAGAATGTTCAGCTCAGGGATTTTTGGGGTAGCACTAAGTCAATAGAGCTAGTCTGGTTGTAGTAGTTAAGGCAACAGGTTAGCAACTGGAAGATTGTAAGTTCTAGTCCTGCCTTAGGCATAAAAATCAACTGGGAGATCGTGAGCCAGGCACTCTCTCTCAACCCTAGGAAGGAAGCAATGGCAAGCCACTTCTGAAAAACCTTGTCAAGAAAACTGCAAGGACTTGCAGGCTTTCACCAGGAGTCAACGCTGACACACACAACAAGTCAGTAGAATATAAGGAAGCTTCATTACCGCCCAACTCTCAGTAGATAGGACTTGTTTATTCCACACAGATGCTGCTGCACGTGATTGTTCTGCCATATTTCCAATGTCAGTGTAACTGCAGTTCATAAATTAATAATTTCAGGGTGTGTGTGCCCACATATATCTACACAAACCATATACAAACAAATGCCCTTGGTTATTTACATGTTGAGCAATCCAGATCAATATTGTTCTTATTCAAATTTTGGGTTGTGCAAGCCTGATTGTGGCATTTCATTAATTTCAAGCAAGTTTCTTACAATATGCAGCAACTTTAAACTTTCTATCATTAGAAATGGCACAAAATAGGGTGTTTATTATGTAAAATGATTTGTCCAATTACAAGGCAAATAATAGGCAGCAATCTTGTAGTTCTTCATTGTTTCTCATGGTTGTACTGTTTGGGAAGTCAGTCCACCCCCCCACCCTCCCAGAGAAAGAAATATATTTGGGGATATTAAAGAGGCAGAATATATTTCCCCAAAAGATCTTAAAGACAGAAATCAACGCCCCCACAAGTTTCTTTGTCCCAAACAAAAACCAGGTCTGCAGAAATGCAGATGTGATAATCTTGTCAGAAAGATTGGAGCCAGGAAGCTGAATTAGAAAGACAAAGATCCCTAGAATCAACAATCCCTCACACCAAAAAATCCAACAGTCATCAGCTACAGCCTCAGGGAAGAAGGATATGACCCTTGGGACATAATAGGATTAACCCACCACCATCAGAATACCAGAAAGGCACACTCAGACTCAGGTCACAATTCATGCTACAGGAAAAACTCCAAACAAAAGCTCAGGAAGGTATAAAAACCCACCACTCCCTACTATATGCGGTCAGCTTTCCCAGAGCCATCTTTCTGTCTGGTTCTCCTCTTCAATAAACTACAACCTTCTTTCTAAAGCAGTCTCCATTTTGTTTATTCCCGGCTTGTTCTGGACCCTGATGAAGATTTTTCTTTCAACAATTTGGCACCCCAGCTGGGATTCCAAGCTAATCTCTCCAATGGACTGAGACTGGTAAGCCTCATCTTGTCGGCAACAAGACTCCTTGTGTCTATGGATGGGTTTCCCAGGCCCTGCCCATGTGGAGTGAGGGTAGTAAAGGGAGTTTTGAATCTGACCTCAAGGGCTGCTTTGGAAAGAAGGTGAGTACCTCTAAATTTTAACTTTAAAGCCCAGGGGAGTGAGAAAAATGTGTGTATGTCTGTGTGTGTGAGTGAGAAGACCCTTTTCCCAATCACAGTTGGATTTTGCTCCCTCTGGCCTTTCCTAACTGCAGAAAGGATCTGTTCAAATAACAGACTCCGGAAAGCATGGGGGTTTGGCCAGAGCGCAAGACCTTTTGTTAGGGAAAAGGGATAGGCTGTGTGAAAAGTGACTGAGAGAATTGGATTTGGGCAATTAGCTAAGAATCACTGAGCAGAGCCCTATTCTGGAAAGGAGGTACCCGTAGTCTGAATAAATTTGGACAGAGAGAGTCCTCCCAGGCCATTTGCCTGAAAAACCAAGGGGTTACCACAGGTTGGAAGGTACCTCCACCTGTTGGGGGAGGTATAGTTCTGCAGGTGGTGTAGTTCCACAGGTTGCGAGGGACAAAGGAGAAAGCCTTGGAGTCTCGTCGCAGGGTCTCCTGTAGGGAGATGGATGAATGCCTGGAACAGGGACAAATTGCCCACCCAGGCGGGAATGTGTAAGAAGCATGTGCGCAAGTTATGCAGGAGTGGACTCTGCTCAGGAAAAAACAGTTTGGCTAAATAAAGGTACTTAAAAGGAAAATAAAATATAGGAATAAAGATTCTCTCTCTCTCTCTCTCTCTCTCTCTCTCTCTCTCTCTCTCTTTCTATGCAACCACGCAATATGTTTAAGACTTGTGCCTTCCTTAATTTGAGTTAACTGAGATTTATGGTGGGAATGATCAGGATGTGTAAAACTAAGAGTTCTGTTTCCTTTTCTGTTCTCTTTTCCTTGTCTTTGTGTGTGTATGTGTGTCAAAGTCTTCGTGTGTGAAGTAAATGTAACTGTTGGGTTACTCTAATCCAAAGAGAAAAATATTTTAAAATTCTGCCAGAAATTCTGCTTAAAATAAGCCACCAAAGGAAAATACTCTCACCTTGTTTGTTTGGCCAGCAAACAGGATGAAGAGAAATGTATTTCTTTTTTCTTTCTTTCTCTATCTGTACTTTTAAGAACAGACAAAAGTTATCAGGAGGGAGTGTTTTAAGTTCACTGGTGAAAAAGTTTCACTTGCATTTACTGTATGTGTTGAAGTCGGTTTTATATGTTTACTTAACATCTGCAATGTTAACCTTAATGCTTTTTCAAACTCTGTCTGCAAGCTACTCTCCTTCCCCCACGCCTCCCTTTCTTATCCTCTGCTCTCCACGCCTTTGTCTGATCAGCAAAACCTCTCCTGGGAGAGTGCACCCAGAAAGGGGGGAATGGGACCTTGTTCTCATATCTTTCGGCCCTGCACAGATGACCCCCACAACCTTTGGAAGCAGAGCACACTGTCCCAGATGCTGCCTCCATCCATTTGAGCCAGAGAATGGGGTTTGAATCTAACCATCCATTAGAAAGTCACCATGCAACCAGAGTGGAACAGATCTTCCCAGTACTACATGCCTGTGAAAGCTGCAGAGAAAGGAAGGAGTCCTGGAACCATTGGTCCCCATGTGAAGCCTCAGAAGACAACTAGGAAATACTATGGGGTCACTGTAAGGTTTTCTTTCATGCCTCATTTGTAATGTAACCAGCCAGTTAAATGGATTCATGAAGGGATGAACACCTTGGATCTTTGTCCCGTGGAATGGAAAATTTGTCCAAGATATTTGTATTGCCTGTTTTATAGAAGTAGCTGCATGCACACACGCACACACACCATTCGGAATCACAATGAGTCTATCCCCTTCTCCTACCTTCAGTAAAGCTCCCCAGACTAGGAGATCTCCAAACCCAAGGCTCACTGTGTGCAACTTAATAGTCTGGCTTGCACACTGGCTTTTTTTTATTATTAAAAGTTTTACAAATTACAATATAAACCCCCCATCCCCTCCCCCCCTCCCCCCCTTCCCAGAGCTGATTACAGGGTAACAAATAAACAAACATAATCTAGCTAACATAAACCAACTAAACTATCAATCAAAACCATAACACACTTTAACTCCTTCTCAAAACAAATATTAACCAATTAAAACAAAAATAATAATACAATTAATACTATTAATAATTATCTAAAATCTACTCAAAAGCAAGGTATTACTTTTCAGTTTCATACTTCTTCTGAATATAATCAATCCATCTTCTCCAAACCATAATATCTCTTTCTTGTGAATGGTCCTTCGAATAGGCGGAGATTTTCACCATTTCTGCTAAGCTTGCACACTGGCTTAACCTTAATTGGGACATTCCACACCTGGATGCACTGAACTAAGAACTAAGGCAGGCTCAGTAAGCAACCCTTAAAAATGGGCAGCCAGTGGTTATGTATTGAGGAAAAATATGGCTGTGAAGAATTTTGGGAGGCATGTGCAGACGTGACTGGAAGCTCAAAATGGCATCCAACATTTGAAAATAATTGGCACAGAATATTGGACACTATAAATTTCTTTTCCATCTAACAGAACTTTTGCCCTGACTTTTAGATCTCCATGGGTTGGAAGCTCTCCCTTTGGGAGCCACTGGATACATGAATGCATGTTCTGACTACAGACTAATCACTGCAGTGTCTGCAATTATGGGTCTCCCCTCCTCTGAAAACTACCTTGAGAAGGCAATCAGGCTGAAGCGATAGCTAAATTATGTGTCTCTTTTGTTCAGTAATCTCAAGGTCTCTAATGCAATGAAGCTCATCTCATGACCAAGAACTTTTTCAATGACATCTCCTCTGCTGATGGTTAAGTGTTAAAGAGTCTAATCCAGTGGTTCTCAACCTGTGGGTCGGGACCCCATTTGGGGTCGAACGACCATTTCACGGGGGTCGCCAAACAACACAGTCCGCCATTTTTTCCCCCCTTTTCCTTAGCTGTGCTACTCCCTTTTATTCAACAGGATAGACTCTCTTGAATAGAGTCTAATTCTATTGGCTTTCAAAAGCCAATAGGAATTAACCTGATTATTCTGTAGTAAACTTATTACAGTTGATTCACCATTATGGTTTGGTCTCGGGTTTTAAGATTAATGTAAATAAGACTAAAATTTTACCTAAAAATTTGTTGAGTCAGGAGAAGCAGATTTTGGTTAACTCGACGGGTTTTGAGATTGTTAATAAGGTAAAATATTTGGGGGTGATGCTGTCTGTTTCTAATGCAAAACTATTTAAAAATAATTATGAAAGGTTGTGGGTCGGGGTACAGAAAGACTTGAAGAATTGGGAAAAGCTGCAATTATCCCTCATGGGAAGAATTGCAGTGATAAAAATGAATATTCTACCCAAGTTTCTTTTTTTGTTTCAAATGTTACCAATTTTGAAAAATGAGATTAATTTAAATGAGTGGCAGAAGGGTCTCAATAAATTTATTTGGGCAGGGAAAAAACCAAGGGTTAAGTTCAAAATTATGCAAGACTTCCGTGAGAGGGGCGGACTCAAGGTACCAAATTTGAAATTATATTATGATGCGGTGGTTTTAACATTAATTAGTGACTGGGTAAATTTGACAAATTCTGAGATACTTTATCTAGAGGGATGGGATTTACTTTATGGGTGGCATGCCTATTTAATATTTAATAAAAAAATAGATTGGGCTTTTAAATCTCATATTTTAAGAATTTCTTTACTTAGGATTTGGAGAAAATATTATAAAAGTGATTTTAAAGTACCATTATGGGCTATACCTTGGCATGCGATAGAAGGAATAAAAAGAGGGGTTAAAATGGATATGGTGTCTTACAGACAGTTACTTAAATGGGATGGACAAAACTGGCAATTAAAATCACGGGAAGAATTAGCACAAGAAAATTTTACTTATTCTTGGTTCCAATATAGGCAACTACTAGATAGATGGAAGATGGATTGTAAGGTGGGTTTTCTTAGAGAAGATGAAAATCTTATTAAGCAACTGAAGGATCAAAGACAAACCCACATTAAGAGAATTTATGGGGTTTTAGTTGAATTGGACTCAGAAACGGAACTAATTAAAGATTGTATGATTAGATGGGCGCAGAACTTTGGTGAGCCAGTTTCATTGGACACCTGGGAAACTATTTGGGTGAGAAATGTCAAATTTACTCAAGCACAGAATCTAAGGGAGAATTTTTATAAAATGTTTTATAGATGGCACCTTGATCCACAAAAAATGTCTTACATGTACCCTGACGTGCAACCTAAATGTTGGAGATGTGGTTATAAGGAGGCTTCCTATTATCATATTTGGTGGTCATGTAGAGAGATAAAAGCATTTTGGATCAAAATATGGTGGAATATCCAGAGAATTTTTAGAAGGAGGGTAAAATTTACTCCGCAATTATTTTTGTTAGGTATTGTTACAGATTGTGATACAAAGGAGGTTGTATTGATGTTAAACTTGATCACAGCCGCGAGGCTGTTAATTGGACAATATTGGAAGAAGGAATCTTTGCCTACATTGCAGGAATGGTTTTTTAAAGTAGCTTATCTGGCAGAAATGGCAAAGATTTCGGCTTTCTTAAAGCAACAAACGCAAGAGAAGTTTTTTGCTATTTGGGACAAATGGATAAAATTTATACAATTTAGATTGGGTATACAAAAATATTATATAGCTTTTTCATAAGTTTTATTTTTATATATATTATAGATATCTTTTTTATATATATAAATATAAAGTTTTTAATTTAATTTTTATTTTTTTTTTTTTTTTATTATTTCTTAAGCCTATATTCTGCTCTGGGAAGCTCAGGGGGGGGGAAGGGAGGGTTTTTGGGAGGGGTGTGGGGTGGGGGTTTTTTTTATATGTATTGTTTAATTTTTTTTTCTTTTGTATATGTTGTTTTTTGTTCTGTATTGTTCTTGTTTTTTTTGTAAAATTTATAAAACTTTTAATAAAAAAAAAAAAAAAAAAAAAAAAAGCCAATAGGAATTGTCCAGGCTGTCTCTGCCCTGCTGAGCCCGCTAAAAGTCCCGTTCTGCAAAAGGTGCTGCACCAGTTGAGTAGTCCTCGACTTACGACCGGTTGAGTAGTCCCCGACTTACGACCGGTTGGGGGTCGCGGCATTAAAAAGGTTGAGAACCACTGGTCTAATCCAAGCTCCAATATTTTTAAACTGCCAGACTTTCCAATTACTCACAAATTCAACGAGAACAAACAGAACGAACTTTTGAGGGAGGCTGCATAGCTTAGTATTAAAATTGTAAGCTCAGATTAGTCCTACAATGGTAAGGATCATTTTTAGACAAAGGATGGAGAACCTGAGTTGTTCTCTTACTCTTCAAATGTTGGATGATATTATCTCTGAACATAAGCCTTGTTGATTAGGGATGGAATCCTGAACTTAACAGAACATCATAACAGAATAACAGAGTTGGAAGGGATCTTGGAGGTCTTCTAGTCCCACCCTCTGCTCAAACAGGAATCCCTATACAATTTCAGACAAGGTTGTCTTCTTAAAAACCTTCAGTGTTGGAATACTCACAACTTCTAAAGGTGAAATCTTTCCACTGATTACCGTAAATGCTGGCATATAAGACGACTTCCGCGAGCGCTGAAATCAGCGCCAAAGACGGGGGTCGTCTTATACGCCGAGTCGTCTTATACGCCGGAAATACTGGTAGTTTCCGGCGTATAAGACGACGTTCTAGGAATGCGGCCCGGCTATAAAGACGGGGGTCATCTTATACGCCGGGTCACCTAATACGGCGGCATATACGGTAATTCTCCTTGATTATTTTTCATCCATTGCTTCTTGTCCTGCCTTCAGGTGCTTTGGAGAATAGGTTGATCCCCCTCTTCTTTGAGTCAGACCCTTAGATATTGAAACACTGTTATCATGTCACCCTTAGTCCTTCTTCTACTTCTAGACATAGATTGAATTTGCAGGCTACTTTTCATACCAAGCAGTTTCTAAACCAAAAGAAAAATATCTATCTAACTCACTGTGCTTGTCTTTTGATTACAAGAACAGTGGGTTCATGCAGAGATAATTTGATTACCCTCAACAGCAACAACAAAAGATTTGATTTGATGTAGAATTATCTGCCTGTATTGGAGGTGTTAAGAAAAAGAAAATATATTTTCTGGAGTCAAAATATTATTAGCTCTGACATGGCAGATACTTTAATCCTATCATGCCATCAGCCCAATGTATCCATTTTTATTTGTTTTATAATATTTATTAAAGTTTTTTTCACAGAAGTAAAACATAAAATGACATAAAGTAAGATTAAAGAAAAGAAAAACAATAAGGAAAATAGTACACATAGAAAAAAAGAAAAGATATATAAAAAAGTGACTTCCCAATCTTCTTTGTATCAGTTGTAAACAACATATATTTGTCCTCCTTTCCAAGTTCCATCATATAGGTAGTCTTTAACTTATGACCACAACTGAGCCCCAAATTTCTGTTGCTAAGCGAGACAATTGTTAAGCGAGCTTTGCTTCATTTTACAGCTCGATTTCTTGTTGTTAAATGAATCACTGCAGTTGTTAAGTCAGTAAAATGGTTGTTAAGTAAAACTGGCTTCCCCATTGACTTTGCTTGTCAGAAAGTCGCAAAAGGGGATCACATGACCCACGGGACACTACAACTGTCATAAATATGAGGCAGTTGCCAATTGTCTGATCACATGACTGTTGAAGTGCTACAATGGTCATAAGTGTGAAAAATTGTCATAAGTCGCTCTTTTCAGTGCCTTTGTAACTTTGAATGGTCACTAAATGAACTGTTCAGGGCTATCTATAATTCCCCTTTACCTTATATTCAACCGTTTTTAATCAGAAAATCCATAAATCACCCGTTCATTTTTTTTCCTGCTTCAGCAAGTCCATAAGACGTTTCCGTTTGTTGAAAACCTAAATCCCTTGACATTATTATAAGTTCCCCTCATTCTTGTACTAACAAATTTTGATACTTTCGCTTGTTGCATTTAGGTCTCAGGTATTTTTTCAGGTATTTGGAGGTGTGGTGTGTGTGTGTGTGTGTGTGTGTGTGTAAGAATTCTATATTCAAGACATAGTGAGTAGAAAGTTGTTAACGTTTTTCTTTTAAGCCTTAGCTTAAATGTGCTAGGATTCATTGAATATAGAATTAAATAAATAAAGTACTAATGTGCCAAAACTTTGGCAGGGTTACTCCAAATCATGCAAACTCCGAATCTGAATTCAGAATCTGACCAGACTGTTCCCCAAAAGCATAGATACAAGATTGGGAGGCCAAAACTGGAGAAGATGCAGCAATCACAAAAGTGACAGTTTATAGAAGCAGGAGTGGCTCCCTTATTTATGACAAATTACACAGCAAGACATTCAGAAACCTGGAACACAGTTTTAAGGGAAGGAGTTAAAGGACCAATCAAAATCAATAGAAGAAATTACTTAAACAAATACTAGCAATAACCTCCAATGTTTAATCTTCAAAGTACAGTATAAATATTTAGGCAGTGGTTAATAATTGGGGAAATAAATTGAAGCAAAAGGGAGAAAGCATTACTATTTTTTTTCCATAATGTTTATCCTTATGATTTATTAGTTGCTTATTTTCTATCGTATATGCTGGCGTATAAGATGATTTCCGGAAGCGCTAAACTCGGCGCCAAAGACGGGGGTCATCTTATACGCCAAGTCGTCTTATACGCCGGAAATACTGGTAGTTTCCGGCGTATAAGACGACGTTCTAGGAAGGCGACTCGGCGATAAAGACGGGGGTCGTCTTATACGCCGGGTCGCCTAATACGCCGGCATATACGGTACTTTGCTTTTTTGCATTGTGATTTTTGTTTAATGATTTGTCAAAGCTTACACACAAAAAAAAGCAGGAAAGTGTGAATCCTTCTCTCTTTGCCTCCCTCCTTGTCATTTGCCTCCAGATGTGATGGGGGCAAGTGGCATCATGTGTTGTGATTTCATTACTTGAATTATGCAATTGGAACATACATTACATATTATATGTCATTTGTATGATGACATCCTGATGCATGTGACATTATGGAGGCCTACGTTTCCAAAATGTGGTATTCACAAGAATGCTTCAATACACCAAAGTTTCATGTACAGTTATAATTTCAAACTACCTATAAAAAGAGTTTCCAATGGATTTAAAGTTCAAGTTCTCTATCTTTGTTAATCCTTCAGCTTTCCAAACAATTTTGTTCTTTTCTTGTCCATCCAGACCATACGTGGGCCAAGAATCAAAGTGACAGTCTTGTTTTAGGTCGCTTATTTTAAATAGTATGATGGGACAACAAATATAGATCTGTGGCTGTTTTTCACAAGAAAAAACAAGCAGAAACACTAGTGGACTTTTTTATACGCAAAAAAAGTCTGTTATCTATATTATATAGAGAAAGGGTGCTTTTGTTTATTCACTTGAAAGTACTTCAGTCAACAGATTTGAAACAATGAACAAAAGCAAAAACACAGCCAATACAGCCACCATTACAATAATATACAGTACTATACTGTAAGACAAATCTGGTCTTATAATTACAGTTAACATTTCTATTAATTACAGAAAAGTCATTAAAACATTCTTGGCAGCATTCTTGGCTGTACAGCTAGCTGGGTATAATAGTTAAGGCACTAGAAACCAAGAGATTGTGAGTTTTAGTCCTGCTTTAGGCAAAACAGCCTGCTGGGTGGGACTTTGGGCCAGTCCTTCTCTCTCAGCCCAATTCGCCTCACAGGGTTATTGTGAAAATAGGAGGAAGAAAGAGTATTAGGTATGTTCTCTACCTCTGTAAAGATAATAAAGATGAGGTTAAAAAAATGATTTTTAAGAAAAGGTCTTCTGGAACAGGCATGTTTTTACAAACTTCTGAAAGGCCAGGAACTAGCTTTGTAAAGGCTATCTCAGAGGTGAATATTTCTTGAAAGAACTAGTCATTTATCCATCCAGAAAATCCAGCAGGAGAAGCAGAATTTGGGTCGGTTGTAAATGACAGTAATACCTAGGGCTACTTGTTTACTGAGTGCCTGAGGAATAGGAAACGTTTTATTTAAATTACTTAGTTGAGACTCTATCTCTCTTCTTTGAATTCAAGATTGCCTACATTAATTTGAAGAAGATGACAAAGAAGATATAATAATGCATTATCTCAGAAAAGTACAGGAGAAAATATTTAAAATTTATATATACTAATTTTAAACAGAACAGTACCTTTAATTTTTTCTTTTGCCCCTTTTGAGTCTGTCTTGACTCCTGGTGTCTACCTGGACAAGTCCCTGCAATTTTCTTGGCAAGATTTTTCAGAGGTGCTTTGTCACTGCTGCTGCCTAGGGCTGAGAGAAAATAACTGCTTTGTGCTTAAGGCATGAGTAGAATTCACAGTCTCCTAGTTTCTAATTGTATGACTTGACCACTATACCAAACCAACTCTCACTTAGAAATATTTATTGTAACTTAATGGAAATACAATATCTCACAACAGTGGAAATGATCACGTCTAGATTTGGGTGCCTGCTCATTTTGAGGGGCAATCTCAAGACTTCATACTGAACTTTTGTTCTTCAATTTTCAGCAGATCAGCTCTTAGAATGCTTTTTCAACAGAAGACTGTATGTGTGTGGCTTACCTATATATTAAATTGAGAAGTGGCTAAGCTAGAATTAATATATAATCAGTATTTTAAATATATAGAAACAGTTTAGTATAGGACTTAAGGCCTCAGGCTAGAAATTGAGAGACCATTAATTCTAGTCCTGCCTTGGGCACAAATAGTAAATCATTGCCTGAGATATTGCCCCCCCCCAAAACCCCAACAACCTCCAGGACCTGTCCAGGAAGGCGCCAGCAGCAGTCAACACTACCTGAAGGCATTAAAAACAACAACAACAACCTTCATTTGAAGAAGAAAATGCAGAAATATATTGTTTTCCCTAAATCACCAAGAACAAGAGGATATTCAAAAATCTGCAAACATTTAAAACAGTACGGATGAACCACTTGGATCATTTTAAAGTAGAATTTCTTCAGCCTGTTTGCACTGTCAAAGACTTATCTCGCACTTTCCCCACTACATCAGTGTGGTTAGAAAATTTGCACCACATTGCAAAAATACCAGTATGATTATCAGCACATTTCCAGACACTTTTATATGCAGCAGAGTGAAGTTGGCAAGATAGAGCATGGATAGTTCCTTTTTTCTTATGAAACACATTTTTTTCCATAGCTTCCTATCGTAACAACATTGATGGGGGAGGACACGAGGGGGGGACACCCAGTGTGGGTGTGCACAAATGACCAGGCTCATTGACTGTGGACACCTTATGTGAAGACCTAGCTTTCTGGAGAATGTGCTAATGCTGGGAAAGGTGGAAGAAAAGAGAAGAAGGACACCCAGCAGGTGTCCACCATCCCAAGATTTGCAAGACCAACTTAAGGTCACAGAGAATATCTGTGTGGTTGCTAAGAGTCAACAATGACTTGATGGCATGTCATCCATCATTCAATGACTATGTATCCTTGTAAATAGGGTGTTTGTGTGTGAAGCAGGGGAGAAGGGATTCTTGTTATCTAGGTACCATGACAGCTCAGGAAATAGGACCACGATTGAATGATGCTATTTCTACTCTGATTAGTCGGTTGGAGCAGGCATTGGCTCCTGGTGAACTGAACATACTCCCTGTATTTGAGGCCAACAGCAATGAAGAACTTTGCAGATCACTTGAAAACTGCTGTAGTCAACTGTGAATAGAGACAGCAGAGATGCTGTATGGAAATGTCTTGCCATCTGAGATCTCTCCAAGGTGTTTGTGTGTTTGTGTATGTATTTGAAAAAATGCAAAGAAAAAAAAATGTTTTGGTCACTGGTCAGCTGCTAAAAGAAAGAATATTCACTTTGCACCAAGTGGAATCCAGCCTGTAGAGAACCAAACCAGCAAAAGTTGCAACCTCCCCATTCTTTTTCTCCAGGGTTCTTTTCCAGTCTATCAGAATTTTCCAAGTGCTTAGTGTCAGAAAAAGTAGCATTCACGGCAGCGCATCGTGGTAAAATGCAAGCTGCGGCATTGCTGTTCATTGCACAGCCAGTCCTCCTATCGCCCCCTCCCTCCCTCCCTCCCTCTGCCAGCAAGCAGGATCTGTGGAAAGATACGCGATGGGACTTGTAATCCAAGCAATCAGAAGAAGGGCGCATTTTGGAGAGACGCCTGGCAGCTGTTCGGCTGTTGATTCAGAGGGGCTCCGAAGGAAGGGAAAGCGGGCGTTTTGTGTGTGGGGGAACGGCTGAGGGCCACTAAAGAGCCTTTCTCCCACCCACGGAGGGGCCAGGATGTCCAGTAGACCAGTGACATCGCCCTTTTAAGAGGCGGGCTCCTCCTCCACGTGCTCCCGGTGACTGATTGAAATACATAAACAGACCAGCGGCAGCCGCAACGGCAGCTGGAGCTGCAAAGGGAAGCTGAGTTGACCGATAGTAACCTCGCTGTACAGAGCCGGCGGGTTCTATATAAGGCGCATCAGGCTCGCCGCCTCCTGCTTTTCTTGAGTCACGGTTGGGGGGAGCGCGCAAGAGTGGAGGTGGCTGGGGCCTCCCGTTTCCCTTTCTCCCCAATTCAGCGGCGGAAAGCTGTCAGGTGGACCTAAAGACTGAGCCTCGATCAAACTGGCGAGCAGGTAAAGGGGGAGAAAAGGGGGATATGGGGGGGATCGCGAAAGAGGGGGGCACTTCAAGGGGGATGCTTCCATTGCAGCGAAGCCCCAGGGATCGGCTTGTCCTGCTTCTGAAGGCGGAGGGGGGGGGGAATCTGTTTCTCGCTCCAACCCCGCGCAATTCTGCACCGACCTCGAAGCCCTGGTTCGGCTGAGGTACCCACTTTGCTTGGGGCTTCCCGGTCGCTTCTTGAAAGGAGGGACGAGGAAAGCGAGCAGAGCGGACTTCTGAGGATGTTCAGAGTGCGCTTTCTGCCCCTCGGAAACCCTCGCAGTCCTGGAACAGGGCTGTTTTCCTGGCGGGCACGTACCGTACATGCACAGCCCTGTTTTTAGAGATGGTTTGCGGGCTGGCTGGTTGGCTGGCTGGCTGGCTTAATTGAACGGGATGCTCGCTCGGAAGAAGCCGCCCTACTGGGATGCTTTGCAAAGGAAGAAAGGAAGGCAGAAACGAAAGAGCGAAGGGGAACTGGATTGGCGCGTTTGGGGAGAGATCTGGTTGTTTTTAGGTAGACAAAGCAGTGCTGGCGTCGAGGTACTCTCTCTCTCTCTTGCTTTCCCCCCCCCTCTCTCTCTCGCTCTCGCTCTCTCTTTCTCAAACAATGTACATATATTTCATCCCTATTTAACCGTGTATGTCTTACTCAAGAACTGCAAGGACCATAGTTTATTTCCTACAACCCCTAGTTGAACTAGTAAGACTCAATTCCTTCCCTACATTGCTGGATTACAAATCTCTTCATTCCCAGCCATTCTGGGCGTTGTACCTCCTCCATGTTAAGGATGGTTGCCCGGGTCAGAAAAGGAATCTAATAGCACCTTTGCAAACCCCATCCTGGAATGACGCTTGGGAGAGTCAAAAACCTCAGTCGGGGATTTGTGATCTCCTTTCTGGGGCTGCTCTCTAGGAAGATGCCTCCAGTTGGAGCTGCTGAGGCAAGGCGAAAAGTAGGGAAACTCAGAACGCAACTCCAACTCAGCAAGGAATGACCGAGAGTAACCTTGTAATATGTGTGACAGCTTTATAAAAGCCATCAGCCTGAGACTTGCACCCCTTAATCTGAGGGGGAAGCTAGTTTTGTAAGAAATAATTCCATAAAAAACGTAGGTGCCGAGAGAAGCACTATAATGGGGTGATGGGGGTAATTGTAGAGTATTTATTTTATTTCTATTATTATTATTAGCTTTGTCGTTCAGCTCCAGGCTATATTGTGGATCTCGGTGTCTCCTTCCCATTCTGAGTCAGTACTAAGCAAGACCAAACAGAATAGCTTTGCAGAATAAAAAGGAAATGAAACCATAAGGTCTTGCAATGTTTTGTTTTATTACTTCTGATTTTTTTTACCCATTGTTTGGGGATATTATGCATGCTTGAACTGTAAATTATCAGAGTTTGGTACCGCGTATAGGAGACAATTTTAATGGATGTGGTTAAGTGAAGTTTCTTTTTATTTGGGATTAAAATGTCACCTTGATGATTCTTGTTAATTAAGACTATTACTTCGAGGCCCCTGATTTGGATTCTGCTTCTAGTGATGGACAATCACTAACTCAGCCTGGCTCCAGTAATATCTTCAGCTCTCCCAAGGAAAGCGCCGCAGTCTTTTGATACCATTCACCCTCGTTATTTGAAATGTTCTCCTTTTTTCTACTTGCCAAGTTTGGTTGCTTTTTATTATCAAGCAACTACTTCCACCGTATGCCAAAAGGATGTGAGTTTTCTCCTTGTTGATGGTCACTTCAAGGGAAAGGTATTTATCTGACCCAGGACTGACTGACTGTAGCCTCTGGTACTCTTAATATCCATCTCCGAATCCATTAATCTTCTTTCACTAGTTCTTTCACAGTGCCCAGCTTTCAAGACCCTTACCACTCAGTTAACTATTTTGGTCTCTGAAGTATCCTTCCTGATCTTGTCTAAGTTTGCCATTCCCTTCCTCCATAGAATTAATTTCTTACTTCTACAGTGCATTATCTGTCTATCCAAAATACCAAAATCATTTTCCATCTTCTAATCGATCACACCTTTTTCTTTTTCCTATTTAATGTGAAACCTGGTTTTCTACTTCTACTTTCAAAATGAGTTCTTCTAAGACTTCTTTACTTTTGGCTAACAAAACGCTTACCTATCTTAAGTTGTTAGCGTTTCTGTTAATGCTTTTAATATATTCATGGTATAAATGTGACAGATTGAACTGATATTTATCCTTATCTCACTCCTTTATCTATTTTGAACCACTCCCTTTTTCCAAACTCACTTCTTACTACAATGTCTTGCTCATTATGAAGGTTTCTTGAATAGTTGTAGCTTTTCTATTAACCGTAATATATTCATCATATATGAATATGTGGGACTGAATGTACAAGGATATGGCATGATACACACTGTCAAAAGCATAGCATTGCAAAGGTGCTTTTTCAAGAGGCAACTGAACTTTCTTGTTTTTCTTTGAAGACGTTTTGCTCTGCTGAAGAATCTCCATAGACACATAATTGTTGTCAGTAAATTAATCGTCATATCTTGCTATTTCCATTATCCTATGAATCTGATCTCTTCTTTCTTTTTTGTAACCACTGTTAATCTGATCTTTTTCTGTCCATGCGTGGATCTATTGTTTTATCTAAGACCTTAAGGAAAACGTTGCTTGCCTGGACTTCACTCCATTGTTTGGTCATTTGTACTTTCCTTTCTTCTGTAAAAGAATATATATTTTTCCATTGATTGGGCCATGCCATCTTTCCCCAAATTTGTTAACAGTTTAACTGCCTCTTTGGCAACTTTAAACAATCCATTTGCTATTTCAGCTGCAGTGGTGCTTTCTTATAGAAGCTGCTTATTGTTTCTGTTGCAATCTGTTCCTCAATATATTCTTTCTCTGAAAATGTTGCTATCATTTTTTGTAAATGATTTCTGTACAGTCTGTCATTTTCCCTTAAGATCATTGTCTCAATTAGATTTTTTATATAATTAAATCTGAATAGTCCTACTTTAAAGTAAGTTTGGTCTGATAATTATGATTCTGGAGTAGGACGGGGAAGACCAGAGTTCTAGTCCTAATTTAGATATGAAATCAGCTGAGTGACTTTGGGCCAGTCATTCTCTTTCAGTCCTTGGAAAATGGCAGTGGCAAACCACAAAATCCTACCAAGAAGACTGCAGGAATTAGTCTGGGCAAGCTTCAGGAGTGAATTTTCTAGTTATTTTTCCGATCTTAAAAAGATCTCTCATTCTTTTTGTTGTTGTTGTTGCTTTCCCCTCTATATTGACCTTTTCAGTTGAAATATCACTCCTTGATATTACTTGCTTAATGTTGAAAGTTATCACTTGGTCATTAAATTTCCTTTTGTCCTCCAAGGCTTTCATTCTTTATCTTTATCTTCCTAGGGATATCATGATGGCTTTGACAACAAGTTCTTGGATTTTTTCTCTTTGAAATTTTTTTCTGCTGTTGGTTTTCAAAACATCTCTTAACTCTTTTTGTAGCTCCTTAATTTTTCTTTTGTTTAAATTAAATAGATTGAGTCGGTTTCTTACATTAAATTTCTATTCTGATTGTATGTCCTTGAGGTCAGATGTCCCTGCTCTCTTTAATTACATGGTTGGTTTTTTTTTTTTTGACATCGAAAAATCATGCTCTAGCCCCCAGATCTCACTAGGAAGCATTCTGGATGACTGGATTGTACTTTTTCATATTTTGTTTCCTGTTGTGCAACTCATATGATTCCACTGATATTCTAATATGGAGATTGCATTTGTATTCCTTGAATCAAGTGCTGACAAAGAAGATAATACTCTTTGCAAACTCTATTAACTTAGGCCCTACATTGATTCAAATTATTGTATAAAACCACATTATTGTATAAAATCAACCATTTCTTCATCTTTTGCCTTCCAAACATTTTCAGCAAGTCTATATTCTTTCTTGCTGCTGTATTTAGCACCTTCTTATAATTTGCTATATAATTCCATTTGTTTTCCACCATTGCATCTACCCTGGGTGCAAACCCTTACTTAACAGTGATCCTGATTCACAGGATAGCCATTGATTTTAATAGATAAGATCCTGTCATCTGTTAGATTATAGCCAGTCACAGACTTAACAATATTCTTGTTAAACAATCTTTCATACGGATTCCAAACCCTGAATGTAATTGATGGACGGATGGATTATGTAATCATCTTGTTTAAATAGGACCATTTCAGCCCACTTAAATTTATCTGTTTCTGAAACAGCCAATTTGATAGGCTGTTCATTTCATTTCCATTTTGACAATTTCAAGTTTTTTGTTTGATGCTTGTCATATTCAATATATGTCAGTCCTTCAAGGTAAACCACGCAGGAAATGGACATCACAAGAAATACTAGAACTGTACTTTATTAATATAGGTTATAATAATACAACCCTGAAAACCTGAAAGATTTTCTCTTTCCCTCCCTTTCATACTAAAGAGAATCAAGATGGGGTAATCTTGAGTTTCTTTCTCCTGCCTTTCTCTTTTCCTAGACTGCATCCATGTTTTCCCAACAATTGCTATGTATTTTCTTCAAGGACATATTCACAATTCTTTACAATGCGAGTAGTACAACAATAACAGTACAATAACAGTGACAAAAGTCATGGAACTTAGCTAAAATCCTCAGTCAGCTGTAAAGCTTTTTGATCCACCTCATAGAGGAGTATAAAGCTGAAAAAAACTTGTCATTTGAAAAATCTGTGGCAATACAATATTCTTGGAATTTTTCTTGAAATAATGTTCATATAATCGCTAGTGAATTCTCCTCAAGGCTGTTAAGTAACTGCCTGTATACTTCGTATATTTACAACCAAATACACTGGAATTGGCATAGAAATGCCTGTGTATGTTATAGCAAAAACTCAATTATATAACAAGGCACACAAGATAATACATGTACAAGTTTCACATCACTTTCAAGATTAGCACTCCATAATTCATCACAGGATGTTTAGGGTGGAATATGACATCATGCTTTCCTTCACACCAAGGAAGGTAGACTAGAATACTAGTCACTAGCTGAAGGTTATTCCATAAACTTTGGAAACGACCTCTAATAGTTTTACTAAAAACAGTGGTGCTAATAGAAATGTGTCTCTTGTACTATAAATCATAAAGATTATATCAAAATGTTCATACCTCATCCTAAATCAAAGTTGTTGGAACTTGGGTGTGTCGAAGAAGCCAGAGTTGGTATGATTCATTAACATAATGAATCTTACATAATGAGGGTATGGTTTAATATGTTTGTATTACTTATAATTTCAGAAATATGTGTTTTATTGACCTGTAAACTGTTAGTGGTTCGTGTTGAATTAGCTGTATAGAAATACTGTAAAAAGTAATGACCAATTATAAATTAAGCTAGAAATCAAGTTTGTAAACCAGTGGCTAGGCTTTCATAATTAACTAAAGCAACACGAACAATTTATATGGCTCATTATGGGTTGACATATTGCCTTGTCTTGTTTTGCTTAAAGGTTGTACATATACCTGGTTTCTGCAAGTGAAATGAGATCTTAGTCACATATTCAGTAAAATTATGTGCTGGGGTTCTTAGGAACTTGTATTTCCCCCTTTTTGAATTATTTTATATCTGATTTGACAACAACCAAAACACTTTTAGTGAATTTTTGTTAACCGTTCTTCAATGGAGATTTCACTTTTTTTTTTAATTAACCCGAATCCTAATCTTCTCTGACTCTCCATTTGCAGGTATTCTCCATTTGCATGTATTACACATAGCAAATCTTCATTTCTTTCCAGGACAAATGGAGCATTCTAGCTTTTATGATACATCTTTTATGTTTGCACTAAAAAGTAAAAGGTAAAAGAATCCCTGCGGATTTTACTCCATTAGTTGTTGCTGACTATAGTGGGTGGTACTCATCTTGATTTTAAGGCTATTCCGTAGTCATGTGGCTAACATGACATCACGGTGCACTGTTACTATGTAAGTGGTATCTATTTATCTACTCATATTTGCATGCTTTTGAACTGCTAGGTTGGCAGGAGCTGGGCAGAGGACAGGAGCTTATCCCGTCATGTGGTGCTTGGGTCTCAAACATGGGCTACCAACTTTCCAGTTGACAAGCCCAGCATCTTAACTATTGAGCCACCAGCCCACCCACTTTATGCTTGCATTAAATACATAGAATTAAAAATCCCTTAAATATGGTGGTTTTTTTTAACTTACTGCAGTCCAGGATTTCATCTTTTAAAGCCAAACATTGGTTTACAACTTTTCCTCACCCTGAGTATCGTCTCTCTATTGCAAGTAGAACTGGTTGGAGCTATTTGAAGTATTTCAAAATGGATGTTTTAAGTGTGGATTAATTCATTAATATGCACCGCAATGGGATTTAGTGGTACTTATTCATCTTTTGAATTCCATAAGCCAATGAGAATATGCTTTGTCTCCAGAATGTATGTGCTATCAGATATTTGATGGAGCTTATGATTTGACTGACTTGAAATATTTTAGGTTTTGTTAAAATTATTCTGCTTTAGACTTTTGGTCACTTTTGAAGAAAAATATATTTATAGCAGCTGCTGAAGTCCTGCATGTGTGCATGTGTGCATTTCCATAAGTTCCCTGCATCAATTCCTGCATTCCTTTGCTGTCTCATGCTTGGCATGACCAGATGTAGAAGCTATAGAGTCTGAGCTTCATTCTTAAAAGGGTTTCTGTTGACTGTACAAATCATATACCTTGTACCTTGGCAATCAATCATACAAGAATATTTTGTCTGCAGAATCTTGCCTAGAAAATCGAGGAGAAGATACAAGTTGTGTTTAGAAATGTGATGGCATCTTTCAATCTAGTATGCTTTACTGAAGGAATAAAGCCACCATGTGAGATGTACTGAATACCCTATATAGTTATCTTTAGTATAGTACTGATGCAAATAATTGTTTTAAAATAATCTTTTGATGACATTCAAGAGACAAAGCAGTTGTCTGTTAGATACGAGATACTTGGATATTATTTAACCTTTTCTCTGTTTCTGACTGACAAAGGGAAAAATTTGCTACTTTTGCATTTTTTTGCATTGCTCATATTTGATGAAAGCACAGTCTGTGTAATGTGGAAAGAGAGAGAGAGAACTCTTAGAAACTTCTGCTTTATTAGGCCAGTTCTTTTATTTCAGATAACTGCTTGGAAATCATTCTTAAATTAATTGAGTGAAGGACATGGTTTTTTCCTTCACATTGTTGACTCTGATAGAGAGTTAATGTGATTTGAAAGATAACGTGATTGTGTATATGTAGAGACAGTCCTTTTCTAGATGTGATGGGCCTGAGCTAGTTTTCAGGAACATTCTTATGGAAAAACAAACTTTAGTCAGCATTTGCTGACCATAAGGTTCAGAGTTCTCTTTAAATCAGGCTCTGGCTTTCTCTTCTAGCAAACAGAGGAGTGCAGTAGAAATTAAAAGAAAATAAAATCATATCTAATACCTGATTTAGTGCCTTCTGCGAACTCAAGAGATTTTTCACACCTGTAGCAGGCTAAACTGATAAATAAGCCCCAAGTTTTAGAGGATTAATTGGGAAAGTTATGAACCTATGGTAAATTATAATCTGCCCATCAAGTTGGAATGTTTATTTTTATACATAACATTACCAATAATTCTGCATTTCTTTTATCCCTTAAAGTGGAACCAGTGTTTCAATATAAATGATGCAGTCAGATTAATGTAATTAATAAAACCTTGGAAACTAGTTTGCATCCTGCCTTCTGCTGTTTGAAGGCAGAACAATGCAGGGCTAGAACAAGAAAGTAGTCCTTTAAAAATATTGTAACTGTTTTCTAGACAATGTTGGATTTATATTTATAGTACAAGAAATGCAAAAAATATTGCTCACATATTGGCATTATATGATACTTAAGAGAATAACATGTTTGCATTTATGGTCAGGGATTACATAATGTACATTAGCCTAAGAACTGAACTAAAAATGGTTAAAACTTTTTACAGTAGCAATCCCGTTGCTGCAAGATTGTAAGCAGTAAGATTGCATGTTGAATTGCAGTAGCACTTGAATAAAAGCCAGTCTCTTGGAGATTACCATTAATTTATCTGTTCAAAGGATAAAAATACCATAGATTGGTTAGTAAGAATATAAATAAGTGCTTGCTCCATATTGAATAGAAGGATCAGTGGAGAAGGTGCAGGCAATTGATTCAACTTTCGAAGGCCAAAGAGGAGGATGAAGAAATGACACTGGAAATGTCATACAATTTCCCTTCTAATAATGAGAGCCAGTTTGGTGTAGTGCAGCCTTGGCTCTTTTATGACTCGTGGACTTCAACTCCCAGAATTCCTGAGCCAGCATGGCTAAGCTTGGAAACCTCTCCCTTTCCCCTCAGCATGGCTGGCTCAGGAATTCTGGGAGTTGAAGTCCACGAGTCATAAACGAGCCAAGGTTGCCAACCCCTGGTGTAGTGGTTAAGGTGCTGACCTTGAAACTGCGAGACTGTGAATTATAGTTCTGCCTTAGGCATGAAACCTGGCTAGTCACTCTTTCTCAGCCCAACTCACCTCACAGGGTTGCTGTTGTGGGGAAAATAGGAGGAAGAAGGAGTATTAGATATGTTTGTTGCCTTGAGTTACTTATATAGTAATAAAGGCAGGATAAAAATCTAATAAATAATTTCTTCTTTGCAGAGGAAGCTGCTGAGCAGGACCTCCAAATAACTCAAGAGTTATAGAATTTTGGGCTGAAGCCTAGACCTTTGTACATCCATGAGCCAGGCAGTTGTGGATATTGCAGTATTTCCATATAGAATTCCACTGTGATGACTCACATTCTTCAAAGCCTCTTTCCTTAGCCTTTTCTTGATCTGTTTATACTATATGTTTGATCAATGTTGTCAAACAGGATATATGTCTTGGTGTGTGAAGGAAGAGTTTGCATATTTGAGACTTAAAGAGGAATGAGCTGATAGGTTGCAATAGATCTCTGTACTCCCTGCAGGATTCTTCTTAATGTAGATGTTGTCCTTTAACCTCTATATATCCCTAGAGCATATTGTGTGTACTGCAGTATTTAATTTCCCCTGAGGCAAATAACTATTAACTCAATATGGAAGGTAATAAAAGAATGTAACCAGTGACCTAACCTCTGGGGTCCAGGATAATCCTTCAAGTTACAGGACAGATTTTTATTTCTTCCTTTAGTGCCCTAAATCAGAGGTCCCCAACCTTTTGGGCATCAGGGACCGGTTCTGTGGAGAAAGGTTTTTCCGTGGTTTTGTGTGCTGTCTGCATCCCACGGATGGGGTTTTACTTGTTTGTTCGGACTGGTTGCTGGCATGCCACGGTCCTGTACTGGTCCATGGACTGGGAGTTTGGGACCCTTGCCCTAGATTACACCTCTATTTTATGGCACAAAACTCAAAATTAGCCATTAGGAACAGAGCCACACTCCCATCCAACTGCCCCATTTTTTCATGTTGGGTTTCAAAGTGTCTCTGTGTGTCATTTTATAGCATGGATGTCAAACTCGCACCGTCACATGACGTGTCGCGATGTATCTTGACTTTTTTGCATTGCTGGAGCTGGGCTGGGCGCAGGCTCCAGCAATGCAACTGGCTCATGGGCCGGCAGTTTGACACCCCTGTTTTATAGTATAAAACTGCCTTCCATTGAGGATCTGTTTACTGCACGAGCAAGAAAGAAGGCTGTGAAAATATCTACAGATCCCTCACATCCTGGACATAAACTATTTCAACTTCTTCCCTCAAGACAACGCTATAGGGCATTGCATACCAGAACAACTAGACATAAGGACAGTTTTTCCCCCCATGCCATCAGTCTGCTTAACAACTAATTCCTACAACCCTGTCAAAATATTAGTAAAGATGTATTACTATGATACTCTTCATCTTTCCAATTACCTATCCTTCTTATGACTATAACTTTGCTGCTTGTATCCTACAATTTATAGTTTTTTTTGTACCCTAGTATGATTTATGTTGTTTGCTTAGCTAGTACTCTATGACTGTCACTAAGTGTTGCATCTTATGATTTATGATGAAGTGTTGTATTTCATTATTTATGATGAATGTATTTTCATGTTGTATATGATGATTATCACTATTACTTGTATGTACACTGAGAGCTTATGTACCAGAAACAAATTACTTGTGTGTCCAACCACTCTTGGCCAATAAAGCTATTCTATTCTATTCTATTCTATTCTATTCTATTCTATTCTATTCTATTCTATTCTATATATACAAACTGTTGGTGGAACTTTCCCACCCCAAAAGGGTGTTATATAGAATGTTGCTGCTGATGTTAAAAATATTTAACAAATTCAGGGTTGTTTAGGATCTTGTGTCTGAGGAACTGTTTCAAATTACCTTCTGCAATGAAACATGTTTCTTCATCATTTTCTCTCTTTTTAAAGGCTCTCTTTGAGAGAAAAATCTGACCAGCTGTTGTAGAATTTTTAGAAAACATTTTGAGAGATTTACATCAGAGGGCACAATATTTATAGCAGGTATTCCCAAAAGGTCAATTTTCAAAAAAATAGGCCCAGAATGTAAAGTTGAAACTTTGATCGGATATTCCCAAAAGGAAGGACAGAAACTGTTATTAAAGTTAGAGTATATGTTTGTGTTCCAGCCTTATATCTCGACAAACAAGCCTCACTGCATGTGAGTAGATAAGGCTGTGTTGGTACTATATTGTGCCAAAAAGAAATGAGATCTTAATTCATTACGAGAAATGCCTCTGCCCCAATTTGTCTTTTTTGAAGATAGATGTAAAGGGATTCTGGTTTACCATGTATCCTGGCTGTGAGATGTTTTTATTGTAAATTGTGATATGGCAATTTTTTTTGATACCATGCATATTTTTAAAAGTTTGCCCCAGCAAATTTGTTTTGTTTCGTTTCTTTTCCGTGCTAAAGAACCATCAACACGACATTCTCAAATATGCCATCCCCTTTTTAGTGAATTTCTTTCTAAACACAAAATGGTGATCAATTTAGACAATCTATATATACAGACCTTTATAGGATATTTGCATCTCTTTGATTTATACTTTTCCTTTCCCATAATAGAAAAACAGTTCAAATTTGGAACTTGTTGTTGCAGTAGATTTCTATGTGGGGAAGGTGGGGTTGAATCAGATGCTGCCCCAAATCTTTCCTTTCCCAAGTCTATGAATCAACATTCCTTTGGTAGTGGGGAAAAAAAAAAAAATTAATAGGGAAAACATTTTCTAGCCTTATAATGATTTGAAGGAAGAGATCATGCCAGACATACATAATATAAAAGAATCAACTAGAGGAAATTTGCCTTTTCTTCATTTTGTATGTAGAAAACAGGATTGACAGTAAAAAAAATAAAAAAAAAAAACCCTCCGCCTGTGCCCGCATCTTAGAAACTATTTCTTTGAATATAAGCTGTGTTCTTTGAGGCAAATGTTGATCTCTCATTTTCACTGGTAAACGTTTGGAATTGAACGTTCAATTTTTTTTTATAAAACATCTAAAAGCATCTGGATATTTTATGATAGTGTGTGGCTAAAAGTGGAAATGCTGCCTGCTTGTCTAGCTGAATGTTCTTCAGTCTATGGTGAGCTCATAATCCAATTAAGGGCTGAGATTGATAGATATCTAAACCTAGTTTATACCCTTTCAGATTTGCTCATTTTTCTCAGTTTCAGAAAGGGTATGTCAATCTATTAAGGCACAGAATTACGATATATATTAGAAGTTTTGATCAGAGGTAGATTCAGATCTATCTAATTGGATGGCAGAAATTCAAGAACCACAGAACCTTACTTCTAGCTGAAAATCAAAATAATTTCTTTAATTATCATGTGTTTGTCTTTCCTAAGAGTTTTGTTTTGAAAGATACAGCACAGAATTTTGGCATCTTCTGGATTATATATAAGAGCAGGCATATCTTGGTAACAGGATTGATGTTTTGCATCTAGAATATTTCAAATTCAGTTCCTGGTTGCTCCAGATATTGCTGGGTGAAAAGGTTTCCTATCAGAAATCCTAGAGAATTTGTCAATCTGTGTAGATAATTCTGGGCTGGATAGTTGTCTTTGGATGTATTTCCTGTGTCCTCATATTCTTCCTGTATCTGATCCTGTAAAGCTTGCTGTCTACAGCTCCTTGGGTTTGATCTGTACAAGTGGGATATGGCCTAGAAACAACATTCTTGCACATGGATGAAGGAATCCAGACTACTCTTCAGAGCTATCTACCTGTGAATAATTTCCAATTTGATGGCTTACTTGTCAAAACACGCTTAGCCTTTCTTGAATTTCTGTTTTGCATTATCCAAATATCATGGATCAAGACAAGACACTGGAACCATCCAAACTGGTGTTTTTCTCTCAAAGACTTTTGGTGGGTGAATGTTAGATCTAACATTTGGTCAAAGAATATTGATATATAACTGTAGAAGATTTTTTTATCAGGAGAAGTAAACACAAGAAAAAAATGAAACAGACCCACATATATATATAAGGCACATATACTTCAGCAAACTCTTAAAATGGTCAGTGCAGGACAAGCATGCCCACTTGTTTATGCTAACTATATGGATTGGCTTTCTACATAAAATATACACACACAGACACAAACACTTTTAAGCTTGAAACAGATTTCCAAGACAAGAAAGAAAAAAAAGAGAACATCTGATAATGGAGGAATGTCTACCTATCAGGGAAAGTAATTATTTCTGTCCTCATTTAATTTTTGGTGTCTGAATTAGTAGTCAGTTTTTTTTCTTTTAATCTATAAGACATGGATATAGCTAGTGAACTGTATCTGTCATTGTTTATGCAGAAGCTGTAACAGTGGTGCCTTTGGTCTGGTTAGTAATGTTGGAGAATTTTTTGTAAAAATGCGATGATGTTATTGGGCTTTGACAGGTAATCCTCCTAAACACGTGTAACAAAGACTGTGAAGTTAAAGCATGACCAAGCAAGGATTCAATCTGGGTCAGTCACCGAGACCAGAGGTTTTATCTTCTGAGCTTTCGGACTTGTGCTGGAGCCCATCTTCAGGGAACTTCTCTCTAGCAGAGTGTGTGCGTGATCAAGCTAAATAGGTTATGGTCATATCAGGGACATGCCACCAGAGCGATCCAGGGGGGTTCCATCTTGGAGTAAAGATGGGATAAAATCTACGATATAAAAAAATAAAACATTGGACCAACAAGTTCAACTCCTGTTTTGGCATACATCTGTCAGGTTCCTCTGCAGGTTTGTCCAAGGAAGAAAGAAGCTCAGGATAGGAACACTAAATTATGTGGTGACACTTCTGCATAGATGGCTATCATCTTCCTGGGTGTGCCTACTGTCTCTTGGTAGAAGAGCTCAATTGCCAGCTCACAACATCAAGTTCACAAAACCAGCAAGCAGTCTTATTATGGACCCTGTCTTCACCTACTGCAATGCATCAGGTATTGTCCCAGAGCCCATTCAATATGTAGTGAAATCACCAGCTGAAAAAGAAGGGTGAGTAAAGAGGTGTTCCAGCATGGAGTTGCTCTGTGGGAAGAAATGATGTAGGCCAGGCTAGTGAAGTCATGGTTCCTAAGGAAGTGCAGTCAGTCTGGTAAGATTCTTGTAAAATAAGTGATCAACAATAAAGAAGCTGCTTTGGCCTATTCATGGTATTGTTCTGGTTCTTTGTGCCTTACAAAGATGGCAAGCATTCTGAGATCCCCAATGCTCAGCCTGCTTCTGTAAAGGTAAAAATAAAGCAAGGGTGTCAAAGAAATGACCAGAGGTACCTCGGGATGGATCTTTCCTATGATAGCCTCCACTCTTTGGGACCCTCTCCCCACAAGAGATATGATATGTGCAGCCCCCCCTACCCACCCTTTGCATTTTAAAAACAAATTAAATCTGTCTTATTTCAATGAGCTTTCATCTGTAGCTGATGATTCTAGTTGTCTGTCATAGGCATTTTTTTGATTATATGAATTCTTTTTAATCACCTCCCTTCTATTTGTGTTTTGCAGTTTTTATTTCCTGTGTTGTGTGCTGCCCTTTTGGGATTTGGGCAGGTTGTAAAGGCTGTCAAATAAAGAAAGAAAGCTTGGGGATTATTGCAAGGCGGGCAATACTAAGCCTATGGTATTTGACTGATAAGTTTATTTATTTATTTTTATTTTATTTATATCCTGCCTATATTATTTTTATAAATAACTCGGTGTGGCAAATATAATTCTCCCTCTTTCTGTTTTCCCCGCAACAACAACCCTGTGAAGTGGGTTAGGCTCTCTCTCTCTCTCTGATTGGTCCAAAGTCACCCAGCAGGCTTTCATGCCTAATGCGAGACTAGAACTCACAATCTTTTGGCATCTAGTCTGGTGCCTTAACCATTTGATCAATGGAAACTCAGGTGAAAAAGCTTAAAAGTCAGCAGTAGATTATGATCATCTAACTGCCCACGTCTTCAATTCTGGAAATTCTTAAAACAGCTGGGTAATATTATCACTTTGTTTATCTGATAATAGCTCAGCCAGAGAACTCTAGGTTCAAAGTTCACATCCCCCTGTGACACAAGCAGCATTTGGCAGAACTGCAGTTCTTCCTAGTGCATTGTCAGCGAGCTCTTTCCGTTAGCTGTACTGGTAGTTGAAGATTTAAGATTGCTTTACACTCAGTTTTGGGTAAGCCTTTCAATCTTAATGGGTTTTGGGGTTTGCCTGTTTTTTTGAAATTCTGTTTCATTGATGATTTTCCTTGTAGCTGACCTGTTCAGGAATTTCATGCAGAAGTGGAATATAACAGCTAACGCAGAACATTATACATTTTAAATATGATGCAGAGGAAGGCTTCGATATCAGTTTTGTATTTCATGCTATGCAATTTTTCTGCCTCCTTTTTTTCTTTTCATTTGATGAAAAGATTGGTGGGCTTGATTAATTGCATCTGCATTTTTCTTTGCATGCTATGAGGGGGAAAGCCTGCTTTTTGATAGATTTTTTTTCTTCCATTTAATCATTGTGATTTTTGGAGACCAGCAAGATTTTGCAAAAAGGGCTAAGACAGGGGGGACTGGTTCAGTATCACCCATATAGCTTTGTGCCCAAGATGGGACTAGAACTCACAGTCTCCTGGTTTCTAGCCTAATGCCTTAACCACTACCCTAAACTGGCTTTCCATATTGAAAAATGGTTGGGGGGAATTTAATTTTTTTAAGACAATTCCACACCATCTCCACCCAAGTTACTATGCTCAAGACAATGTCTTCAATTTCCATAATTTCCTGTTGTCTTCCCAGCATATCTGGAGGATGGACAATTTGTGTAGACATCTTTCCTGGTTGAAGCCATTGGATTAGTTGCAGCATAATTAGAGAACGACCATTTCACGGGGGTCGCCAAACAACGCAGTCCACCATTTTCCCCCCCTTTTCCTTAGCTATGCTACTCCGTTTTATTCTATTGGCTTTTGAAAGCCAATAGAATAGACTCTCTTGAATAGAATCTAATTCTATTGGCTTTCAAAAGCCAATAGGAATTGTCCAGGCTGTCTCTGCCCTGCTGAGCCCGCCAAAAGTCCCATTCTGCAAACGGTGCTGCACCAGTTGAGTAGTCCTCGACTTACGACTGGTTGAGTAGTCCTTGACTTACGACCGGTTGGGGGTTGCGGCATTAAAAAGGTTGAGAACCACTGTTTTAGACTCTGTGAACTGTTTTATTTCAGTATTGCTAGTGAAAATTTTGTAGCTGCAGCCCAACAAAACTTGTGATGGGCACCAGATTGCTTACTTTGGGATAGAGGAACTGAATATAGAATGCTTTTGTATATGTGTACGTATGTGTGCAATTGTCTAACTAGCTTCTTTGGAAGATGAAAAATCTAGAACTTGCTTGCTTGTAAATGTATCTGGGACTTTTGATAGCACTCTGGGGTTCCTGGAGCAGGGTAAACACCTGTTCAATTAAAAAAAATCTCCATGAGCCGTAGACATTTCTGGTGTGAACAAATTTGCCTTCCAAACACAGCTATCTTAAGTAAATGTGGCAAAGTATTGGAAGACTGTCATAAATATTTTTCTTTTCCGCTCCTACTAGAATGAACATTCCTGTGGCAGGTAGGTGACAAAACAAGAGTGTTCAGATGAGCCAGAAACCTTGATGAAACTAAACAGATCTGAATGATTGTAAACTCTAAAGATTGTACAGATTTGAGACGTGGCAGGATCTTTTCCTCAAGAATCTTTTCAGATGTTTTTGGAAATTTGAGAAAGTGCAGACTGTAATGATTGTGAGTTAAGCTATGGGATGGCAGGATTTCCAAGCATGATTTTAGGAGCAGGTAGTGCTTATAGCCAAGACTAACATAAGCTACAGCAAGAAAGCAGTTTTTACAAATAGCAAAGGTCAATCTGATTGCTCAGAGTTCAGAAACCTCTTAAAACTCATCAGATTCATACCTGCATCTATATCATTTAAATATCCAGCATTTTTATGGAGAAAATTTAGCTATATAGTCACCAGGCCTATAAAAAAAAATAACTCAATGACACATAATCAATCAATGACATAATTAATCAAAATGACTGGTTGGATAGCCTTGGTTTATTCTTATGTGACATTACCGGTATCAATGCTAGCATGTGTATAAATGAGAGCTCAGTTAGAGCTATGGAGAATTTATAGCAATGTACAGAAACAAAAATCCCTCTTTTTTATAGAGGTTTGTGCAAAACTGGAATGATGATAAGACCGCTTGGTCTCTTAGCAAGTGTGAGCTTTGATTTAGCTAACAATTTCTTTGGAGTCAAAATCAGTGACGTGGGAGCATAATTATTTTCAACTCAAACACTGGTTGCAATACAAGCTGGATCCAACATTTGATCCTGATTATGAAAAAGCTTCAGCTAAAATTTCCCCTGGAAGCTGGAATCTTTTATCTGTTCTCTGGACAAGGACAGCACCTCAGAAAGAGCACAACAAGCTGTATTTGTATGCCAACATATTTCAGCATGGCCCTCAAGCTTATTCCACCAGGAAAAGGAAGAAGAAACAAGGGCTTTAGTCCTCAATTCTTCGTCCTTCATTCCAAGGGCAGATGAAAAAGCCCGTAAAGATGCAGATGAAATTAAGAAGTACATATTCTCAGAAGATGGAGGCCTGCTAAAATTAGTCAGAACAAGCAGAAACTCTTCTTGGGGCAAATCCATGCCATTCTGGTGGTTGCACAACCACAGCTCACCGCAAAATGCATTTTTTATCCTACCATCTAGATTTGCCTGTCATCTTGATTAGACTATAAATTTGCCAGCATTAAGCTCCTTTCTTCCAGATAGCATGGGTGAACTCTGGACTATTTGAGCCAGATTTGAAACTGTATTTAATCTTGGCATCTCTGGGAGGGCAAGGCTTGATTTTTTGACTACAGCAGGGGTAGGCAACCTTGGCTCTTTTATGACTCGTGGACTTCAACTCCCAGAATTCCTGAGTCAGCCATACTGTCTCAGGAATTCTGGGAGTTGAAGTCCACGAGTCATAAAAGAGCCAAGGTTGCCTACCCCTGGACTAGAGCAGTGCTTCTCAACCTTTTTAATGCCGCGACCCCCAACCGGTCATAAGTCGAGGACTACTCAACCGGTCGTAAGTCGAGGACTACTCAATTGGTGCAGCACCGTTTGCAGAATGGGACTTTTGGTGGGCTCAGCAGGGCAGAGACAGCCTGGACAATTCCTATTGGCTTTTGAAAGCCAATAGAATTAGACTCTATTCAAGAGAGTCTATTCTATTGGCTTTCAAAAGCCAATAGAATAAAAGGGAGTAGCACAGCTAAGGAAAAGGGGGGGGGGAATGGCGGACTGCGTTGTTTGGCGACCCCCGTGAAATCGTCGTTCGACCTCAAATGGGGTCCCAACCCACAGGTTGAGAATCACTGGACTAGAAGGACAGGGAGAGGGGGAGGATTTATAGATAACAAAATAAAAGTACAGTTTTCTAAGAATGAGTTTTTAAAAAATGATGATAGTTTCACAAAAGAGTGATGGTTGGGTAAAGAGCCAGGTTCCAAAGAGTCAGCAAGTACCGTCTCCTCTCGGGCTTTTATAAGTTTGCCTAGTCGCTGACTAGATAACTGTTTTCTAGGGGAAAGGTTTTCTTCTCTAACAGGTCTCTCTTTTTTGTCTCAGTCAAAGAGCAAATAGCTATACCGTCCTTCTTCCAAAGGCTGTTGAATGTTTGCTTAATGTGCACATTAAGGACAATTTATTCCAGGAGATCATAGATAAAATTCCCTGAATTTTCAATTAAAATGTAAGACTCTAGAATAAACATAGCCACACTAACTCACGGTCATCGTCCCAACTCAATGTTGTTGAGAATGTTGGCCTGCCAATATCATGACATGATGGGAAAATCTTGCCATTTTGGCTGGATCTGATCTCTTGTAATGTCTCTGTGTGTGAGAGGACCAACAGAGAGAAGAAAGGGGTATGAGGTGGCCCAAGATGCTCATTGCTTAGAGCACAGGTCACCAACCTTTCATGCTGGCAACCCGGAGATAAAGGGAGCAGCTGAGAAATTCGCATGCGTGCGCATGCGGAAACGGAGCCACGCACACCCACATGGCACTAGTGGCTCTGTTTGCATAGGTGCAAGCCGCCACCACTAGCCCCACATGCATGTGCAAATGGGTCCACGGGTGCTAGCATGAGTGGGGGTGAGTGTGCACACGTGTGTGTGCGCGCGCACTGGCCAGCATGTCCTGCACCCCACTGGCCAGTAGGCCACGGCCCAGTAGTAAACCACAGCCAGGGATGGGATTCAGCCAGTTCGCACCACTTCGGCAGAACTGGTAGCTAATTTTTTGTTGCCCAGGCCCAGAATAGACTTCCGGAAGTGGCATCCACACAGAGAACTGGTTGTTCACATATTTGAATCCCACCACTGCCATGGCCCATAGGTTGGGGACCCTTGGCCTAGAGATACTTTAAAAAAAAAAAAAGCTTAACATGTATAACAGAGAACCTTCAGAGATTGGCAACATACCTCACAGCCTTTGCTGGGATAGGAAATAATAAAAACAACTAATAAAATGTGAAGAATGGAGTGTTAAAATTCAGATTCTTCATGAGGATTAGGGGTCTACCCCTTTGGGTGTCAAGAGTTGGGAGACTTTGAGTTTTAGTGCTGCCAGTCACTCACTCTCACAGCTTCATAAAAGAAAAGAAAAAGAATTAGAAAGTTACCTCTAAAACCATCACCAAAAAGCCTACATGTATAGATACTATAAATATTTGACTCCTGTCTATTTGCTAATAATTTAAAAAAAGGATTTTGATGGTAGCAGAGCTTTCTAGAACCCTGAAGAATTACGACTAAGGAAACTGCACAGTTTGAGGCTCATTATGGGAGTTGAAAATGAAATGTTTGATGATTTCAGATCTTCATGTATAAACACATATGAAGTGAGACCCAAAGGTTTCTGCTCAAGGGACACAGAACATTCATTGTAACTGCTCTTTAAGAGGCCAGCTGAAAGGTGTGTTGCGTCTTCACACCAAGCAGGAGAGGAGAAAGAAAATGGGGAGCATGAATAGCTGGGAGCAGGCTGGCTCAACAATTAGTGCAGGGCTTCTCAATCGGGGGTGCAAGACAATATTCCAGGAGGTGCTAAGACTTGGGTGTAGAAGTTTCAAAATTTTAGTATATATACATAATTCGTTATTTTGAACTTTTGTAAGGGGTGTGAGAATATATCAGAAGCGTTCTAGGGGTGCGGGGTACAGAAAAGGTTGGGAGCTGCGACTTCTTGTTTGGAAAAGGCAGCTCATTATCAGCTATGTAATAATTGTAGGAAGAGGCACTTATGAAATTTCAGTCTCTTGTGACTGAAAGACTAGGGTGACTTTTGGTTTCACAGACGGTGTTTGTAAAGAAAAAAGAGAGACTCTGTTTGCCTTCTGCATATCATGGAGGGATGCCATTATCAACTAACTGAGAGTCACTGAAAATAATAGTAACTTAGATTTATATACTGCTCCATAATGCTTTACAGCACTCTCTGGGCAGTTTACAGAATCAGCTTATTATCCCCAACAATCTGAGTCCACATTTTACTGACCTCAGAAGGATGGAAGGTTGAGTCGACCTTGAGTTGGTCAGGATCAAACTCCTGGCAGTGGGCAGAGTTAGCCTGTAATACTGCATTCTAACCACTGCGCCACTGCGCCACCATAGCTCAGCTACCCTTGCTTTTGAAACAAGCAAACATTTGCTGAGACTATTTTCCATTTTTTTTTCCGTCTTGAGGGTGGGAGGCAAGCACATCACTGGCTATGTAAGGGAAAGGCATGAGTGATGGTGCTGCCACAAGGAGATGTTTGAGAAAAGCATTGGAGAACAATCCTGCTTTTGGTAAGACTGAAGAGGGATTAAAAAGGGGGAGCAAAACTGTGAAGCATTGGGGAGGACAGGTGACTTTTTAAAAGGATTTTTTTGAGGTTGTTAATCTCTTTCTGTTCTTTCTAGTTGATGAGCAGCCACAAGGTTTCTGCTGTGTGCTGTTGCCATTGGTAGTGCTCCTGGAGCGTACGGAGGCAAGATGGCATTCTGGACACAGCTGGGTTTGCTACTATGGAAGAATTTCACTTATAGGAGAAGGCAAACGGTAAGATCACACCATTGCTTTGTTTTCACAAAAGAGCCAACTCTGTGTTTTAAGAATTCCATAACAAGGCCTGCTCAGGCAATCATATTTCGCTGTATAAATATACCATTTGGGAACAAATATGTAAGATTCCCATTGATTTGTTTGGATTTTCTGATCTGGATTGGAAGGTTTATATAAAGAGGTGAGCCAATATGTTCTTCAAAGAAATAAATTGTGTGTTGGATATTAAGTATGAAGCAAGAAGCCACAGTTACCGTATATGCCGGCGTATAAGGTGACTTCCGCAAGCATTAAAATCGGCGCCAAAGACGGGGGTCGTCTTATACGCCGAGTTATCTTATACGCCAGAAATACTGGTAGTTTCCGGCGTATAAGATGACGTTCTAGGAATGCGACTCGGCGACAAAGATGGGGGTCGTCTTATACGCCGGGTCGCCTTGTACGCCGGTATCTTTTACTTTTAGTAAATGCAGGTAAGAGGCAGAGAGAAACTAGACTTGTTCTTAGTTCAACATTTAGAAAATCTGTTTTAGAGTTCAGCTGTAGGAATCATTTTTGCTCTGATCAGTCTAGCAAAAGAAAATGTCAGATTATGCCGTTTCTCCATGAATGCTTAGAGTAAAAAATGGAAGCATAGTCACAAGTAGCATTAGCAATAGCATTACAACACTGTAGCACTTAGACTTATATACCATTTCATAGTACTTTAAAGCCCCCTCTAAGAGATTTACAGAATCAGCGTATTGACCCCAACAATCTGGGTCCTTATTTTACCGATCTTGGAAGGATGGAAGACAGTCAACCTTGAGCTGGTCAGGATCGAACTTCAGGCTGTGGGCAGAGTTAGCCTATAATACTATATTCTAACCACGGCTTAAGTAATACAAGAGTTGTACCATACTGCTTGGCCTATATATTGTGAGCTTCTGCCATCTTCCTTTGGTGAAGCCTAGAAAAAGCAGAGGAATTGTTACATCAACAACCCCAGTCTGCTGCTTTGTGTTAATTACAACTTTCTGAATTCCAGTGCTTAATTTGGTTAGAAATTCTGGAAATTATGGTCCAAACTATAGATATGGAGGGCATATCTAGAGCGAGGAAGACTGGCTTAAGCAGGGTATGACTTTATTACAGCAATTCTAGCAGTAATTTAAACTGAGATGTTCAAGACCTTCCATTGCTATGTCTAGGAGAGAGAGGCTGAATAAAACCTGGATTGCAACGGCTTTAGATTCTAATATGCTAGTAGTGCTTGGACTTAATAGGATAAATACTTAACACTATTCTTCAAAATAGTACAGGAAGTCTTCCAATGCAAATCTGAATAGCGTTGTTCACAGGAACAGCACTAGGTCAAAGCGATTATCCACGCTTAGTTGTTCCTGAGTCTTTTCTGACAGGTCCTTTCTGATTATTTTTCCCGGGTTCATATGAGACTAGACATGACTATAAAGATGATGATATTGTGCTCTTTAATTTCCCACTTACAGTGTGCACAGTTGTACACGGTACAGACCTAAGAATTTAGTAGTGACCTACTTGGCAATTTTATCCCATAGGCTCTATTAGTAACAGTGGCTTCTTGGACTATGAGGAAAGATTTTTAGCTCTGGGAGCTAAAGTCCTTCTGGTGATCTTACATAGCATCCATATTGTTCCTGGAACACTCAGTGCCTTCAGTGCCATCTTCTCCTCCCCAATCTTTAAAATGGCTTCTTCCCAAAAGCAGTGAGATCATCAGATGGGCCATCAAGGTCGAGTAAAGATGAGATACCTTTTTTATTTAAAGGGCCATGTTCTTTCAGCAATGACATAATGATGACCGCATGCTAACAGTCAGAAAGAGGAGCCAGATATAGGTTAAGATGTACAAAGCCAACCCATGCGGTAGCCTTTATTTGAAATTTATGAAAGTTCAACCATAGCAAATAAGACGAAAAGAACTTACACTCTGCCTCTCTTATTACTCAAATTACCACAAGGATTGCAAGACAGGCAGTGATCCAAAAAGATCATATCCATAATTTAATTTCTCACTGCTTTTCAACTCATTACAATAGTGTTATTCATCATGGCAAAGGAGAAACTTTCTCTCTTCCTTTTCTTATACATAATTTTACACGTGAATCAAATGCTCTAGCATGTGAATGCCATGTACCTGAGTTCTTTTGTCTTAATCTTAAGTATGTCTTTAGGTGTTTATCAGTAATTCGGCAGTTTTGGGGGTACATCATATACAGCCTTTTAATCAGTTTTTATTTTGTGATTTTTGTCATTTTGTCTGATTATTCCCTTGCATCAAATTTGTTTTTATACACTGGATTTATATTTTAGTTTTTCTGATTATACATATTTATTATTTATTTATTTGCATCCCACTTTTATTATTTTTACAAATAACTCAATGCAGCAAACATATCTCCTATTTTTCCCCACAACAACAACCCTGTGAGGTGGGTTGGGTTGAAACAGAGTGACTGAGTCAAAGTCAGCCATCTGGCTTTCATGGCTAAGGTGGGAGTTGAACTCACAGTTTCCCGCTTTCTAGCCTAGAGTCTTAACCACTGGACCAAATTGGCCTTTGGCACTACATTAGTCTGATTTTGGTTTGGACGGAAGGGTAGTAAATTCATCAAGCTTCCCAAACCTGGTGTATTTAGCTGTATAGGATTATTTTCCCCCATCAGCTCAAAAATCATATGTTGCATGTGATGGCTACTATAGTCCAACATAGCTGGAGGGGCATAATGCTGGTAGGTCCACTGTAATCTTTTGTCTCTGTTCCTTCTTCTGGAACTAACAAGAACATAAATAATTTGAACTGTCAATCTGCAAAGTGAGCCAACATTTTAGGGATCATGGGTATCTGCAGGAAGGGCACAGGGTGGGGATGGATCAAATGACAAAGAATGTATCACTGTGTCATGATGAAAACTATGTGGCTTGCGTACTTGGATGCAATACTAGAATTCAAATGTGAAAGACCGGCAGACCTGACATTATCTTCACCCTATTGTGGTTTGTGCTAGATGCTTATGTAAGAGACGTAGAATTTGGTATATAATATAAAGAATGAAAGATGTCAGAGCCTCCAAAATCCAGTGTGGCCACTAATTAACAACAACAACAACAACAACAACAACAACAACATGAAGGCTTATGGAAAGTTCACCTATGCTACCCCATTCAACCTGCCCTGCAAAAATATATGTGGATCCTGAAATGGATTTGCTGCAGATGAAAATCAGCAGTTTTGCCCATGGCTTTAGCCCAGCGGTCTTCAAACTGGGCCCTTTTATGACTTGTGGACTTCAACTCCCAGAATTCCTCAGCCAGGCACACTGGCTGAGGAATTCTGGGAGTTGAAGTCCACAAGTCATAAAAGGGCCCAGTTTGAAGACCTCTACTTTAGCCTATCAAAAACCTCTCTGAAGATAGATGGTAGTCAGTATTTTGCTGCTTAGTTTCCCATGGAATCAGCTTTTTAAGAGAGCTCTTCAGTTTTGAATGGATAAATGAGTAAGAAATGATGCTGGATTATAGTAGGGTATACTGTACAAGTCTATTTGCTTAATGTTTCTGAAGCTGCTTTCTCCCTGGAGGTTTAGCCAGAAGCTAATTGGTCCTGGATGCCTTCCAGCAGTGCAGATGTAACTCTTGAACTGCGCACCTCAAGCTAAACTCAGATACACCTCCCATACCGCTTTTTTCAGCCACTACAGTTTGGAAAAGTGACAGGGAAGGAAATGCAGGCCAAGCTGTTTACTGGAGAGATTCTGAGAGAAAACCATTTTCAAACATCTCTTTTTAATAAGAGATTCGTATCAAATTGCTGCATTGGTGGAGTACCAATTTATTTATAAATTTATTTATAAATTTATCCTAAATTTATTCATTTAGGATACCAGCAGCCCCAATTTTCTTTCCTTTACCCTCTTCTGGCTTCTTTCTTTTCCCATCTTAATTTCAAATACCATTGTCTCTAAACATGTTTATTTTTATTGACTAGTTTTGGACAATTTGCCCTCCCCTGCACTTAGTTTTTATGTTGTTTCATCTCATTGTTGTTGTTTTTTAAATGCTATAAAAGATCTGAATATGGGCCCAATATCTAAAGATATTTTGAGAAGAATTTCCTCAATTTGATTACAAATTGGCTTATTTATTCATTATTGATTTGCCTTGCAAATTACTAGTGTGGGAGTAAAGGCTGCTGATCCCCAGTTGTGAAATGTGGGTTAGGTTCCATAATTTCTATATCATTTGTCTTCAAGATATGCTTTTGGCAAAGGATTTTGCACCAATGAATGTAATGTTTCAGGATGAGATTTGTTTACAGTTTAGATTTTGCTGACTTACTGTAACAACCTTAGCACTTGGGCCTAAACTAAATGTCAATTATCTAATTTTAGATCCTCATGATCTATGCAGACATTGAACAACACAGTTCTTCCACCAACTTGTCCACTCTGGGTAGTCAGTGTGTGGCAGAGCAAACAAAGAATTTATTTTACATGAAAATAATTGATTTAGCATTCTGAATAATCCTCAAATCTGAGGGAAAAAATTTCTGAAGGGAAACCATCAGAAATTATGAATAGGTGGAGGATTATGGAAGGGCTCCTGGGAAATTTTTCTCCGGTGCATTTATATATTTTTTCCATTTAGAGTAATAGATTGGCATATATAGAAATAGATATGTATACATTCCATTATGTCACATAGAGAGGATTGACATTCCAAGGGTTCATTAATGCCTATACTGTTGCAAGGAAACTGAGTCTAGACTAGCCTTGCCTAGCCTGGCCATTTTGGGATAGCTGGATTACAACTATAATAATTGACTATTCTTCCCAGAATGATAGTTAGGATTTTGTGTGTATATGTTATAGATACATATAAATATATGCATACCTAAACGTTACAAGGGCCTCCAAAATTATTTTTGAAAATAGACTCCAGTCAGACGCCTGCACAAAAGGAGAAAAATGTTTGCAAAGAAGGGCCTGAAAAACAATCTATAGTCTTGAAAACTGCCTACAAAAGACCAAATACTATTCAGAGATGGAAACAAAATACCACATGCTCACTATTTGGTTTTTCTTTATATAATAACTACATAAGGGAAAAAAAATCCCCCAACATTTGAGAAACTTATGAAAAATAAAGGATGCATTGAAAAAAATTACATAAGGTGTATTATAGACATTAATCTTTAGTATATATTTACATTTTGGGGAAAGTTGCATAGGAAAGTTCAATTTAAGAGGGAAAATGTGTGGATTTTGGATATGGATATGGGCTGGAAAGAAACCTTTCCCTATCACATCCCATTCCTTGCTTAGTGGATAGGAATGCTGTAAAATTACTCCTTCATGAATTAATAGTCCAATTGTTTCCAAGGGCATCAGGAAGGCACCAAATTGGGAAAACCTAGAGCAGTGGTTCTCAACCTTTTTAATGCCGCAACCTCCAACCAGTCGTAAGTCGAGGACTACTCAACCGGTCGTAAGTCGAGGACTACTCAACTGGTGCAGCACCGTTTGCAGAATGGGACTTTTGGCGGGCTCAGCAGGGCAGAGACAGCCTGGACAATTCCTATTGGCTTTTGAAAGCCAATAGAATTAGACTCTATTCAAGAGAGTCTACTCTATTGGCTTTCAAAAGCCAATAGAATAAAAGGGAGTAGCGCAGCTAAGGAAAAGGGGGAAAAAATGGCGGACTGCGTTGTTTGGCGACCCCCGTGAAATGATCGTTCGACCCCAAATGGGATCCCAACCCACAGGTTAAGAACTACTGACCTAGAGCAAAAAACAACACTGTGTTCACACAGAAGTAAATAATAATAATTATAATTATACTTATGTCTACTTTTGTTTTCATTTGCTTCATCATATCAGGTATGGATGCTTAGTAATCTGTTTTCCCTCTTCTCTTCCAGGTCCAACTACTGATTGAAATCACTTGGCCATTGTTTATCTTCTTTATTCTGATGTCTGTGAGACTGTCTAATCCGCCTTATGAACAACAGGAATGTAAGTTTAAAAAACCGCCTTTGTTCTTGGGCTTTGGTGAAGGAGAAGTACTGTAAGAAAGTGAGAGCTAAATTGCATAAGGACTCAACTATTTCTGGCCTAGAAACATGGAAGATAGCAGGGCTGAAAAAAGATTTGGGCCATCAAAGTTGACCACTTAGGGCCACCATAATTGACCACTTAGGATGGTTCTTCAGTTTTGCATGAGGCCATAACAGCTCAAGTCAGAGTTTTTATTGCAATTCATTTCCTATCTCAAGAAATGTCATTGCTAAAGTAGGGATTTGCCGCTGGCTTGACCACTATTAAGAATATAAAAACTCTTGCTAATATAACCCTGAAGTTTTCCTTATAGCCCAGTGTTTAGTACAGGGGTCTTCAAACTTGGCCCTTTTATGACTTGTGGACTTCAACTCCCAGAATTCCTCAGCTAGCATGCCTGGCTGAGGAATTCTGGGAGTTGAAGTCCACAAGTCATAAAAGGGCCAAGTTTGAAGACCCCGGCTTAGTACAATGTGTATGAAGGATTCCATTCAATTCCTGTGATGATTTCTTACAGGAGTGGTTCTCAAACATTTTGGTCTCAGGATCTCTTTACATTCTTAAAAAGCCTTGAAGACTTCAAAGAGCTTCTGGTTTATTTGGGCTATATCTATCAATATTCACTACATTAGAAATTAAAACAGAGACATTTTAAAATATTTATCTGTCTTTGCAGACCCCCTGAAAGGGTTTCAGAGATTCCTAGGAGTCTCCAGACCATACTTTGAGAACCACTACCTTAAAGTGATGTCTTTCACACCTTCACGTATTATTTAAATGACAGAGATGTGTAATAATTGTATTGTACCTGTTACAATTTTGATGGATGTTTTTATTAATACACACTGTTGGCAAATAATAAATGAATCTTACACAAGAGACAAATCCTAGACATAGAACAATATGGAATAGTTAATTGCCCTTCTTAAACTCTTGTATATACATACTCTGAAGTTAAACTCATTGACTTCAACGGGATTTATTCCCTGACCTTGATATACATGCATGCATAAATACATACATGGTTGCTGGGTGGATATATATAAAAAATGAAAGAATGGTACTCTGGGTTCAGTAATAAGCTGCACTGTGTATCAGAGACTAAAAGTGCCCATAATTTGTTGGGTGAGAATGCATTTAGCTCACGTCAAATCAACCAGTTTTTTAAGGACAGCTGAAAAATATTTGAGAATGGGATTCGGTTCCTGAAATACAGAAACTCGTTAGCTCTACTGAAACCAGATTTCCTTTTTCGAAAAATAGCAACCTTGTGATATATTTGTCCATAATAATTCAAGCTTCATTGGCTGATTATAGAGAGGCAATTTCAACAGGGATAACTAGTAGGCCTGATGAAATCTCTCTTACATAGCTTTTAACGTTAATATAGTAAGTTGATGAAGATGTCCAACTGAAGCCAGAAAAACCTAGGCTGAATTTCACCCTTAACCGTGGAAATTCACTGTAAAATCAAATCTATCTTTATAGGCCAGCATAAAAAGGGGGGGAATACAAACAATTAGTAATTTTAGAAACCAAACAAAATAATCAGCATTTTTACCGCTTTGTTACACTTCTCTTTTATTTGTGTGTGTGTGTGTGTGTGTGTGTATTGTCTTTTGCACCTGTTTGCCCTTTCACAATCTGCCTATTTGCATATATTATAAACTTATTTCTTGTCATGTATTACTGTATATGTGTTTGAAGACAAAGTTGGGGGGGCATAATTTTAGGATAGGGAAGTTTTAGGGATGATGTCATGCAATGTCCTAAATATCTGTCCTCATATTTTTAGGTCATTTTCCAAACAAGGCCATGCCTTCAGCTGGAACATTGCCCTGGGTCCAGGGGATTATCTGCAATGCCAACAATCCTTGCTTTCGTTCCCCGACACCTGGAGAGACACCTGGCATTGTTGGCAATTTTAACGAATCTATGTGAGTATTCGCTAACTTTGGCCTGCCAATGTGAAGAAGACAGAACAACAATGCATTATTAAGGGTACAGGCTGTTCTTCGCTGTACTCAAGGGAAGCCTTTGTCCTTTAACATGAACGAAGAGCAAAAAGGGAATGGTTATTGGGGGAAGAGTGAATATTATAAATAAGGAAAATGTAATGCAAGGCAAATTATTTATGCTGAAAGAAAGCAAGTTCCCACCTACTTAGAATATCCTTTGCGTGTCACAAAATGCCTCTACCATTGAGGGCTACCAAGAAACTTTGGGGCCTATGTTGCCCTTTGCATAGGGAGAGATGGCTGTTTATGCTTTGTCAGCCCCTCTAGGTAGTCCAGATCAGGAAAGAGCCTGATCTAGTAAAGGCATCAGGCTAGGAAGTAGGAGACCATGAGTTCAAATTCTGCCTTAATCATGAAAGCCAGCTGGGTGAACTTGGGCAAGTCTCTCTCTCTTTTTCAGCCCAACTCACCTCGCAGGATTGTTGTTGTTGTGGGGAAAAGAGGAGGCAGGAGGCGTTTTGAATATGTTCTCTGCCTTGAGTTATTTGTAAAAATAATAATGGCAGGACAAAAATTAGTTAACGCTACAGGAAGGCTTAAGCTATTTTTATTGAGATGGACTACTACGGGGGTGTCAAACTGCCTGCCCACAGGCCGGACGCATCATCTGGAAGCCATGCCCACCCCACTGGCAGCAATGGCAAAATCGTCCCGATACGTTGTGCGATGTCACGTGACGTCGTGAGTTTGACATATCTGGATTATTATAACAATCATCTTGCAAGTCTGTGCCTCCTCCTCTTCCTCCTTTGTATAGTTGAAGTGAATTAGGAAGCTGCCTGTCTGAGTCATGTCTGGATATTACCTCATTGTTCTAAGAAATGTTTCAGCCTCTTGTGCTTAAGAGATGTTTCTTGTACATTTCCAACAAAGTTATCTCCCTTATTCTCTATTCCATAAGCTTGGTGGATATGCAAAGACCATTGCTTAATCAGAAAGACTTCAAAGAAGCTTTCTTCCCTGATAGTCATCCGGCAAATTCTTGCTTGTAGCTTCAAGAAGGCTATTCCCTCTACTCTACTTCATTGGTGAGCCTGGAGATAAGACACATTGCCTATTTTCTCTTAAGAAACTGAGGGAATGGCTGTGTTTGCCTGACAAGCTGAACCACCAACTAGCCAATCATATCTCCTAGTTTGCTTTGCAAAACCAAGCCAATTCAATTAATAGATGTCTTCCTGTGCTCAGAAACAAAACTTAGAAACAATTTGTAAACAAGTATTTATGGGAATATGATATTGTTCATTTAGCAGAATAGTGCCCAATAATGTCAGACACAAAGTAAATATGGATATAGAAATATTTTAGGATCCCTTTGGGGGATATTTGAAGCCGTCTCTCTCATGATGACTAAGACTTTTCCTCTTTTGTTTCTTCTCTCTTGCTCTTACCTTCCTTTCTTCAGTGTTTACCGATTGTTCACTGACGCCAAACGCTTGCTAAAGTATAGCCAGAAGGACACCAGCATCAAGGATGTACAGCAAGTGTTGACAAAAGTGCGGAAACTTGGGAAATTTGCATCAGGTAAGTGAACCAAAAAAGGAATATTGTGGGTTTTGTGAAGATTCTTGACAGTAAACTAGAACAGTGGCAGCTTTAAGACAGGGGTCGCTATCCAAATGCCTGCAAGCCAAATTTTCATGTAATAAAATTTGGGGGGGGGAGGGTGCATACAAAGTGCTGACAGGTAAATCACTTCCCATCCTTTTACTGATACTCTGTCCTGAAATAATCCCAAACACACTCCCCATGAAAATCAACGGAGCTTCCTTGTGATAAAATACGTCTTCCATCCTAATATGAAATATGTCATTATAGTTCTTTTGCAAAGTTTTTTCCCCTTGGAATGTCCTTCGCTATTCCTGCTTCTATCCCATAATATTTGGAGGAGATTGGGTGGGGGTGCATGCTTATGAGTGTCTGTGGCTATGTTTTCTAGTATAGGAGCAATAGAAAAAAAAATCCACAACATTCTGATGGATGAGGAAGAAAAACATCTCTCTTGCCAGCTGGTGACTCATTTAATTGTATGCATTTGATCTCCAACTGTTCCCGTCTATGCAAACATCTGGGCAGAACATTTTGCTGCTTTCATTACATCTAGTTTGTTCCTCTCCTTTGCTGCTTTCATTACATCTGGGTCAATCCCTCTGCTTACCTCTCCAAGCCCTCCGGGGTAAGAATTCAGAAGCAGTCAGGAAATTCAGGAGTGGTAGGCCTCACTGGGAACTGAAAAGTATTTGGGAGTATGTGGAAGGATTTGGGAATACTGTGCCTAGTTCTGGAGACCTCACTTTAAAAAAAAGATATAAAATTGAACGACTCCAGAGATGAGCAACAAAAATGGTGCAAGGTCTGAGGGAAAAATTTATCGGGAGAGATTGGAGAAACTGAATATGTATAGCCTGAAGGACAGGAGGAAAAGGGGAGACATGACTGAAACCTTTAAATATAAAGGTGAATAAGGTTCTGGAAGGCAGTATTTTCAATATTAAGCAAAAATCAAGAACAGAGGAGCATAAACTCACACTGATAGGAGGAAAGTTTAAAAGTAATGTTGAAAAGTATGTACTTCCCAGAAAGAGTAATGGAAGCTTGGAATCAACTCCCAGTGGAGGTAAAGGGTCGTCATTCATCAGTAACTGAGTTTAAACATGCTTGTGATAAACACATGTCCATCATACAACAAAATTTTAAAAAATAAACTCAAAGGGCAGACTCGATGGACTGACTAGGTCTTTTTCTGCTATCAGTTTTCTACGTTTCTTTGAAAAGGAAATCACCCCTAAGAACCACCTAAAAAAGCAGTAGCTACCTTCTTCTGCATTTTGGCAAAGAAATCTTCTCTCTCAACACCTGAATTTTCCCCACTGCTTCTCATTTTTTCTCCGAGTTTTAAATTAAGGGTAATGTTTCTGTAGTATGACAACACAATCCTGAGGCAGCTCAAAGGAAATTTATCATCAGAAATTATAATAGAGAGCCAGTACTGCGTGCATTTGTGGAGAGTTTAGAGAGAGACAAGGCCAAAAGAAAGCAAATTCTGGGGCCTTCAATTTTCCTATAATGCCGCATTCAAACAGTGATTGGAAAGGAACAAGGCATTTATTTAAGTATGTGTTGCACTTTTCCATGGACATTAAACCTATGGGGTGGAGGGTTTACTAGGATGACTGTACGCTTGCCCTGAGAGAGGGGTTTGTGGAAAAAGGCACCCCTTGACGCTGATTTTATTTGGCCAATATTACTCTGTGCTCATCTTAAAGCCGCTTTATATTGCATATGTTGCAGCCTTGTCTGTTTCAGTGCCTTCCCCTTTCTTTTGCTAAGCAGGCAGAGGCTTTTGCTGACTGACTGGCTGAGTGAGAGAGGGAGGCAGTAAGTAAATCATCCCGATGGTTTTCAGAGTAAAGAAAAAAGGACTTCAAATGCAGTTTTGCCACTCTAAAACAATGGGTGTGCGAGCAACACTTTGAAAGCATGAGAATGTTGCGCTTGACTAACCGGAATGGGTGTGTTTGTGTCAAAAGGGAGACTGTGTGAAAAATGCATTGTGGGGGGGGAGGGGGTGGGAAGGGAGACAAAGTGACAATGAGCTTCTCCAATTGAACTGGAAAGATTTCCAGGCATGAAAAGCCTTCACTGAGTTGGGCAAATGGCAAAATTGAGATAATAAATAACATTCGAAAACTGCATCTTACAGTTATCTTAGATGCTTTATAAAGATAGTGTCGTTGATATTTATTATAACCTTCAGTACCAGGTCTCCAGGGAGAGGGAGGCAGAAATAAGGCTGGGAAATCATGACGTACCTCAGGCTGTGTAATGGGCTTTTAGTCAAGACAAATTACGCACTTCGATTTCTCAGCACTTACTTAGCTGTTGACATTCTGCTGTTAAATGCAGTACATCTCATGGCCTCAAAGTGACTTTTTCTGACACCAGTCCTGTAAAATGTATGCTGGCAAGTTAATTGGACAAATCTGTATATCTTCAATAAGCAATTTGTAATTTGATATGCCTATTATTTGACGGGCTCCATATTGTGGATAGGGGTTGAGGCGGACAAAAGTGTGTTTGTCCTTTAAGTTACACTTAAATTATTTCGAGGAAAATGGGTGAGAAGTTCTTACAGCAGTGACCAACAATTTCTGGGCTCCATCTCTGGCGCGCGGAGCACCACTTGGCAGTAATGCAAAGTATCTTTCAGGATTAGCTAACCAATTACTGAAGAGCATAAAGGAAGTCTTGAAAATCCTCCTGGAGTTTCTGTTTCTTTGCATGGAACAGTAAAGAATGCTAATCCCTTTTACTAAGTTTGGTGGGCTGTTGGCAAGGAAGTCCCCGAAAAGGAAAGATTGTCTGGGAACCCCAAAGTGCTGGAATTTCTGGGACTAGAGGGAAACATGTTTTTAAGGGGAAGAAAGAAAAAAAACCCAGAAGATAGAACAACAGGGACCGACAGCTAGGCGAAAGGGAAGGAGAACTGTCTGCTTGAAGTAAAGGCAGTTGATGTGGCAATCAGAATGCAATTTCCCTATGCTTTATTTCTCTGAAAAAACAACAACAACCAATTCTTAAAGAGAGCCCTGAGACCTTTGTTGATTAACTTTTCTTCCAATAGTAGTCTGCCTGCCTCCCTCCCTCCTCCTTTCACGGCCTTGTTTGTGAAGAACGTCCTGGCTTTCAAACGTACTAGGAAAGTTTAGAGCAGTTCCTTACCATGAAAATTATTGATGTTCATCTGACACCATTTTTGTAGGAATATGCATCCTGTGCTCTGAAAGGACAGAACACAGGTACGATGAAGCCTAGGGGGTACCACCATGTTGCTCCTCAAGCATTTTTCTTTCATCCGCTCTACAGTAAAGTAGGTTTGAATAAAATAATACAGGGAATTGCCTTTTGCTAACCCCTGCGTGAAATTGAGATGTGATATTTTCTTTTGCTTTATTAAGAGAGAGAAGAAATGTCCACGCCTCTCACAGCAGGTCATTGTTTCCCATTGGACAACCTTCCCAAATTTAGTAAACTCCTAAAATGACAGGTTTTGTTTTTTTTTTTAAATTCCCAGTCACAGGAAAATGATAGGAGTTAGGCTTCTGATTCATCTGTGGGGCACCAGGTTGGGGAATGGTCCAATTCTCTATGCAATGGTTTTTTGCTTCATTAAACTATTTTTTTAACCCCCTGCTCCAGTGATTGTCAAGCACTTAGCCAAATTAACTGTAGCTTTCTTCGCTTGTGGTTAATTTATGACCTTTCTTGTGGCTCAGGTCAGGGTATGTATGTTATTTTCTGTCCCAAAATATGTAATTTGAGAAAGAGTTGGATGTGGTTGTCAGTACAGCTCTAATTTAAACTTAAAAAAACATTTACTTTTGCATTATCCTAGGTCTAGGACAGGGGTAGGCAATGTTGGCTCTTTTATGACTCATGGACTTCAACTCCCAGAATTCCTGAGCCAGCAGGATATTCCTTGCAAGTCTCAGAGCCAAATGTTTGTGAAGATGTATCATCTATCAGCTTATGTTTCCATTCACTAAATCCATTTCTGGCAGACAGGTATAAATCGTAGATCGTAGAGTGTAACACTACTAATTGGTTCAGATGCAGAGATTAGTAAACTTGCTGACAATATAGCATTAAAAAAGGAGCCATGAAGTCTATACATTATTTTTCTTAAGTACCTCAAAGACCAAGACTTTTCACCCTACCTTTAGAAATGGATATTTCTTACATTTGCATTTTGCTGCCTTATTTCTTGTAACCGAGGTCAATTCATACAGTTTTTTCAGTTCGTGGTGATTTATGATTCATTAATTTAGCCATGCTGCCATAACCCGGAATTGCCAGTTACATGTTGCACTTTCAAGTGATAACCAGCCAAGAGTGAGACTTGTGTCAGGATAGGAGAGGCTGAGCTATATAGCTTCTTAAACCAATGTAACAATTTCGCTGTTTGCTATTAAGTTACAGAATTCTTTGGGGGCCCAGAATAGAGCAACCTTTCCTTACCTGACTGACTTGACAGTGGCTAAGCTAAGATATTTTCATCACACTTTGTTCATAATGCTAAACCCCCCCCCCCCAATAAGAAAGGTCCTACCTCCTGTTGAATGAGAAGCAAATAAATAGGACGTACTGTCTTCTAATCCTGTCTGAACGTATCGTTGAAATTCAGTGGCAAGATGCCCAGGTTTGGGCAAAATTAAGCTTCTTGAGTTTAAACCCGACGAAATAGCAAATAGAAGGCTGGAGAAGAAAATTTGGGAAGTCACCATTTTTATGCCAAAACGTTGAGCTCTTAAGACAGGCTGAAAGCCAGGAATTGCAACAATTTGTCTTCCAGGTGACTCCCACCTGTAAGCTTCCTCACAAACCACAAGAAAGGATTTGCCTCTTCTTGTGTCCGTGTTGCAATTCCCAGCAGCTGGCAAAATTTGGGACAGGGACAGCTTTCAGCTTTCTGATCTCTTGACCATCACCCTGCCTTGATTTGGTAAGTGCAACCAGCAGAATCCCACTGGACTGATGAGCCCAATGCAGAAGCTTCATGGAGGGTAAATATTTAATCTGTAAGTGTCATGCTCTGCTTGCCTGACCCACAGGGCAAGGCCCTCTGCCAATGCTCTTGAGGCCTTAGCCTCGGTCTCAGCCTGTTCACACCGTTGGTCCAGCTCCAATAGTTGTTGATTTTGGATACCCTGGAATGCTGAATGGGCTCCAGGTCTGAATTTGAATACGGGCAGCCAGGACTGCTATTTGCCTTTAGTTGCTAGATCAGGGCTAGGCAACCTTGGCTCTTTTATGACTTGTGGACTTCAACAGAATTTGTTAAATTCAACAATTTCAACAGAAATGTTAGGCTCAACTGTGACCTACCAGTACATCAGCAAATTCCCTGATGTATGTGGAATCCTACAAAATGTCAACCTCAACATTGCTTGAATTGGTAATGCGTATTTGCCACATATGTACACTGATGTTCAGTTCTGCAAGAATGGGAAAGATGTCAATGGTTATTTTAATCCGTCTTAGGGTACTTGACAGGGGAACTCTGCCCTAATTAAATAAAAGCTGTTCTGTATATTTGATCACATTCGAAAAATTCTCAGCTGGTGAGAATACCTAGAACAGTGGTGGCGAACCTATGGCATGCATGCCAGAGGCGGCACTCAGAGCCCTCTCTGTGGACACGCGCACCATGCCCTGGAGATGACAACCGTCCCTCTTCAACCAGCTGTCCACTAACTCGCTGAGGTCCCACATGGCCGGATGTATCCCAGCATCCATGCACTCACTGGCCTTTGTATGCAGGGGCTGATGGTGTCAGGCAGCAGCCGCCCCGGCCCCTGCCTCACCTTGCCCTGTGACAATGGCACCCTGCCCTGCCTCGCCTTGCCTCGCCTCATCCCGCAGGATGAGCCTACTGCCCACCGCCCCACCTGCCAGAGACCCCCTGGATCTCCCCCAACCCTGCCCGGCCCCCACAGGCATCCCTCCCCGCGAGCAACATTGAGATGATCATGCCCACCTTGGCCACACCCACCCAATCTGCCATGACCACCACAGCCACGCCCACCCAATGGGCCACGCCCACTTGGCACCCGGCGATAAATGTGGGTTTTGGGTTGCAGTTTGGGCACTCGGTCTCTAAAGGTTTTGCCATCACTGACCTAGAAGATCATGTAAAAACTTAGGAATCCTACTTGGTTAACAGGCGGATAGTTTAGTTACAAAGAACATCAGGGCTGTAGACTTGAGCAATAGGTTGCAAAATCTATTGAAAGAAGGCAGTGGCAAAGCTCTTCTGTAGAGGTGGACTATAATTTTAAAGAAAAATGTAAAAGAGGATGACTTCCCTGTCTGTATATATCTCTTGCCATATTATCATCTCTAGTCAAATTGGGTTTGCGATGGTAAAACTTCAGCTCTGGAAAAACAAATGGGTTGAATGGTACATAGTCAATGATGTTTCCTTCAGCTTGTACTTAAGAGTCATCATTTCTATTTTTCCCAACATCTGTCCTGACTGACCTTGGAGATATCACATCAGGTATCTCTCATCAGAACTTGCACAATCACTGATGCAGCTGTTTCTTACTTTTATGAAGACGTGGGCAATGTATTTCTCACCTGGGATAAACCTTTATCTTCACTAAGGAAGGTTATTATGCAGAAAGCAGACCCAGACCCTACATTGGGAATGTGTCAGTTTATTTACTGAGAATTTAAGGTAAATATTTGATTAGCATAGGTAGCATAAAAAACAAGACATCCAATCTTACAAGGTAACCTCTAGCTTGCGTAACTTTTTTATTATTTTATTGGATGCGTTGCCTGCATCCAAATTAATTCTTAAGATAATATTCTCAAGAAGCAGCCTTCCAAATATATTAGAATACATCTCCTGCCGCCCTGTACAGGAAAAAAAAAATGACCTTGATGGAAACTTGCAGATTTTTTTTTATTTTACTGAAAACAACTCCCTGTGATAGAAGCAACTAGGAGTAAAATGCACACAGCAGGAGAACTGTTATCCCCTCCCCTTCTCTGCCTGGGTGAGAACTACTACTACAACCTATTTCCAGGAAGCCAACTTCCTTATCACTGTAGAGCCAGCATTCTCCTCTCAAAGCTCATAAACTTTCTGAATACTAGCAGATGATCAAGAGTGCTGAACTAAAGGCTTGGCCTGTTCTGGCCAGATAACCCCCCAAACTGTGTCAGGATATATTGGAGCTCCTGACAACACTATTGGAGGGGGGAGGTGGGGAGAGAGAGATTTCTTGTTATCCCACCCATTCATTTTCTTTCCATTTTTAGCCAAGTTTGCACCTCTTTGCATTTAAAATGGAGCTACCACAAAGGTTGGTAGAAATGTTTCTTGCCAGGCCCCTGTAATTTGCCTGAGCATTTTGGTTGTCCAAACACACTGTCAGCCAAAACTTTTGTTTTCTTCCCTTATCAAAGGTGATTCTTTTAAAATTATGCAATTTGATCAACTTGTAGCTTTTCTAGAAAAAAAAAACACACTGAGAAGATCAGCACCCTTCAGAATGGTGTATGCATATAAGAAAGCCACTTTTTAATTACCCTGTCTGCAAATCTATGTTTGGAAACTAAAGCAGGGCTTGATATTCATGCTAGATAGTGCAAAAGATGGAGAACAACATTCTGGAATATATGGGGAAGGTGGAAAACTAGAATGTCTATCTTTGCCATCAGTTTAGCAATGCCTCTGCTGCTAACAATGAGAAACGCACAGTGGCCAGCAAATATCTGAGGAGTTTTAAACTGCTTGGTGGCTTCTATCGTGACATTCAGGCTAATAGTTTCAGGACTTAATAAAGCATTCATTTAGTATTAATTAGGGAGATAAGCTACCACACAGTCATGTTTTCATGTTTGATCAATTCTAGCCCTTTTAGAGAAAGAATAAAGCCAAGAGCAGAATTAAAAGGCTTGTGATCCTCCCAAAATACAGATTTGTCCAATAAAGTTTAGGATGCTGTTGAACACCCCAATCTGGGATCTGGCCATGTCATCTATTCATCCATTGGAGAGCACCAAGGGGGGGGGGGGTAAAATGTTAACCTCCAATGAAGACATTTATTGATTTATTTTCTCAATTTTCTTCAAGCGATGTATATAGTGCTTCCTTCTGTTTTTTTCCCTGCAACAACTTTGTGAGTTGGTTTTTTCCCCTGCAACAACTTTGTGAGTTGAAAAAGTGCTTGGTTCATAATCATCCTCTGAGCCTTTGTGGCTGAAGGCGAAGTAGTGCCCAAGTCTCTCCACTCCTAGTACAACACTCAACTGCTTCACCTATGCTGGCTCTTATAAATATTTTTAAAATCCTTGTCAAAGGGGCTAATACCCTCTAGCACCAAGACTTCTAGAGAAGGGATATCCATTCTTGGCAATTTTAAGATGTGTGGACTTCAACTCCCAGAATTCCCAAGTCACCCATGCTGGGGAAGTTGCCACAGTTGGATTCTCCTTATTTAGAGCATTGCACTATCCCTAAAATGTTTCAGTTAGTACTGCCCATCCCCTGCTGTGCACCAAACTGAGTGGTACTGATATATCTTAAAATTCACAGGATTTAGAGCAGTGTTTTTTTCAGCCTTAGCAACTTTATGATGTAACTTTACATTTTAACAAGAATTTTGATTCCCCAGTAATGGAAAGCAGCTGACTCTGAGTCAAGAGCTTGGCGCAAGAGAAATTATGAGTATGTACATATTTGATCTAGAATTCAAATAATTGTTTCTGTTACTTATACTAGTTAAATTGTTCTACTCATTTCCCAACCTCTCTGAGTAGTCTTTTGTGTTCTACTCATTTCCCAACCTCTCTGAGTAGTCTTTTGTGTCTACAATGGGGGTGCTCTGACATTTGAAAATATAATAATGAGTCAATTATCTAGCGTAAGTTGTTTTCATTCAATTGTAACATAAATATATTTCTCAGATGCAATGGCTTAGTGGTTAAAGATGCTGTACTTGTCAGCTGGAAAGCTGACAGCTTGGTTGAAAGCCCAAGTGTTGCACAACGGAGTAAGCTCCCATTTCTTACCTGAGTTCAAAAGCAGGCAAATGCAAGTAGATAAATAGGTACCACTGCAATTGGGTGGTGAAAGCATTCTGTGTGCCTCAGCAGATAGTCACGCTGGCCACACAACCAGGAAATGTTTTTGGACAATGCTGGCTCCTTGGATATATATGTGTGTATGTATGTATACCACTGAAGGAGAATATTTGTACTATAGCTCAGGGTTGAAATGAAGGGTCCTTGGTGCTCTCTGAGCTTGCTTGTTTTCTTGCAGATGTTTCATTACCCTAACTAGGTAACATCATCAGTGTCCATCAGTCTGTCTGTCTGCCTGTCTGTCTATCTATCTTAATCTATCTATCTTTATCTATTGTGTTTCCCCCAAAATAAGACCAGATCTTTTATTAATTTTTGCTCCAAAAGACGCATCAGGATTTCTTTTCCAGTTAGGTTTTATTTTGGGGGAAATACAGTACTAAATGCGTCCGTCTGGCTGACAATCTTAACTGGGGCTTATTTTTGGGGTGGGGTGAATAAAGAAAAAAAAGAGAAAAGGGAAAAAGGGCAGAAAGAAAAGGAAAAAAAGAAGAAACTTTAATTTTCCCTTGCAGCAAATACACGTATGATTACAAAGGTATCTGTTGCTCAAAAGGGCCCACACTTGTAAGTGGGTTGTAAGTGCATTTTTTTTCTCCATTTCATGCAAAAAGTTGAGGGGTTTCCAGTCATCCATAAATGTAGATGTTGGTCTTTTTGTTTAAACAAGACAGTCAATTTAGCCATCTTTGCAAATTCCATCACCTTCACCAACCATTCCTCTGTTGTGGGTAGTGTTGAGCCTTTCCACTTTTTGAGCATACAATAATATCACTGCTGTTGTCATATATAAAAACAGAAGTCCATGTCTAATATTTTCTCACTTTTTTTTTAATTGCCGGAAAGATGTAAAAGACATTTCCCTTTTCACCCAAACTTCTGGAAACTTTGCAACTAACTGCAGTGTCAGGATCATTAAAAACAGGAATAATTAATCCACCTTTTGTTGCGGCAAAAAAAGATCTCTATTTAAAATGGCCTTTTGTGTCTTGCTAAAGAGTCATAAATAAACATTGTCCTTGCTGGGAATCGGTTTATCTTATTTCCTGTCAAAGCACTTAACAGTCTGGGCTTGCTTTATGAGTGGAAGCATCTTTAATCCCAAACTGAATTTTGATCTTATATCTAATAAGATCATGACCATGACTATTGCTGGTCCCTTGCATAATTAGCTTTTTTTGCAACTCAGTAACCTTAACTAGTTCTGTCATAATCCCTCTAGACTGTTGGCTGACTAGCTTTCCTTCTGTATTTTTCCATCTTTTATTTAAAATTAGGCCAAAGGCTGAGCGAGTTAAGCAAGTATTACAGATCTTTGATAGCAAAACAGTTGGATTCAGAAAGTGTACAGGCTAAATAGGAAGGGTGTAGTCCTTTTCCTCTGTTCTTCCCTAGCAATATACTATTGATTGATGTGCTTACTCATCTCCTTTCTTAATTTTTCCTTTTGCTACAGGCCTAAGAATTATAACTTGCTTTAGTCACTGTTTGCTAGTTGCCGTGGTGTGCTAAATTATTATTTAATCATAATCATAAGCAATGAATAGATTTGGAGGATTTACCGTCTCTAAACCATAAGCCATGTTTACAAATCACATGTTTTGAGTTTAGATAACACACATAAAACCCATAGCCAACATCAAAGGAGCCCTGGTGGCACAATGGTTAGAATGCAGTATTATAGGCGAAATCTGCCCACAGCCTGAAGTTCAATCCTGATGGGGCTCGAGGTTGACTCATCCTTCTGAGGTCGGTAAAATAAGGACCCAGATTGTTGGGTGCAATATGCTGACATTGTCAACCGCCCAGAGTTTGCTGTGGCCTAAGTGCAGTGGCTACAAAAATCTATTGTACAACTTAGATCGATACATATTGACCTAGATTTTCATTTGCATAATCAAGACTAGTGTTTCCACAACCACCCCTCTCCTTTGTCTCTGCAATGTTGCTTAACCTATTTCATATAGGTAGCCTTGTCTTTTCAAATTCAGTTTTAGTATGAAGTTATCCATTGTCTCATTCTTTGGTCCTCATTGCAAGATGTTTACTTCAAATGGCTTCTGATTTTTAATATGAATTTGGTGCAGGCAGCCATTGCAAATTCATGGTTAGGCAAATGGGATGTAGCCTCACTTTTATGGACCAAAAGAAGGCAAAACAGTGGAGCCAACAAGCAACACAACTTTACAATCAAGGGGGGAAAGAGGATCAACCCCTACATGCTAAAATCTGAAATAGTGCTCCTGTGAATTTCTATAAATGTTGTGGAAGTTTGGATATCCTCCAGGAGGCAGATCTAAATGCTCCCCTCCTTAGCGATAGAGATTAATTTGTAATGACTAAACATATTCATAATTGAAAACTAAACCAATATTTTAAAACGATTTATATACTATTTCAAGCTTTGCTAAATATGTATATGCTAGAATGGAGCACACTTTGATCTCAATTGCTTTGGGAAACACAGTGACATTATACTGTAGAAAAACATATTTTTGATTTTGCCAATCATAGGGGTTCTCTGTGATTTCTTCTCCATTGAAAAGATATATGTATTCCTGTTTGATGTTGATTTCCTTCTTGCAAAATACAGCCCCTTCTGGCCTTCCACCTTACCCTCCCATAATTTACAGTAGCAGAACTGATGTATGTACAGTATTGTCTACCCAAGAGCTATGAACAGTGAAGATTAAACAGTGACGCATGCAACCTATTATGTTTATGATGCTATCAGTTATATCTGTGGCTTTAAACTTCATTTCTGGATAAGAGGGCACCCAGGATGGGAGTGAGGCTTTGTGTGGAATATACGAGGGCAGAAGATTTATCAAATCACAAGTCTGAAAATGATAAACTTTCCTTAGAGCTTAGTCATTTGGAGTTTCTCTTCTTAGCCTTGGCAAGAAAAATCTGTAACAATGCTAGCTGTAAAGTTGCTAGATGTTCTCCATTTTCTCCTAGGCAGAGAATGACTGTCTAACATTGTCCACATTTTGGTAACAGGTTGGATTATTACATGGGGCTATTTCTAACTAAAATTCACAATAGGGTGCTTACCTTTCAAATCCTGCAAGATTTATTACACAAGGCTTCTGAAAGAATGTTTGTGTCTATATCAACCTAATTTAGCTTGAGATCTTCTTTAAAGCTAATCTTTTGGGTGTGTTCAACATCTAAGACGGACAGTATCCAGAATCCATGTTTTCTGTGGTGGTGCCTCATTTTTAAAATAATTCTCTATCTGGGATAAGTGCTATTAGCTAAGTGATTTTGTTTTTATTTTAATGAATGTTTAGGTAGGTCTTTCCTGTGTTTTCCTTTCATTTTGGAAGCTTTGCTAAATATGTCTATCAGAATCAGGAATCTGTTTATAAGAAACAGGATGCTAGAATAGAGCACACTTTGATCTCAATTGTTTTGGGGAACACAGCGACCTGTTTGGCAGATGCCTCCAACCAGCCAAGATTTTTGCAGTTTTCTTTAGCGAGATTTATTAAGTTGAAAGGGACAGGGATTTGAGCAATTGAACTGTTTCCAGTTAGAACCAATTTATCCCTAAAATGTTATGGTGAAGGATCCACCATCTCCATCAAATTAATAAGCTCCATGTCTTTTGTATACATGCATGATGTCAAAAAATTGAGTTTGCATTGCATGGATGTAATGCTGCTGTAATTTTCCTCTCCCTTGCTCCTTCCTGCATGGATGTCATTGGGATGGAAATTTTTAAAGGGTTTTTTTTTTCTATCAGCTTTCTTGTGATCCAGAGAGGAAGTTTTTTTTTTTTTTTTTACTGATAGTAGAGAAGCTTGCAGTTGGGTGTTTACCTAACAATCTCCTAAAATAGCATTGGCATAGGAACTAACTGTTACATCTTGTTTGTAGTGGTGTAAGGAGGTCGCAGGACTAAAATTAAACTTATTTTAGAGATCCATAATTGGGTTGCCCCTCCCATTAAAGCTGTGGGAGAGAGACAGTCCACTGCCTCCGAGCATGTGAGTGGGGATAATAGGAATTGGAGTCCCAAACATCTGGAGGGTAGCAAATTGTCTATTCATTTTTTGCTATGACATCACAATATTTCTTTTTAACTTTCTTTCCAAACGTCTTTCTTTTTTTCCCCTTCCTCCTCTTCTTTCTCTAATCAAATTGACTCGAGACTATGACAAATAGCTCTAAAAGACTTTTCAGCCTCAAGTAACTTCTCGCCAGCTTTAGCCAAGTCTTTGTCTCAAACCATCTGCTGACGATGATTATTTTGCTTGTAAGAAACAAAACAAAAAAAGCGACAAGGAACTGGGTGAGAGAGCATTGACCGGCAGTAACCCCGGAAACCTCATGCTAGAGCTGAAGAATAGAAACTAGTGTGTTTTTTTCTTCGCCTCATAATCTTCTACTGGGTTGGTGTCTGCCAAATTGTGTCTGACTAAGACAGCAATAATTTGGAATGACATAAAAGGAGAGAGGAGAGTCCATTTTTCTTAGCCCTTGGAACTTCTGCCTTTTTCCCACTCCTCCTACATAGACAGTTCTTTTCCATTCCTTCTTTTGGGATTGGGATTCTCATTCCAAGCCTCCTGGCACTCTGAGCATTCATATATATTTATAAACCCTTTGAGCAGATTAAAAATTTTAAAAGCCAGCTAGTCTTCCTGAAGATCTGACATGCTTTCTCCACATCTGTGACCCGACGCACACTGCGAGGGTACCTTCTCCAATGTGGTGCTCTTCAAAAATGCTGGGATTGCAATTCTTAAAATTCCTACTCAGCATAATCATGGATTTTCCATAGCGAAAAGAGCAAAGCAAAACAGAATAATAATAAAACATTCAAAGAGGGCCCTTTTTAAACAATATTTGTGCTGGTGGTTTTTCAAAGGCAGGCTTAGCGCTTTTGAGTTATACAGATCTTCACACATTCAAGGAAAGGAAAACATATGTATTTTCTTAATTATCTGTAATTCCGAAAGTGTTTTAATTGTTTTTCTGGCAGATGACATTTCCCAAAAGATAGCTGGCATGTTGCTACCAAGCAGCCTAAGTGGCTAAAAAAAAAAAAAAAAAAAGGAAAGAGGTTTATAAAACCCACAAATTATACTTCTTTTGAACTTTATACATATTTTGCCCCAATTAACTTTCTAAAAACATTACAAAAGTAAGGAACTTCCGGCTGAACTGGCAGCTTAAATAAAGCCACAGCTCAAAGCTAAAGATTAGACAATCTTCCTTAGCCAGAGATACAGTTGGGAGACACAATAGGCTGATTCAGGCCAGACTGATTTACTGTAGAGAGGGGGAGAAAACCTATTCCACAGAGTTTTCTGAATCCATCCCAAAAGTTAAGTGGCCCAAGCCAATCCTTAATGCAAGTCAGGACTATGCCTATTTTTTTTTCTCCCTGCCTTTTAGCATTACAGGTAATCCTTGATTTACAATCACAATTGGAATAGGAATTTCCATTGCTAACTGATGCGGTTAGCACAATCACATCACTTAGTGAAGGCAATCCCTGCAGTCCCGGTTGCCATGATTAACTGAATCCCACAGTTGTTAGGTGACGCAACTTTCTGCCAGCTTCCCACAACCAAAGTCGGTGAGAATACTGGCAGGACATTATATGTCCCAGGCTAGCAGGCTGGTAAATGTCTACTGCCAGGTGGGGCAGGGGGCGAGAGGGTGCATCGGGGTGCAGGCGAGGGTGCACGAGAGATGTGGAGGATAGGGAGGATGCCTGAAAGGTGCTGCTCAGATCGGGGATGTGGGGTGCAGTATGGATTGAGGAGAGTTCATGGGAATGTCTGAATGGTAGCATGATCTCAGAGTGACTAGGCAAATACGTAATTGAGAGAAATTCAATGACTTGCCAACTTCTCCATTGACTTTCTGGGAAAGCCAGCAGGAAGGTTGCAAAGAGTGGTGAAGACGTGATTCTGGGCTGTTTCTCAACTAGTCGTAGTGGGAACAGATTACCAAATGCCCAAATCATGATCACGTGACCACAGGGGCATCGGGGCCATTCCAAGGACCAACCATAATCACCATTCATTCAGTACTGTGGTAACTTCAGTTGCTGAACCAATGTTCGTAAATCAAGGACTACCTGTACAGAATATTTGATATCTCCTTGTGTTGAACTGGCTGCACTACATGAGAACTCTTAGCGGTACATGAAAAGGATAGATGGAAACATAAAATGCCTCTTTCCTCTCCGTATACATTACAGAAGCTTTTTCCATTCCAGTCCCAGACCATTGAGCAGACCTAATATTGATTTTCTACCCTGTTTTTTTTCCTTTCCTTCCTTGCCACAGAATGATAGACTCTGGGACTGCTCAAGATGAGTGTATCGCTATTAACCCACTGACCTATATTAATATAGATATCATTTTTAAATGACTTTTGATGTCATTTAAAAATCCATTGTTTTATTTTGTAATGGATTTTACTTCCTGATTGCCTGGCAGGTGTCAAAGTTCGGGATTTTCTGTTTGTCAACGAGACGTTCTCTGACTTCCTCCATCACAATGCTTCCCTATCACAGCCTGATATAGATGAAATCCTGAATTCAGAGGTCAATCTCCAACAGGTAAGAAATATCCGTCCTTAAACCCTATGTTCCATTATCATATCCCGCCCAGCCAATTATAGGGAATTAAATAATCTCTGGAGGATACAAGACTTGGGTAGGCAGGAATGATATAGTTTTAGTATTGTGAACTGTGATTAGAAAGCAGAAAAGCCGATTTCCCAATGGTGTAACATCTGGACAATATTTTTAGATCATTACATCTGGCTACCGGATAAGTGTGGAAGACTTGTGCAATTTCACCAAACTGCCAGAAGTAGTGGCTATCAACAATGGCAGCCGTGCCTTAATTTGCTCTATGTCGAAAGAACAGCTTGCTTCTCTAGAAAGAGTGTTCCAGGATAATATGGACTTCATAAAGCCACTTATGGTACGTATGATGCTTTCAACATTGTTGGGGATACAACCTCTTTTTTAAAACTGTAAGGAAAGGTACGTCTAATTTTCACATAATACATTTCTTCATTACTTCTTGTCTCATAGATTTGGTTGCTTGATTGCCTTTGGTTTGTGATTCTGTCTATCTGCAATCTAACCTGGCCAAGTGCAAGTTTTTTGTTTACCTGCCTGATGATCTGTTTTTTCTTTCTCCTCTCAGGCTTCTCCCTCCAGCTTTTTCCTCTGCTTCTTCCTTGCCTGAATCACATTTTCTCCAAGTTCCAAGCTCTTTTCGGCAAACGTCTTGGCGCCACTTTATCATGCAGTTTTCTCAGGCTCCTGACTGATCAGTGATGGGTCAACTGCTCTTTTCCCTATCCTTTTCTAAGCTTCCTTATCCGTTTGCTTGCCTTTTTTCTTTGGGACTCAGATAGTTTAGTCAATGGCATCCAGAAGCCTAGATGGACTTTATATTGCCCTTGACTATGATGATTTGTGTGTGTGTGTGTTCAGTGGTTAGGGCGCCAGGCTAGAAACCCGGATTCTGTGAGTTCTAGTGCTGTCTTAGGCACAAGGCCAGCTGAGTGAGTTTGGGCCAGTCCCTCCCACTCAGTTCCAAGAAGAAGGAAAGCACTTTGAAAGTATTGCCAAGAAACACAGAAACATGTCCTGGCAGGTGGCAGAAATCAACATTGACTTGAAGGCATACCAAAAAAAGGTCTTTGAACCTTCCTATTGGGGTTTAGCACTGAAGAATGCCGTGTCTCGTTCAAGACTTCATGATTAAACAAGCTTGGCTGAGGAAGATATGTGGGTCCAACCACTGTTCTCCAACTTCATCTGTCTGTTACAGCCAGACTGTTCAGCCAATCATAAAGGCTTCATGAATATCACTGTCCCAAAGTTGCTTCCAATGCAATGTAAAGTTGAGGCTCATTCCAGAGCATCCTTTTTTTCCTGTTATGAAAGCTCGTACTGTTTCTCCACCCTCAAAACTTCATCAGTTATTAACAATCAGTGTCATCATTCTAGAAGTATATAATCCAACAGCTTCAAAAATGGGAAATGGCTTAATGCAGCGGTCCCCAACCTCTGCGACTTGGTGGTCTGGCTGGGAGGGGAGGGGGAACTGTGGCGCTTGAACACACATACGAATGGAACTGCGGGCACATGTGTACCCACCCACCTTTCACGTAGTCCAGTTCTGAATAGGCCATGACCCAGTAGTGAGCTGCAGCCTGGGAGTTGGGGACCCCTGGCTTAATGTGCAGTTACCTCGATTAACATCCTAGGTCAGTGTTTCTCAACCTTGACAATTTTAAGGCATGTGGACTTCAACTCCCAGAATTCCACAGCCAGCATTGCTGGCTGTGGAATTCTGGGAGTTCAAGTCCACATGCCTTAAAATTGTCAAGGTTGAGAAACACTGTCCTAGGTATTTAGATCCCTAGACAATAAAGACTCCCAATTTAATTTGGAGTTTTGTCTTTTGTTTTATTTTGTTGGAGTAAGAGAATTAAAAAAGGTATGGCCTCTATCTCTAATCCATCTATCCCCGGTCTGATGCCCTTCAGATTTGTTAGATAACCGTTCCCAGCACAATTGATAGGCCCTTGGTTGGAGAAAACTGCTTTGCTCTAAAAGGGAAGGAAGGAAGAGAGGTTTAAACCAGGAAGAACAATTTTACAGAGACAGTTTTATGGTTTTCTGTCAGCATCTGAGGCTGCTTTCCATTAGTAATGTTTAATGAAACACAATATGAATAAGGCATTGTAGAAAATTCTTCTCAGTAATAGTTTGCGTCCTTTTCTCATCTTGCATTGTCAACCTGGTACGCAGACCAACTTCTTATACTGTATTAGTATGCTTATTCATGTTCTGCTTTTCAGGCAGTGCCAGGTCCCAAAACGTCTTCAGATAATTAAAATTCATCATATATTATTGGCACGTAAAAGCCAGAGTTGACTTTTTGATGGAGTTTTCCTCATTGGAAGCTTAAAATATCTACGGCTTAGTGGTTTGAGTCCAAAAAACACTGGAGTGGTATTTCAGCTCCAATCTCAGTCATTCTATATTCCATTTGCTGCCGCCGCCCTTTTGTCTATGACTCTGTCACTCATCAAATTGTGGTTTCACTTTTTGTTGGAAGACAGATGCCAATTACCACTTAGGAGGGCCAGTTGTTGATTTCTGATGTAAAGATCTTCAAAAAATAATGTATGTTATTGTTCATTTGTCCCCTCACACTTACACATGACTCATTTTGGTGCAGAAGTCAAGTTACAGGGGATATAAAGTCTGCCACCTCTAAATAATTGCCTTATCATTATATCTGCTGTAGAAGTTAGCAACTATTGAGTATAAAGAATCATAGCTGATTAGAAAGGTTTCTGGATAACTTGATGAAGACAGTTATCCTTTCTTGAAGCAAATAGATTTGAGTCTTTATTATGCTTGGCAACAGGAAAGATAGGACCACCCTCAGGATCAGCATCAGATCCAAGTTATCCTATGGGTTAGTATGAGATAATTCCCCATAGCAATAGCCATGCCATGTGAGATGTGCAGCGATATAAATATGAGGATGATCAGAACCACACAAGGAAGAAGAAGCAGGCCAATGGGATACTAGTGGTATCTTTTTTGAGAGATAGGTGGTGGTTCGGATTTGGATTTATTTTTTTCCCAAACTGGGCCTGTTGATTCGATACATCCAGATTGATTTTTCTTTAAATGTAATGGTCAAGCTGACCCCCTACTCCTTCTATGTTGCAGTAACTTTCACTTAATTGTAAACTTCCATTTGTTCTTCCAGAAAGGGATCACCTTCAATTCAACCCTGGAGGATGTTAAGGGAACTTTCGAGACACTGACCCAGAGCCTGGGGAACCTTCTTAAAGAGGTAGAGTGTGTTTTCCACCTCTTTGTCTCAGTCCACTTATTCAAGTCATAATGTGAATCAACATAGCCAACGAGTTGTATGTTGGCGTTCGTGGAAAAGGTGGAGGACAAGTGACAAATTTGCATGGTGACATTGTGATGGAAATTTTACCCCCTATGTATAGTATTGCAGTGCAAATGTGTAAGAAATGAGCTTGTTTGTGACCTCACAGTGCACGTTTTGTTATAGGCATTGCCTCAAATGGATTTGGGTTATTTTCCCTTTGCCGAAGTGGTTGGATCCTAGTGGGTAATCTTGAATATGAGGCATTTATTATTATTGTGTAGGGCAGGGGTGTCAAACTCAATTTCATTGAGGGCCGCATCAGCATTGCGGTTGCCCTCGGGGTGGGGGTGTGTGGCCAAGGTGGTTGTGGCCTACTGGTGGGCGTGGATGGAGTGGATGTGGCCTACTGGGTGGGTGTGGCCAGCTCTACATCATTCGCATCAAGGGTGCCTATGGGGGCCTGGGCAGGAGTGGGACAGATCTGAGGGTCTCTGGCAGAAGGGGGTGGGACTGAGGCAAGCGCCAAGGCATGGTCCATTTCTTCATTCCTCACAAAGGGTGACACCTCCCCAGCATGCACCCAGGGGGTGGGGCCGATGTGGCAGGGGCTGGTTCCTCGCTGTTGCCAGATGGCCTTGTGGAGCTAAGACTGAATGTGTTTCAGCATAGATGGCCACAAAATTGTACATTGGCTCCCTGCTGGCCTGGGCCAGGGCCAAGGCAGCAGGGGCCATTCCCTCACTGTTTCCAGGATGGCTTCGTGGACCACATGAAACCACTTCGCGGCCCGCATCCGGCCCCCGGGCCTTGTGTTTGACATGTCTGGTGTAGGGGGAAAAAAGTATGGAATCTGTGAGTGGAAACCATGTGAAATGTGGATTGATGGGTTGTTAATTGTGTGATAATCCACACTATCTCAGTTTGTAAACCTAGAGCCTGCCCTCTTTTTTTTTTTTAAATTAACTGACATTATGCAGTACCTTTTTTTTCCTTCTGAGCAAATAAACTCTCAGTTTGGGCTAATCTGTGTAAAGCATTAGGATTTTTGAATGTTAAATATGCTTTTGCCTGCTTTTGAAACTTTGCTGCTTTAAGCAAAGAATGAAAAAAAAAGTCTACACAAGTTACTGTATTTCCTTTTTCCCCTTCCGGCTCCACTGCTTTGGAATGTTAAATCTCTGAACTATAATAACCTCTAGCTGTCTGAGGTCACTTGAGGGGTTTTTGAGCACATTGCTTCAGTGGAGGACTGGTGCCCTGTGTATGTGCGCGTAGATGTGTAGGTCTGTCCCATCATCACAATTTCCATGTTAGTTATTTCTCATTGGAGGAAACGGTTCTTGAATCCTAGACCCCGCATTAACTCTTCTTAGCTGGAAAACAGAAGTTACAGTAACAGAAGAATCTGGATGAAATCAAGACGAAGTACAGGCAACAGAATAGCCTTAAAAGTTTGCCTGGGCTGGGGCGTTCTGATTATTGTATAACTCTTTCCTATTGCATCATCAGACTATTGGTATCATTTCCTGTGTTTTATTTTCTTCTTGTCTTCTTCTTCTTTTTCTTTTAATCATACGATCTTCTCTTTGCTGATGTGGATGTAAAATAGATCTGGCTGAGGGATGTGATTTCTCCTTGGCAGTTGTTCCAAATAGCAAACAGCTCCCCCCCCCCATTTCTTTTTAAATTCAAAACAAAGGCTGCTTTTGGGTGGCATTGTGCTGTGGGAGTGCAGATGACCACCAGCCTTGGATGTATGGCTTGCTTTTCATAGCCTGATTTCCTGTATATCTGTGACAAATACAAGAACTAATTTTATACTCTCTGTCTTTGATTTCCTTACAAGCGAGGGAGACATTGCATTTGTTAGGCTGCTTTTTTCTATGAAGGTGGGAAAGAGATGCATCACTGGTGGGAATATTCTGGCCTATTTAAATATATGCCAATTTTAAACCCAGCCATTTCCAGCTGTTGAGAAATGATTTTAAGTAGTAATGTCAACCAGTTTCTATGGAACAGGCTATGCTGTTTACAAGTAGGGATTGAGGCCAGGTGTTTAAACACAGACAATCAGACTTTGAAGGGGAAAAAAAACCTTGGTTCTAAATTCTTACTTCTGGCACTACTGATTTTTTTTCGGTATTAAAAGCAAGGATGCACCGTAAATGATTCTCAGTCATAACTCCCAGCACTGGCAACAAGCATGGCTAGTGGTAAGGAATTCTAAGAGTTGTACTGCGATATGAGGGATACTTCAAATCCTTGCAGGTAGTCCTCGATTTATGACTGTAATGGAGATTGTTAAGCAAGGCATTCATGAGATTACCTTGCTTAACAACCACAATCCCTGTTCTAGGCCCCTGTGGTTGTTAAGCAGAGTGCCTCGGATAGGAGAAGTCTAGTGCAAACCCAGGCCTGCACTGCAGCACCTCCTCAGTTCACACATGTCCTACCCTTGGCCTTCCCCTGCTGGATTTCATACACTCCTCCCCACTCATACCATCATGGCTGGGTCCATGTACCGTTTCCATATCTCTCCTTCAGGAGCAGCCAATCTGCCACGTGGATTTCCTATTCAAAGATCACCTTTGGGAATCAATTGCAGCCATTCTTAAAATGGGGCCCACTTCCAGGATGGTGCTATTTGGCCTCTGTACAGTATAGGGAGACTGAGAAGCGGATTAGCTGGCTCTCTTCCAAGATCTTGGAGATTGCCTTCAGGAAGGAGAGCCAGCTGATCTGCCTATTGATCTCTCTATACAGTATAGTGCAGATGTTGCATGGCATCACCTCAGAAGCAGGTGCCATTTTGGAGTGACCATAATGAATTGCAGCCATTCCCAAAAGGTTAACCACTTCCTAGATGGTGCCATGTGGCCTCCATGTGAGTTATTGCTAAGAATTCTAGGAGCTGAAATTCATACATCTCAACGTTGCTCAGGTTGGGAAATACTGACTTAGCATGTGGCATTTCAGTATTTTTGGCCATTAACCAGTCCTACCAGCATTCTTCCATTTTTCTGGAATACAAAGAGTTGGAGACTCTTGGGCATCCATATTAACGGTTGCACCAGCTGCCTCATGGTAATCTCCTAATCAAAATGGAGCCTGTTCAGTGGTGATGTTCCCTTTTTTCTGCACTATGTGGCTTGTGTGGTTACTGTTGTGAATTGTTCCTGGATAATTTGCACCCTGGCCTATTCTTCATATAGCTCTTGAAAGTAAATATAAGTAAATATGTGTTTTACTGCTCCAAAGTGTAATTGGCAAGAGGATTGGCTGTAATTAGTGTTTGGGCACGGACCGTGTAATATTTCTGATCCAATTCTGAAAAATTGCTGCAGCTTATTTCATGAGTTACGGATACATGCTACCTTTGTACTCCTGTGTGCTCTAAAGCTACCATATACAGTATACAGGCAGATAACCCAATAATTTTGAGTGCCAAAATATACCCCCAAAGTTGGGTTTGGCTTATGTACAGATGGGCTTATCCACAAGTATATATGGTAATACCTTCTTAAAGTACTCCTATATACTTGCATATATGTGTATCCATGGCTGAGGTGAACCTCAAATTTTTAACTAAAATACCATAAAGAAAATGAGGGCTGGCTTATCCATGGATGGTACATTTTACATGGCATTTTATTTTAGGGTCAGTTTATGTATCACAACACTGATTGCCTTAATTGGATCAGAATTTTATGCATGATCATGCTTATTACATTTTATTGACTTGAACGGTTGTATTAGGTGTCTATGCTTTAAAGAAATTCCTGTTTCTTTCAGGAAGATATCAAAACTAAGTTCAATTAGTGTACACTCTATAGTGAATCCAAGATAACGATGCAAAGAGTAAGGGAGACAAAGCATTCATTGTAAACCAACAAAAATGTTTAAGGAGGACAATTGGGCACACAGAGAATGGAATATTGCAATCACAATAAACATGATACAAAAATATGGCTTTTAAAACTAGTTAATCAATTGAAATCAGGATTGGCACATTATTTTGTTGGAAACTTTTTTAATGAATAGATAGTAATTAGCATTGCTTTTTGAAGCAATATTATGTTGCTCAGCTGAGATTGCAAAAGCTAGCTAACTGATCTCAAGAAATATTGAGCAATCTTTCCTGACCTGGGCAGTATTTGAACAGGAAAACTCTGGGCTATAAACTGGAAAAATGGCAGTGGCAAGCTTTTTCATAGTTCCAATTCTGCAAGAAAATAGGGTGGGTTTTTTTCATTTTTTAAAAATACCATTGATAGATTATACCCTTCTTTCTTTTTGTCTTACAATTTGCAGTTAGTGAGTATGAGAAGTTGGAGTGACATGAGACAAGAGGTAATGTTCCTGACCAACATGAATTCCACAAGTTCTTCTGCTGATATCTACCAGGCAGTGTCTCGAATTGTTTGTGGCCACCCTGAGGGAGGGGGATTGCAGATCAAGTCCCTCAACTGGTATGAAGACCACAATTACAAAGCATTGTTTGGAAGCAACAGCTCTGAAGACGATGCAGTGGATTTCTATGATAACTATACTAGTAAGTAAATTGAATCCAAGAACGCCTGCAGATGTTTTCTGTGTGGCAAATCATTGAGAGGACCACCTCTTGCCATCTCAAACAATGCAGAAGCTAGAGAGGAAAGAAATGGTGGATAATTTTGTACTATATAACCTGGATGTGCTCTCCAAGCTGGGGATGTTCTGGGCATGGGATTTTATCACCCACAGTTATTTTCTGATTATTTTTTTTAAAAGCACCTTTCTGCAATAACTTAATGAAGACCCTGGAATCCAGCCCACTTTCCAGGATTATCTGGAGGGCCCTGAAGCCTTTACTTGTTGGGAAAGTCCTGTACAGCCCTGATACACCAGCAACAAGGACAGTTATGTCAGAGGTAAGAACCTTAACCCGGTTTCTTGTCCACCCAGCAAAGGGACATGTCGGTATTTTCTGCTGCTGAATGTTCTCAACTGAAATCCAAGAGGAATGGTAAAGTCAGAGACAGATCAGGGCTAGGAAAAAGGAATCAGATTTTGTTCTCTAGCACTTCCAGTTTGGAATATCAGGCTGTAACTTTGGATCAAATGTTGAGACTTTATCTTGAAATGGTGCGTTTCTGTATTCATTAAGGGCAGATTTGAAAAAGGGCTCCAAGACGGTACATGTAGTCCTTGACTTACGACCACAACTGAGCCCAAAATTTCTGTTGCTAAGTGAGACATTTGTTGAGTGAGTTTTGCCCTATTTTGCGACCTTTCTTTCCACAGTTGTTAAGTGAATCACTGCAGTTGATAAGTTAGTCACACGGTTGTTAAGTGAATCTGGCTTCCCCACTGATTTTTGCGTGTTAGGGGGTGGCAAAAGGGGATCACGTGACCTTGGGACACAGCGACGGCCATAAGTATGAACCAGTTGCCAAGCGTCTGAATTTTGATCATGTGACCATGGGGATGCCGCAGCGGTCGTTAAGTGTGAAAAATGATCATCAGTCCCTTTTTTCAGTGCCCCTTTGAACAGTCACTAAATGAACTGTTGTAAGTCGAGGACTACCTGTGTCAGAAAGACTAAAATTACACAAGCTTTATTAATTGTGGCAGAAGCAATAGTTTTTTTAAAAGGCTTTTTTTCTTTGCTACCGAAGGTATTAATGGCAACAGGATTTTTCTTTGGAACACCAGTTAATAGCCACCTTCTTTTGTTCCCTCAGGACTTAGCGTCAGTTTGATGAGTATTGTTGAGAAAAAGCACAGCTCCCAGCCAGCAGCCTGGAGAGAAACTGTGACATCAGTGATTATTGTAGCAGAAGTTAGTAAATAGGAATACCTCAATTCATTACTGTAAATTATTATAGTTTTACAGTATAATGATCTCTCCGGTCTTCCTACATTTGGAGAAGATTTTTTGCTTAGTCCTAACTAGAATATTGGAGAGTTGCCAGTCACAGCAGGCCAAACTGAGCTTGTTTTAGCAATAGTCCAATAGGGTGTCATGGACGACTTTATGGAACATCTTTGCTCCAGAAGTACATGTAACTCCTACCTTACTCTAGTTCAGTAAGAAAATTTAAATCTGTTTTAGTTCAGTGTATTTTGACCTCAGCTTATTGATTGAGGATATCTATCTTGGTCTTTGACTTTGGTTCTGTTTTCTGCATTAATCTAGATCATTTTTTTATCCCTCCCCCCTTTGTGGTAAATGATATCCAGAATCCCTCTGAGTAAGTGCTATGAAATAAATAAATAAAAGGATTACCCAGCACTGCATGTGCTTCTGCATCCCAGACCAGTTGTAATTCCAGGTAGTCTTCAAGGGCAATCCCTTATAGAGTTCATAGGTTAAAGGAGATCTTTCAATGTAGGCATGATGTTTTGGCTACTTTATTTTTGTTTGTTGGGAGATTGGACACACTGGACATGTCTGCACTGTCCCTTTCAAAGTCTTGATGGCCAAAGGCCAGACTGAATTATATACCTGGGTAGTCTTTTCACAAATTTTATATTGGTATACTATCCTAGATGATTCTACTCATATATTTAATGCTGATTAACTTCTGTAAGCTTCTAGCTCACTTGCTAAATTACATAGCCTAAGAAGCTATCTTTTGCTTGATGCCCAGAAATCTATTATCCCTACTACTTGGAGTGATGGAGCTGTTGTCCAGAACATCTGGAATGTACTAGGACATTAATTTGAAACATCTCCCTTTTTCTCCTCTCACTAAAACATCAGTTCTTAGTGCAACAAAACATCTGGAAGCCAATACTTTACATTAAGTGATTTTAAAACCCTTTTTGCTATTGTTCCAGGTCAACAAGACATTCCAAGAGCTAGGTGTCTTCCATGAACTTGGAGGCATGTGGGAAGAGATTAAACCAAAAATTAAAACTTTCATGGAAGAAAGCCAGGAGATGGATCTGATCCGGGTCAGTATGCCATAACTCCATAACTCCTTTGTCTCTCTGATAACACCGGGGCAAATTTACAAGAGGTTTGTTTATTTTAGTATTGTGATGACCATTTGACCTTGAGTGCTTCTGCCCATGTCTGAGTATAGTAGCTGGTTCTTTCTGCCAAATTCCTTTGTCTGGAGCTCTCCTGCCTGTGCAATGTGATAATATCCTGGGACAGAGAAGAAAGGTGCAATGCTACACACAGTGCCTCTCCCTGCTGTGTTTCCATGTGTTGAATGGGGTGATTTGTAGGACATGAGACAGATTCTGACTGCTCCATAAATCAGGCTATTCTGCAAGCTATTCTGCATGAAGAACATCTGCCAAGGATGTGGTTGAGAAGTGTGCAAAATGAGGGGTATTCAAGCTTCACTTTCTGTTGTGCTGGGTGCATACATTTCACTAGAGAACATGCACGCAGATATTACTTTGCAAGCTGTAAGGCAGGCAACCGGCCCTTTTTTTTTTTTTTTGTACTCCCCAACTTCCCAACTGGAGCAGGACACTTAATTAGGTACAGGGGATCATAACAATAAATAATTTTAAGCTTCATTCTTTGGATATTACCAAAAGGCTTTCATTCCATTTCGTTTTCACGAGTGTTTCTGTTTTGTATTGGAGACTTAGTGTTTTTCTAATGGCCAGACTGCCAGACATTGATTTGGGGTCTTGGGTTCATATTTCTTCTGTGTGTGAAGCATTCTGGGAAAAGAGTAAAAGGAAATAACTCTTTGGTTTTGTAAAAGGGATATGTTTCACTGATTAAACTACCTTTCCAAGGAATTAAGAGTTTATCAAAAACAGATGGACAATGTAATGGTTTTATTTAATTGTGGTGCTGCTGGCTGAAGACGTTCAAATGCAGAGTCCTAACAGACCCGGGAAGTGCCAAGTTGTCATGCTTTTCCTGGCCAATGCTAGAGCTAGAAACCTTGCAGGCATGGATTCAAGGACATAGTGTAAGATACAAGCCCTATTTATAGTAAAGGGAAGGGTCAGTTTTTGTGTTCTTTCTCCCGCCTGTGTGATGTAATGGGGTGAGAGCTTCACACATACGGGAGGAAAGAGCAGTTACCATCTGTGCACTGATTTTTAACTAAACAGTCTCTGGTCCTGAATTTAACCTTAACACTGGTCTTAAGGCAGACAAGCTTGAAGAAAAAGGCATTCACATAGACTGTAAAAAAAAATAATGGTAGAGGAATCCAGGCATATGAGAAGAACAATGCACTATTGGCAACACACGGACAATATTTTCCAGGAAAATCTCTCCCGGCTGCCTCTTTCCAAATAATTGGCAGTGACACAAAAGTCAGTTGGGGGATTATGATAGATGTGCGGCATCTTCTCAAACGACAGGATGTGGCTTTAGAATTTACCAAGAACACAAACTGTACCATAAAGGTATGATTTGGACATGATGCAGGCCGGGTTTTCTTTTCTTATCTCTGGATATTTTCTTTGTTTGTATCTTCTTTCCACTTTCCAGCTTTGCTGAGCTTGGCAGAGGAGACAAATGGGCATCAGCACATGTTGTGGCTCCTCACACATTTAACTGGGAGATGAAGTCTTGTCTCTGAGGACTCAGCTGTGCCGCCTGTAGTAAAACATAGTGCTTTAATCCAAGATTCCTGATTAATTTTTAAGGGATGCGTGATCATTAAACACATGAATCATTTAACTAAGGTGACCAACTTTTTTACAATGAAAAGGAGGACACAAATAAATTGAAGAAAAAAATATAAATTGAAGAAAAATAAAAGAAACATCTTTTTCATTGCAACAATAATATAGAAAACTTGCATGTGCAAAGTTTGCCAGCTGGGTGTTTTGGCGCGCTCAGCAGCAATTCCTATTGGCTTTCGAAAGGCAATAGTGGGAGTAGCACAGCTCATGCAAAAGTTGAAAAAAAAAACCATCAAAAAAAGGTGCCGGAACGCCATTCTGAGCATTCTATGAGGGGGGAAAAAAGCCCTGCAGATTAGTCTTCAAATATCGAAAAGGAGGACATGAAGGAGGACACTTTTTGAGGGAGGACAGAACTTACAAAAGGAGGACTGTCCTCCCTAAAGGAGGACAGTTGGTCACCTTAATTTAACAAATGAAAATGCAGGACACATAAAACACCACTGTAATATACAAGAATTCAAATGAGGCCCAGGACAAAACCTAGAACAGAGAAAAATCACAGAATTTCTGCAATTTGATAACATAAAAAAAGAAAACATTCCTAAATTCCCCCCCCCAGCTATGTCATAACATAGCTTGAAAAAAATAATTAAATTTATATGCTACCCATCTCACTGTTGCAGCAACTCTAGGCAGCTGATTTTTGCTGATTTATAATTTATATACTCCCATCTTTGAATGAGACTTTTTATGCATTATGTAAACAGATGGCGGATCTATAAAGAGGATTTTAATAACGCAGAACCTGCTTAGAACCAACTTGGAATAAATGTCTATGGAGATTCTCAGTCCTCCAGGTCATGGTTGTCCCAAAAGTGCTTTTTTCAAGAGCAACTGGACTTTCTTTGTTTTTCTTTGAAGACGTTTCGCTTCTTATCCAGGAAGCTTCTTCAGCAGTCAGAGCTGAAGAAGCTTCTTGGATGAGAAGTGAAACGTCTTCAAAGAAAAACAAAGTCCAGTTGCCTTTTGAAAAAGCATCTTTGAGACTGCTTGGAATATTTTTCTTTATTTCTTGTTCACTTTCTTACTATTGTTCCCTATTCTTCTTACCTTCAGTGCAAAATCTGTATTGGTTTTATTCTGTTGAAAACGTAGGTTCTTGGCATCAGATGTCAGCCCTTACCACACTTGCCGTTCTAATTTGCTGCCTGCTTCCCCTGGCAGTCTCATAGTATTCCTGCATCATGTGACTTTGTTTTTAGTTTCTAGTTTCAAGACTGGGATATAACTGTCAGTCTTGGGTTTGTCACCTCATGTTCCAGTTGTTCCTGCTGAAATTATCAGGCCAAAGTATGTAAAATCTGTTCTGCTATTCTGTATCTTCAGAGCAACCAAGTCAACGTGACCTGCTTTGGAGTGTTGTCACAGCTGGGACAGATGTAACCAGCGGCAAAATCACACAGTTTTCCCATTGTTCACTGTCTGACATTCTTTTCTAGCACTTGCTCTCAGAGCTAGAATTTTTTTTTTTTGCTCCCTACCTTAAAAAATATAATAAACAGAATATTTAAGTATATGCAGTCCTATAACCTTTCCGGTTCACTTGTTTTTTTTGCTTGCAGTCTCCGCTAGATACCACTAGCTGTCTGTTGTGAAAAAGGATAATTTTACAAAGAGATGAAGGGTAAAGTTGAGGAACCCAGAAGGGAGAAATAAAAAGATGCAACTGCTAAAAAGGCTTTTTGGTCAACATCTGTCAACATCATTCTGCAAATGCTATGTAATCAATTTGCCTTCTAATCCAAAGTCCAGGTGTCTGGGGTTATATAAAGCACCATATGCCCCCCCCAAAAAAAAAGCTGGAAAAGGAAAAAGGAACAGAAAGTGGAATTGGATTTGCCCAAAGCCAAAACAGTGCAAAAATACAGGTTGTCCTCAACTTACTACTGGTTGCTGAGCAACCATTTAAAGTTACAACAGATAACCCCCCCCCTCCCAAGGGCTACTTGTGACCTGGATTCAAAGTTCTGATGGACAACACCCAGCAACCGGCCTGCATTTACAGCCATCTGCAGCATCCCGCGGTCATGTGTTCAGAATTTATGACATATTTGGTTTATTTATATGTTTCTGACAAAAAGTCTGTTGCAGTCATTTTCATGTAACAACCATGATGTTTGCTTAATAACCTCCACAAAAAGGATGTAAAATCGGGTGTAGTCACTTACTGACACATTTAACAACCCACATGACTTATGACTGTAATTCTGGGCTCAATCATGGTTGTAAGTTGAGGACTATCTGGATCACGATGTAAAAGTGGCAGAGTAGGTATAGTGGCCATGCAAAGGACTTTACAGTTTGGGGTGGGGGTCCTCTTAGGCTGCATTCCCCTGAGGACAGTACAGTTTGATATCAAGCCATTTCAGGCTTTATTCTGCCAGCAGGGAATCACAATTTGACAGTGGTGTCTTTTTGCTGGCAGAAATAATTTGTGACACCTTAAACCAGTCCTGGAGAAAGGGGTTGCAGTTTTGTACCCCAGGATGTGCAGGACGTGTTTCTAAGTAAAGATGGAAGAATTGCTCCATGAATATTCTTAGTAGTTTTACTCCATACACAAGGATTGAACTGGCCAGTGGGCAGTCTTGGGCTTTTAGAGCCATTTTGGTCATACAAATGGAAACAATTTTTTCTTTTCCATCCTGTTGTTCTGGCTTCAGAAATGGTTGTTTACTTTGTTCAACGCTACTTGGTTTTCTGGAGATCTTATACAAGGTTGCCACCTGGTGGAACCAGCCTGGAAAGTGTGCCCTGTTGTTTCACTGAGGAGGGTGCAGTAAAAGAGACTGATTTTTATCTCACCCCATAAGTCTATACGGTTCCTGTGATTCGTAAGGGGTCCTGTGAATGCCTCACTCCAGATCTCCTGCATAAATGTTTTACGAGATTCACGAGGCAGTCAACACGGCAGGTTGAGGAGGAGCGGTGGAAAGGAAACAAAGTTGGCAGCTGACCTAACAAATGGTTTTTAAATAATCCAAGCTCTTAGGAAAAGATCAGAAGAGAATTAAATTACAAGCAGTTTTACTATGTTTTCAACCATAAAAAGAAATGAGAATTCCTTTTGGGCTGCTGCATGCCAACAGCCTTCTCTTTCCAGCCAACATATTGGAGTGTGAGTCCCCATCATTCCCTGCCTGCATACCTGGAACCACATTGCCCAAAGACCTTTAGTAGGCTGGGGAAGGTTGCTGTGAACATCTGTTTCAAATTATTGATAAACATTGATAGAAATAGAAATTTTATTGTTTTTCTCCTTATATAGCAAACTGCTATATTATACCTTACAGAAGTTTAGATTCCCTATTCTGTAAGAATAAGCTCAACTTTCAAGTGGAATGAATGAATGACAATAGCTCTTCTTTTTCCCTCTTTTCAGAGCGAGTTTAATTAAATTAAACCTTTTTGCTCTTTTGGTTACTTTAGATTTTGCTGAAGAGTGAGCTCCTTTGGAACCAACACTTGGTCAGTTCAAGATGGACCATGGAAGAGGTTGCCCAGTTCTTGGCAAAACACCCTGAGGATATCCGTCCAGTGAATGGCTCTGCTTATACCTGGAGGAATGCATTCAATGAAACTGATCAAGCCATTATGACTATTTCCCGTTTTATGGAAGTGAGTCTCCTATTCTTGATGGACAATTAAGGAAGTGTTTTACTTTCTGTGTTTGTTAAGATGATTGATTCCAAAGTAAAAGGTGATTTGTATAAGAGGAACGAAGTGAAGATATATAGGATGAGTTTTGGAATTAGGGATTATGGTGATAGATGAGGGTTTTTTTAAAACTTTCTTTCTTTCTCTCCTTCCATCCCTCCCTCCTCTTTCTTTCTTTCTTTCTTTCTTTCTTTTTTCTTTCTTCCTTCCTTCCTTCCTTCCTTCCTTCCTTCCTTCCTTCCTTCCTTTCCTTTCCTTTCCTTCCTCCCCTTCCTTCCTTCCTTCCTTCCTTCCTTCCTTCCTTCCTTCCTTCCTTCCTTCCTTCCTTTCCTTTCCTTTCCTTTCCTTTCCTTTCCTTTCCTTACCTTCCTCCCCTTCCTTCCTTTCTTCCTTCCTTCTTAGCCTGGAAGTTATCTGTGGTCCTTATTTATCTATGAGGAGTCCTTGATGCTCTCTGATAATGTTATCTAGTTTGGGTAGTGAAATGTCTTTAAGGAAACAAGCAAGCTCAAAGAGCACCAAGGACCTCTTATTTCAACCCTGAGCTGCAAATATTCTCCTTTATTGTTACTTATCTGTCTCTCACAGAGAGATTAAGGTTCCTAACTGGAGAATAGATACCCATGAGTGCTCTGCCACATGAATTGTTCAAGGGACCTAAACCAGATCCCTGGAGTTTTTGTTTTGTTTAGGAAAAGTGGTATACATAAAAGTCACTAACCTATTGTCACCATATTTGAAATAGGTCAGGCAACCTGGTTTTGGATTCCCGCTTTGATTATCCCTGATCATTGATAATTTTGTCTTAGTTTTTTAGAAATTGCAGTCTGAAATGTCTGGAAAGTTTCCTACTCTTCAAATTAAGTTGTGAGAAGTCAGACAGGACTTTTGACTAAAATGACATAAGAACAGACTCTGTTCTAGGAACATGCTTTTAATTAAGGCCCTCTAAGCACTGCAAACTATGATATACAGCAAAATAAACAAAAATCCACGCAGAATCAAAGTTAGAAAAGAAGTTCTGAGGCAAAAAAATTGACATTTTAGTTTTTCAAATTTTCCCTCCAAAATAAACTTCAGCTTCTAACTCAATTCTTGGTTGTCATTTCAGTGCATCAATTTGAACAAGTTGGAAGCTGTGCCTGATGAAGGGTGGCTTATCAGAAAATCCATGGAACTGCTGGACCAGAGACGATTCTGGGCTGGCGTAATTTTTCCTGAAATTGCTCCTCAGAGTGTGAATTTGCCCCATCATGTCAAATATAAGATTCGGATGGACATTGATAGTGTGGAAAGGACCAACAAAATCAAGGACAAGTAAGCATCCTTTGGAGCAGAGCTTTGTTAAGATCCTGACTAACAGTCTCAGATTTGAGAACTTTAATTTACAGTCAGTACAGCAGTAAATTGTTCTTGCCTGTTCTTGCAGGTTCTGGGACCCAGGTCCTCGAGCTGACCCTTTTGATGACATGCGCTACATTTGGGGAGGCTTCACCTACTTGCAGGATGTAATAGAGCAAGCAATCATACGGACTTTGACAGGCTCTGAGAAGAAAACTGGTGTCTATGTTCAGCAGATGCCTTATCCATGTTATGTGGATGACACGTAAGACTCATTAGATGAATATCCTGTTGGTATTTCTGGTTCCACCTTAATTCAGAACAAGCCATATTGTGACAAATTTAAAAATCACGCCTTCTCTTAGCTCAGTGGTTCTCAACTTGTGGGTCGGGACCCCATTTGGGGTCGAACGACCATTTCATGGGGGTCGCCAAACAACGCAGTCCGCCATTTTTTTCCCCCTTTTCCTTAGCTGTGCTACTCCCTTTTATTCTATTGGCTTTTGAAAGCCAATAGAATAGACTCTCTTGAATAGAGTCTAATTCTATTGGCTTTCAAAAGCCAATAGGAATTGTCCAGGCTGTCTCTGCCCTGTTGAGCCCGCCAAAAGTCCCATTCTGCAAACGGTGCTGCACCAGTTGAGTAGTCCTCGACTTACGACCGGTTGGGGAGTCACGGCATTAAAAAGGTTGAGAACCACTGTCTTAGCTGGAGGGTATAATAGAATTTCTGCTTTAAAAAAGTCCCTACTACAGTCCTTTGAGAGGAAGGAGCTGTAAGAAGCCTCCTTCAACCATCTCAAAAGTATCTTCAAGATGGTGACAACAAGAATGCTTCCTAGGATAGTTTTAATTCCCTGGGTCTAAGAGTCTTTAGAAACAATAGCTGCTGTCTCTGAAAATATCCTCCTAAACCTTTGTTTGCCTGCTGCTCCCTTTCTAGATTCTTGCGTGTCTTGAGCCGGTCAATGCCTCTCTTCATGACTTTGGCTTGGGTCTACTCAGTAGCGGTGATCATCAAGGGGATTGTATATGAGAAGGAAACTCGGCTGAAAGAGACAATGAAGATCATGGGCCTCAACAATAGCATCCTCTGGCTTAGCTGGTTCATTAGTAGTTTCATCCCCATTCTCATGAGCGCAGGGCTTCTGACATTCATCCTTAAGGTAAGATTGGCTTCACTTACCCCCCCCCCCACCTTTCTTGATGGGTTAATGCTGTGGTTAAAAATATTAAGAACTCTTCCCAAACTTGCACCCTCAGAATACAGTGGACAACCAGCCAATCTAATTCTCAGCTGGCACAGGACAATTATGGTTAAAGGTTAGGGGAATAGCCCAACCTATCTAGAAGGTGCTGGCCTGGAATATGAATCTATTTTCTCTATATACCAATGTCTCTTAACCTTGGGAATTTGTAGAAGCATGGACTTCAGCTCCCATTAGCTGAATTCATGTATTTCACACATCATGGCAAGTCAGAACCAAACAGATCATATTATGGCTCAGTGTAGTGTGGGATCCCAGCCCTTGCTCAAGCATGCTTCACAAAGTTTGATGTCACAAAAATATTTCTTTGAATTCTTGGAAAATGACAATAAAAAGATAGCCAGTAACAGATTGGTGTAAACATCTAACTTGTCTGTAGAAAAATATGGGTGGTGTAAGGTCACTACTCTTTTTCACCTCTTACCTGGGGGGAAACTGAACTTGGATGCTGAAAGTATACTTGACAAAGCAGTGCAATCATTTGTAGTAGTTGTCCTTTTTTTAAAAATGGTACAGGGTTTGGTGCAACACAAATTTATTTCCTCTTTCTCTTCTTTTTTACCCAGAAAGGAAACTTGCTGCCCTACAGTGATCCCAGCGTGATTTTTATCTTCCTGTCTCTCTTTGGTGTCGTAACCATCTCACAGTGCTTCCTCATCAGCACCTTCTTTTCCAGAGCCAACATAGCAGCTGCTTGTGGAGGAATTATCTATTTTACTCTCTATTTGCCTTACGTCTTATGTGATGCCTGGCAGAATTATATCGGTTTCTCTCTCAGAATATTTGCAGTGAGTATTGGCAGTAAGCAGGCAGACCTTTTGTTGTTGTTGTTGTGGGTTAAACAAAAGAGATTTCCCAGAGTCTGGTATTTCTAAGATGCCTAGAACAATGATCTCCATCTCTGCAACTTGGATGGAAAATTTTATCCATGTACATCTGGAAAGTTGGGAGGGCTGTAATTGAAGAGATTTTTTTTCTGAGTATTTTTTTACACTGGCTCCTTAAATCTGTGACTAATGTGTAACAAAATCTAAATTACATTTCAACTCTTAGTAAAGCTTTCAGATCCACCAAATTATATGGCTTTCCAATGCACTTTAATTTATTTTGCTGATCTCTGACCCGTAATGGTAGTCATAATATTTACTACCCTTTGCATGGAAAACATTTTACTGTGTAACCTTCCCATCATCCTCAGGAGCAAGGGGACATGATTGGGGCAAAGATACACAGAGTCACGTTTCTGTTGAATGATTACTCCCATTGGGCATATATACTTTAAATCAGGAGTAGGCAACCTTGGCTCTTTTATGACTCGTGGACTTCAACTCCCAGAATTCCTGAGCCAGCTGTGCTGGCTCAGGAATTCTGGGAGTTGAAGTCCACGAGTCATAAAAGAGCCAAGGTTGCCTACCCCTGCTTTAAATCAACCATGGGCAGTAGCTGAAGTATCAGTCTGCATTTTTTACTTTGGGTCCCTTTTACTTAGTGTATGTAAGAGTGGCTGGTTTAATCTGACCCGTTGGCTTTCCTCACATTAAAAAACATAAATAGTGAAAGTAATAAGAGTACTAATTGGCGGTCTTGTTTCACAGAGCCTACTTTCTCCTGTTGCCTTTGGATTTGCCTGCGAGTATGTTTCCCTGTTTGAAGAACAGGGGATTGGGTTGCAGTGGGGCAATTTCTTTGCAAGCCCTATGGAACAAGACAGTTTCAACTTGACTTTATCTGTGTTCATGATGGTGCTGGATAGCTTGTTGTATGGCATTATGACTTGGTACATTGAGTCTGTTTTTCCAGGTGAGGAATCCTTCTCCTTCTCCTCCTCCTCCTCCTCCTCCTCCTCCTCCTCCTCCTCCTCCTCCTCCTCCTCCTCCTCCTCCTCCTCCTCTTCCTCCTCCTCCTCCTCCTCCTCCTCCTCCTCCTGTTAATTTCTACAGCCCCATCTTCTTCTCCCAGTGAAAGCCACTGTCCTGTGGAGGATAGAGAGCACAGCTGCTTCTCTGCAGGGAAGAAAGCAGAAAAACAGTGGCAAGAAACAAAAACATTTCAAATCTTACTGGAAGTAAGCCGAGGTGGCGCAGCAGTTAGAGTGCAGTACTGCAGGCCACTTTAGCTGACTGTGTTCAGCAGATCAGCGGTTCAAATCTCACCGGCTCAAGGTTGACTCAGCCTTCCATCCTTCCGGGGTAGGTAAAATGAGGACCCAGATTGTTGGGGGCAATGTAAATATATATATACATTGCTTACTGGTGTACACCGCTTAGAGAGTGCTTGCACTTAAAGCGGTATATAAGTCTCATAAATAAATAAGTATGGATGGGAGGGTTGATCTAAGGAACCAGAAGAGAATTCCCATAATGAGAAGTGCCCATTCTGCAACTTTAGAATAAACACGGCAATACTGACTTCATAACATTTCCTCTGGAGAAGCAGCAAAAACCTAGGCTGCAGCTGCAGAAATAGTTCCAAAGGTCTCAAGTACTGTGGGGAACACAAGACAGGAACAATTCCTAGATATGGAAAGTCTGCTTTCCTATGTATAAACCCTTAATTGTGTGATTTAAGTTACTCAGAGTTGAATGTGCAAAAACTAGAAGCTCTAAACTTGCAAGCAGATTTCTCAAATTGTAAGAGAAGATATTTTTAACAGTTAATTCAGCTCAGTGGAGAAAATCGTTTTTGGAGGATACATGCACATCAGTCTTATATACTGTTTTCAATGTTGCCCGCTGAATATATTTCTAGAAAAGTTCATTACAAACATTCAGAGTCTTTCTAAATTGATTTTATTGCAGAGATACAAAGAATCCCACTATATCATCCAATCTGCATTTTAATAAATAGAAATAAGGGTTGAGATAAATTGAACTACAGGGCTACAAGTAGAAATTCTAGAAGGCCAACAAAACAAACGTGTGTGCCAGTTGAAAGAATGCATTTGTAGATGTGATTCACAAATGGAAGAACCTAGAATTTGTTTCAATTAGTTTTAATACTTAGGGTTAAATCATATTCAGATAGTCTATGACTTACGATCACAATTGAGCCCAAAATTTCTGTTGTTAAGCGAGACACTTGTTTAGTGAGTTTTTCCCCCTTTTACGACCTTTCTTGCCACAGTTGTTAAGTGAATCACTGCAGTTGATAAGTTAATAACATGGTTGTTAAGGGAGTCTGGCTTCCCCATTTATTTTGCTTGTCAAAAGGTTGCAAAAGGGGATCACATGACCTTGGGACACAGCAACGGTCATATATATGAACCAGTTGCCAAGCATCTGAATTTTGATCACATGACCACGGAGATGTTACAAAAGTTGTAAGTGTGAAAAATGGCCACTTGTTTCAGTGCCATTGTAACTCTGAACGGTCACTAAATGAACTGTTGTAAGTCGAGGACTAATCTGTATGTGACGCTCAATCAAATAGCAGATGCAGCTAGAACTTCTTTGACGGTGTACAAAACAAGCCTAGTTCAGCCATTTGAAAAGCGCCTTTTCCTGTCTCAAATGCTGTGACCGATTCTTTTGTTTCATGAAAACTACTTTGCATTCTGTTTAGGTCAATATGGCATTCCCAGACCTTGGTACTTCCCCTTTATGAAATCCTATTGGTTTGGTGAGGAAGCTGGAGGACAGTGGCTCCCTTCTCATGCTGCAGGATCATCAGAAAGTAAGTGACTTCTTTGCAATCTTAGATGCCCGTTGTAATAAGGAAGAGGGGTCATCACCATCATTATTAGTCCTGGACATTGGGCAGCAAGTGACTTCCACCAGTTTCAAACATTTTCAGCATCTTTGGCAGCATTCCAAGGGACATTAATAATAATTTTAGGATCTATCTTAAATGTTCGGTGCCAGGTTTTCCGAGGCCGATATTGTTTCCTCTTTCCTTCAGGAAAGGTCTTCCAACATAGCGCAATTTCTGGATGCCAGACTTCAGGCATACATAAGATATGGCCAACAAGCCACATTTGGCGTCCATTCACAGTTGATCTTTTTAGCACCTATTCATTAGTGATGTGGTCACAGTATGAGACACAGAGAATTCTTCTCTTCTCAGAAAAGGGGTAGTTAAGGAGTAATGTTGGGATTTCTTATAATTCGAAAAGGTTGGGTCAGATGGAACATGGGCTCATCCTGCAAAAGCATGATTGGATTTTAAGCTGTAGCATTGACGCCCAAACAGACCTAACCAGGGTCTGCTTAGAAGAAGCAGCATATTTGATCAAACTTAGGTCAGATAATTCTCACCACAGCCTTTTTTTGATGGAAATCTTCTGACATTTCATAGTTCTACCTGGGACTTCTACCGGTACCTGGGATCAGTTAGATTTCCAACAGTCATATTCCCTGGGATTCAGAAAGTGGCTACATTTACATCATGTCCCAATGTGCCCTATGATCTCCATTATTTTCGCTACCTACGTTATTGTTCAAGAAGACTGCACACAACGCAGATAAAAATCTGATTACTTGCTTAGTTGGATTTCCTTTGCCTTTTTATAGTTTGCATGGAAGAAGAGCCAAGCCATCTTCCCCTTGGGGTCTCCATTAAGAACTTGGTGAAGGTTTACCGTGATGGCAAGAAGCTGGCTATAGATGGTCTTACACTGAATTTTTATGAAGGGCAAATTACCTCCTTCTTAGGGCACAATGGAGCAGGAAAAACTACCACAATGTAAGAGGCAATTTTGTTAAAGCGGAAGAAATGGCATCTTGATTCATAGTTGACTCTGTCATTTTGGAAACTGACTTCTTTTCTATTGTGTTTAGGTCCATTTTGACTGGCTTATTCCCCCCGACCTCAGGCACGGCCTTTATCTTGGGTAAAGATATCCGTTCTGAACTCTGCACTATCCGGAGGAATCTGGGTGTTTGTCCTCAACACAATGTCTTGTTTGATGAGTGAGTCACATTACCAATCACAGTTCCCTGTGTCATTTATTTCAATGTTAGGAAAACACATAGGGAGATGGTGGTGCTGGTGTTGGGGAGATGGGTATACATTTGCCCATATGTCTAGTGGCTCAGGGATTGGAATGCAGTATTGCAGGCTAAATCTGCTCACAGTCTGGAATTCGATCCTGTCAAGCTTTCAAGGTTGACTCAGCATCTGTGTTAATGTTGGCTAGTCCACCAAGTTCATGTTCTGTAGGAGGTATTGCTTTGCTCCAAAAATGTCCTCAAGTTCTTGAGCTGCTTCAGAAAAACATGATGGAATATTTAGGTACTATAGGAACGGCACTAAATAGAAAACTTACCAAAATCACATTTTTTTTCCCAAACAGAACAGTTGTGTACTGTGTTGTGACACAGTAAATCAAGTGATGGATTTCTAATGCATGTTCTGGTTATTCTTATTGACTGTTCCTGGAACTGGGTCCAGCCAATAAATCATAGGTAGTTTCATCGGTAGTACCTTTATTGTTTTCTGTAAATAGTGCTTGGAACTTTTGGAAGAAACCAGAAGATAAAGAGCAAGGCTATAAGCAGTGACTTCAAACCCTGGTTTATTGTGAGAGGAACAAACCTCCAACCATGATTCATGCTGTATATTACACAATTATCTGCTATTGCAGTCCATGGATGATTAGATGTATCTGCTTGGAGGGAATATTAGCAGGCAAGATTAATGCATTGCTAAGCCATAATTTGGCTTTTTGGGTTCTGTCAGCCCCATTTGCTCCCTGTAAATAGATTTACTGCCCTTATTGAAGCATAGTAAGTGAAGGGGAAGAATAATGTTTTTCTCCCTTGGCAAAGAGAGTTTTGTGCAAGAACTCATTTATAGATAGAGCCCTTTTGTTTTCATTTGCTGACTGTGTAACTAAATGAGATTGTTGGCAACTTTCTTCAGATGCTCTGACTCCCCCAGATGTTCAGAAGTTGTGAGCTTTCACCCCACACGATACAGTTTTCTTAAAATTGCTTTTTTCCTCCCAAAACCCTTCAGGCATGTTTCCTATACATATTTATTTGGATTGTGTCCACAAGCATGTGGCTTAAAGAGGGGAGCAGGGGAGGGGAGGGAAGTTGGGGAGAGGAGACTGTTCTAATTCTATCTTGGACATGAAAGCCAGCTGGGTGATTTTGGGTAAGTCACTCACTCACTCTCAGCTCAACCTACCACACAAGTTTGCTGTTGTGTGGAAAATAGGAAGAGGAAGGAGTATTATGTACAGTATGTTCACCCCCTTATATTACTTTTGAAGTAAGAAAGGCAGGATAAAAATCTAATAAATAAATAAAGCAACTACACCCTCCTAATTCTCCGTTATCTCCATCAGGATATTCATATTGTACCCAAATTGATTGGTCTTCTAGAAGCTGCAGTCAAGGAAGAAAAGCATCTGTCTGAGAGAGGATTGATTAGGAAATATTAGGATAGATAATAAATGGTCTGATAAGCCATAAGAAACTTTCTTTGATCTATGTATAGATCAGTGGTTCTCAACCTTTTTAATGCCACGACTACTCAACCGGTCGTAAGTCGAGGACTACTCAACTGTGCAGCACCATTTGCAGAATGGGACTTTTGGCGGGTTCAGCAGGGCAGAGACAGCCTGGACAATTCCTATTGGCTTTTGAAAGCCAATAGAATTAGACTCTATTCAAGAGACTCTATTCAAGAGGCTTTCAAAAGCCAATAGAATAAAAGGGAGTAGCACAGCTAAGGAATAGGGGGAAAAAATGGCAGACTGCGTTGTTTGGCGACCTCCGTGAAATGGTTGTTTGACCCCAAATGGGGTCCTGACCTACAGGTTGAGAACCACTGGTATAGATGGTCTTTGGTAGTTTCCCCCACTAGTGACTTACAGGGTGTTCTAAAACATCTAGTCATCAGATTTTATATCATGACATCTATGGCTGGGTATCAAAACTATAAATGGGGAAAATAGCCTATGCTAGGCATAGTCTCAATTTTAAATTAGATTAACATAACCAAACAACACATATATAATGTCTTGCTTCTCATCCTTTTGCCTAGGCTGACAGTGGAAGAACACATTTGGTTTTATGCACGCCTGAAGGGGCTGCCGAAAAAGTTGGTGGAAAAGGAAATGGAACAAATGGCTATAGATGTTGGCTTGCCTCACAAACTCAAATCTAAGACAAGCCAACTTTCTGGTAAATTGCTATTATTCAGTTATTTAGGGTTGCTTATCTTAACAGCATACCTGTAGAATTATAAGATGTTGAGAGCTCTCTGGGCTGATAAATCATTGCTCTTCTTTTGTAAGCTACAAGGAGACTTTCTAAACTCTTAAGAACGACATTCTTTGTACACAACATTCTATTTATTGTGGGTGGTAGATGGAGAAGAAAATGGGAAGAAAAAAATGTGGACGGTGCTTTAGAGTTGAGCAGCAAAGATGAAGATTCCTCCTGGATGGTTAGAAAAAAAATTGGAGGAGAAGAAAATTTGTCTTCTCCTCTGCATCCTGGGATTTACAGGATCTTCCCTGAGGAATTTAGAGAATAAAAGGAAAAGAAAACCAAGCTCTCGTTTCAAGATGGCCCATCCATATTTAAGAAATCTTTGCTATAGAATGATAAGAAAAACCCAATGGTGTCACTCTGGAATTATATTTCTTTTCATTTGTCTCCTAAAGGCATGGATGTGTCCTTCCTCAAATTGCATAATAATTAGTGGTTATGTAGCTCATCTGAAGGATATTTAATTGGGAAAAGACTATTTTGGTGATAACATGCCTGCCCGCTTGCTTCCCATTGGGATATATTCACATAAGTGCATGATGGTTGTTCTTCATATTTATTTGTTAATCAAATTTCCATGGCCGCCCATCTCATGCAAAGTGGCGTACAACAATCAGATGAAACAACTCATATATAAAACAATCATTCTAAGAATTTAAAAGCATTAAAAAACAAAATATCCCCAGAGAGCCTAAATCTGTCCAAACTTGTCTCCTAGGTGGCATGCAGAGAAAACTTTCAATAGCTCTGGCCTTTGTAGGTGGTTCTAAAGTTGTCATTCTTGATGAGCCAACAGCTGGAGTGGATCCATATTCCCGAAGAGGGATCTGGGAGTTGCTCTTGAAATATCGACAAGGTATTCCTTTGTCTTGTGGGTCAGTGAAACTTTGCACGCTTATATTGGGTGATGATTGTCGGAAGCACAATTTTTAAGATAGAAAAGAGCAGAAGGTTAATGGCAGAGTACCTACCTTACACGGAGAAGGTTCTTACTTCAATTTCTATAACCTCCACTTTGCGCTAGGAAAGAGTCCTTTCTAAAACCCCAGAAACCAATTGCCAGCTAATGTATACAGTGTTAAGCTTGCTCAGACGGTGATCTGATTTACAATTTACAATTTAAATTGCATACAATTTAATTCTATATTGTGTATTTTTGTTGGCCTTCTTTGTGTGCAAGAATGCAACATATAATTGCATGCAATAAGAAGATCACTGTTTTCATTAAATATTCCGCATTTGAGTTGAACTCTCAAAGTATGCTTGCCAAAAGATTTGTCTGTGCTGAGGAAGATTGGGCAGAAGATGGCTTAAGCTAAGTCTAAGCTGGCTCTCCAAGATCTTCCAGATGAAAACTTTTTAGTCTTGCTAACATTTTGTTCACAGCAACCAATCACTATTACTTTTCTGATGTTTCAAGTTAAGTTGTCTCCCAGCCCAACAATCTGTATAATCTTTTAAACCAGGGATGCTAAGGACTGAAAGTGGGACTTTCTGCAATGCGACATGTGTTCTCTTCCACTGAGTTATGGATGTTCCTCATGAGGTGGTGTTTGAATAGGATGTGGTCCTCGAGTTGACCCTTCAGTTATTTGTAAAGTTGTGCATAGGAGAAAGAACCTAACAAATTCCTCTGCTTTAATTAAGGGGCAATCATAAAGTTAGCATTGGATTTCAGCCACTAGAATGGCCGATCTTCCATCTTCTTTGTCTTCTTGCTTTGGCTTTTGTAAAAGCATCTGCAAGGCTCTTCGGATAAGCTTGGGACCCCCATCTTCGGTTGGGACCCCCATGTGGGAAAGTCAATTTGTTTCTGTTTCCCCAGTGTTCGTTTGCCGTCTCTGAGCTATTGTTTGCCCTTGTAAGGAAAGAAATCACATGATCGCTAAGCTTCTCTAACACAGGTGTGTTTCTTTCGAATCGTAGGTCGCACTATCATTCTCTCCACCCACCACATGGATGAGGCAGACATTCTTGGAGACCGAATTGCCATCATATCTAATGGCAAACTTTGTTGCGTTGGCTCTTCATTATTCCTGAAGAACCAGCTGGGCACAGGATACTACCTGACCTTAGTCAAGAAGGATGTAGATTCTTCGCTCAGCTCCTGTAGAAACAGTAGCAGCACAATATCTTATCTGAAAAAGGTAGGAACTGTTGCCAGTACGGCTTAAAACAATCTAAATAGATGGGGCTTCTCAAGTGTAATAACTTCTTTCTTGGGGTCTGTAATTGTACAAAATGTTCAGGAGCACAATAGCGTTAAGACGTAGCAATGTTCTGATTTCTAATTGATTTGAGTTCAATGCCTGCCTTGTTTGCTCTTGCATTAAGAGTTGCAGTGTTCCTTAGAATGTATTTCCTCTTGATCTAAAGATCTTCTGATTACCTTTTCTTCTGTAACTAGGATGACAGTGTTTCTCAGAGCAGTTCTGATGCAGGCCTTGGGAGCGACCACGAAAGTGACACTCCAACAATAGGTAAGGTTGTTTCTTGCGAACTGAACTTCTGCACTTTGTTTGGCTAGAAGGAGAGTTCTTAATCCACAGTGTAGTATTTTGATAGGATTTTGATATTAATTTTCTTGACATTTAAAAAATAGACCAATGTCTGCAGCATTGATAGACTATTAATCTAAGCAAGGGGTGTTAGCAACCAAACTTCACTTCTGGCAAGTTGCCTCTCCTTGATGGGCTTTTGCTGTTGGTTAATGTAGTAGTGGGATTCTTCTCTCCTCCTAATCCCGTAACACCTGCTCTTCTAAAGAGGGCCTTGCCCCCTGGAATAAATCTGGGAAGGACATAGATAGCTCCCCCTATCCTCATGGCCCAGGTGGGCTTCCTCTGTTATGTGAGAATCCTTCCATGGACAGACAAAGCCTTTCTGTTCATGGAAATCACAGCCTGTATCTAATTTTCTATTGTGAATTCAGTTCTACTGTGCAATAGATAAGAAGTGGTTATCTTATATTGGTTCAACTCCCAGAGATAAGCACTTCGATCGTTAGCAATATCTGATTATGAAAAGATTACATTTAGTTGGCATAGCATAAAGCAACAGCGGCAGGAGCAGAATCTGATGACTCCTTGCATTCTTCTAGATGTATCTGCAATTTCTAATCTGATTATGAAGCACGTCCCAAAAGCAAGACTGGTGGAGGACATTGGCCACGAGTTAAGTTACGTCTTGCCCTATGAAGCTGCCCGAGAAGGAGCTTTTGTGGAGCTGTTTCATGAGATTGATGACCGCCTCTCTGACCTGGGGATTTCCAGCTATGGCATTTCTGAGACTACCTTGGAAGAGGTACGTTGAACCACGCAGAGGACAGCAGCAGTTCTGAAATCATCCACAGCTTGGTTTGCTCCCAGCGAGCTGCGGCTGACATTTATTTTATTACTTATTTTTTTATCATTAAATCCCTACACTGCCAATCTCCCCTAAGGGACTCTGGATGATTTAGAACAACGAGGAATGGCTCAGATTGAAAAAAAAAAAAAGAACAAGTTAAGAACAAAGTGAAAATTTACCAGTTAAAAGTGAAAACCAGAATTAAAAAAATTCAGACAGCTAAAAAGTTAATAAGGCGGAGGCAGTGCCCTCAATCCACCAGCCATCCCCAGGGTTGCAACACACCCCAAAGCCAGGTCTTAACGCCTTTCCAGAGAACCAACAGAGTGGAAGTTCACCTCAACTCTGAAGGTCAGATGTTCCAAAGGGCAAAAGCAACAGCAGAGAAAGCCTTCCTCCTTGATCCTGCCAGTCAAAATTTTTTGACCAATGGGATACACAGCATGTCCTCCTCCCTGCTTAACCAGATGGGATGGGTGCAATGTAATTGGGAAGTGACAGCTCCTCAGGTGCCCTGGTCCAATAATAGCCTTTTTACACTTGGCAGCGAGGTATGCTTCCAAAACGTACCCATTCTCATAAAACAAATCGCACTGTTACAAAACTCTGTAAAAGTGGTGGCTTTTCTGGTGGGTAAAAATAGTAATAGTAATAAATAAATAGTAATAATAAGAAATAAAAACTCAGAATTTGGGGTGTGTTCACGGATCTAATTCCCCAAGGCTATGAACTGAGGTCAGGGAATGTTCAGATGTTTTCCACTGATGTTACTGTGAGCTATGCTAAGAGTAGTTCTCTTTGAAAAAATTTGAAAAAATTAGGTCACATAATCACTGAGAACACATTTTGGACTGTGAAGAAATGGATAGGCTTACATTGAAAATGAAAGGGAAAGAAGATGCAAAATATTTTCAAACATGGGATAATTTTTACAAATGGCTAGAAAAATGGAGTAGGAATGGAAGTTATTCATGTCAGATATGTGGATCCAGACAACACATTGTTTATTAAGCACTAAAGATTGTAACTGTAAAAACTTAATAAAATATCTATAAAAAAAAGAAAAGAAAAAAACTAGGTCACTGTAACCTTAACGGTGACCTAGCCCTACCTGGAAATGTCATGGGTTAAATCAGGAATCCTTTTTCTAAGAAATCATCTGCCACTTGAGGATAGCTCATCTTGGCTTTTTTCTCTTCCATGAGATCCATATCTTTGGGTCTTTTCTTACTTGTGCTTACTTAACCATACCACAAGCCTTCTCCTGCATCCCCTTTTCACTGCTATGTCATCAGGACATTGCCTCCAACCCCTTCTCCATTCATGAGTGAAACAGGTAAAATCAGCTTAAGCTGCACAAGTGTTTACGTAGTTTTCTCTTAGTTTATTTCATCAGAGTCCAAAGGCTGCTTCAAAGTGTGTAAAACTGTTAGGATTGTAATTGTAGTGGAGGCATAGAAGCAGGATAGAGTTGACTGTTAACTTGGGGTGGGAGGGGGGAATATCAAAGCAGTGTAGGGAGAGACCCTTAATAAGAAAGACCAGGGGAAATATTTCTTAAAACTTCTGTTTTGCTATGCTTTTACTCCTATCAAAGTTGTTAATATACTTTTTGGTATGAAAAAATATTTTTAAAGTCTTCTAAAATAGCCACAATAATTGTCAGTCTTTATTTCAGACAGAAATCTAAAAGGGTAGCATCAGGAAAAAAAAAAGAGTTTGTGGAAACAAAGGAGCATTAATCATGCTTAAGCATCAAGCATTTGATTCCTGTTAATATGAGTGGCATTTCATCATTCAATTTTCTTGATTTTATCAAGTTGGAATCTGCTCGCTTTAACTGGCATTATTTATTTATTATAAATGATAATAAAGGTTTGATTGGTGTTATTTATTATAATTAGATTTGTATCCTAACTTTATTTTGTACAAATCAAGATGGTGTAAATCAGTATTTCTCAACCTTGGATTGGATGTCTGTATGGACCTCAACTTCAACATGCTGGCTGAGGAATTCTGAGAATTAAACTCCACATGTCTTAAAATTGCCAAGGCTGAGAAACACACTGATGTAAATTATGCTCCCACCTCCAATTTCCCCAGTAACAACCACCCTGTGAGGTGAGTTAGGCTGAGAATGAGGGACAATAGTTCTGCTAACTTTCATGCTTAAAATGGGACTAGAACTCATAGCCTGCTGATTGCTACTCCAGTACCTTCACCACTTGAAATGACTTATGCAGCTTATTGAGAAGCATACTATAGAGCAGAGGTCCCCAACCCCCGGTCCATGGACCAGCACTGGTCCACAGCATGCCAGCAAGCAGGCCACACAAACAAGCAAAGCTCCATCCTTGGGATGCAGGCAGTATCCAAAACCATACCCCTTCTGGTCTGCAGAAAAATCTTTCTCCATGGCACCGGTCCCCGGTGCCCAAAAGATTGGGGATCTCTGCTAAAGAGCCTTGAAGGTAGATCCTGCAAGGTAGCTTAGCATAAAGCAGCATACATTAAAGCAATGGTTCTCAACCTGTGGGTCAGGACCCCATTTGGGGTTGAACGACCATTTCACGGGGGTCGCCAAACAACGCAGTCCGCCATTTTTTTCCCCTTTTCCTTAGCTGTGCTACTCCCTTTTATTCTATTGGCTTTTGAAAGCCAATAGAATAGACTCTCTTGAATAGAGTCTAATTCTATTGGCTTTCAAAAGCCAATAGGAATTGTCCAGGCTGTCTCTGCCCTGCTGAGCCCGCCAAAAGTCCCATTCTGCAAACGGTGCTGCACCAGTTGAGTAGTCCTCGACTTACGACCGGTTGAGTAGTCCTCGACTTACGACCGGTTGCGGGTGGCGGCATTAAAAAGGTTGAGAACCACTGCATTAAAGGCATCGCTTTTGTCTTTCAGATTTTTCTCAAGGTGGCGGATGAAAATGGTGTGGATGCAGAAACTTCAGGTAAACAGCAATAATTGTGCAACACTGGAAAATGTTAGATAATATAACAACTGAGTTGTGGATTAATAAAGCCTGTTCAATTGCCACATTAGGAAAAAAGTTAATGAAATTTAAGAAGAGGAACCACAATTTTATTATTTGGTTGGATTTTATGATTTACCTTAATAACAACAGATTACAATATGGTATATTCTTTATATACATTTTCACAAGTATGCTACCTAACTTTATTTACATGGTTGATTTTTTATTTTTGTATTTTATATATTTCTTTTTAAAAAAATAAAATGTATCTTGGAATTACATTAATGCAGTTACTTGACATTGTAAAAGGAAAAAAATAAACTACGTCTTAAAAATATATAACAATAAACAATATTATTAAGATAATATGTGGTCCTAAAATCAGTATTGTTGTACATTAAACGCTCCTTCCACGTGGTAGCGCTTCATGTCCAGCTAGTGTGTTTGAAATCTATGGGGCAAGAAAGGTTTATGCCAGCAATGGGGACTTCCAGAAAGATCTGTCAGTAATAAGGTGATTCGTAATGTGAATTGGATTAATCTATCAGCATCTTTCAAGTGTTGCAGCTTTCATATTAAAGTGTTTTGATGTGTATCACTTGAGAGTCTGCTGAGAAGATTCACAAGCCCTGGAATCAAAGAACTGTGAAATGAAATCACTCAGCAAATGTTGATGAGATTGGCCTTTAGATGCCCAGTTATGAAACAAACTGCATCCACATCAATCTGCTTCTAGTCCATTGTCCTTTCTATTAAAAATATGATGTGCTGCTTCTTCAAAGCAACTTCTGTTTCTTTTCTGGAAAACTCATGGCTGGACAAGACTCTTAAAAATAAAAGGAAAACAGCAAAAAACATACGTGTGCAATAGTTTGGGCAGGGTGTCTTCAATTTTGATAGACAATAAACTTTCCTTTTCAGATGGCACATTACCTGCTAGAAGAAACCGAGTTTTTGGAGACCGACAAAGCTGCCTTCGCCCGTTCACAGAGGACGATGCTTTCGATCCTAATGATTCTGACATAGATCCAGGTAAAGTGGAAAGCTTCCATGTTTCTCTGCCTGTACTACAGTATGAGATTAAAAAAATACGTTGTACTTATAACTGATGATCAACTATGGACCGATGTTCATTTGTGTCGTGCGTGATTTGTGGATCGTATTTCAAATAAGGACTTTGAGGTTATGGATGGGTCATTGTAATTCAGGGGAGCATCACCTCCCAACATGCCCATGTTTGGAAGAATTTTGATGAATTTCATGCATGCACAACAAAATCCAGTGTACATAATACAAGGCTCAAGAACAGAGGTCTTCAAACTTGGCCCTTTTATGACTTGTGGACTTCAACTCCCAGAATTCCTCAGCCAGGCACGCTGGCTGAGGAATTCTGGGAGTTGAAGTCCACAAGTCATAAAAGAGCCAGGTTTGAAAACCCCTGCTCAAGAAACATAGATGCTCCCCCAGAATGACACCAGAGTTAATTTTACTGGTAGCCCTTCCTTACTGACTGTAATTGGGGACAGAATTTCGGTCACTAAACAAAGCTGAAGTGAAATGGGATGTAGCCATATTGCTTAACAATGGCAGTTCCAGTGATTCCATTGCAGTCGTTAGGAGAGGAGTTCATGCTTCTACTGCCCTGCCATGCTTGTCTCAACTTCATCTCCCCATACTTGCCTACCTTCCTCGCATCCGCATCGTTGTCTTCTGGCTGTCCTGTATTCCACCATTTACTATCCTCCTCCATCATTCACTGTCTTGTTCCCACTACTGATGAGGTGTACCTGACCACTTACCTTGTCTAAGCTTGAATAGGAACAGATATATTTGCTATTAAACCTATTTGATGCAACCCACAAAGTGGAACTCAATAATGTGGCATGCATGTCTCTGTGTGTGAATCATCATTTGTCAAAATCAGCTAATAAACGATATGTCAGAAAATTGTTAGCTGATGGTGGAAAGGAGAATCAAGAACAGTTTCTCCAAACTTTAGCAATGGAAGTTCATAACTTCAAGATTAGCATTAAAGAAATGCAGGTGCCAGGCTGCTGTTTCAGCCAGTTGATTTTGACAGCTGCTTTTCTAGCTCCAGCTTTTCTTTCACGAATTTCTCTGTTGCTTCAAGTCATTTGTGGATGGCAGAAAAGATTATTGTCAGTTCCCTCCCTTCCATCTAAAACATAGCATATAAGTGTTGCTTGAGCAGGGCCTGCAAGACTGTCTGGGACACTATACATCCTCTGCACGACCTGTTTTCCTTGTTACCTTGTGGGAGGAGGCTCCGTGGTATCCGAAGCAGAACATCCAGATTCAGTCACAGCTTTGTTCCATACAGTGTTAACCTTGTGAATTCTAAAGCATTTTCCTTTTGTTATGTATTCAAGATGGACAGTGATTAGTTTTTATATGTTGCTTATATGTAAGGGTGTAGGTCTATACATATGTTGTATATAGTATGTTTTAAATGTGTATTATGTAAGTTACACTTGAGAGGAAGCAACTAAATTTCATTTTTAATGTGTGCCGTTGTGCCCACAGGGGGAAAAATATATCAATAAAGGTTATCTAAACTAATCTAATTTTTAGAAGCAGAAGAAAGGAATTTAAAGTTGCTTTGTTTGATTAAGGTTAAAACATGATTTTTTTTAAAATATAAAGCTCTGGTAACTCTTAATAAACTTCTTCATGACACCAGGACTAAAAAGTTGATGATTTATGGTATTACATGTAGAAGGGGTGAGTTAAGAGAAGAAGAAATATTTATATCTTTCTAGAGGTTGATGAGTTATCAAATATGTTTTACTTGTGATGAAAACTATATGTCACTTCTTCACGTATTTCTTTTTTTATTATATTTATTCCATTTTTATTTTTTTATTTATTTTTCTTTCTTTGTACTTTTGATTTTTTTTTTACCTTTTTTCTTTTATGGGTTTAATTTGTATATGCTTCTACTATCGTATTTAAAATCTTTAATTAAAAAAAATAAAATCCAAAAGAGAGTAAAGAGGGAAAGAATGGGCTCTCAGATTCAAACAATAAAGATGATCCAGGCCACAAACTGCTTACTCTTTCAATATGATACTTGCTTCATAAAAACAGTTTATGAGAATGCAAGATCAATAAAATACTATATTGATGTTTTCACAGCTTTCCATCAAAATTAAGTATTACAATAAACTTAAAATACTAGTGTTTTAACACTTGCATGGGGTAAAGACATTTACTAAGCCTAATGTTTGCAAGTTTCTAAAAAAATGTCAGCATTTGAGTACAATAGAAAGCAATCATCATTAAATATCAGATGAGTAAAATCTTTGAATAGTGGGAAAGAATCCATCTGAAGATCTAGAGGGATCATGGCTTTTAAAAGGTGTGTGATTGGAAACTAACAACAAAATATGATAAAAAATGGAAAGTACTCTAACATCAAAATATCTAGTGAAATATCTAGAAACATTTCCACTTCAAAGTCTCAGAGCCCTATAAAGATCCATCCACTCTCAACTCCATTTTGTCAGCCACCCCAGAAACGTGTTGCTGTCACTGAAGTTTCTGACAACTAAATAAAGAGACCTCTTTTTCAACAAACGGCCTACCCTCAGCTCATTTTTACAGTGTCCTCCCAGCTTGGAACAGGATCTGGCTTTTCCGTCTGACATAGCATTGCTATACTCTTTATTTATCAAAGGTTGATCTAGAACTTGTTCTGTTTTGTGCGATGCTTCAAACATCTTCATGGAAATCCTGGGATTCTTACAAAACAAAGTATGATCCTTATAAAAATCCCTTCTACATCACACACACACACAGAGAAAAATCCAGGATAGAAAATATACAATCACACAGACACACAAACAGAGGATTTACTTCTCGCATAGTGCTTAACTGGCTGATGGAAGGTGGTGAAATGATGCCATGCAAACTCTTAGTCCACCCTAATTGCCTGCTTAATTATCCAAGAGATCTTGTTAGAGATTAAACTAAATGCTCCTAGTCCACTAATTCCCATTATTTATGGAGGAGTCTGCTCGTTTTCCCTTTCCCAAAACTGAGAGTTCTTAAGATCCAGAGAGGCTGTGCAAAAAACAGGAATCCCAGTCAAAAGAAGGAGCATAGTGAATAATGCCCTTCTAAGTTTATTTACAGCAACACCAACGTGCATTGTGACACTGTGGATTCTTTTTTATTTAAAAAAATAATTCTCTCCAAAAGAGGGTGGGGAGAGATATAAAAAGGATGAAAAGAACAGATGGCTTCATTTGTAGCAGGTAGAAAATGTGTGAGAACATAGGCGATTATTTGTATTTATCCTACATTTTTTTAAATGTAAAGTTTTATTAGCTTATAACATACGATATAATAAAAATCCAAACGTAAACAGCGGAAAAGATGGGGAAGGGAAAAGGGAGTAGAGAAGTGAGGTAAGGAAGAAAAAAGGGGAAAAAAATTACAGTGGGAGGTCCCAGAAGTCGTCTTCCAGGCTGCTCAGTTCGTGCAGGGTGGCTTCCTCTTCGTCAGGAGAATCCTGTGAATGACAATGGTTCCTCTTTAGCCATCAGGACAAAAGAGACTCAAAATTCCTTAAAAGAGGCCTATTGAATGGGGATGCCTGAGCAGAACAATGCTTGTGTTGCTGGATACATCTCCGGAATTGGTGGAATCCCCATGTCCTTCCAGAAAAGGAGGCTCTCTACTCTTTCCCTGTTAAAACCCTGTCCGGAAGAGGCAGGGTGCTGCAGAGGATGAGGCAGAAAAAGGAAAGGCATAAACAGAATGGGTTACATCCATTTAGGACACCAGTCCACTGCAGTGGGCTCTTCCCTGGTGTTTTCCGGTAAATGAACCAATCACAGCAGAGTTGGGTGCAAATAGTTAGCCCAAGTATGTTGTCCCAAGGGCCAGCTTTCATCTTGCTCCAGCACCCAGAGCATTCCAGCACAGTTCACACAGGTTAGGAGAACTGAATAGAGGGCCTCCATCCCTCCCCAAAAGAAAACACTTTGTCTTTCTTACCCAGGGACTGGAAGAGAGGTCGGCCTCAGAAGCCATTGCATCCAGGTCCAGGCTTTCCTCTGACTCCTCAGAGGAGTCCACCACCTCTAGGCTAGTGGTCCTGGACCTGTCCAGGGCTTCCATCGAATCCTGCAAATAACAGTATTTTTTTATTGAAAAGTTTTATAAAAGTTACAGTATACACCCCAAAGCCCACCCACCCTAACCCCCCTCCTTCCCCCACTTCCCAGAGCTGAGTACAGGGTTACAAATATAATAATCATACTCTAACTAACATTAACCAACTATATAAATAACCAAGTCCATAATGTGCTTTAACTCCCCTTTAACATAAGTATAAACAAATTAAAAATAAACATAATAATATAAACAAGTTAATATCCTAATTATTAAACAATACAATATCCAAATTGTTAAACAATACTAATACTAAAAATAATAATAAAACTAATAAAAATTCTCCTATAATAAACTATTAATAATAATAATACTCTAAAATTTACTCATAAACTAGATGGAACTTTTTAGTCCCATATTTATTCTGAATATAATCTATCCATCTTCTCCAGACTGAAATGTATCTTTCTTGTGAGTAATCCTTCAAATAAGCAGAAATCTTAGCCATTTCTGTTAAATTTGATACTTTAAGCATCTATTCTTCTAGGCTACTCAGGTATGAACTAAATCATATTCCTGATGAATATACAGTAGAGGTGACAAATAGATTTAAGGAATTAGATCTGATAGACAGAGTGCCTGAAGAACTATGGATGGAAGTTCGCAACATTGTACAAGAGGTAGCAACTAAAACCATCCCAAAGAAAAAGAAATGCAAGAAAGCAAAATGGCTGTCTGAGGAAGCTTTGCAAATAGCTGAGGAAAGAAGGGAAGCGAAAGGCAAAGGAGAAAGAGAAAGATACACCCAATTGAATGCAGAATTCCAGAGAGTAGCTAGAAGAGATAAGAATGCCTTCTTAAATGAACAGTGCAAAGAAATAGAAGAAAACAACAGAATAGGGAGGACCAGAGATCTCTTCAAGAAAATTGGAGATATGAAGGGAACGTTTCATGCAAAGATGGGCATGATAAAGGACCAAAATGGCAGAGACCTAACAGAGGCAGAAGAGATTAAGAAGAGATGGCAAAACTACACAGAAGAACTATACAAGAATGAGCTTAACATCCCAGATAACCACAATGAGATGGTCACTGACCTCGAACCAGACATCCTAGAATGTGAAGTGAAATGGGCCTTAGAAAATCTGAGCAACAACAAAGCTAGTGGAGGTGACAGTATTCCAGCTGAGCTATTCAAAATCTTAAAAGACGATGCAGTAAAAGTGCTACACTCAATTTGCCAGCAAATTTGGAAAACTCAACAGTGGCCACAGGATTGGAAAAGGTCAGTTTACATTCCAATTCCAAAGAAAGGCAATGCCAAAGAATGTTCAAACTATCGCACCATTGCACTCATTTCACATGCTAGTAAAGTTATGCTTAAAATCCTACAAGCTAGACTCCAGCAGTATGTGGATCGAGAACTACCAGAAGTACAGGCAGGATTTCGAAGAGGCAGAGGAACTAGAGATCAAATTGCCAACATACGCTGGATCATGGAGAAAGCTAGGGAGTTCCAGAAAAACATCTACTTCTGCTTCATTGACTATGCAAAAGCCTTTGATTGTGTGGATCACAACAAATTGTGGCAAGTTCTTAAAGAGATGGGAGTACCAGACCATCTCATTTGTCTCTTGAGAAACCTATATGCGGGTCAAGAAGCAACAGTGAGAACTGGAACGGAACCACTGATTGGTTCAAAATTGGAAAAGGAGTCCGGCAAGGCTGTATACTGTCGCCCTGCCTATTTAACTTATATGCAGAGCACATCATGAGAAAGGCAGGACTAGATGAATCAAACGTTGGAATTAAGATTGCCAGGAGAAATATCAACAACCTAAGATATGCAGATGATACCACTCCAATGGCAGAAAGTGAAGAGGAACTAAAGAGCCTCTTGATGCGGGTGAAGAAGGAGAGTGCAAAAGTAGGCTTGAAACTCAACATTAAAAAAAGTGGGTAAGGCTCCACCCAATCATCCAAGCATTCAATATGAGTAGCTAACCCTTGAAGTGCAAACAATAAGTCTTCCCTCATTTCTCTATTTTTATTCTCAAGAAGCTCTGCCATCTCTTCCTTCATTTTACTGTCGAGGAGATCAGCCACCTCCTCCTTTATCTCTTGTGTTGCTTTTTTCAAAGCATCTTGAATATCTTTAAGCATAAATGCTGATGGTGGGGGAGAAAGTGGGGGGGGATGTAGGTTTAGTTTGCAGTGCAGGCTGTGTTACAGGAGAAGAAATCGAACTTTTAGGAATAGCAGAAATTTCAACACTTTGAAGCCATTTTCCTGCCTGTATAAGTCCAGTTCTTGTAAAATGAAAAATTACAAAGTAAGAAAGTAAAAAGTGAAATCCCAGAAAAAAGAAGGAAAAAGAAAAAAAAATAAAAAATATTCTGTAAAAATTCTTGCTTTTTAGTAAATAACCAAAGTCTAATACATTGTTTAAACTTTGTTTCCAAATGTAGCTCTTTCTTGACACTGTCCTCTCAAACAAAGAAACAACATTCCGGCGCCATTTTTTCCTTTAAGTCAAATTAAAATATGGAGAAGATTATTTCTCCCCGAGTTAAAGTTTCAAGCATTCACAATTTTAACTTCTCCTGGTCAGCTCTGTCTGCTTTTAAATTACTCATAAGTCCCTTTGAAATGCAGATGTGGGTGCGGCGTCTTGCTTTGCTCCTGAAGCTCAGAGCAAAGGTGTCCTGGAGTGCAGAGAAAGCCTCTGGCTTCGAGGGAACTCACACCCTCTGACCTCCAAATAGGGGAGCTCTACCTCTACCTGAGGTAAACTCTCCCCCCCTCTTCTCCTGAGGAGGAGGTTTCCAAGCCGCGGGACAGTTGATTTTCACTGTCTCCGTGCGCTTTTACACAATCACAGGCTGGCAGCCCAAAGAAAGCTGCCATCAGCGCAGCATCCCCACCGGAAGTCGTGCAACAGAAGACACTTTGTCTTTCTTACCCAGGACCTGGAAGAGGGGTTGGCCTCGGAAGCCACTGCAGCCTGCTGCAGGCTTTCCTCTGACTCCTCAGAGGAGTCCACCTCCTCTAGGCTACTGGTCCTGGACCTGTCCAGGGCTTCCATCGAATCCTGCAAATGACAGTATTGAGGTTCAATCCAAAGCTCTCTGCATCCCAATAAGATGACTGAAGCAGAGTGTGCATTGGCCCCATTGTCAAACCTTTCTTACCACTGAGGAGGGTGTTATATGCTCTTCTTCCACCACCATCTTGGTCCTGTTCAGAGGAAGAAGGTGAAATGTTTAAGGACAAGTTAGCTCAGCCTCTTCTTTTCAAGATGGGCAACTTAGCCTGCCCATCTTTTTCTACCTTTCAATCTCCTACTGAACAAGCAGGGGTCTTCACCCTCTGAGATGCTACCTACCTCGGAAGACAGGGACTCCCTCTCAGGCCATCCCCTGACTCCCAATTTGGGAAGACCTCCAATGAATCCTGAAATAACAGTGCAGACATTATGTTAACATATCAACAAACCTGCTATGAAAAGGCTTCTGCTATTGCCATCCTGATGAGCTGGGCAGGCCTTACCGATTCTTTGGGGTTCTCCAGAATCATGGTGAGCTGCGGCCTCCATCTGTCATTTCTGAGGAGAGAATGAAGGACCAATGATCAAAATTAGTCATGGGCCCTTTTTTTAAGACTGGACACGTGGAGGCTTCAAGAGACCTGCCAGCCAGCTTGCCAAGAGGGTTGCCCAGAGTCATTCCTCCTTTAGCAGAAGCAGAGGTAGAGGGCAGAGATGCCTCCCCTCTGCAAACAAAAGCTGAGGACACATACCTTGTCCGAAAAGGAAATTTCTCCTCTGTCCAGGGGCTCCGGGCAGTCACTTCATGACCCATCAATGCCTGAAAGTAACAATGATTCATTTGAAGTTATAAATCAAAGTTCTCTCCATGTGATTGTCTGTATTCCCAGGAGAGGGGGCCTACATTGTAGAGGGCAAAGAGACAGCAGAATGTGGAATATTGGGCCAACAGGAAGAGGCTCAAAATGGCTCTTCCCTCCTATTTCCCAGTATTTCCCCTTCCAAGCCATCAAAATTATTTCACAAATCCAAGGGGTTCTTCTTGCATTTGCTAGGCTGGCTAACAAGCACAAGAGTGAGAATTACTCCCTTCCCCCACCTGGTTTTGAGGCATTTACACCTCCCCCCAAAACATTTTGCAAAGCCTTCCTTACCCCTGGACAGGGAGAGCTCCTTTCCGGACAAGAGGGGCTCCGCAGCTCACCACCTTCCTGTGCCTCCTCAATCCTGATCAAAGGAAGAAGGTGACATGTCAAAGAACATCCATCAAGCTCAGCCTCTCTTTTCTAAGACTGGCAGTCAGCCTGCCCATCGTTTTGCCCCTGCAAGCCTCTTGTGGACAGGAAGCCATCTTAGGAAGAGGCTCTTACAGACTCTGCAGTCCATCAAGGGTGCCCCACCACGCCCAGGGTATAAGGAGAAATCATGGTACCTGTCAGGAGGCACAGGAAGACAGCAGCAAAATATCTTTCTCAGATGTCTGCAGATATTCTGTGAAGAGAAGAGAAAATAGATGTGAGCCAGTAAGAAGACTTGGGACCCATGATTTTCTCCCCTACTGACAGTTTCTTGGCATCTGAGATGGCCACACTTACTCTAAAAAACTTTCGTGCTCCCATGACCAGGGACAAACAGGGATTTCTCCCTACCGGTTCCCTGGTCAAGCACGAATGAGCAACTGTCCACTGGTTGGTGGCTTTTTGTTCCCTCGGCAACCAAGGAAAAAATGGCCACATTCTGAACCTACAGGGCAGCTCACTTTGCACTAGGAGTGGCTGGGTAACCCAGTGGCTGACACTCTTGGTCACCTTTGGCCTCTGCCTTTCATGTGGGAAGCTGTCTTTTCATCAACAACAGAGAAGCACAATTATTATTTTTATAAAGTTTTATTGATTATGTGTGTGTGTGTGTATATATATATATATTTAAAAGAGTTCAATAGTAAACATTCAACAAAAACGTGTTTTCTGAGTATCTTATTCACTAATACAATTTAAATTCCTAATCCCTAGATGTTTTCTCTAACCGTTGATAAAATAGGTCCCAAATTCAGGTTTATAGTCTATGTGTTTCTCTAACATTTTTTCCAACCAAGTGTGAATTTTTCTCCAATCTCCTTGCTTTAACACATGTCCACCACATATGATAATAGGTACCTGGTTTCTGCTTACATTTCCAACATTTCTCTGGCATATTTTTAAACATTTTTGCTAATCTTGTTGGTGGCAAATGCCATCTATAGAACATTGTGTGTAAGTTTTCTTTACATGAAGCTGACATTGTCAATTTATAGTTTCTTTCCCACAACCTTTGCCACTTCTCTAAGTCTATATTATATCCAGACTTCTTTGCCCATACTATCATTGTCTCTTTTACCTGTTCATCTTCCATTTTCAGATGTAATAAAAAATTATACATTTTTAATTAACTTTTCATTGGAAGTTAATAATATCTGGTCAAACATAGTCTGCTCTTTATAAATTCCAAGCTGTTTAATATCTTTATGATATCTCACTTGTATTTGTAAATATGACCACCATGTTAAATCAATACCTTGATTTTCCATCTGTTGCCTAGATTTTAAGTTCCAATCAGAATTTAGAATATCTTTACATGTGGATATTTTATCGAGACTGACAGATTTAGATGTACAAATGCTTCCATTATTGGGAGTCATCCTGGAATTTTCAAATAGAGCTTACATTTTATTTTTTCCCATGTTAATAATAGTGCGTTTCCAATATAATGGTTTTGGAAGTATTTATGTATTTTATTTTTTCCATACCATAAAAAAGCATGCCAACCAAGTTGTAAATCATGTCCCTCCAAATATAAAAACCTTTTGTTTCTATCCATTCTTTTACCCATGTTTGATAATATAAAACTCATTCTGGTAAGCCAAAACCTCCATTTCCCTTAGCTTCTTGTAACATTTTCAGTTTAATTCTAGCTTTCTTTCCTTGCCAAATAAATTTCAAAATTAGTGAATTTAAATCTTCAAAGATTTTTTTTCTCAAGTTTTATAGGTATCATTTGGAATAAAAACAATATTTTTGGTAATATATTCATTTTCACCGTAGCAATTCTTCCTAACATCTACAGTTGCAGATTCTCCCATTTTTCCAATAATTATTATATATAATTATTATATATATATATGTTTTGTGAGGTTTTCGCGGGTATTTGTATGTAGGTCTTTGGTTGTTCGGGTTTTCTCCCACGTAAAATTGGAAGTGTCTTGGCGACGTTTCGACGAAGTCCCATTCGTCATCTTCAGGCTGGTGCTTTCAGCTTCGTGCTTTTCGTATATCAAAATTCTCTGTATAATCCCCATCTACAATCACTTTTGCTGTTTGTTTCTCATATATTGTCTGAATTGTATTTATAAAGTTTTGACCAAAGTCCATTGTTTTTAATTGTTGAATCATAAATTGCCAAGAAACATTATCAAATGCCTTTTGGGCATCTAAAAATACTAATGCCAATTGTTTCCCTGGATGCAGTTCATAATATTCCAATATGTCCAGTATTACTCTCAGATTATTTTTTATTTGTCCCTTTGGCAAAAATCCATTTTGGTCAGTATGTATACACTCAGTCAAAAATCTTTTCAGTCTCTCAGCTATTATTGAAGTGAAGATTTTGTAATCCACATTTAATAGTGATATTGGTTTATAGTTTTTCATCTGCGTCAAATCTGACTCCTCTTCTGGTATCAAAGTAACATTTGCTTCTGTCCATGTATCTGGGAGTTTTACCTCCAATAGAAGTTTGTTACATACATCTTTCAATGATAAACGTAATGTATCTTGTAAGCATTTATAAAAGTCTGGTGGGAGTCCATCTGGTCCCTGTGTTTGTTTGTTTTTTTGTCTTTTTATTGCCTCTGTCAATTCCATCATTGTAATTTTTTCATTAAACATAGTCTTGAAATTTTCCGGAATTTTTGGTAAATTATTTTTTCCATATATTGAATCATTTTCTCCCATGGGATTTCTTCCTTAACATACAGTTTCTCATAGTATTCTCTAATTATCTTTTTTATTGCTTCATTTTTAAATTGTAAACAGCCTTTTTCATCTACTAAATTGTTTATCGATTTTTTGTCCTTCTGTTTTTTTAAGTTTATAAGCTAACCATCTTCATGGTTTATTTGCATTTTCAAAAAAGTTTTGCTTTGCCCTTTTAATTTGCTGTGCCAATTTTTCTGATTCTATTAAATTTAATTTATGTTTTATTATTTCCATTTGTCTTTTCAATATTTTCTTTTGTGGTTTATTTGTAGTTCAAATTCTAATTTTTTTAAATTGTTCTCTTAACAACTGACATTGTTGTCTCTTTTCTTTGTTTTTTTTCGCCATGTATGTTATTGCTTTGGCTGTATCCCATACATTTTATATCTTCTTTTTTTGTTTTATTTGAAGAAAAATTCCATTTCTTTTGTTGCTAATTCTATAAATTTTTCTCTTTTAATATAGATTGGTTCAAAGTCCATCTTAAATTTTTCTGCATCCCTTTCCACATAATTTTTAAAGGATTATGATATGCCCAAGTGCCTAATTCTATTTCCATTTCCTGCACATTAACCCTTAATTCAGGTGTCATCCAAATCATATCAATTCTACACCAAGATTTATGACTATTAAACTAAAATATATATTGTGATTTCCCTGGATTCGTTTCTCTCCAAATATCTTGTAGACCAATTTCCTCTATCATGTTGAAAAAAGTCTTCTGAATTCTTTGTTCATTTTTAAGAATCATTTGTTGATGAAGCTCAAATTGCGTCTTTATATCAAGCATTTGTTCATTTAGCTTGTCAAGATTGCTTTTTGTTTCTTGACGATTCTTCTGCATCATTTCTCTGCTTTAGTTACAAAGTTGCGTGCATCTCTTTTTGGAAATTGTTTGCCTTCTCTCATTGTAACATTGCTTCAATAGATCCTTTTAAAATTTTTTTTTATTAATAATACAAAATTAAAAACACATTGGACATAGATATGACGTCACTGATTCCATACATCTTCCAACATTTTACAATAGTATTAGTACTCATATAAACATATAGTTCTTGAACTTTGCTCACTATTTATAATATTAACACTTTTCCCCTTATTTCTATATGTCTATTTATCTTTTAAATATACATTTGTCTATAATCTATATTTATTCTAGCACTATACATTTATCTTGGTTACTCTCTTATTGTTTATCCAATCATAAAATTGTTGGTTTCACTTTTGTCCTTGAGTTCCCATGTAAGTCTATCCATTTCAGCGCAATTGAAAATTTTCAATAATATTTCCTCTTCGGTTGGAGTATCTTTCTCTTTCCATTTTTGAGCGAAGGCTATTCATGCCGCTGTTTCTATATGCAGTAGTAAATAGTTTGTGTCTTTCTTATATTTTCTTTCTATAATTCCCAATAAGAAAAATTCCGGTTTGGCTTCTATATCTTGCTTCAATAGATCCTTGACTTGCTGGATTAGATGTTCCAGAAGAGGCGCAGAAGCAGGTTTTTTTTTGTAATTTTAGTAAGATTTGGTGTACTCAATGTTTAATCAAGCACGTTTTCTAAATCCACAGGGAAAAAAGAGGAAAAGAGGAAAAGAGAAAGAAAAAACAAACAAAAAACAAGTCAAGGGGAGCCAACTGCTTTAGGCTATAATCCAAGTTTAAAAAAGAGCCAACTGCTATGGGCTATAACCCAACATTAAAAAGGAGCCAACTGCTTTAGGCTATAATCCAAGTTTAAAAAGGAGCCAACTGCTTTAAATTATAATCCAACATTAAAAGAAAAAAAAAGAAAAAAAGACCAACTGCACAAATCTAATCCAGATATTTCTGTCAGTTCAAAGATGTAAAAAAAAACCCTCTGTCTCTAAATAGATTCTATAATAGTTTTTTTCAGCTGTTTGTTTTGTTTTTTTTTAGAAAAAAATCATCCAATGCAATAATGGCTGATTTGATATTACTTTTTTTTTTCCCTTGATGCACATATACATCAAAAAGAACCACAAAGGTTCCACTCAGCCACTTTTATCATTAGCAACTCTTCAGCCAATGGGTAGATCGATGCACCTGAATATATCCTTCCACAGAATTCTGAGCCAGCATGCATTAGTCTATGCTCCATATTCAGAAATGAAATATTTGGATTGATCCATGAGAGAAACAGCAGGGCATGGCAAAAACCAAAGATGTATAGACTGCAACAACTGTCTGAGCAATGATAGTCTTGCTTATTTACAGGGGTTTTTTTGCTGGGGGGGGAGGTGGGTTTGCATCAATTTTCTACTGATTGGCAAAATAGTCACGATTATGATTCTCAGTGCCATTACTGACCGGTGTGGGTAGATTAATAATTGCTTAAAGTTACTCTTCACAACCTCAAGCCTATAAAACATAAGTACAACACCTTGCCCGAAAGCATTTTCAATCTGTGTAAATTATGGGGACAAAGGGGGGGGAATGTTAATTGGTTTTGAAGTGTATTGGAAATTATTTGCAAATTAGTATGCTGCTAGTGTGGCAGCATTCATTAACTGAAAGAAGTTATGGTTGTACCAATTAAATAATGGCAAAATTTTATTGTTTATTTGAATTTATTAAACCCCCATGCACTCTGGGTGGTGTACAAAACTGGATAAAAGCATAAAAACAGATAAAAACACCAAATCAGAAGGACAATCCAGACTGAAATTATCTTAGAAACAGCAAAAGTAAAGAAAATACCGGCGCTAGACAAATAACCCCAAAGCTGGACTAAATCCAGGTTTTCAAAAGCTTTCTAGAATTCCAGGAATATTAATTAATACTTGAGCATCTTTTACCCATTTGTCACAATAAGGAGAAGACAGAATGGATGATCTTTTCATTCAATCTGAGAATTCAAAGTTTTGATTTTCTGGGAACTTTTCTTTGAGCAAAAGAATCAAACTATACTTTTAATTGGGAGTTTAAGTGTCAATTTAAAAACCAAGGTATGATTTTGAGACAGCATATATAAGGAGACATGCAAAAGATTTCAAATCTGAAATGTTTTCAGCGCAAAATGCAACACCACAGAGAAAAAGCTAAACAACTGATAAAGTTATCAAAAAAAATTAAGGCTATTTCAAATTTGGAATATTGAAACTTTTACTATGAGATTTTGGAATTCACCATAGAAATTGTTTTGACTACAGCAAGTCATAACAGAGTTAAGAGACCTTATGATTTAAATTGGATACTTGAGAGGACTAAAGTTCAGGCAGAAGACAAAAAAAAAAAAGACCTTTCCTTTCAGATTGGAATTTACAAAACGGCACAAAATAATACAACATTTATAATATTAAAGGTTATCTTTGAAGTATGGGGCCAAAAATCAGTAGCCACAATATCAATTTTATCAGTAACAATGCTTCTATGTGATTGAAAGACTGATAGATAAATGATGCGAATGAAGGAATGACAGGTCTGAAACAAATTTTACTTAACGGAATCAGAAATATTAGATTTTAAAAAGTGTGAGTTACAAAATATACTAGGCATTCAAACTGGAAATACAAAACTGTGGATTACAAAATAGAGAAAACTTAAGAAAATGACCCTGATAAAGACTTTTCTTTATTAAATACACAAAAGATGTGGTTAAAGATTTGAAAATCAAAGAGAAAATACAAAAGACAAAGCAAGCCAATGACCTGGGCAATGATTTCCCATAGGATTTACCATTAAAACCTTGAAAAAGTCTTTGCAATAAAGAAAGACAACATCTGAATCAATTGAAGATAAAGGCACAGCAGCGCCTGCATTTTCTGTGCCTGCATGAGAAAAGCACATCTTCCTTCCCCTATCCTTACCAAGAGCATCCTGTCATACAACATCACAGTCTGGTTTAGAAGCATCACTGCTTCAGACAGGAAGGCAATGCAGAGAGTGGTGAGGATGGCTGAAAAGATCATTGGCAGCTCCCTCCCTTCCATCTAGGACATAGCACCTAAGCATTGCTTGAGCAGGGCCCGCAAGATTGTCTGGGACACTACACATCCTCTTCACGACCAGTTTTCCTTGTTACCTTCTGGGAGGAGGTTTTGTGGTATATGAAGCAGAACTTCCAGATTCAGTCACAGTTTTGTTCCATACAGTGTTAACCTTGTGAACTCCCAAGCTTCCTCTTTCTGTTATGTATGCAAGTGATTAATGTTTATATGTTACTTATATGTAAGGGTGAAAGTTTATACATATGTTATATATAGCATGTTTAAATGTGTGTTATGAATGTGTGCACTTTTGTGAGCAAGCAACTAAATTCCATTTTTAATGTACGCCTGTGTGTCCACAGTAAAAAAAAAAAAAGACAATAAAGGTTATCTACATCTACATTTGAAGAGAAAATGTATCTGCTGCAGAGATGGAAAATCTACCAGCTCTAACAACTGCATCTCCTAGACTCTTTAAACATGGGCCATGTTGGCTGGGGCTTTTGTGGGGTTGTAATGCAGCTACATCTAGTGAGCCATACAATTCTCCTTTGCTAAGTAAGAGAGGAAAGGTTTCAAGGCTCTAAGCAATGCTAATGTAAAAAAGATGTCTTACCTAGAAGTTCTGTAGCTTAGGGAAGTAGATGAACGCTTTATTAACTCCCAACTCTTTGCCTGCAGAATCTCGGGAAACTGACCTTCTGAGTGGCATGGATGGCAAAGGATCCAGTCAGATGAAGGGCTGGAAGCTGACTCAGCAACAGTTTGTAGCTCTACTTTGGAAGCGGCTACTTATTGCCAAGCGCAGCAGAAAGGGCATTTTTGCCCAGGTGAGTTGGGTTCAGTTCTGCAGGTAGTCCTTAATTTACAACCACGATTGGGACTAGAACTTCCATTGCTAAGTCATGCCCACTTTTACGATCTTTCGTGCCATGGTTGTTAAGCAAATTGCTGCAGATGTCAAATGAATTTTGGGGTCATTAAGCAAATCTGACTTCCCCATTGTTAGAAGCCAGCTGGGAAGGGCCCAAATGGTGATCATACGACGGTGGGGGACACTGCAACAGTTGTAACTGTAAGCTTTTTTTTGGTACCATCGTAACTTTGAATGGTCCTTAAATGAATGGTCATAAGTTGAGGACTACCAGTATAAGAATTTCAAAAACTAGTTCCTCTTCTGCATAGTAAATCAATTACTATTGATCACTACTGTCTGGAAGCTTAGTTTTTCTCAGTGTGAAACTTGAATGCTGGTGGTTTACACATGAGGGGTTAAAATCAGATTCTTATTCCCCACCTAGCATCAACATCTATTAAACTCTATAGTGACAAGAATGCTAATTTGCAGGATGAATAATGGGGTTTTTTTCCCTGCTGAATTAATCACATCAAAGTTTTTAATGTGGGATGAAGTTTGAAATGTGGTGGGGGAAAGGCCTCCCCCTCCCAAAAAAGTGCAATTATTTGCGTTTTTTTCTGGATGATTCACTTCCTTTGCCGTTGAAAGGCGGTATGACAAAGTAATCTGCAGTTCAGTTTGACATTGCTGATTAAATATTGGAAATGATAGGAACTGAGCTTTTAGCATGTTGTGGAAAGCTTCTATGTTATTTTTGAAAAAAAATATTGTGAGCCTATTCTCTTGTCTCCTCTCTGCCTTGTTTCAGATTGTTCTCCCTGCCATCTTTGTTTGCATTGCTCTTGTGTTCAGTCTGATTGTTCCTCCCTTTGGAAAATATCCCACCCTCGAATTGCACCCTTGGATGTATGATGAGCAGTACACATTTATCAGGTAAATATTAAGCCATAGTTCCAGAAATCTGATATAACCTAGTATGTTAAGGTTTGCAGCTCAAACTCAGATTAAGTCAGATGAGATAAATATTACAAAACCAAATTAATACTAGGTTATAAGTATACATCATATCATATACTTCTGGGAAATCTTACTGGAATTCTGAGCGGAGATAGAAATAAACATGGAAGGGCTATGGAATTAATGTGAATTAATGTGAAGGAACATTAATCTTGTTTGAAACAAATAGCTTCACCTTCCTGAATTGTTCCTATTTCTCTGTTTCTGTTTGCTCTGACTTTGAATTAATTTTAAGCCTTGATGGTTTGCTTTTGATGCATCCACAGCAATGATGCTCCACAAGACACCTCTACTCAAAAGCTTCTGAGCGCTCTTCTCAACAAACCTGGTTTCGGAACCCGTTGCATGGAAGGATACTCCATTCCGTAAGTGGAGTATTAGCTAAACACTCCATAAACTGAGGAAAGCTAGTTAAGAACTGGAGAACACTTGAAATACATCGTAGATCTCTTGGCAATTACTAGTATGACTATGTTGTGTATTTGGTAATTCTGGGAGAAATACAGAATGCAACTACAGAATGTGGTTTATGTAATTCTGACAAGAATTTCTTGATCTTGAATTTATAGTGAATTTGCAGCTGTCAGAAATCCTAGCTGGTATAGCTAGTGGTTGACCTGATGGGAAATTTGGGTAGCTGCAGTCCCCAAAGACACCAGATTGGGAAAGTCTATTCTAGCATAATGGTTTGTAACAATATAACAGGAAGGGCTTGGGCAAAGCTCAACAAAACCTTAGCAGCCACATCAGTTGCTACTTACCTATATTAAGGTGGACGTTGAAAATTGCAAGTTTTACAAACTACATTCAGGCCATTTATGCCTATAGTGCAAATGCATGTAAATAGAAAGGATGAATCACTTGCCTAATCCATGTATGTGTGTGTATATATAAAACAGGTGATAGGAACCGGGGCGCCTTAGTCCTGCCATCTGGATGGCTAGTTTAAGATTCCTGAATGAAAATCTTTTCTCTTCATCTTCTGTTTTTTTACAGAGAGGCTCCTTGTTCTGTGGAAGAAGAAGAGTGGAGACAAGTTCCGGTGCCTCAGAATGTCATGGAAATCTTCCAGAAAGGCAACTGGACAATGGAGAATCCTTCCCCATCGTGCATATGTAGCAACAGCACTATCAAGAAAATGCTTCCAGTGTGCCCTGCTGGGGCTGGTGGTCTACCTCCTCCCGAGGTATGTGGTTAACACTTGGGATATACTTTCTTCCAATCCTAATGCCTGGCAGCTAAAACATCCTGCTAGGAGGTAGGGAAGTAGATGGATGGATTGTAGATAACTGTGAATTATTTCATTGATGTAATCAATTTAGAAGCTGCTATCGCCATTTGAGGTGGCACACAATCGTATAATGAACACTTTTTTTTTTTTTAAAAAAAGGGGGAAATTATAGTTCCAAATGAAGATATCAGTCTCAGCAAAGAGAGTCACAAATCACCCTGTGAAGGTCTTGTGGAACAGCCAGATCTTTGGAGCTTGCTTAAAAGTAGGCTCTGGGCCCTGTGATTTTCAGGGACAATACTGTTCCAGAGGAGAAGAGGTAACTAAAGATAACTCTGTCTCTGAAATCTTATTAAATGGCATTGTTTCAACAACAGAGCCTTGAGACTTCTGGGAAAGAAATGGTCGAAGCGCTGGTGAGTAGGCCAGCTCTTCGTAATTGCTTTCCAAACAAGAAGAGGACTTGAGCTTATTCACAAGTGCACCAGACAGTTGCTCCTAGGTGAGGAGACCATAGGACACTGGTCTCTGGCAGTTTTAGAGCTCTGAGAGATGAAGACAGAGGGTTTGTCTAAATAGTGAAGAATATTGTTAAAGAATGGACCCAGCAATTAATTGTAAGAATATCTGCATCTGTAAATAGATTGTGATTAAAAGAGGTTGTGAAAGAGGAACAAGTTATATCTTGCAAGGAAGAGAACTGATCTGAATGTGGATGTAAAAGTGACAAGCTACAAGAATTTTATGGGAAAAGATGCTACCCTTGACATACAAAAGAAACAAGCAGAATTAAATTAAGTAGTAACTAAAAGGGATATACAAATTACAAACTAAGAGAGTGACCTGGATAATTTTTCTGTATTGGAGTTACAAACAACAGGCCTGTTAAAGGTTTGGAGAATTTTGTGAGAAAGGAAAAAAAAGGAAGAATGAAAAGAAATCAAGTTTTGGGACATTGTTTGAAGAGATAAAGATAAAGAGTGTTAAAAATAAAGGGAAGGGATGTAAAGTTGGTTTATTTGGTCAAGTTTAAAATAAGACATGTTGTTATCTCTGGTAACCCTTAACAGACTTTTGTTTTCGGGACAGAATGATGAGGCTTTAAGGCTTTGTTTATAGATAAGAGATGAGTTATGGAAACAAGCAATCATTTGTTGTACTTTATGTGATATGATAAATTACTAAATTTGCACTTGTTGTGATGAAGGGGGAAGATATTTCTGTATACATTTTCTTTTCTAATTTTTTTCCCCCGCACATTAAATTTTTTCCCTTTCCTTTTCTTTTTTTTAGTTTGCATTCATTTCTACTGTTGCAACTGTATTTTTTAAAATAAAATTACTACTAAAAAAGCAACAAGGCCCAAAGGCAGCCAATTATGCCAAATCTTACCAGATGGACAATTGGAGAAAGGAGGCCTCATAAATATTCAGGTCTCCAGCCACGAAAGGCATTAGAGATAAAGTCAATTTAATCTAATAGAAATGTCAGTTGGGCAAAATGAGGTGCATCCATAACTACCTGGTGTGCTACTTTTGTATCATTACAGTATAACATATTAGAATGGAGAGGAAAAAGAGAAAGTTTGAAACCTTTAATAGCTAACCTTTAATATATTTCAGAGGTTTCATGGCCTCTGGTGTGGATGGGAATACTCACAGGGGGTTCAGATTACTGATTTCTATAGTAAATGACCATAGTGGTAGTTCAGGACCAATCATAATCCTGGCTTCTTCAGCGTTCTATTTTTTTCTCCTCCTGCCCTGTCTACAGAGAACCCAGAAGACCACCGATATTCTGCAGAATCTGACGGGGCGCAACATTTCTGATTATTTGGTGAAGACTTATGTACAGATGATTAGAAAAAGGTGCTTCATCTTACTTATTGTTGCTATTCTTCTTAACTTTATAGCAACTTTTACAATGACTATCAAGCTGTTGCTTACACGGTGATCCCATTCTGAGGAACGTAGCCAAACTGATGTCTTGTCAAAATGCTTGTGATTCCTTTTTAAGTGAACTTTGGTTTAGTTTGAAGCCTGGCAGTGATGCAGAAGGGTAGAATTAATGCACTTCGATCTCAATGGCCACAGTGGCTGCCAAGTGGCCAGATACGTGCATACTTAAATATCTAATAAACTATTTCTCCATTTTCATGTGGCCCAGCTTCATTCCCAAGTGCAGTAGTGCAGGCTTCCTGTATTCAAGCAACCAGCTGATTGATAGGTTGTATGCAGAGTATTCCTTTTACTATCAAGAAAAGAAACGCCAAAAATGTGATGACATCTTGTTAGTTTGATGCTTATTGGGCTGCCAAGCAATGGGGAGAGGCAGCAGTTATGGCAGGCAGCCCAGCTGGGAGTGAGGCCATATGTGGCTTGACCTCCTATGGCTTTAAGATGTTGGGATCAATTCATATATTTTTTTTTAAAAAAATCAATATTTATTCTAACAATTGCCCTTTGTAGTGAAGGAGGAACTATGATATGACTCCCTTTTCCTGCAATGAAGACTAACACGGAATATGTCACACAGCATGTTTCCTCAGATCAACTTCTTTCTATGTTGGCATTTTCTCTTCTAAAAATCTGATGAAGTGATTTCACAAAATTTTCCTTTTGGGTATATTTTCCACCCTCCCTTTAGATCAGACATGTCAAACTTGCGACGTGACATGTCGCGTGGCGTATTGGAGCTTTTTTGCCATTGCCGGCAGTGGGGTGGGCACGGCTCTTGTATGATGAAACCGGCCCACGGGCCAGCAGTTTGACACCCCTGCTTTAGATTCTTTCAAAGCCATCTTGGTACTTTTCAAAATCCATTTTACAGTATCAGTTGGTGCGCTTTTGTTGAAGTGGATTTCAGAAAGTGACACCAATCAAAACTCAGTTGAACGGACCTTTTCCTGTAGCCCAGGGTGCTATGGATGAGAGACTGTTTATATAACAAAGGCCAGCTTAACAATCCTTACATCTCAAAAACATTATGGCTGTAATGCTAAACATGTTGAAAATTCACATACTCTTTTTCTGCCTGAACTTTCAAGCAACAATTCTCACTATTCCCTGTAAGAGGGAATAACAATTAAAAGATTTATTATATGTTACCCTGCACTTATGTGCAAGAACAGGCTGCCCAGTCCCCTTTCTATTGAAAAGGCTTTTTAATCAAATGTATTTCTCCCTATGTTCTGAATGTTGGAACTGGTTGACTAAATCTAACATAATGAGATTTTCTTTGTTTTTTATACCCACAGTTTGAAGAGTAAGCGTTGGGTCAATGAGGCCAGGTAAATATATATATATATATATATATATATATATATTCTTTTGTGAGTGTTATCTGATCTTTTTTTTTTATTAAAATTTTTTAAGTTTTACAAAACAATTCCCTTCCCCAACCCCCCCCAACCCTCCCATACCCTCCCCCGACCTTCCCAGAGCTGAATACAGGCTTAGTTCAAATTTTTCAAAAAATCTTAGTACACATATAAACTATAAGCAAATCTAAATACATTAATTAAACAAGTTATAAAATAGTTAACAATAATATATAAAAAGAAAATACAAGAAGGAAGGAAAAAAGAAACAGAAAAAAAGAAGAATCAAATAAAAAAGAAAAACAAAAAAAATAAAAAGAAGAATTAAAAAAAGAAAAATCTATAAAATATTTTAAGTTTTAAATATAAATTATTGAAAAACTAAATAATATTTTTTATATCCAACTTATATTGTATAAAATCTATCCATTTTTTCCATACCAAAAAATACTTCTCTTGCGATTGATCTTTCAAGAAAGCCGAAATCTTTGCCATTTCCGCCAAGTAAGAAACTTTAAAAAACCACTCTTGCAAGGTAGGCAAAGATTCCTTCTTCCAACATTGCCCTACTAACAACCTTGCCGCTGTAATTAAATTTAACATCAATGTAGTCTCTTTACTATCACAATCAGAAACAATACCTAACAAAAACAATTGTGGGGTAAATTTTACCCTTCTTCTAAAAATTCTTTGGATATTCCACCATATCTTAATCCAAAAAGCTTTTATATTTTTACATGACCACCAGATGTGATAATAGGTAGCATCCAAACATCCACATCTCCAACATTTAGGCTGCAGGTCAGGATACATACAAGTCATTTTTTGTGGATCAAGGTGCCATCTATAAAGCATTTTATAAAAATTTTCCCTTAAATTTTGGGCTTGTGTAAATTTAACATTCCTCACCCAAATAATTTCCCAGGTATCTAATGGAACCGGTTCATCAAAATTTTGTGCCCATTTAACCATACATTCTTTAACTAATTCTGCTTCTGAATCCAATTCTACTAACACCCCATAAATTCTCTTAATATGAGTTCGTCTTTGATCTTTTATTTGTTTTAATAAATTCTCATCTTCTCTGAGCAAACCCACATTATGATCTATCTTCCACCTCTCCACTATTTGTCTATAATGAAACCATGAATAGATAATATTTTCTTGTATTAAATCTTCCAACGATTTTAATTGCCAATTTTCACCATCCCAGCTAAGTAATTGTGCATAAGAAACACTATCCATCTTGACTCCTCTCCTTATCCCTTCTATCGCATGCCCCGGTATAGCCCATAATGGAATTTTAAAATCACTTCTATAATATTTCTTCCAAACCCGAAGTAAAGAAATCCTTATAATATGAGATTTAAAAACCCTATCAACCCTTTTATTAAAAATTAAATAGGCATGCCATCCAAAAAGTAAATCCCAACCCTCCAAGAGGAGTAAGTGTTATCTGATCTTAAGAACTTTACTCATATCTGCAATTACTTTTTATGGATTTTTCCAGTTTGGCTTTATTTTTAGGCCATTCTTTATTCATTTACTTAACGAATAATGTGATATAGCTACACTTCGAGAGATGATAGTGATACACTAGAATGTATGAAATGAGTGTTCACACACTGCAATTACATATGCTTTATTTTATCCACAACTGACTGAATGAGCTATAATGTCCAGGCTCATATGTAACTCTGAGCCATAAACCATGGTTTACAAGCAAGAATGGCTGGGTTCATACAATGTGCTAAGCCCAAACCTGTTGCATTATCATTTAGTTTATTTTGTGTGTATATAAAAGCCATTGATTATATATAGATGGATAAGAGACATTGTTGAAAGTTGAGAGTAGAAGGCAAAGTTGAGAGTAGAAATTGAAAAAAAGTGTGAATTAGTTAAAAATATATATTTTTATAATCTATAAATATAATACTGTATCCAGCTATTCTGTAATTTGCTAGATTGGACATTCCAAATTGGAGAGAGTGAGCCTAATAATTGAATAATACCCAAATGTAATTTCAAAGCTCCCCATTTGTTTTATATGGATCTCACTTTAATGAAAGAGAAGAGCGTGGTAGCTGTGAGAAATATCTATGTTGCTGCTCTTCTTTTTGTTCACGAGTGATGGAGATCTATCTCCTGATTTATCTATAATCAGAGTTCCCATTCTGTGTTACATTTAAGGAAGCACATGTACTTTTGCTGAAGGTTTCAGCATATTTTGTTTTACTGTTTTGCTCAATGCAATGCTTTAGAAAGCTATAAATCTTGACAAAGATACGAAGTCATTGTGTAGGAAAATTTACAAAAATAGACTTCTGTAACAGTTTCTTTCATCTGTTCATAGATATGGTGGCTTTTCATTGGGAGCTAGTGGGTCTATTGTGGTTCCTCGAAATGAAGAGGTCAATGATGCCATCAATCAAGTGAAGAAAATCTTGGAAATTACCAAGGTAAATAGCAAAGAAATTTCGCTCTTAGAGTAAAAGGTTCCTCTAGGAATTTCAGCTCTTTTTCGAATTCACATATTCAGCATACCTTGGGAGATACAGCAGAATATAAGCACATAGACAAGCATCTTCCCTGATATGATTATAAGGAAGTACATTACCTGGAGGTCAGTGGAATTTACTTTTTTAATTGGATTTTTTAAATTTTTATTTTTAGGGGGGTGCTGCTGAACGGTTTCTAAACAGCTTCCAGAACTTCATGAAAGGCCTGGACACAAGTGATAATATTAAGGTATTAATTCTACTTGTCTGATCTCAGGAATGTTATTGCTTAGACGTCTTGAACCACCACATAGTTTTTCCCCAAATTTAGATTGTTTTGTCTGGAATTAAAATTAAAAGCCTAGTTCACTGTGATATCCATATGGTTTACTTTTGTGATGTAAGATTTTATTTCCAAAAAGCCACTTACAGGTAGTCCTCATTCAGTGACTACTTGTTCAGCTACTGTTTGAAGTTACAACAGCACTGACTGAGTGGACTTACAGCTGTTCATCGTGATAGCATGGTTGCAGCCACTGCAGCATCCCTGCCATCACGGCACTGCCATTCAGGCTCCTGGCATGTTGCAGTATTCCGTGTCATGTGATCACCATTTATGATCTTCACTGCTGGCTTCTGACAAAGTCAATGGGGAAAACAGCAGGTCACAAATGATGATTATGTGACTTAGGGACACTGCCACTGTGTGCGATTGCCTAACAACTGGGACTACCACTACTGCCATTATAAGTCGGTGTAGTCATGTGATGTTGTGCTTTATGATCATGTAACTTAACAACAGAGTTGCTGGTCCCCAGTTAGTATTGTTAAATGAAGACTACTTGTATGTTCCTGCAGGAGTGATTGACCTGGATATGATTCTTGACTTGGAAAAGACAAGCCAGAAATGTGATTCATACTAAGTAATAAAGAACAACCCTCTACGACAGGGCTTTTCAACCAGTGGTACATTAATAAGTGGCAGGTGGTACGCAGCCCTGCCTAGCCAAGTGTAGTGGGGGAGGGAAAGAGCCAGCACAGGCAAGGTCTTAAAGTAAGAGAGTCCTCTGCAGCTGCAAAGGCCCCAGTCTCACTTCTGGCTCACCCTGCCCCATGAGAAAGGAGGAGGGGGTGGAGACAGGAGAGCATATAAAAGGCAGTTTGGGCAGGAGAGGGAGAGAGAGAGAGAGAAAAAGCAGCAGCCTTGAGAGAAGGCAGAGTCAGCTGCACTGAAGGGGAAGAAGGAGGAGGGGGAGGGGGAGGGTGGGGGGGAGAGGAGATCAAGCAGGCTGGCCATGAGCCATCTACAACTGTTGTGGCAGCCACCTGTGCTGGCAGCAGCAAACAGGCAAGAAATGCAGCAGGGGAGGGATTGCTCTCCAAGAAGAATGAAAAAAGGCAGCAATGGCTGGAGGTGAGGCATGGAGGAGGGAAGGAGATGGAGAGTGGAAGGATTCTTATATGCTTTTGTGACTTTGAAGTTCTGGGATTTGTGCAATGAGGGCTTTGTGTTCTTAAGGAGTGTTTGGCAATTTCTATTTGGCTGATGGCTGATGTCTCCTGTTAGCTTCTATTGCTCTGCTGTTGTTAGCTGTAAGTTTTGCTGCAAAGGATTTTGAAGTATTTTTCTCCTGAATGGATTTTGCCTGTAGCATTCCTTTACTTATGAATGGAGCCATTTGGGGAGGTTGCCTTAGCCGGTAGCCAGTACTTACATTTTTTTTTTTCTTCCTTAAGTGCCGGCTGCGCTCCTTACTTTCCTTTCTAGCCAGTAGCTAATTCTTAAAGGGGAATGTGCCTTTTTAAGCTAGTTCACTCAGCAACTTGTCTTTTCTGTCTCTGGAGGCCTTTCCTTGTTTGATCAATATATGGAAGAGGAAAAATATGGGGGGGGGGGGAATTCTTGCTTCAGAAGGAGATGGGAATGAGAAAAAGGGAGGCAGGGAAGGGAGGGAGGAAAGGAAGTCCTACCTTAGCACTTGGCCACCAGCAGCTCTGCCACTGACTTTGCTTGTCAAAAGGTTGCAGAAGGGGATCACATGACCCTGGGACACTGTGACCATTATAAATAAATATGAATCAGTTGCCAAGCATCCAAATATAAATCAGATGACCCTGGGCATGCTGCAATGGTCATAAGTGTGAAAAATGGTCATAAGTCATTTCAGTGCAATTGCAACTTTGAACAGGTTTTTTTTTTTTTTTGGTCATCAAGTTTTTGACATCTTTCTAGATGGTACTCGAATATTGCCGTATCCTAAAAGTGGTACAATCGGTAAAAAGGTTGAAAAGCCCTGCTCTACGACACACAAATAATTCTGCTGGCCTCATCAGGTCCAGGTGGTTATAAATATCTAAGACAATCCTGAACTGAGGAGAGGTCTTCCACCAAAATTTAGAAACAACATATACAAAACATACGGATTATAAACACGGTCAACTGCGTTGCCCAGCTTCCCCTCCTTGTTACGCTAGAATTGCAAGCTGTATCTGAAACCAATCCCCAAAATTATATTTCCTGCCAGAAATGTCCGTGCATGGCATTTTTTTTCATATCAATAGACATTTAGATATCTTTATATACCAGAAAGCAAGAAAAGGCATGCCCAAGACAAAAAATAATGAGTATATTGTAAATACTAATTAAAATTAATTCCCCGCTGCATATAACTTCAGGTATCTCAATCTCTCTTACACGCAAACACCTGTCACACTGAAATGCATAAAGAAAGCCAAGGGGATCCTATGATTTGACTCTCAAATCTGAGATTCCTATCTAATGTTCTCTCAGTTAAAACCAGATGTTTCCTTTTCAGGTGTGGTTTAACAACAAAGGCTGGCATGCCATTGGTGCCTTTCTCAATGTGATCAACAATGCCATTCTCCGCGCCAACCTACAAGATAAAGAGAATCCAAGCAACTACGGCATTACGATCTACAATCACCCACTGAACCTCACCAAGCAGCAGCTCTCTGAAGTTGCCTTGTACGTCCTGAAATGACAGAATGAGGGATGGGAGGGAAAGGAATAGAGCGGGGAGATGAAATGTATCTCTCGTTGTCAAAGGAACATTAAGTCTAAAGTCTCTCTTCATGTAGCTCCAACAATATAAACCAAGATTTCAATTACAGTTGTCCTCTTTCTAAAGATATATTTAATTAAGAATCTGGCTGAATAAGTCAAAAATCAATTTGTCACCTTTTCATCTTTCTCTTTACTAGGATGACTACTTCAGTGGATGTTTTGGTCTCCATCTGTGTCATCTTCGCCATGTCCTTCGTTCCAGCTAGCTTTGTAGTTTTCTTAATCCAGGAGCGTGTCAGCAAAGCCAAGCATCTCCAGTTCATATGCGGTGTGAAACCAGTAATCTACTGGGTGGCCAATTTTGTATGGGATATGGTAAGGCTGCATCTGTTTGACACTTTTAGTTTCTCTTCCTTTTGTTCACAATCTGAAACAATGCAGTTGCCATGCAGAACTTTGATCCTGTATTATATCCTGGCTTGTTAAAGACTAATATAGAACCTGAGCAGAAATTGTAGATGTTGGTATAGGAATACACATTCTCTTAAATATTAGAAGCTGGCTCTATACTGTATTTCCAAGGATAGATTGCAATAACCATAAAGAAGATAGTGGTGCCACCGTACTGATTATTTAGTAACACTGATGAGTTTCAGTTTAATTACAATTTCAGCCAAGTCCCAGCCCTGCATGTGTAATAATGTTCAGAATTGATGTAACAGCTGTGGAGATAGCAAGTAGGATGCTTTGAATCTGAAAGTTGACACAAACTGCATTAAAAGCAACAAGAAGACTTTGTGGAGATTGGGGTTTCATCCAGTCAAAAGAAAAGAAAAAGGAATTGCAAAAGTGCAACCCAAACACTTTGGATCATCAGAATCAGAATAGAGCTGGAAGGGACCTTGGAGGTCTTCTAGTCCAGCTCCCTGCTCAAGCCAGGGACCCTATATCATTTCAGACAAGTGGCTGTCGAGTCTCTTCTTAAAAACTTTGAGTGATGAAGTATATTATGAAGTATATCAGACATCCTTTCTCCTTTTCTGTGGTTCCATCAAGTCCTCTTAGGCCAGTGGTTCTCAACCTTTTTAATGCCGCGACCCCCCCCAACCGGTCGTAAGTCGAGGACTACTCAACCGGTCGTAAGTCGAGGACTACTCAACTGGTGCAGCACCGTTTGCAGAATGGGACTTTTGGCGGGCTTAGCAGGGCAGAGACAGCCTGGACAATTCCTGTTGGCTTTTGAAAGCCAATAGAATTAGACTCTATTCAAGAGCCAATAGAATAAAAGGGAGTAGCACAGCTTAGGAAAAAAGGGGGGGGGGAAATGGCGGACTGCGTTATTTGGCGACCCCCGTGAAATGGTTGTTCAACCCCAAATGGGGTCCCGACCCACAGGTTGAGAACCACTGTCTTAGGCTATGGTCAATTTGTATCACTTTTGTCTCCTCGTAGTTAGCTTGAGAAGATCCAATTCTTAAAAGGATTGCCATGACCATCTTCTATGTAACTTAAATGTGATATTCATTTGCATCTTTTAATCTGGAGCTCTTCTGATTTTTTTTCTCTTTTCTTTGAAACGTACAGTGCAACTACATTATTCCAGCAACTTTGGTCATTATCATCTTCATCTGCTTCCAGCAGAAATCCTATGTATCCTCAACCAACCTCCCAGTGTTGGCACTTCTACTTTTGCTCTATGGGTAAGGAAAAGGCTCTTTTTGATTCAGGGGTGGGCAACCACTCATATAATGCATGAAGAGACCTCAATGTCCGTCTTGTGTTCTTTGCCAGGTGGTCCATAACTCCTCTCATGTACCCAGCATCTTTTATATTCAAGATTCCTAGCACGGCATATGTGGTGCTGACCAGCGTAAACCTCTTCATTGGCATCAATGCGAGTGTCATCACTTTTGTCCTTGAACTATTCACCAGCAGTGTGAGTTCTCACTGGTTTTTCTGCAGAATTGATTCTGTAGTGAGTTGGTGTCGAATGCAGGTGGAAAGCAAGACATAGTTGTGTTGCCACATTTAGGACTTCTTCCAATTGCACAATATTTTCTAAATGTGTAATTGAAAGGGAAGACTCTGAATTTGTGAATGCAATAGGAAGTATACACCTTTGTACTATTGGAGAAAGGTAGAATGCCCAGTTGAGATGGACATTAGAAGATGCAAACATTGCCTGGATACTAATTCATAAACAGGAGAAATCTAGCCAGTCACTTAGTAGAAGACTTTAATAGAAATGAGGGAAGAAATTGGTATCAATAGTTGTTCATCTAATTCAGGGGTAGGCAACCTTGGCTCTTTTATGACTCGTGGACTTCAACTCCCAGAATTCCTGAGCCAGCCAAGGTTGCCTACCGCTGTTCTAGTTGTATGAGCCATGGTGGCACAGTGGTTAGAATCAGTACTGCAGGCTACTTCTACTGACTGCCGGCTGCCTGCAGTTTGGCAGTTCGATTCTCACCGGCTCAAGCTCAAAGTTGACTTGGCCTTCCATCCTTCCAAGGTCGGTAAAATGAAGACCCGGATTATTGGGGGCAATATGCTGACTCTGTAAAACTGCTCAGAGAGGGCTGTAAAGCACTGTGAAGCAATATATAAGTCTAAGTGCTATTGCTATTGCTATTTTTAATTCTGAATTCTGTCTAAAATCTATAATTCTGAGTGAGTGAGCATAAGTTGTGAAATTAAAATGGAACTTACATTTAAACTGTGAGCCTGGAATTATGTTTGTTCACCACTGAAATAGTGGAATCAAAGCAAATGGATCCTAGCTCTGTTGTTAGATTTGCCAATCCTAGCCCAGACTATCCTTTTTAATTTTGAAAAGTAAAGAGGAACACCACTTTGTTCCTTTTTATCCAGATGATTGATTGATTGATTTAGAAGAAGAAAAAAAAACAGAGGAGGGTACAGATTTATCCTTTTGCCCTAAACATTTTATATTTTAAACCAAAGCCAGGGGGGACACGGTTTAAAATCATTTAAGTCTTATCAAAGCAACGAATGCTTAATGCTTTCAATGCTTGCTGAGTTGTAGACATCTGTCCTGTTTGTCAGTGTTCAAGCGGCTGATCGCCTTGGCTTCTGTCTTCTTTTAGAAATTCAACAACATCAATGACATCCTGAAGTCTGTGTTCCTCATCTTTCCACACTTCTGCTTGGGGCGTGGCCTAATTGACATGGTGAAAAACCAAGCAATGGCAGATGCCCTTGAAAGGTTTGGTAAGTAAGATGTTGTTCACAGTTTAGGATTTCACAGCCCGGGCCAAGAGTGTATTACATTCTGTTTTCCCTATTTTTGTAAGCCCCGAAACAGAAGGGAGGATCTGGTAGTATCCTTTTAGGCTACAGTAGCATGTTTTATCAAAAAAGTCAGAGGCTTTCGTGCACTATAGCTCAGTTCATTAGAAGTCTGGAGTAGCTAAACTGATGAGGTTTGGGATGAAGGGAACAACAAAAGAGAAAATAAGGTGGGGTGATTAGATAGATATGGGTTACGTGTGAAATAGATTACAACTCCTTTATCAATTAACCATTTTAATATATTAAAAAGCTGTTGCATTTGTTGAGTCATTCCAAGATAGCCTGAACTCTTTTTTTTTTTTTTTTTTAGTCTGAAAAGGTACTGCTGGGCTCTTTCTGATATTTGGCTACCATAGGCAAACAGACTTTTCCCCCTACAATGTCTGTTTTGTAATGCGTATCTTAGATTTTTCTAGCCATGAAAACAGGAACAGAATTATTCCTTTTCCATCCCAACTGATACTAGTTTATCACTAACCAAAGAGAGAAGCAACCTAGAACTAAGGAGAAACTTCCTGACAGTTAGAGCAATTAACCAGTGGAACAACCTGCCTCCAGAAGCGGTGAATGCTCCAACACTGGGAGTTTTTAAGAAGAGTTTTTAAGAAGAGACTGGACAGTCATTTGTCCGAGATGGTATAGGGTTTCCTGCCTGAGCTAGGGGATGGACTAGATGACCTCCAAGGTCCCTTCCAACTTTTATTATTGTTGTTGTTGTTGTTGTTGTTGTTGTTATTACTTCTTTTGATGCACTGTATTTTAAACATCCATGTAAAGGTAAAGGTAGACAACAGTGGCTTCTTGAGGATCTTTCTGAAGGCTGAACCAATTTATCTGCTTTCTCTGAATAGGTGAGAATCGCTTTGTCTCCCCTCTCTCCTGGAACCTGGTTGGGAGGAACCTTTTTGCCATGGCTATAGAAGGAGTTGTGTTCTTTCTCATCACGGTGTTGATCCAGTACAGGTTCTTTATCAAGTCTAGGTAAGAAATCCTCTGTGGCAATCGGTCCGTTGCATAGGAAGGGTGCATGGATACTTTAGGGCAGTGTTTCTCAACCTTGACAATTTTAAGGCATGTGGACTTCAACTCCCAGAATTCCACAGCCAGCAATGCTGGCTGTGGAATTCTGGGAGTTGAAGTCCACATGCCTTAAAATTGTCAAGGTTGAGAAACACTGCTTTAGGGGTTAGGCTGAGGCATGAGGACCTAAATCAAGAACGGACAATCTAGCTTCCTCCAGGTATTTGGGGGTGGGTGAAGGTTCAATTCTTGTTCATTTCCAGCTCATGCAGCCAAATGTAAGGAATTATAAAAATTATAATTGCAAACCTATAGAGGGGAGCATCTTACTTTGCAACTGGCTGGTAATTAGAGTAATTACAGTATCCCACACTCACATGATTGCCATTTGCAACCTTTCCTACAAAAGCAAGTCAAAATGGAGAAGCCCGCAGGAAATCACAGGTTGCTGCTTTTTTTTTTTGCCCATCCCGATGCTCATCTACCTACAACCCTTGCCTGCCAGCCTGCTTGCTTGGGACTCCCACCTCTTCCCATACTGCAGTCACATGAGATCCTCGCTTAAAGATGTCTGTGCTCCATAGATTATAATTGCATCCAGGACTGCCGGGATTCCTGTCACTAAGCAATGCAGTCACAGGATGTTGCACTTCGCCACCATGTTGTTTGGTGACAGAAATTCTGGTCTCAACTGTTGTCGTAACCTGAGGCTTACCTTAATGCTTGTTTACATTACAGAAGAAGAACAAAATAAATGTCCCCTCTGAAAGGGTCAGAAGAGGAGAAATGGGGGATCAACATTAAGATCAGAAATATTTTATTTTCATTTTTTATACTAATAACTCAAATTTATTTTAGAATTTACCATAGATCTGGTTTTAGTGATATTCCTAGAAGTTTGTATTTCTTCTTCTTTTTGTTTGGTCTTTCCCCTACCCCATATGTTGTCAATTACGATAACAATTGAGGCCAGAATTTTTTGTCACTAAGCAAATATGCTTGTAAAGTGCAACATCATGTGACCGCATTGCTTAGCGACAGCAATCCTGGCAGCCCTGGATGCCATTGTAATCCAAGTCTGTGAGCGAGGATCTCATGTGACTCAGTATGGGAAGAGGTGGGAATCCTAGGCAAGCAGGCTGGCAGGAGAGGGCTGCAGGTGGATGGGGTTTTGCCCATATTTTCTGTTCATTCTATTCTTCTTCTAGTAACATACCAAAACCAACTTTTCAATTTCAAATACTTCAATTATCCAATGCAATTTTGCACCCTAATCATAAAATTCATGGAGGCAAGTCTACATTTGTCCACAAGCAAACCGGAATCGAGAAGCATTCTGCTTTTACAGTGTGCCATAGATGTTCTTCTCTGATTCTGATGTTTGCCACCCTTAGCTTTAAAGCAGCGTCCCCCAACCTTTTGGGCATCAGAGACCAGTTCTGTGGAGAGAGTTTTTTCCACAGGCCAGAGGGGGCGTGGCTTTGCACGCTGCCTGCATCCCAGGGATGGGCCTTCGCTTGTTTGTGCATCCCAGTTTCTGGCATGCTGCAACCCGGTGCCAGTCCACATCATGGAGGTTGGGGCCCTCTGATTTAAAGCGTCTTGGGAGTTCATTTCTGTGATGTGCCTTTAGCTAAGTGTGAGTTTTAACTTTCTGTAAATTTGGAAATGTTCCACATATGTTATGGTAGCGTATCTGTTAAGTAGCACAATTCGAAGTTTCGGTGCTGAAGTAAATTCTAACGTAATATATTCCTTTTTCACTCTGCTTTCCAAAGACCTATGAATGCAAAGCTTCCACCTGTAAATGAAGAGGATGAGGATGTGGTTAGAGAAAGGCAGAGGATCATTGGTGGTGGTGGGCAGAGTGACATCTTAGAAATCAAAGAATTAACCAAGGTGAGAGAAACAACAAATTAAGCTGTATGTGTCAGAAAATGGCATTTTTCTCTTTGAACACTTATGCACCTTATCAAAGACTTGATCCTGAAGCCTACTGTCCCTGACAGTTGATTTTCACCCAATCTTGCTGTTGAAGAAAATTTCTCCTATGAGGGAGTAACTATAGGTCATTAAATGTGCAAATTGATACTATCCTTTCAGGGTTATAAAAAAGCAGAACAGAGTTGCTCACCTGTTAACTTGTGCGTGGTTTTCCTGAAGAGGCTTGTAGTTGATGTAAATGGAAATAAACAATAGAAAGGAAAATAACAATCAGGAAAACTTTGCCTGGAAAGAAAATTTAGGTAAAGGGGTACAATTTGTAAAGCTGAATTTGTTGTCATCTGCAAACCAATTTATGTTACCATTTCCAGAAGTACAGAATGAAACAGAAACCTGCTGTGGATAGAATCTGTGTTGGAATCCCTCCTGGAGAGGTAAAGCTCTCAAGTATTGTAAATTTAATGTAATATTACTCAAGGATTTAATGATACAAAGCAATTAGTGAAAAATTTACATGGAGTCCTGTAGTAATGGAAAGGCTTAAGTACATGGCTACATCATGGTAGTGATGTGGAGTGACTCCTTAACAATATTTTTCTTGCTTTGATTTTCTACACATAAACTGGTGCAAGTTTTCCCTAAACTTTAAAGCTATATTTTTTTTATATATTTCCATAGCATTCTGTATATAGTTTCTTGCAATCCTTATAAGAACTGTGCAAGAGCATTTAAAATTATCCCCATGTTTTATAGAATAGGCACTGCTGGTCTAAGAGCCCCTTATAGATTTGTGGATTTTATCCAAGAAATTTAGATATAAAGTCACTCACAATGCCTGGATTCTTTCTGAACTTCAGACCAAATTAAATTGTTCCCAGATCCCAGTATTAATGTCAGAAACTATGTTAAAGATCTGTAGGGAAAGATGGGACATATTTTGGTGATGTTGTAACTCTTAATGGTTACAGTGCTTTGGTCTCCTGGGCGTAAATGGCGCAGGGAAATCTTCCACTTTCAAGATGTTGACTGGAGACACTGATGTTACAGGAGGAGATGCTTTTCTGAAGGGAAACAGGTATGAAGAAAATGTACAGGTGGAATTCCTTTAGTGTCCACAATTGGAAACAGAAACTTGGTCATTAAGTGAAGCAGTCATTAATGGAGACTGCAGCTGTACAAGTAGTCCTCGAGTTACGAAAACTTGCTTAGTGAATGTTCAAAGTTATGACACCCCTGCCAAAAAGTAGTTATGAACAGATCCCAGAGTTATGTATGTTGCAACATTAAAGTGGTCGTTTGCACTTAGGAATGACCACAGAGACGCTGCCACATGCTACTTTGGTGCCTTGTCTTGAGAGTCCCGAACTGTCCATGCTCGCCTCCTGCACAGCCTTGGGTGCCAGAGCCCTTGCACAGCCAGGCAGAGAAGTGCTGGGCTGACCTCTCCACTCCCAGAGAGCCCCAGCCTCTCTCACAAGCGGGCACAGCCCTGCTCCACTATTTGCTGGAGTGCCGAGCCTGCTCGGATTTCACAAATTGCGCTGCCAAGGAGCTGGAGAGCTTGGCGCGTCATCATCCTGCTCCCCTCACTTCCTCAAAGCCTTCCTTTGCTAAATTGCAAGTGGGGTTCCTAAACAAACCTGCTTTCCAGCTTTGTCACGTATCTCCGCTGCGGCGTGCAGGGTAACAAGAAGTTTGTGGGACCAAAAAAATAAAGTTCAATCAGACCTTCCAACTTTGTGAGATCTTTTTTTTTTTTTTTTTTTTTGCAAGAAGGACACGTTCCATTACATTCGTAACTCGAGGACTACCTGTATTTATGCTCTTATTTCAGCTTTCCTTTGCTATGGAGCAGGCATGTCAAACTTGCAACGTCACGTGACGTCCGCGCAATGTATCGGGCCGGTTTTGCCTTTGGCGACAATGGGGTAGGCACGGCTTCCAGGTGACACGGTCCAGCCCACGGGCCGGCAGTTTGACACCCCTGCTATAGAGGAAGGTCATAAATGTGAGGATTGGTGACAAAATTACTGTTTCATCACCATCACTGCTAATGGTCACTAAATGAGGACTACCCTGTGGCTTTATCTATTCAGCCATTCAACAATTATAACTTAGCACATAGCTCTACCTCTGCCTTAGATGTTCAAGTCTGAGAATTCTGTCAAGACAGCCGGAGCAAAACTGGCAAGTCTTTCAGAAGCTGTCTCTTTTATTCACAGTATTTTGTCTAACATCGAAGAAGTCCATCAGAACATGGGCTACTGTCCTCAGTTTGATGCCATTCAGGAGTTGCTGACTGGGCGAGAGCACCTGGAATTCTTTGCGCTCTTAAGGGGAGTTCCTGAAAAAGAAGTCTGCAAGGTAAAATCAGGCAGGCAGGCAGAAGAACCACCCAGCTTAATTGCCACCACAAATTCTCCATGGCTGGTAATTAAATGGAGTGTACAGAAACAAGCATATTATTCCTGTCTCTTAAAAGAGACATGACATACATGCTTTTATTTTGTTTCACCATATTTGCTTAGAGTGTCTTAGAAAAACAATACAAAATTACAAGCAAAAACAAATAAATAAAAAAAAGATATAAAGACCTGGTTATATCAAATTCATTTGTACCCCACCCCACATCATTTTCAAGCCTATGTCAGGTAAATTCCTTCCTAAATGTGGGATATTTTACAATCTGGTCTATAGGGATTGTAGTGGGAACTTGTCTGATTGCTCGACAGTCCTGTTTTTTGTTGTCATATTATTTTATTATTTTCATGTGTGTCACCCAGAGTCTTTGTTGCGATGGGTCAGGAAGAGAGAAAGAGGAAGGAAGGAAGGAAGGGAGGGAGGGAGGGAGAGAGGGAGGGAGGGTCTTTCTTTGATTGCTTCTTGTCTCTTCCATTCTCAAGAAAGGGAAATTTATTCTAATTGGCTGAAATCATTTTTAACTTTCTTAAATGCATCCACCACCCACCATCAAATCCTGAGAAAGTCCAAAGGTTCTACAGTATTGCCTATTTGTGGGTATGAACCATACTATGATGCCATGGGATACATAATAGGCCTATGCAGACTCAAAGACATAAAGGTGATTTGAAATACGTGGGGCTATGCACACTGCATTGTCTACAACCCTTTCCCAGGATCACACAGCAGCTTCAAAGGACAGCCATGAGATTTGGGAAAGATGCAGCTACTTTAAAGAATTACAGGCAGATGTAATGTGAGCAACCTCCATCTTCACAACAAAATTTTGGTTGAAACGGACGTATTGCACAGTCTTAATAGAGAGCAGATTAATGAACAGGACTTGAACTATCCTCTGTTCTAAACTGCGGAGACTGTATTTCAATTCTTATGTTGCTTTTCCATCTGGCAGGTTGGTGAATGGGCTGTCCGTAAACTAGGCCTTGTAAAATATGCTGAAAAATATGCCGGCACCTACAGTGGTGGGAACAAGCGCAAGCTGTCTACTGCAATGGCCCTAATTGGGGGGCCTCCTGTGGTCTTCCTGGTAAGTATAGACATGATCACAATAGTAACGCATAACTCATTAAAATTAGGAAGACACCATGAAGAGTGTCAACCAAAACTATTTTGCTCTCAGAAGTAGAGTGTGAATGGCCCTCCCAGCCTCTTACAAAGAAAACAGATCAGAGTGTTATCTTGGCACTTGACACATGCTGTAAGAATAAACACAATTCACTAACAATTTAATGGACTTTTCAAAATATTTCAAAATCAGCTTGTTACGGTTGATATGACATCTCTCATTCCAATTGAGAAGGTTGATAAACTTCAATTTTTTAATATTCTGTTTCTAGAATCATTGGCTCTTCAGATGTTGGTTAACAACTCCTGTCCCTCCTCATGAGTTATAGTCTGTTCTTATTGGCAGTTGTCATTTTGCAGTGCTTCATGGACTATAATATCTCCTGCTGCAGGTTGGCAAATGAAGAAGGCAGCTTTTATAATCCTTTCTCCCTACCACACAATTTGCAGAGCATTTTTTTTTAATGAGAAAAAATCCAAAATGCCAATTGCACTCAAGATTTAATAAAAATGCAGACATTCACTAATTTCATTTAGCATCTTATTCAGGAAATGAATATTAAGCCCTTGTCTTCTGTAGTTAAGCCTGCATGACAATAAGCATTTTACTATGGCAATAATGGTGAAACCAATGCATTTATTCTGTGTAAATTGAAGGATGAGCCAACTACAGGAATGGATCCCAAAGCCCGCCGCTTCCTTTGGAACTGTGCCTTGAGCATCATCAAAGAGGGAAGGTCTGTGGTCCTTACATCTCACAGGTAGGTGATACAGTATACAAAAACTGTTTGGCATGATTTTCAACTTAGGGCCCATTTAATCTCCCTTTGTGACATATATTAGAAACATAACAGAGTGTTTCTGAGGTAAATTTTGCTAGGAGGGAAATGCACAAAAATTTAACGGCACAAGAGATCCATCTACCCGAGTAAAGATAAAACGAAGCACAGCAGAATATGCTAATAATCTTGTCTTCTTTTAGATGTGGCCACTTGGTAATAAAGCAGAAGATGCATTTTCTGAAATGTTTTCATTTTAGCTAGCAAGGCTTGTTTAGACCAGCAGAAGGCAGCATAAGCACCTCCATAGCCATCTCTTTCTTGTGGCCCTTGTTACTACAGATGCAGTATGCTTCCTATGGATCTAAGCTTTTTTTTTTTTTTTTTTTTGTGACCAAGGAAAGCACTTGGGGGAAAAAAGCAATGTTTTTTTCTAAAAAAAAAAAAAGGTGCTAGAACTCACACTCGTCATATAACCCGCCTTGCCTACCCTACAAGGTTCCATCCAAAAAATGGTGCTGGAACTCCGTTCTGGGCGTTCTATGAGAAAAAAAGCCGTGAAAAAAAGGAAGGTTTATGATACAGGTCCCTGCTAGAATTGCTAACAGTGGGAAAGGGCCGTTTCTCTCGCTTACAGAAGGACATTTTAATATCTTAAAAAGATTCCAAAACCTGCATATCCAGACCTTCCTTTGCTTAAGGAATTAAAACAGATGTGATTTTCCAAAAAATCACTAAATGTGTATGTTTGTGAAAGGGGAAATAATCAGCAAGCAGACAATAAGTAATTCCAGAGTTTATAAATAGATTGATGTAATTATTGGTGGTGTACAATGGGGGAAAATTGTATTTAAAAACTATGTTGTTTAATGTTTTTAAACATTAATGTTTTTACTGGGTTTTCTCTTTTTTAATTATTTTTTTTTCTGTTTCTTTTTCCTTTTCCTTTACCTTTCTATGATTACAGCTTCTATGTTTAGAACAATGACAAATAAGGGCAATTTTGTAGACATTTCTCATTATCTCTTAAGACAACATAATGAACTTAGTTCTATTAATGAATGGATGAAACAATGAATTTTAAATTCTAATCATTGTAAACTATTTACTATTTTTATTTGTCTCTTTACATCTTTTTTTCCGTTTATGTAATCATTTATTCTTTTCCTTTGTTATAATAAATACATTCTTTTTTTAAAAAACACTGAATATTTCATATGCATCTGGTTTTCTTCCCTAAATAGCATGGAAGAATGTGAGGCCCTCTGCACTCGAATGGCGATCATGGTGAATGGGCGGTTCAGGTGCCTTGGCAGTGTCCAACACTTGAAGAACAGGTAAAATTGCTTAGGCAATTAAAGACACATCAGGACCTTGTTGTTTATGTTACTTTTCCTTTTTATGTTTAGTTGTAAGCTGCTCAGACTCTTTGGCATTTATCCCAAAGTAATTAATATTTGAAAGCGTATAAAGTTGTAATCATCCATTGGACCCTCATCAAAGAAAAATGGTTGCCCTAATTTATCATGGATCAAGGAGCATTTTGAGGCTTTTCTCATTAACCACCAGGACTATGATTGTGTGGCCCTTTTGAAATCAATGGCACGTTTTTTCCAGGATCATAAATGACCTGTCAGAAAGCCAGAACGCCTTACAGCCATGATATCCTTTTTAAACTTAGGATAATCATACTGAGTATCTTTGCTTTCCTTATGTTTCAGGTTTGGAGAAGGCTACACAATAATTGTACGAATAGCAGGGGGGAACCCTGACCTAACCCCTGTTGAGAACTTCTTCAAGCTCGCTTTTCCAGGAAGCGTGCTGAAGGAGAAGCATCGCAACATGCTGCAATATCAGCTCCCGTCCTCTCCATCCTCTCTGGCTAGGATATTTAGCATCCTTTCCCAGAACAAAAAGAAACTCCACATAGAAGACTACTCTGTTTCCCAGACCACACTTGACCAAGTAAGTTGATAGCATGAAATTTGGGGGGAGGGAAAAACGCCTCTCAAAATAAGATCACGTTCATTGATCGTCCTCCTGAGCTGTAATAGCTTATTAACTTTCATACTTCAATTACTACCTTAGTTATTTCTCTGTTGATTGATATTCACTCCAGTCACAATAGGAGAAAAAGAGGATTAGACCTCTCCCTTTGAGGATCTCATTATTGACGCCCACATCTTTGTTCCCTCAGGTATTTGTAAACTTTGCCAAGGACCAAACTTATGACGACCACACAAAAGACTTGTCGTTGCACAAAAACCAGACTGTGGTAGATGTAGCTGTTTTGAGTTCCTTTTTGCAAGATGAGAAGGTGAAGGAAAGCTGTGTATGAATAACCTTTCTCAGAAGGATGCAATGGTCACACTGAGCAGAAGGAGACACGTTCATCCTTTCTGCGTTATGGATGGGATCTTCCCAAGTGGAAACAGATCGAGACCGAGGAGGTGGAGATGGAAATAGTAAATGGGACAATGTACTGGTAATCATTCAATGCAATGCAATTCAATGCAAACGAAACAATATTCCATTACAGAGGCAGCGCCTCTGGGAGATCTTGCCTTGTTGTACTGTTCTCTAGTGAAAGACTTGAATTTAGTTACTCTTACATTATGATTCTGTGAAACTCTAATATGGTGCCACTTGCTGCTACGTTGTCTTTTGCCATACTCCCACTTGTTTCTACTTAGTATGTTTTATGCTCAAAATTACGTAACAACAGTTCAGAGATTTATGGCCAGTGATTTATTTATTCACAACGCTAAGGTAGGCACAGCATCTCTGCCCAGGGAAAGGAACTGCTTGGGCACTACATCATTGCTGGCAATGAATGCATCAACAGAACCAGTGTCCAGCAGTGCGATATTGTGTCCTTATTTAAGTATTAGCTATTGGTCTGGTTGACCCATACTTGTTTGAGGGGATTGGTATAACAACCATTAGGGGCCTTAGTAGTGGGCCATGAAGCACACCCTCAAAATAGGCTGGTTTGAATTCAATGTTTCTTAATCGCTTGTAGGAGAATCAACAATTAACCATCGAAGACAACTTCTGTCCTAATAGTATGGTGTCCAATTGCTCATTTTTCCCTTTTGCTTTTGTTGTGGGACCGTTGCTGATTTTGAGTTTCTTTACTTAAGCTTGATTGTTGATACGTCTATTTTCTTGCAAAAGTACTATCTGTAGGAGAGACTCAGCAAACTCTGAAGAACTCTCTATTATCATCTATACTAGGGTATCTTGTTTTCCTGCCTACCACAAAATATCTAAATGCATACAGCATTATTTCCATCAATATGGAAAATTTTCAGTTATACCATCACTTCTGTCCTGTTTACATATATTTTTAAATCATACAATGGTGATCTCCTGCTTTGCATAGCAGAGATGCTGTTTCAGGGTTGAGGTTGGAGAAAGGCCTCCAGTCAAAACAGCTGGGGGTCTTGAAGTCTTGAATCTCCTGCGTTTCCATAGTCCTTCCATTTCTCTTACTTCGTGGCTATTATGTGGCACCTACGCTGATCTCCTACTCCAGATATGGATGGAAGGTAGGCATTAAAAGTTGAATATGTGGATGACAAGCAACTAATGAATAGATTTTCTTAAAAAAAAATGCCCCATTTTTCAGCAACTGTTTATTTGGAAATTTACATGGGAACTTTTTTTCATTCAGCCCAGACATAAAAAGCTAGGAGAAACAAAATGGCTACAAATATCTTTTTGTAGTACAACACTTGTGCTCATCACAGCTGGCATATACCAATATTACAGCCATGTCCCAAGCCAGGTAAAATTCTGAAATGGTTAGTTGCACTAAGTCCTTTTGAAGTCAGCAGGACATCAGTCTGAATCCTGAACAATCTTTTTTGCACCCAACTTTCAATGACCTGCAGTTTAGTTTCTCTTTCTAAGTAGATATTTTTTCTATAAATATAAATGCTCTATTTTAGTATAATTTTAAAACATGTTTGCAAATTTAACACAATTATAACAGAGGTAAACATTAATTGTCCAATCCCTTGATACAACAGTAACTCAAAATAATTGAGAGTTAAATGACCACTGTGTAAATTTGCAATGTAAGGCTGAAATCCTATACATGATGACCTGACAGATGTACTGATCACAATGGGACTTCGATAAAAGAATAACTGCATTATATTCCCATTGCTTTCAGTGGGGAGCATTTAAATCCTTACTTATCTGTTTCATTGGAAATAACAGTTTCTAGAAGTGCTTCTTGCTAAGAATGGCGATCCAGGCTGGGCTTGTTCCACACAAAATACTAGTAAATTACTGTGTACAAATTTTCTTTTGTATCAAATGAGTTAGCCAAAATTATCCTCATGCTCTCCGTATGATGTAAAACCACTGGTCAAGGAACTGAGCAAGAATATTTACTTCATGTTACGTGATTAAAATTGCTGTTATCCTTCTGCAGTACTTGTGATACTGTAAAGATAGTTTCATATGAATATATTTCTTATAGAAGTTAATACGTATAGTAAGTCCCTATTCCTGTGCTTTTCCTCCCAGTTCTGTTCCAACCGCCCTCCCCCTAATATATTGGTCCTTCATTCCAAGCACTTTATGCTGGCTGTAATGGGATCTATTTTTGCACTGGATTATCTTATAAACTTTGCAAAACAGTAGAGCAGTTTCACATATACGCAAAAACAATCTTTTAAGTTAAAAATCTTTCAACAGACATTTTCATGGAAAAACAAATATATATTTGTATTGCTAATAACTATTTGTGAAATATTAATAGGCATCTGTTAATTGCCTTGTATCAAGTAAAGAATAAAAGTGTTGCTGGTCTACAAATCATTAAGCGTTTGTGAAGTTCTTGTTAATATAAAAATTGTTGGTAGGAAATGGTACAGTTCTCTATTTCTCACAAAGTATTGTAGATGGATAGCTGGCTATTGCAGAATTAGAAAATGCAGTATATGTTTTAATAAAAAACGAATTACATTGATCAACTGAATTCCAATTTAAAAACAAAGATATTGAAGAAGCAATTATATTGTAACCTGGATCTGTATAATACCGTAAATGCCGGCGTATAAGACGATTTCCGTGAGCACTGAAATCGGCCCCAAAGACGGGGGTCGTCTTATACGCCGAGTCGTCTTATACGCCGGAAATACTGGTAGTTTCCGGCGTATAAGACGACGTTCTAGGAATGCGGCCTGGCTATAAAGACGGGGGTCGTCTTATACGCCGGGTCGCCTAATACGGCGGCATATATGGTAGGTACTAAATGATAAATTGCCATTACTCTTCAACAGCTGTGATCAAAGAGGGTTTGGGAGACCACAAAAATTTGACTCCGATGCCACCTGGTTCTGCTCTCTTTGCTAAAGTCCAAAAATTCTATGGGATTGTGTAGTCCAGGGGTAGGCAACCTCAGCTCTTTTATGACTCATGGACTTCAACTCCCAGAATTCCTGAGCCAGCTGTGCTGACTAGGAATTCTGGGAGTTGAAGTCCATGAGTCATAAAAGAGCCAAGGTTGCCTACCCCTGTGCTAGGCAAAGAACTTCTTTTAAATGCTTTGCACAGCCCCAATGAGTGGATTTTTGTGTAGTATAAAAGTGGATTTTCACAGCTATCCTGGGTATCATGCGCTGTGCTGGAAAAAAGAATTGTTCATCATGTCTGTCACACTTGGCTGCAGGATGTGCCTATTTTCTCCTGTGCACACCTGGATCTCGTGGCAAAGCTATCATGCATGATGCAACAAGGGCTTTGCTTACTAGCTGGCTTGTTACAGAGCCTGTCCCTAATTAGGGATGAAAGAGCATGGATGGCCAAGTCCATCCGGCTGACTTCTGTGCCCCAAGGGAAAACTGGATCCTGGATCTCCTTCCTAGCACAGCACCTTAACACTACATCACACTGGTTTTCTGGGCTGTGCTAGAAGGGAATGAATTCTAATCAGATTACAAAAATATTTGATATCCCCGGTAACTAACTTGAAAAAAGTTAATGACCTAGACCAGTGATGGCGAACCTTTTAGAGACCGAGTGCCCAAAACCTGGCCCCGCCCCCACTCCATCCCTGCCCCGCCCCCACCCCGCCTGCCCGCAGGGCCACTCACCGCCTCCAGGGCCCGCCGCAGATCGCCCAGGCAACCCAGCAGTGCCATGGCGACCACACCCTCTGCCCACACCCCACAGCATCAACTGTGTGATGGGGCGTGAGGGCAGAGTCTTGTCTACGCTGCCTGGCTGTCATGTTCTTGGCTGTGTTGCTCCTCGTGGACCACTCTCCTCCAGGGGGGCTGCTGGTGAGGAGGGGGTCACGGGGCGAGGCAAGGCTGGGGCAACAGCACGCATGCCCACAGAGAGGGCTCTGAGTGCCGCCTCTGGCACCCGTGCCATAGGTTCGCCACCACTGACCTAGACTTACATTTAAAAAACATTTTAATATGGGTGTCATGATTAAAATCGGAAGCAACAGCCGTTATTAAAATAGAAACACAAAATATATGCATTTCAAAAAACCATTTTAATGTTTCAATTCCAACAATTACATTTCAGGAACTGCAATCTTATGACTGGTTCAAAAATATAAGAATGTGTATGCTACATAATATGCCGCTGCGAGTGACTCTCTCAGAATAAATCAGTTTATTCGGTTTCTGCATTTGAACATGCCAGAGCTGGCTCTGAATACATGGAAAAAATTACTTGAATTTGAAAAGGAAAGAAAAGCCGGATGTTATTTATAACAAAAAATATTTTTTTAAAATGAAAGAAAAGATTAAGTTCATGATTTGCTGAACACTTTTCATTCAACTGAAGTTCCACTGCAAATACTTTTTTGGCTCAGTTCTACCAGAGTGATAAGCAGAGAAACAGAAATGTTAAAATTCCATGGTTAAGACAATGATAGAATTGTAGGCAGATATATGTTACTTCAGAGTAACGTAGCACTTAGGTTTAGGACAAGCAAAATGTGTATTAAAAAAAACCCTGACAATAATGCTTTGGGACAGTAAAGGCCATTTAGAAAAGATCCTTATTCATGATGTCTACAGTAGTTCAGAATTTTTTTTAAAAAATTATGCTTTTCTTAAATATTCAGGACTCTATTTTCATCTTTTGCAGAGTCTTTTTCACAGGTATATAACTATAAAAGGAAGGAGCCTAATACAAAGAATTTATGGAAGTTCCTTTTCATAACATAATTTAGTAAACCTTGAATTTTCATTTCACTGGGCAGGAGATTAAGCTTCCCATTTCCAGCAAGGGAAATAGGCATATAATTGAAAGAGAGACTAGGTTTGTATCACATTTTATAAATGGGGAAAATATAGCTGGACTATTAAAACCCTTAGATGTCCTTAACAGTGCAATGAAAAATATTCTCTGTCCATTACGCATTATATTTATTTTAATGGTGAGAACGCTGTAGGAAGCAGGAGGTTGTTCTGCTGTGATTTCAGGAATTGAACGCTTTCTCGAACTAAAAGTAAATTACACAGGCAATTAAAAGGTTAATAGTGGTATATAATTTTTTTTTCAAAGAAAGAATCCCAAAGGGAAAGGGAAAAGACAAGAAATCTTTCACTTACCAGCTGCTACTAACCGAGGATCCTCATGGGCATAGTGTCTTCCAGCTGCCCGACTATCTGGGCTCTCATTCCACCAAAGCACGTGAACTACAGAGACAGAAAACTGCAACTCAATAAAAATATGAATTAAATAGGCAATGCATTTATTAAAATATGTTTTGCTGAATAATCTTCATTCGGAAAGCTATGCCTATCCCTTGCTATGGATAGTAGTCATTTATACTGCATATCAAAGAATTCTTTTCAATTCACACCTCCATGGAATACCAGGTCAGGGCAAACACACAGACTATAAGCATTGTATATACAACAGCATTAATTATCATGGTTCTCATGTACCCAATAATTAAATTACTGAACCAAATTAATGAAATTAAATTAATTAAATCCATTAATTGGAATGGATTAAATTATTAAATTAAATGTTTAAATCATAGTTATTAGTTATGGTGATAAATCAATGAACAGTCCAATTATTCTTGTCAAATAAGAGAACCTGCAAGTTCTGTCTGAATTCCTAACCATTTTAATCACTCAGGGCTCAAGTTCTAAGCATGGGCTAAAACAGAATTTCTCTTAAGACGCAAAGAAAGTGATTATTCTTCTACAAAAGCCTGATTAGCCTGATCCCAGCGCAGTCATACAATTTTTGGTTGAATGACAACGTCGATTAGCAATGGAATTGCCAGTGCCAACTGTGGTCAGTAAACAAGGACTTCCTATAGTTTATTTCCCTTACAGATAATCTTTTCCTCTGAGTCAAGTCTGATTCCAGGCAGCTTTCTGAACATACACATTCAGGCCTTTTGGCAACACTATGCCTTCTTTGAAGGTATTTTTCAATTTTCCACATTAACCTTTAGCCCTGAATTCCCTGGCAAGTCTCCCATCCCAAGTATGAATCACATTAAATTTTCCTTAGCTTCAAGCCCAGATAAGATCAGCCATGAATTGAAGGCTATGTTTCCTTACTTCTTACCTAAAAAATGGTAGCCCAATATCATACTGAAATCTGATAAGCAATCATACCTCGGTTGAGTAGTCCATATTCAGTATGGAAGACACCAATCAGCTTAGTGTATCCACTATTTATGTGGGCTTTAATTGCAGCTTTAAAGGACTGTCCCCACACTGCTGGTCCACCAGGTTTCATTTGGAAGGTAACCAACTCATAGACTCCTGGAATGGGGGTGGGGGAGCAGCAACACCGCAAGAAAAAGATTCAGAATGTGTAATGTCTTCTCAATATATATTACGTGCACATTTTGGAAATGAATACAGATTTTGTACAAGAATGTAATTCGGTGCTGAGAATGTTTGAAGTTTTCACTTATGAATTTCTATCCCTTGCTATAATAGGGCAATTGAAAAATTATGAAAACATCAAATGTATTTAAACAAGAAACTAATATTGTTGGCAGAAATGCATGGAAATCATAAGTGCTATTCTCTTTCAACTGAAATGGTAGTTTTCGAGTTCAACTTCCCATTTTTCCACTTAGGAATTTTAACATCAGAGAACCTCTATAGATTGCTCCACAATTTCAAGCTGTGTGGACTTCAATCCCCAGAATTCCCCAGACAGATTAAAGTTGCTGAGATTTAAAATGCACTCTTAATGCGTGCTTATATGTATACATTGTACTTGCCAGAGGCACAAATGCATATTTTTCTTTCATGAACTGAAATGATATTTTAAGCTGCACAATAATTAACAGTGACAGTGCTAAGCACACACCTTCAGTAGCTGGGCTTCTAAAGGTTTACATTTTCAAAAGGAACCACAAACAATTACTATAACTAAACAGCCACTGGGTGATTGACTTTAAGCACAAAGTTCACCCACTATACGACAGCACTGCACTCGAGAAAAACCAGCCAGACTACACATTTAAAAATGCCAAAATACCCAGTGTCTCAATTAAGTAAATGTTCAGTGTACCATCTTTTTCAGAGCTGCCAAGTTCACACCAGGGGACCAGGTAAGTAATCTCATTCTCTTGTTTGTCCAACAAGGGCAGCATGTAAGAGATGTATTTTTCTTGCCACTCCTGATCTTTGGTTAATGCTGTACGGACAGCAGCCCTTTGTGCAAAGCTCTCTACAAACAAGGAAAGATATAGTAAACTTAGACATCCGCATTTAGCCATCTAGTATGTCATTTACGTTTTTCAGAATATATTGCTCTTTCATAGTTATTACTTCTTGTTCATCTAAAATCAGCCATTTTTTTTTAGTTTTCAGATTGAATAAAAGCCATTATTTGCTATGTTCCCATGACAGATTTATCCTGTTTTTTTGTTTTTTTTTTTACATTCATTCTTGCTTGGAGCCTAACATTGTTTTTTTTTAAAAAATTTTTAAAGGAACATAATATATTCAATTATTTATAACTAACTAATGATACATTAGCATATAATGTCCTTGGCCTGTTAATGTCCCTTGTTTGGTCATATGTATTTTACTTTTTTACCTGTTCTTCTTGCCTCTCTTTTGTGATTCTCTATATATTTTTCTTAACATCTAATAAAAACATGCCAAACAAGAAAGCAAAATGGACCTATGATAAATTCTTGTGCTTCTGATTGAATTCTAAAAAAAAAATATTCTGAATCAATCTCACCAGTTTGACTGTGGCTATTAAAATGCTGGGGTATTTGACCTTGTGAGATCTACCATGAATATATGCATCTTCTTTCAGGCAAGGTTGACTCTGCTGTTGTTGCTGCTGTTGTTGCTTTGCAGCAGAAACAGAGTATTGGCCATTGGCTTCTTCTGTGTTTTTTTTTTTAACTTCTCACTACCCTGGCATTCTCTAGTGGTCTCCCTTGCTTAGCTTCTCAGACCAGACAAGGCCAAGATGGGCATTGTGACCTGTTGAGCCAAACAAGCACACTAAGAACTGAACAAAAGAGTAGTTAATAAAGGACTTAAGATCCCAAGTTTTAATTTCAAATTCTAATTAGAATATTATAGGCAGAGTACTGTAACACCATGTTTACAACCAGGGAGCCATTCACATTCTAACCAGCTGGATATTCCTACCTTATCATTTAAGAGAACAGTTCCTCCACCAATTCACCTGGGAACCATGAATAAGAGATGGAAAAAGTCTTCGTCTTAAAATCTGAGAAAAATATTTAATTCAGTCCAGTTGCGGAAATCTCTGTAACCTTATCCTAGACCAGTTTTTCTCAATCTTGGAACTGTGTGGACTTCAACTCCCAAAGTTTCCTAGTCAGCTGGCTGGCTGGGGAATTCTGGGAATCGAAGTCTACACAGCTTAAACTTTCCAAGGTTGAGAAACACTGTCCCAGATATATTTCAATAAATATTGCCATAGAAAATATGGAAGAAATCTGCTTTCTGCAGAAATGGAACAGTCAGGAACCTGACATTAATCTGAGCATCTAGATTATTTTCCCTTTTTAGAATTCACAGTGTACCCCCGAATTCCTCACCCTTAATCAAAATGTAACTCCTTAGTTAATTAGATTTACAATTTTAATGAATGCATAATCTTCCACTCTATTTTCAGACCACAAACAATACCATTTCTTAGACTAAAAATAGAATACAGGAGACATGTTCTTTGTTTGGGAGTTTACTATTCTGGTTTGTAGGAGAGCAGTCTGTGCTGCCCAAAGACTCAAGAGAATACAAAAGTTGCAACAAGGAAGGGGCTGACGGGGCTTGAAGGCTATTTACAAAATTGAATGAGTCTTATAGCATTCCCCATAATTTTGAAGCCATGCTGATTCCAAATGTATATGCACGTTCTGACAGAAAAGTATTTTGTCAACTTTAAATCAACTAAATTGTGAAGTAACCACTTTTTATTGGACTGCAATAAAACTAGTCAGGAACTGGTAGTTGTTAAATGAAATTTTAGCTCTTGAGAGATGCTGTTTGGTTTCTTAAGAGTTTCTAAGATTTCTTATTTAAACTACACTGGCGGTACAGGAGTTTCTGCAGTGAATCTTTTCATATCAGTTGAATAATCTGAAGACATCCCCTATCCCATGGGAAGCCAGAATACCAATCTTATTACTTAATCCATTACACAATAAGTACTATAATACACTACGGAAACATCTTTCTCCTCCCTCCTTCCCAGGGTAAGGCAAGTCACTCTCTTAGCCTTTCAAAAGGTTCACCCTCACCTGGCTCTGCCCACTGACATGGGCAGCGGTGGGATTCAAATATGTGAACAACCGGTTCTCTGTGTGGATGCCACTTCCAGAAGTCCATTCTGGGCCTGGGCAACAAAAAATTAGCTACCGGTTCTGCCAAAGTGGTGGAAACTGGCTGAATCCCACCACTGGACACGGGAGTCTAAGATGTCATGCAACCCTGGGGGTGGTTGGTGGGTTGAAGATGGTCCGTCCCTCTGCCTTTTAACTTTGCAATTGTTCTTTTTAACTCTGTAATTCTGTTTTCTAACTTTGCATTATTTATGACTTTTAATACGTTTTTAGCATTTTATTTATAAACCATCCAGAGGCACAGGAATGTGACGAGCAGTACAGAAATTTGATAAATAATGTAAAACTATGCATACAGTACCATATTTCCAAATGTGGAAAACTTGATTCAGTCCCCCAAATTCTAGAGTCCAGTATCCAACCATTGGGGAATGAAGTGTGCGAAGGTGAATGTTTTTACTGGTGAGGTCCAGAAAATCTTTCATCTTGTTTGGCTTAACTGTGTAAGTACGAAACTCATAGAATGTGCCATCGGTCTGTCGTGGCCCTGTAGCAAAAGATGAGGCCTGAAAATAAATAAAAGAAACATACATAAATGTTGATAATAGTAATGAATTAGTTATTCAAATAAATATGAATGAATGCAAATAACCTGCAATATCTTTTTCTTTCACATTTGCAATGTGATGTGAAAAAGTAAGAGAAAGACTACTGCAATTTGGTGCCACAAAGTAGAGAATCTAAAATTAAACCCATTTTGAGGTGAAAGACTAGGAAAAGCTGGATTATTATGCTAACAAAAGTGGCCAGAATTCCCACCTTGAGGCACATTCAATTTTTTAATATAAAAGAATCAGCTAAACTATGAAAATCACAGTCATCAGATGTGGCAATGGTCACCGATGAATGGCTCAAAATGGTTTAAAAGGAAACAAACATTCACAGGGTTTAGTAACATCAATGGAGAGTAGTGTTAATGGTTACATGCTGAATACAAGTAGGATACTGAGTAACAGAAGCTGAGAAGAGACTCTTGTGCCACTATACATTCTTGGCTATCTGAATCTGAATGGCTATTGGGTAGCACAAATTGCTGAATTAAATGAGTCTATGGTGTTTTTTTTATTATTATGTTCTTAGAACATCTTATTCTCTGGCTACCAATGACAGCTTTGATTTTTGACCCCTCTATAAAACTGCTAAATTCAGTTTTTGTAAAAATGTGCCCTGGATTCAAACACTGCACCAGGCCAAAATGCAATACGTTTCATTTTTGTTACGGCATTGGGCGAAAAATAGCCACTGTAGTTGATCCACCATAGCTTTGCACAATTACAAACCCTGCCAATAATTTCAGCAAGCTGTGTTTTTATAGGTCTTTGTACAAGCCTGGAATTTTAGAACTGGACTTTGGCCTTTTTTAATCTTAGTCATTGTTGCTATACAAACACCAGAGGCCATGGCACTGGTGTCACTAAACTTGATTTATTTTGCAATTAAATAAAATCTACAGAGCAATAAACATTCCTTGTTTTTGTTCAAACTAGTAGTATTGCACTAGGAATTACTCAATGCAAAGCACTGATTACTCCACCTGATCCAACGGAAGATAGAAAAAGCAAACAATGAGAGTGATATGGTATTAATTTCAGTGTCTAGATAACACTACAAAAGTGGGGGTTAGATTATTCACTAATTCCTTTTGAGCCTCGAGTATATATTCAGTGCTCTTTAACAAATGAAAACATTGTAATCACATCGCATTAGCTTCATTGCTGTATTTTGCCTTCTCAAAAGTTGCTGGCAACTGAATATTACAGGAGAGATATAGGGCCTTTGGAGCAAGGGTGCAATAGAAGAGATAGTGAATTTGGACTGCAACATTTGAAATAATCACTAGGTGGCAGAAAAGAGATAAATGTGTATCATGTATGCTGCCATCTGGTGGTCATCTTGATTTTGCAGCACAAATTGAGTAGCCCTCCTATTAAAACATGCCTTCAACTATGATGAATTATTCATCCAGTAGTTTCATCACAGCCACAATGTCAATATTCAAGATTTCACTTTACATATCAAATGTGGCGCTTCTGGAAAAAAGATGTTTTGTGTCAAGTTAGCCAAATGCCCCAGTTATATAAAAAAAGGAGTTTTAGAACAATGCATATATTTTTATTCAACCAAGTTCAGAAAAACCAGGGAAATTTAATAAAGATTACGGAGCTGAACTGATTAGAATACAGAGAGCTTAAAAATCAGTTTAAATCTGCATACATCTGCAAAAATTACTGGATGGCCTTTGGCTTTTTTGTTAGTTAACAGATTATTTGATGATAAAAGTACAAAAGGCAGTTATAATGTAATTAATGATACATCCACAAATGAGGAACAGAACAAAATACTAGAATATAAGCTGCAGAAGCAGGAGGGGGAAATGCATGTGGAACATTTTATTTTTTTAAGACATAAAAACAAATCAGTGTGGGAGTTTGAATGCATACATTTACAGCTAGATCAGCCCTACATTGGTTCTACAACAGAAATGTCTGTTTAGTGTAGTAGTTAAGGTGCTGGCCTAGAAACCAGGAGACTATGAACACTAGTTCTGCTTTAGGCATGAAAGCCAGCTAGCTAATTCTTTCACTGCAACCTACCTCACAAGGTTATTGTTGTAGTAAAAATAAGAGGAGGAAGGAGTATGATGTATGTTTGCTGCCTTGAATTACTTATAAAGCAATAGGCAGATAAAAAAAAAATCAAATGTCATCTAGTGTGCATTAGTACTCATTCCTTCACAAATAAGGATTCTTTTGATATCAACACAGCAAATGTTAAAGAACATTTAAGGCTCCATACTTAATAGTTTTACAGAGAAAGTGGATTTAGCAAGGGTAGCTGTCTTGCACAGGGAGAAGATTCCCATCCTCTGATCAGCATCTGCCTACTCTAAACACATGGAAGGAGTCTCTATAGTTGTCCCATCACTTTGTTCATTTAAACAGTGGTCTTCTAACCATCAGCCCAAACCTGTAGGAGTACATGGGAGATGGTGGTTTAGAATGAATCAAGAGGAAGATGGTAGAATAAATGACAATATCCATGGACAGGCAACAAAGGAGAATAGGAAGGGGATGCGTGTCCTGCTTCTAATTTTAGAGTTTGTGGGAAAGTACTCTTTATCCTGTGGCCTTTTGTTTCCTTAGCTGCCAACATTTTGTCCAAACGCTAGAAAAGGCAAGGCGAGCCAGAGAAGGCTTGATCCGCATACTTTCTTCAAAGACTTTTGTCCAACCCAAACTCAAATCCAGATCTGCTTAGGGGTTTTCAAGTCCTTTTGCATCCAATAGAAATTTCCTGCCAGCCGACTTTTTTCTCCTAGCTTCCTCGGCTCTTGGTCTTCTCCTCACCGCTCCTTTTCTCCGTCGTTAACAGCAAGTGGCAAAGGTTAAACGGAAGACGCCGCCGACGCCGCCATGCTGAGCATCTCTTGCAGGGACGGCCCCACCTGTTGGACGTCTGCCTGCCCACTAGTTCTGCGCTGCACACAGGAACTACGAAGGCGACGGCGCTCGTCCCCTGCTTCTGTCCTCCACCCCAGCGCCTTCCTTCGTTCCCTCCTTTTACCTGGGCACTGACCGCTCGCGCCGCTGCCCCGACTCCTCTGAGCACTGCCCGGGGACCCTGCATGGTCTAATAATTGCCCGGGCGCCGCAAAGACAGCAGCGCTGCAACAGCAACAGCCAAAGCACGTAGCCAAGCTTAAGGGCGGCAAACTGCACTTCCTACTGCCATCTGACCCGCCCGCCGCAACCGCATCGAGGCAAAGCATTGGCCGACGAGAACCTCGTGGCCGCCTCCTCATCAAGCGTGGAAGGGCCGCGCCGCCTCTTCCCATCCCCTTTCCACCACGACGTGTTATATGTGTGTGTGTGTGGGGGGGGGGAATGCGGAAGACAAAAAGCTCTCCGGGACGCGGAAGTCCTACTTCGTAGCTGAAGATATGGTTAAAGTGCAACTCTCGCCAACCTTGATCCTTGGCCAGGATTGCTGGAGCTGATAGATGGTAATCCAGCCACTCTCTTGGGGTTTCTTGGACTTAGTTCAAACGTTTCCCCGCGAAACTCCAGGGGTCATGCTTGAGCGTGTGTGAAGGGTTGTTTTGCAAAGGGAATTAAATATTACGCAAGGGGGAGGGGGCGTTTTTAATTGGATTTCTCGTTTCTCTGTTCCAGAATTATTAGTTCCAGCATTATTTATTATACCGTATAAATCCTCAACTAAAACCTTTCCCCGGAGCTTCCGGTAGGACTATCACAAAGAGTGGTAGAAATGCCTATTTTGTGAATACCGTACTGTATTGCCGGCTCTCTATTAATGAACTGAAAAGTGGAATTTTACTATTGCGTGGAGGGGATTAAGCTATACACTGTATGGCCCAGACTTCACGATATAAAGATCAAATCATGAAAAAGTGAATCCACATTTCCAGTGCCAGCAGGTTCCAGTGTACAGCAGCACATAGTAAATCGACCTGTGTTTACACATTCAGGCTAAGGCAAAATGAAACAAATGGGTGACATGCTTTGTTTTGGTCCGTCTGGCAGCCTTTTCATACTGGGTGTCCTTCAGATGTGGTGGACTTCAAATTTGGAAGAATTGGAATTGTCTAACTCATCTGAACAGAACCAGGCGCACACTAGATGCAGAATTAAAAGTCACAATTTTTCCATGCCTTAGCTCAGTGGTTCTCAATCCTTCTAATGCCGTGACCCCATAATACAGTTCCCCATGTTGTGGTGACCCCCAAGTGGGTGTGGCCACCAATAAGAGGGAGTAGGACAGCAAGGGAAAAGGGAAAAAAATGGCGGACAGCGTGGTTTGGCGACCACTGTGAAATGGTCTTTCGACCCCAAATGGGGTCCCGACATACAGGTTGAGAACCACTGCCTTAGCTTTATGTTTTCAAACTTCTAGAACTGCAGAATCAAAGACTGAATTAAAACATTAAGAGGAAGGTGAATGAAAATGAAGTGGCTTCAGTTGTAGTAGCCCTTTCTCAAGTTTACGGAGTGTTATTTCTAATATGTAAAGCAGGTGTGTAGTCTAGGCTGACATATCAATTTAGATAAAAGTGCCATTCATGTTTATTCTCAGAAAAATACACATAATATTAAAAATGACTAGAAGAATCAACTCAAGTTCAATTTTCAGCCAAAGATATAAGAATTAGAATTAGATCTGGGATGTATGAAACTTTTAAAAAACGAATGTAAAATATTCAGTGAAAATATACAATATTTCAAAATTCTGCAATGTGTTCATGATTTTTTTTTAGATTGAATAACATCATATCCTTTAGATTGTAAAGATGGCATATAGAATCTACAATCTGCCACTTAAGATGCCTGCAGAGTTATGTAACATAGGCAGAATGAGTGGAACTGCTAAGGGGCAGAATAGGAAATGACAGAATTGCATACACACAATCCAGAAAATCTATTTAATTTTGCATTTAACAATCTCAATCATAGTGCAGTAATGAATACCATAAAAAGTTCAGATCCATCACCAAATATACAAGAATAAATAAATACATTTCAGCTGTAATAAGTGAGATTTCCTTCTCTTGATCTCACTGCAATCTATACATTAATCATGAGAATTTCTTGATTAAATAACATTGTGACATCAACTTTTTATTACTCATACGAGCAGTTTTAGGTTATTATATTTTATAATTAGTTTGTTTTTAGCTTCATTTGTAAGTTAAGATATTTAACTATAAGTGTAATACCAGAAGGAAAATATTAATTCAGACATATCCCCCGTTTTTTTATTCTGAGCTCTAAACATTTAAGTGCTGATATTCTGTACTAAGTCATTATTTACCAATAGAAATTGAATCTATTTTTATGCAGATGATTAGAAAAGTATCTATTTGAGACGGATAACATGAGTTTCCACAAATAATGACTGTTATTCAAAACTACCCCCAATCTGTCTTTGTAGATAAAAAATGCCAGATGAGGGTTGCAGAAAATAATTTTTATGTACTGTCGTTCAACTGGAATAAAGCTACTTTAGAGGTGAAAATGATGCAGGAATCAGGAGCATGTTTTGCTGGGTTTCCAAGAACTGAACATTCTCCCGAACTGAAAATAAGAATTAAAATACACTCTCTCAAACTTATAAAAAAGCAGTGATAGGCATTCCAAGATACACAGTAATATCTTACCAGCTGCTACCACTCTGGCATCTTCATGGGCCATATGCCTTCCAGTTGCCCGGATATCTGGATTCTCAAACCACCAAAGTACATAAACTGTGAAAGTAAAGCAAGAACACAGTACTAGCACAGGGTGTACATACAAATCTATAGGACAAATTATGACATTCAAATTCCAATGTCTACAAACAATTTTCTGCCTCTAAGACCTTCTCTGTACAATTCTGTAAAAGACACAGCTAGTCATAGAGGTGAGTAAGGAAAATTAAGTATATCAGTTATGATACAGAGGCATGGTATTGCTCTAGAGGGGGAATGTCCAACCTTGGCAACTTTTAAGACTTAAGGACTTTAACTCCCAGAATTCCCCTGTCAGCATGGCTGACTGGAGAATTCTGGGAGCTGACGTTCACAGGTCGTAAAGTTGCAAAGATGGACACTCCTGCTCTAAAGTTAAATTACTGTATTTCATGTTCTGCGTATTAAAATTTCAGCTGTAGTCCTAGCATTTCCCCCCCTCAAATAAAAAATGGGTAAATGTTTTCCAAAACTTCAGAAAGCTATTGCCAATTAGCATAGATATGAAATAGATGAAGCAACAGTCTGGCTCATTGTAAGGCAACTGTCCTAAATATTTTTCTCCAAATATTTAGATAATACTCTTAGGATGTTAGAAATGTGGATGCATAGCCATTTGCTATGAACATAACTTGTTTGAAGGGCAAAACAAAAATAACTTTCAAAAGGTCTTATCTTTTCATCATTTTAGCCATTATCTATCCACTGCAGGATGAAGGCCTCTTCCACATGTTTCCAACCAATACGAGTGTATTAGCATGTGCAAGAAATAGACCATAATCTGCCACGCTGGTTCAATGTGGGTTGGCAGATGTGATTGGTGTTAGTCTGGGGTATCCATCATAGCCTATTTGCCTTGGGAGACTCTTCTGGACATATACATGTCTAAAGACATAGCCCACAATTTCATTTACCCACAGAAGTCTCTTCGCCTCATCAAGGCTCTGATCCTAGGAGTCTCATCTTTTAAGTATGACTAAATCTGGACCCACCTGACCCCTTTCCGTCTTGTTCCTGTCCTATAGTAACAGATGTTAACTGAGCACATATGAAGTTATGGATCGTAGGAATGTTAAAAATATATATTAGGGCATGATTTTTTTATTGGAAATATGAAAAATATGAGCCTGTACCTGTATTAAGAAATCCATATTCTGTGTGGAAAAAGCCAATCAGTTTTGCATAGCCTTTACTAACATGTGCATCAATAGCTGCTTTGAATGAATTTCCCCATAAAGCTGGTCCACCTGGTTTCAGCTGATAAGTCACCAACTCATAAACCCCTGTAAGAAAATGTCATTTTCAGGTTATTATAGGTAGTGGGATAAAAACAAGCAACTCATTTTTTACAGTATATTATTTTTATATTTTCACCACTGATCTAAATTCAATTTCATTTTACTTTTTGCTTTAAATCTACGCAAGCTTGGGTTTAAATTTACTTTTGGTCCATAATTCAGAATTACATTTGTTTAGGTATGCCCATCAGTCCACAGATTCCATGCCTGTCTCAAACAGAAGAGATTTAAATATAATTTGACCACTTAAAAAACCCCATTTTACCAATATACGAAATCATTTTAAGAGACAGCAGTAGACATAGTAATTTCTCTCACACACATACATACACAAATATAAATAAGGACTAGAAAAATACGATACCTTTTAAAATGAGATTAAAAGAATGAATATTTTGAAGTATTGTTTGGTTTCAGTCCATAGCTATGGAAAGTTGCAGAAATATGGCAATTCCCAATTTTGTTTCTCCCACTAGCCTGTGGGGTTTTTTTTGGGGCATATATGTATCTTTACAGGCTGGTTAGAGCCAGGGTAAAAAAACAGTAAGTGAAAAAGGAAGGGAGCTGAAACTTATTACCTCAGTTAAGATTTATGGATTCCAATAACATAACTAGGTGTGGTCTGGGTTCTTTTCTTATCTTTGGAAGCCATTTGGGGGGTATCAAGTTAAACCGGATGTGACAAAGACTGTTGCAAGGCAGGAGGTTATTTCAGAAGCTGCTAGTGTGTTGTCATCTTGGCTCGTCCTCTTATTCCTCAATAAGAAACTAATGAATATTTTAATCAGTTGCACTCCATAATTCTAGCAAACCTCTGTGATACCAAACCCACCAATATTACTATCTTCCTAGACCATTTCCTCAAACACTTTCTAAATTTCTGTGGAATTCAATTCACCGGCTTTGAAAATCAGTACAACAGGTTAAGGAGCAAGAAAACAGACCTTCTTTTGGTGGTGTTCCCAATTCACACCAGGGGGCCATGTAAGCAATTTCCATATGCTGCTTATCCAGAAGTGGAAGAATTGTTGCCAGTTTTTCCTGCCATTCTTTATCATTGACTACAGCCTTCCTTACAGATGCTCTGTGTGCAAAATTATCTGTGGGAGGAAAAAAAAAAAAAAGACTGAACTCCTAAAGCCATGTCATAATTGCTTCCATGATAAAAGTACAAAACTATAGAGAAATAAACTTAATATTTTATAAGAAGTTTTAACTTAATATTGCTACTAGAGAACAGAACTTTCTCAAATGCAGCCTTGGAATATGCAGTCTGCCCGCTCCTATTTTCTCTTTGAGAACTTCATATGATGTTTTGCTGAGCCATGCACTGAAGCATAATACTACTACTTAGGAAAATTGTGAATTAAGCTCCAAATGGTTTCAGCAAATGTCAGAGACTCCAGCTGTTGAAAGAGAAAGACCAGGGCCTTCTTTAAGCAGTTATAGATTGTGAGCTCCGATGCTTCAGAATTCTCCAGGCAAGAATGGGAATGTCCATTGCCAACTTTTCTAACTGGCAGGCAATCTGATGTCCTTTGGCAAGCAGGATGGTTAGTCTGGCCTTTTTCTATTGCTTAGTTAACAAAATACCAGTTTATGCTGGCGTATAAGGCGACCCGGCGTATAAGACGACCCCCGTCTTTGGTGCCGAGTCGCATGCCTAGAACGTCGTCTTATACGCCGGAAACTACCAGTATTTCTGACGTATAAGACGACTCGGCGTATAAGACAACCCCCGACTTCGGCGCCGATTTTAACGCTTGCGGAAGTCGCCTTATACGCCGGCATATACGGTAGTGCTTTTAAACTGGCTTCATTAGCCCCAAAGGTCCTGAATCTCTTTTGGATGTTGTTATTTGTAACCCTGAGATGGTATCCATATAACCTAGTAACAGACTTCACAGAAATAACTTTTAAAAGGCACATTCAACCTCTTTGAAACAATACCATGCAATTCTTACCATATTTCCAAATATGAAATGCTTTATTCATTGCTCCAAATTCAGCTGTCCAGAATCCAATCATTTGTGAGTGAACCATACGAATCTTAATAGATTTATTGACCAATTCAAGGAACTCCTTTGCCTTTGCTGGCTTAATGTCGTAAGTACAAAGTTCATAGATAGTGCCAACTTCCTGTCTGGGTCCCGTAGCAAAAGATGAACAAGCTTGAAACACGTTTGGCTTTAAAGAGACAAAAGCATAAAAAAATTAGGTGGAAATGACAGTTTCTGGATTTGCAATCATGGAATATATAATTTGATCAATAAGATACTACCTGGGAATTTTAGCAACTAACATGTTAAAGCTTCATTCATGTTATAAGTTTTGCATTTTAACAATATAGGTAGTCCTCGACTTACAACCACAGTTGAGCCCAAAATTTATGTTGCTAAGTGAGACATTTGTTAAGTGAGTTTTGCCTCATATTACAGCCTTTCTTGCCGCAGTTGTTAAATGAATCACTGCAGTTCTTAAGTTAGTAATACGGTTGTTAATTGAATCTGGCTTCCCTATTGACTTTGCTTGCCAGATGGTCGCAAAAGCTGATTACATGACCTCAACTGTCATAAATATGAGTCAGCTCCATTTTGAATTTTGATCATATTACTGTGGGGATGCTGCAACGCTTGTAAGTGTGAAAAACAGTCACTTTTTTCAGTGCCACTGTAAGTTGAGGACTACCTGTAATTCATTGGGATCAAATGCAAGTTTCAGTGCTTTAGCACTTACTGTATTATGCCATTCATCTTGAAGACGTGTAGAAAAATCCAAGATAGAGAGGAAGTAAGAAAAAAGAAAAACTGAGAAAGAGTTCATTCAGTTAATGATCTGTATCTTCCTAGACTCCCAAAATCCATTATAAAGGAGGAGGTGTTATGCATGAAAAAAATGCTCTGGAAGCTCACAAGGGGGGTTTCTGTAATTAAAAGTCTGGTTAAGCAACTGCTTCCTGAACCTGAAGTGCAGGTGGCATTATGACAAACATTTTCAGTAGTACACAAGAGCTCATAAAAAGATACGGAAGAAGTGATGATGTCTAAGGAAACTTTGATCTGTGAATTACAATAGTACCTTCAATTGTTGCCAGAGAAGAAGACATTTTTAGATCCGGACTTTCTTATACAAATGTATTCACAAAGTATCATACACTTCCAAAAGTAGAAAGTGTTTCGGACTCTGTTCAAGTATCACATCTTTCATTAGAGTAACCTATTTTTTCAAGCTTATGTCTAAATCTGGAAAAGAAAATGCTGATGCTTTAAGGAATGTTTTAAAGCTTGAAATCTCCAAAGCAGCTTTTAAAAACGTATTAAGAATCTTCAAAGGAATTCTCAACGCATTTGCATTTTTTTTTTCAGCTCACAGGAAGACTTGAAAAAAATCAGGCTGGTTTGACAAAGGGCAGACAGGTGATGCTGCTGTCCAACATCTGACACACTCTTTCCAAATAATTTTTTTTTCAAGCCTTAAGATACATACAGAAAATGGCAGGCACACATCAATGAGCTCAGAATCAGAAACAATATGCAGAGGGTTTGTATTTTCCAAGTCCTAATGGAAGTAACTTATCACGCATAAAGTGACTCTAATGTAAGTTATTATTGTAAACATTTATCTAGAAAAAATATTGAAATAATTAAGATGTACCTATGAAATGGAGCAATTTTCATTTTTAATAAAAGCAAATCTTTTTATCAACCAGATTCTGAATCAAACTGAATCATGTTAAGAAAGTGTTTATTCATGAACATATACTGAATTAGTTCACATGATTAGTCCTTACACGGTTTATTGAATAAACCAATTGCCTGGGTTCACACATTATGTTGCAACCTCAATGGCCCTAGCCAGGAACTAATTAGAATTCAGAGAAATAAGCTAAAACGAGGGTGAAATGCCAAAAGTATTAAGAGTATTCCAAAGAAAAATGTATGCCAATCCACATCTCTTCAACTTGCCAGAAATGGCAGCAGATGGACCAGGAGTTGCACTGTATACTCTCTTAGGACTTTTAGATTTTGATGAGGTTCAAACTTGGTGGGATCTTTTGCTACTTTTTTATATAGAAAGGACAGTGAGTATACACAATAGCACCTGATGAAACCTTGGTAGCACATCTTATCAGTGATTTAGTTCCAAATCAGTTAATCCTGGCCAGAGATTTTTTAGGAAAGGGATCCTAGTAAAAAAACATCTGGGGATGGTCTGGTGACATATCTTGTCAATAACTTGGGAATCCATATAATTAACCCTCTGATCATTATTTTTATGGGAAACATTGTTTCTAGTGTGCAGCATCTGGAAACAGGGATCAAATTAGAGAAACCATGCTGTCCTTTTTCTCTGAATTGTTACACCAAGTACATATTAAAGGCAGTATTTCTCAACCTTGGCAACTTGAAGATATGTAGACTTTAATTCCCAGAATTCCCCAGCCAGCAAGCTGGTTGCAACACTGCTCAAGAGTAACCTATACACCATGCTGTAATTCACAAAGCTCGCTAAGTAATTTTTTTCAGAGCATGCATAGGAAGAAATTTATAACACAAATATACTGGAGTTGACCAACACTGAGCTTCAGGGTTGAGTGACAGTGGTCTCTCTAGACAACAGATTTCCTGCTGTTTTGCCAGCAACTATGGCTGACATTTTCTTAAGAATTCTCTTGTCTAGACCATGGTCACTTTACCCTGAAACTCAAGACTGCCTTGCAACACAAAGCTTGCTAAGTAAAACACATTTTGTCTCGGCTAAGTAACTGAGTGACTGGCTGAGAATTACTCAGCTATGTTATATGTGCAGAGTTAATGTGATTCACAGCACTATCTCCTTGTCATGATGTTCCATGATGCCATTATATACTGTACATTATGGTATCCATAAACTATGGATTGCAGACTATAATAGTTTGGTAAACCCAAATCAAACTATATTACAATTTAACATTTTATGAAGTTAGACAATTATCAACAACAAAATCAATACATTTCACGTATCCTATAAACAGAAATTCTTTCTACATCAATTTACACGAGAATCTACATTTGATTTGATTTTATAAAATATGCATACGTCCAATATTCTTTGGACTGAAGTGGCATAGAAGCCTGAATAAATAATAAATAACAATATTCTGGCTATACAGGGCAGAGAATATTGACATTTGTGACACTGTCTTTCAGGAATGTTTTCTACCTTTACTAATTTTTCAACGGGAAAAGCACTGATATCTTCCAAGGAAATGCAAGATTTCTAACACAATTTAGAAACTACCATGCTAATCAATGAGTAGAAGCACAGCAAAAGATGTGCATGTAAGCAGTCCATGGTAAAATATCATGATCTGTTTCATTTAGGAACCGACAGTGCATTTTTCATAGCATCACGCACCACTGCTCATCTCTGGCGTTAGTTCATAACATGCTTTCCAAGCCGTAACTTTCAAGCCCCAGACAGAAGCGCTGCATTTTTCTTGGGTAGCATTTCTTCAAAGATGCCTAAAAATTAATACACACATATATTTGAAATCTCACTTCAATCAAAAATCATTCCATTTTCTCCTACATCTCTTCCATATTATGAAAGTCAAAATCTGATGTTGCAGAGATTTATTTTATTTTGATCCAGCATGTTTTTTTAAAAAACCACTGAACCATTGGCGCAGCTCAGCTTTAACTTCCGCCATGTCATGTCAATAAAAATGTTCAGTCAGTAAAAATGTTATTTGTAAGGATAAATCACTAGAGATTAATAGTAAATTACAAAGTAAAAAAATACTCATAATCCTAAACAAAATTTAGACATTGGCATTAAGGTCTCTTGCAGCAAAAGTTAAAATTGATGCAGTTAGACCTCCCTACGCATACAACATATAGGAGGAATTCGTTTTTTCAACATAGCATAAGCACAAAACATACTGACGTGCTATTGAAAAATGCATTTGCTATGCAAATTTCTTGTTGTACCAAACCTCCAAGGCTACTAATGACAATGATATTTTTATCTGAAATTGTCTAGGACTGGTAAAATCCTCTGAAGAAAATTATGTTAGAAATGTACTACTAAAACTTGCCCATTTGTGGTAGAGAGAAAAGTCATCAAATGATGCTTTTTTATACCATGGGGAGAAACAGTATCATTTTCTCCACTCTCTGGAGAAAAACTGATTCAGTAAAAATGGGCCATCAAGTGAAGAAGTGAAAATGGTATCAGATTTATACTGATAATTTGTTGATGATAATTTACTTCTTCCAGAGTTTCCATATTTTGTTTTTCTCTCTTAAAGGGACCCTGTCCCTTTAACATTCACATAGGCTTACTTAACGTGCAAAAGTATTGATGGGAGAAGCATACATGTTTGATTTGTTACACAACTCTTAAAAGCAGAGAACCCTTCAGAGAAATGAATCCCTTTATATTCTGTCAGCTTCTACTTATACATTCTTAAGAGTTCATTTCCCAATTATCTTTCAATCAGCAAACAGTTCTTTTGCCACTGTTTCTGTCAAAGTGAGCTCGATTTCTGATGATTCTATGATATGCCCATTTGTTTTCTTGGCAACAACACAGAAATGTGGTTTGGCTTTTTTCATAGTGCCAAACTCACACTGTTCTTTAAAAAAAAACATTTAAACTGTTAATACATTCAGAGTAAATTTATTGATGAATGCTCAGTCTAAGACATGAATATTTGGAAAATACTCCTGATCAACTGAATATTTCAGACTTGGGACAAATGAAATGAAATGATATTTGAGCTTCAGAAATGGAAGCACATTATAAAATTAAAATCTCCTTTCAAGTGAGTTTGAATCTTAGTGACATCCTGGAGGCAGATAGACCCCTTATGTAGGTATGTAAATAGAGGAAGGCAGAAAGGAAAGAATCAAGGGGGCATGGTCGTATGGAGCCATATTATATCAAATACTATACTATACAGGTAGTCCTTGGCTTACGATCACAATTTGTGTTGCTAAGTGAGACAGTAGTTAAGTGAGTTTCCTCATTTTATGACCTTTCTTGCCAATGTTGTTAAGTGAATCACTGCAGCTATTAAATTAGTAACACGATTGTTAGGTGAAGCTGGCTTCCCCATTAACTTTGCTTGTCAGAAGGTTGCAAAAGATGATTACACTGCAACTGTCATAAATTTGAGTCAGTTGCCAAGCATCTGAATTTTGATCACATGAAAATGGGGATGCTGCAATGGTCATAAATGTGAAAAATGGTCTTACATCACTTTTTTCAGTGCTCTTGTAACTTTGCTCACTAAATGCACGCAACCCGTCTCGGCGAAAGCGAAACACAAGAGTTGCAGCTTTATCTTCCAAGAGGGTCTTAACTGAAATCGCAATAAATCCCGGTCTGTTTTAAAGGCTGCATCGCGGGCCTTGTGTGCCGGCATCTTAGCAACAGAGGGGGAGAGATAGATAACCTTTACCGTCACTTTTTTTTTTTAAATGTGGGCACACTGGCTCACATTAAAACTGAAATTGTTGCCTGCTCTGAAAAGTGTACACATACCTAACATGCATATTGACATGCTATATACATACATATCACCCTTATGTATAAATGCATCTAAATATCAATCACTGTCCATCACTGACAGTGGCGGGTGTATGGGGCGGGTGTGGGGTGAGGAGGAGGTGCGATCCCGCCCGCAGACCTCTTTCTCTAGGCCAGTCTGGAATAGCAGGTCCCATATGGAAAACATGTATAACAAGGTCGAGCAGGCTCCTAACGATCCGCAGGCGGGCAGAAAAGGACAGGTGGGTTTCCCAGGGGATTTACCTGGGCGCGGAAAGGCTGTGCCGCTGCTGCTCTTCTGAGAAGGCGGCCAAGAAAGGAGGCCACGCGGAGACCCAACATGGCAAGGAAATCAGTCGGTGCCCAGAGCCCACGTTGAAGAACGAGAGGGAGCCACACTGCCCTTCCTCTTTCCTTACGGAAGCCCTAGGGGACCAAACACCAAGCCTTGGTATTAAGAGCGGAAAGTGGGCGGGCGGGCTGGCGCGGGAGGCGTATCGCGAGGCGACACTTCCGAGCGGCGGGAAACGCGCGTGATTTGATTTTGCGCCTTTGAGTAGCCCTTTCGCTTTGCTTTCACACATCCGAAATCTGTTTTAACACGCGTTGCTATATACTTGCCTACTGAGACGAATGGGCTTTTCTAAAACTCCGAGGTCCCTTTCTCTGTTGTTCCCACTGCTGTTAAAAAAAAATGGGATCTCATCTAGTGTTGCTGCTTCAAAGCAGCAGATTTCTTTAATAGCCCAGTTTTTCGGGTGATAGCAAGGCTGGGTTCACAGCGAGCTTCGGACAGGTGAGTTTTGGACGAGTGCTTGGTGCCCGTTCTTTGATGGGTTAATGCAATATTTCTCAACTTTGGCAACCCATCAAAGAATGTGGACTTCAATTCCCAGAATCCAAAAATCAGCATACCGATTGGGGAATTCTGGGAGTTGAAGTCCGTACATCTTAAGAGTTGCCAAAATTGAGAAACACTTACTTTAATGTTTCCTTTGAACTCAGCAATGTAGATCAGTTGAAAAACTGTGATTAAGGTAATCACAGATAACTTTACTGTGGTTGCATTAATCACGGTTTCTCAACTGATATATATTACTGAGTTACTGAGATAACTATCATGTTATGATAACTATGACAGCCCCAAAGGTTAGTTTGTCCCTGTCTTCTATTTACTTTGAGGGAAGGATATTATATCCAACAGAAGTTTTTCTTTGACATGAACAGTCGAATAATAGAACACTTTAGCAGTTTAGCTTATTTAACAATTTAAAGGAAGTTGGATTCTCACCTATCAAGCCATTATTTAATCCAGTGGGCCTTAACCTGGGTGATATTGCCTCCCAGGGGGCGATTTCATTTTTCAGGGGGGCAATGGAACGAAAAGGGGCAATGTGAGGGTGAAGGAACAAAAAGGGGGTGATATGGAGGCGATGGAGGGAGACGTTTTGGGGACACTCTTGAGACTTTTTCGTACAGTGAATCGCTGTATATATGTCATACAAAAACGTCAGATAGCTCGCTATTAGTGGATTGAATTGTGTTTTCAAATGATCCTCCAGCTAGCTTCAGTACAGAACACCGTACATATGTGAATACGCATCGTTTATCTTTATGCGCGTTGCTCAGCAGCCTCTACCCATATAGTGGTGCACCATTGGCCAGAATGGGTAGTGCTGGAGGGGGGAGCGCTTCTTTCGAAACATCGCATGCTGAGTGGCTGTCCCCTGTGACATCAGCTGTAATGTTGACATCACAGTTTGAGTTTTCAGCTTCGTTTTCAAATTTTTGTTGTGTGTCTCTCTGTATTGTACTTTTTTAGCGTGCACTCCAGTTTCATGTTATATTTTCTTTGTGTCTTTTTAATCTTTTTTATAGTGTGCGTGACTATATATACTTTCCTCATATCTTAATTTAGTTTCAGAGTTTTCGTCTTGAAATTCTTAGTTCCTGCATTGCGGTTTGTTCTTATGCCCTTTTTATATTTCTTTTTGTGTCTTAAATTTCACTTGTAATTCTATCATTAAATGTTACTGTTTTTCTTTTCGGGCATTTCACTTTCTTGCAATTGAATTTTGTTTTCAGTGGTCATTACATTTAAATGTCTTGAATAAATAAGATAATAATGAAATACATGTTTCACGAAGTTTGGGAATAAAGTGCCGGGTGGCACCAAAATTTTTCACACAGTTGAGATATGGGAAAAAGACTGGAAATAAACTATTTGCATCGATATGTCCTGATGACAATTTTAAAGAAAACAAAAAAAGTGTTTGCATAAATTGAAGAATTATTTCCTATCTTGTGATTGAGAGGTTATGTTGGGGGAGAGGAGCGATGACAACTTCTTCATTGGCTCAAGGGGGCGATTTGTTCAAAAAGGTTAAGAACCACTGATTTAATCCACCCATGAGAAGTAAAGTTTGCCAAGTGTCCAACAGTGGTTGGATTCATACAACATGCTAAGGTGACACCAAACAGGCCACATGTCAATGTGAAAAATGGTGCTTAAATTTATCCTGGGCTCTAGCTGAAGGAAAGCTCATTATGCAGCTTTAAATTTTATATTTGACGCTTGAACTAGGCTCAAGAAAATTCAGTCTTAAACAGTTCCATTTCTTCAAAAATGGCAAACTGCTCATGTTGTTCAACCAATGGGAAATAAAATGTTAAAAAAATCAAAATATGCAATAGGGCTACATTTCTGTGCCTCTAGTCATTGTATATTTTTTCTTGAGGAAAACACATCTAACAGGTACACTGAAACAATATTGAAAATAAAACTTTTAGTTAATCTGGTCACCCTCAGCAATGAATATTAAAAACTGCACAACTATATTCTTCTGCCTGTGTTTCACTGTTTTGATTGGCAAGTCTTGGAGTTCTTTAAATGCTGCCACACTGCTGGGGATTATTTTAGCCTGGAAAAGGCTGATAAGACAATCTTGTCTCCACAGAAATTAGATTATGAAATCCCTGATCTATAGCCATGCTGAGTAAGCATAATGGAAATTGTAGTCCAGTGAGATATCTGGGGACCCGGATTTTGGAAGAGTCGTCTAGTATAAATGTGACAAAATGCTTAATACTAAATCCTTAAATCGATCACACTTTTAACTGCTTTGCTGAAGTTCTACTGCTCTTGCCTCCTTATTTTTCTAAGTTAGGACATTTTATAAAGGATTATACATTTATGCCAAGAAATTGGTTAATTAACCTGTAGCATAATCTTCACGGTAATATTTCACTTGAATCACAATCATAAAAGCATGGATTGTCAAACGTCATTGTAATTTTGTCATTATTTTAAATCAGTATTTAATTATATCTATTCATTGTGTTTTTAATCATAATTTTTATTGAAACGAGGGACTGCTAATGCTTAGAAATGTAGCACAATGACTGCATTTTTTGCTGCCGGCATTTAAAATGTATAATGTAAATATGCTTCTCAAATTGTTATCTGAAAAATAATAGGAGGCTATTGTTAGGTTTGTTCAGCAAACAGAAACAAAAAATAAACTCAAAACTTCTGTTTTTAGTAGTATCAACTAAGTGCCGATCTGGTTGTAGAATATATCTGGTTTCTTCCAGAACCTGTGTCAAGAAAAGAGCGGGCACAAATATTAGCCATTGGAATATAACAGCTTGGTTCTGTGGATGGAGCAGATAAAGGTGAAGCTAGGATGGTCTAAGGCAGGGGTAGGCAACCCAAAACACTTAAAGAGCCACTTGGACCCGTTTCCCATCAAAAACAAAACACTGGGAGCCGCAAAACCATTTTGATATCTAAAATGAAGATAACACTGCATATATCCTTTTTTACCTTTATTATAGGTGTGTGTGTGTTTGTGTGTGTGTATGTGTGTGTGTGTGTATATATATTTATGTATATGTATGTATGTATGTATATACACACACACACACAGGTAAAAAAAGGATATATGCAGTGTTATCTTCATTTTAGATGTCAAAAGGGTCTCTCTCTCTCTCTCTCCCTCTCTATCTGCCCTTGGTCTGCCACTTCTCTTCCCCCGCTCTCTCTCTCTCTCTCTCTCTCTCTCTCTCTCTCTCTCTCTCTCTCTCCTATCTGCTGCTCACCTGACAAGCTTCAGGCTGTTGTCCAACAAGATCAGGGGTAGGCAACCTCGTCTCTTTTATGACTCATGGACTTCAACTCCCAGAATGCCTGAGTCACCCTAGCTGGGCTAGCTAGCTCTCTCCTGCCCTTCCTGCTTCCTGCAGAGACGCAGCAAAGGGAGGAGCTCCGCCCAGTAAGTTTTTCAGCTCCTCGGAGAACACTGTGAATGCACTCTCTTTTTTATACACACACACACACACACACACACAAAAACCACACACACACAGAGAGAGAGAGAGAGAGAGAGAGAGAGAAAAGCAGGGAAGCGCAATTCCTGTCTCTGTCTCTCTCTGCAAAGGCAGAAGAGGCTGGGAGCCGCAGGGGAAGGCTCAAAGAGCCGCATGCGGCTCCGGAGCCGCAGGTTGCCGACCTGTGGTCTAAGGGCACTTTGTTAAATTTAAGAAAAAAAATACTAAGAAATGGGTGGAGATAGAGAAAAGAGAGTATCCTGTCAGATTACATCACTTTATTTATTTATGTATTTATTTAAATAAATAATTTATATGGCTGGCAGCCTCACAACAGTGACTCTGAGTTGTGTACAAAGATTAAAATCCAAGAATTAAAACAATAATTGAGCTGCACTGTGATAAGATGGGCGTCCAATAAATGTAATAAATAAATAACCCATAGCACCCAGGTAAGTGACACTTTCCAGTCATAAAAACACATCAGCCACACCAGGACTAGCCTAACATCCTGACCCAAACATCTGGAGAAACAGTTAGGTCTTCAGAACTTTATAAAAGAACAGTAGGACTGGGGCCATCTGGATTTTCATGACAATGCTTATGTTTAGCACTATTTACTGTTGTTGTTATTAATTGCGAAGTCGTGTCCGACCCATCGCGACCCCATGGACAACGTTCCTCCAGGTCTTCCTGTCCTCTACCATTTTCTGGAGTCCATTTAAATTCACACCTACTGCTTCAGTGACTCTATCCAGCCATCTCATTCTCTGTCGTCCCCTTCTTCTATTGCCCTCAATCTTTCCCAGCATTAGGCTCTTCCTATTTACTGTATAAATCTTAAATAGAATAAGAATCTGTTATATACTGTAGTTGGGTAGCTTCTTTTACAAGAAATTTGATAACATGTTCCAGTTCAAGATGTGGACATAAGAAAACCTTCTCATTGTGAAGGTTGTGGGGATAATGTTTTAGCATTTATTTTCTTCCCTCCCCCTGCCCCCCATTATGTATTTTATTTTGTTGCAAGCCACCTACAATAAGATGAGATGGGTGGGTATATAATAAATTCAATAAATAATAGCTGTAAAGGCCAGTATAAAAGTAGACTATTATTGTAACAATTGTTCCTCATTTTGTATGTGAAAAAAATTTCTTGGAGCAATTAGCATACAGCAATGCAGATTTTGAAATTTCAGGCTATATTAAAATATTAATATTAAATTATTAATCTTTTTTAAAGAACATCTTTTAGCAGTAACTGAATTTAACACTGTATAGATTGGTTTCTACGAATAAAATTAATTATAGGATCTGTATGAAGTTCCCTTATTAAAATGTTAAATAAAACTGGTTCCTTTTACGTCTGGCTTGAAAAGAATAATATGAAGAATTGGCCCATCTATAAATAAATGCTTTCAGCTACATTCACTGTACTGTATAGGCAGTAACTGTACAATTGTGATGTTTTTATTTCATTGGCCATTTGTTTAGAATCACAAAGGGAATCCAGGAAGATAAGTTTGTTTGACAAGAAATAATTCTATTTGAAAGTAAAAGTACAGTATCAGTTTCTGCAGCTATAAAACAAATTCATATCAATTTTCATTCAATAATACAAATCATTATATAAATTTCCTTACTAGATTGGGCCCCATATATGTGAAGAATACATGCAGGGAATGATAGGCTGGGATATAAAACTGAATTTAAACAAGCAGCAAAATCCATGTTTCTTTAATTTATGCCTGAGATTTGTAGCTGATGTTTAGCTTGGTCACTGATTAATTTTTAAAAAACCTTGAGGGAATTGCTTTCAACTCTCTTTTGCTCTTTAGACAGTAGACTGAAACTTCTTTAGGTATGGATATGTGATTTTTTTTTTAAAATTTAGGGTGAGAGGGGAAAATCTTCAATTTACTTATTTCATTATAATTTCATCAAATTATTCATAAAAGATAAAAACTCTGTTCCTATATACCAGTGTCTCTGAACCTTAGTAACTCTTAAGATGAATGGACTTCAACTCACAGAATTCCCTTTCATTTTCAAATTGCTAAGGGTCATTAACACTGCTATACTCTGTACTATACAGGAAGGTTATGCAATTTTCTGAACAACAATATAGAAATGCTTTGCCATTGCCACCTTCCAGACTATTTTTACATCTTCTCAATCTAGCCTACATCTGTTAGATTTCATGGAAGTCTTCTATCCAAGTACTAACCAAATTCAAATTGCTTTAGCTTTTTCAACCATAGTCATGGCAGCCTAAATGCTGTTCTATGTGAACATTTGTTTGTTTGTTTGTTCCTTTGATGCTGCCCAACTCCAAACGACTATGAGTAGCTCATAGTATATCAGATAATATAAAAGCAATAGGATAAAACGCAACAAACAGCAAAAGCAAACTTGAACAGAAGGAAAACAAGAAAGAATAAGATGGCAACCTAACAGACACCCCCAAAATCCCAGAGACATCTAGCATCCAGTCAAGGAGGATCCTGGGAGAATAGCCTAGTTTTTTTAGGGCACCCTGGAATGCCAATAGGATGGGTGATATCTGAACCTCATTCCAGAGGGTAGGCAACCCAACAGAGAAGCCACACTGTCTGGGTCCTGATAGATGACATTATTTAATTGAAAGAAGTATGCCAACCTTGTTAGCTTGAATCGGTCGGGCCAGTAACCAAGGGAGATAGGATATCTTACATATAAATGGGCCCTCTGCCATGTAGGGCTCTTACAGATAATAACCACCATTTTGAATTGCTCATTGAAGCAAATTGGAGCTAGGGCAGCTGAAGAGAAGTTTTACATATATAATGATGTGTGGGAAAGACCTTGGGAGACGGAGTGAAGTGATGCTGCATAAAGAATGGCAACGTAAGTGGGTGGGGCAAGAGACTAAGAAGGGATCCTCCCTAATTCTTTGAGCTGTAAAGGAGATGGCAGGAGATTTGTATTTTCAGACTACATTCTGTTAGTGTAGCTTTACAATAAAGTAGAATTAGCTTATCTGTTATCTTTTGTGTTTGGTCTGCCTGGTAAGACTGGCAACATGAGTATTCCGAGGCACGCCCATCACTGCGTGTACTGCTGTATTTGGCACCATGATGAAAGATTTACAAAGTTGAGTCAACAATGTAATGTTTGCACAAGCTAAAGTATAGGATTTTGAAATTTCGTATTCTGTTTCTTGCAGAGAGGAACCCAGAAGGTTATGGAGGAAGAAAACTATCAAGACATGTAAGCTTTTTTTGTTGTAACTGTTGTTGTTCATGTCTATAAATAAATAATAATAATTTATTGAATGTATATGCTGCCTGACTCATAGTTATTCTGGGGATTTATAAATACAAAATTTAAAAGAAGAAAAACAGTAAGACAAAATAAAGAGTAAACACGGCAAGAATAAGAAAACCGGACCAGAAGGAAGGAAAATAATCCACAATACGTAAAGGGACATTCAGTTACTCTCTCTGAAGACCCGGGAAGAGCCAGTTTTTCAACATCCTTTGAAACATCATGGGGGGGGGGGAGTCATTCAGATCTTCGCTGGAATCTCTTTTCAGAGAGCAGGTGCTACAACAGAGAAAGTGGGCTTCCAGGGTCCTGATAGCAGGAACTCAGAGCACCAAGCCTACAAGGTCAAATCAACTTGACAAATTAAATGAGAGACTGGTGGTCTTTCCCATAACTAATAAATACCTGTATTTGTAAGACATACAGGATTGTATCTTGTTAGGCATATAAATCTAATAAATATTTGTGCTGACTCCTCTCTGCAGTTCACTAAGTGTTGCTTCTACCTTGTTAAGTTTTAGGATTCTCATGCCACTGGTAACTTGTTGCTCCTGAGTACAACTTTAGCTTTGCTTCAGGGTTGCTTCTTTGAATAGCAAAGACATCTTAACGAGATAGACAAATCAGCATGACTCGGTGGCTGTGCAGGAAGCAGCTGGCAAATTGAATTATTACACAGCACTGAGCCTGGTTACTTGAGGGACTGCCTGCCTCCCATAACATCTGCCTGGCCAATTTGATCCTGCAGGGTTGGGGATGCTCCAGGTTCCCCCAGACATCTAGACAGCCCCCATTCTGCTCTTGTTCAAAAGAGCTCTGAAAGCCTGACTCGTCACCTGGGCTTCGGTAAAGGGAAAGGAGACCTCTCGCTTCACTACACTTGCCATCATTTATCTTTATTTTTTACGTTTTACTGGTTTTATTGTAATTTCTTTGACCTGTGAGCTGCCAAGTGTTGTTGAGAGTTGGGCGGCCGACAACTTGAATAAATTCTTATTCTCTGGTCAGACTTTTTATTTATTTATTTAATGGCAAAATTTAATATAGAATGGAAGACTGGTCAAGTGAACCAGACTTTAAAATACCATAAAAGATCATACTATACAATAGTATAAAATGCTGTAAAAGATACACGATAAAAGACCAGCTTGACCAACGGGAGAGGATTACTGACTGCAAAGTCCTAATTGCTAAGTGCTATTTCCAGGATCAGAGGCAGATTGCCTTCCAAAATCACAAGTTGGGGGCAAAACTCTTGCTTGTACAGTCACAGCTCTTTGGCATTTCTGCGGAACAGGATCTGAGACTGAATCAGTCTTTGGCTTGCTCTAGCAGAAAGAAACTCTTAAATTGTTTAAAATGGAATCTTCAGGCATATTGGAGTGTCATGGGGTTTTGTGTATCAATCTGAATTCTATCCAGCAATGTGGTAAAAAACTGAGACTTGCATGTCAAATATACATGAAAAATTGAATAGGTGACTAGACAATAAACTATTGTTTCTTCTAAAGCTGCTTGCACTGGGGGGCTTGGAGTGTTTCTTAGGGTAGTGGTGGCTATTGTTTCTTCCATATCTACACTGGATCATGTGTTTAAATGCTTTTGCTATTTTTGATCTGACAATACTCCCAGGAGTTAAACAGACTTTTGCGTCCACAGTCTAGCATAGGGAGGGAACTGTAAAAGAATCACATACTCCTGTTCCCTTATGCAGCAATAAGAGAGCTTGCTTCAAACTTCCTGTAAATTCTCAGATGACACCATTTAATATATCTATTCAATATTCTCCTTTAAAAAATATATTGGCCTGGCATCCAGAGCAGTTGGCCCTAGACATCATGAGCATTTTATACAATGTACCTAGTGTACAAATGCTCTGGAGCCCTGGAAAATATTAAAGTGCTGATTTAGATCTAGTAGCTTGGCTCTTTTTAGCTGCTTCTGTCCATCAGAAGTAAGCATGCCAGGGCATACTGATAGGTATACTGCTTTCTTTATTAATGTATATTGCATTTAAAATACTGCCCAGAATCTTTGGAGATTGGTTGACATACACATTTGATAAATAAACAAATAATCTGTATATTGGGTTGAGGATAACAAAGGATATCATGCATAAGTTTTGAATTTAAAAAAAATGGCTTGCCGAAAGCAATGTATCTTGTTAGAACGATACCAGTTTTTATTCGTGTTAGGCTGGTTTTCTAAATTTTAGGAAGGGCTTTTAGAACAGAAAGTATTTTAAAAGTATTTTGAGAAGTCACAGGTAGGAACTCTCAGCTAATACCTGGGCTGATTACAAAAATAAAACAAAACTAGTCAGTCCTTTAGGGATGGTTGGGATAGATTTAAGAATGATTAAGTAGCAAAGTCTCTTAATCATTACCTCTTATGTTTTTTTTAATGTTTTCAGCCCGTCTGCAACTATTATTTCCTCCCACCAGTTTGCATTTTGCACCACAACCCGGTTTCTGGGAACAGAATGTACCACAGTGGTTCTTAACCTGGGCAATATCGCCCCCCCCCCCAGGGGGCAATTTCATTTTTCAGGGGGGCGATGGAACAAAAAGGGGTGACATGGGGGCAAAGGACCGAAAAGGGGGCAATATGGGGGCGATGGAGCGAGAAGTTTTGGGGACACTTTTGAGACTTTTTCGTACAGTGAATCACTGTATATCTGATGGAGGGGGGAGCGCTTCTTTCGAAACATCACATGCTGAGTAGCTCTGTAAAACATTTTGTATTGTACTTTTTTAGCATGCACTCCAGTTCGATATTATATTTTCTTTGTGTCTTTTTAATCCTTTTTACAGTGTGCATGACTATATATACTTTCCTTGAATCTTAATTTAGTTTCAGAGTTTTTGTCTTGAAATTCTTAGTTCCTGCATTGCGGTTTGTTCCTATGCCCTTTTTATATTTCTTTTTGCATCTTAAATTTCACTTGTAATTCAATCATTAAATGTTACTGTTTTTCTTTTTGGGCATTTCACTTTATTGCAATTGAATTTTGTTTTCAGTGGTCATTACATTTAAGTGTCTTGAATAAATAAGATAATAATGAAATACATGTATCACAAAGTATCACCACTGATGTACCAGACTGAATATGAGTTGTGCCTTTGCTGCAGAAATGTCAAAAACGCTTTCTCTGGGTGTACTGTGCCTCATCCCAAGTCATCTTTTATTGCAGTTTATTAGCTACAGCAGTATTCTGAAAAGCAGCCCCCTCTGATGTTCCTGGCAGCACGTGAAAAGTGATATGCCATGAGAGAAGCTAGTGAATATAACTCTGGAAAAAAATAACATACTACAGACAGCTGGCTGAACTTCTAACAATCTGACACGGGGCACAAACTTTTATTTGGAGAATTATTACCCTCATTGAGAAAGAATTTAGCAGCTTGAAATGATCTGGGATAGATATCAGTGTGATCCTTAACATATTTATTATTGTGCTAAACACCAATCCTATGTGTTTAGCACAAGTCATTCTATGTGTGTGTGTGGTTAGTTTATAGACATGTAGCCCAGTTTCATCCATACCCATGCTTCCTCAGGAATAAGTCCTATGATAGTAGGAATTTCTCCCAAGTTGTCGCCAGGCTTGAATTGAGTTATTATAAGTGTGGATTCAGCATAGAAAAAAAAAGATGTTGTTTTGGAACATAAATCAAAAACTGACTTGTTGAGAAAGAATTGGTTTATTTCAAAAGCTTCCTTTAATATTTACTTCTTTTGCAGAATGTCATGATAGGCAAACTCCAAATTCAGATTACAGAATAAGTGTTGGAAGGAACCTTGGAGGTCTTCTAGCCCATGCTCAAACAAGAGACCCTACACCAGGGGTGGGGACCTTGGCTCTTTTATGACTCGTGGACTTCAACTCCCAGAATTCCTGAGCCAGATTGGCTGGCTCAGGCATTCTGGGAGTTGAAGTCCACGAGTCATAAAAGAGCCCAGGTTGCCTATCCCTGACCTACACCATTCCAGGCAAACAGGTCTCCAGTCTCTTCTTAAAACCTCCAGTGATAGAGCACCCACAACCTCTGATTGCAGGTGACCCTCAACTTACAACCACAATGGAGCCCAAAATTTCTGTTGCTAAGTGAGACATTTGTTAAATGAGTGTTGCCACATTTTAATGACCTTTCTTGCCACAACTGTTAAGCAAATCACTGCAGTTGTTAAGTCAGTAACACAGTTGTTAAGTGAATCTGGCTTCCCCATTGACTTTGCTTGTCAGAAGATGGCAAAAGGATTCTGCAACTGTCATTAAATATGAGTCCATTCCCAAGTCTCTGAATTTTGCTCACATGACCATGAGGTTGCTGCAGCAGTCATAAGCCTGAAAAACAGTCACAAGTCACTTTTTTCAGTGCCGTTGTAACTTTGAATGGTCACTAAATTAACTGTTGTAAGTTGAAGACTGTACCTGTAGTTGTTTTTGTTGTCAGGAAATTCCTCCTTAATTGGATCTCTTTGATAAAGGTTCCATCCACTACTTCTTGTCCTGCTCTCAGGTGATTTGGAGAATAAGTTGACCCCTCTCTTCTCTGTGACAGCCCCTCAAATTTTGGAAGACCACTATTGTGTCACTCCTAGCCCTTCACTACATTAGATTAGACCAGTGGTTCTCAACCTGTAGGTCGGGACCCCATTTGGGGTCGAATGACCATTTCACGGGGGCCGCCAAACAACGCAGTCCACCATTTTTTCCCCCTTTTTCTTAGCTGTGCTACTCCCTTTTATTCTATTGGTTTTTGAAAGCCAATAGAATAGACTCTCTTGAATAGAGGTGGCGCAGCAGTTAGAGTGCAGTACTGCAGGCCACTTTAGCTGACTGTGTTCAGCAGGTCAGCGGTTCAAATCTCACTGGCTCAAGGTTGACTCAGCCTTCCATCCTTCCGGGGTAGGTAAAATGAGGACCCAGATTGTTGGGGGCAATGTAAATATATATATACATTGCTTACTGGTGTACCCCGCTTAGAGGGTGCTTGCACTTAAAGCGGTATATAAGTCTCATAAATAAATAAATAGGAATTGTCCAGGCTGTCTCTGCCCTGCTGAGCCCGCCAAAAGTCCCATTCTGCAAATGGTGCTGCACCAGTTGAGTAGTCCTCGACTTACGACCAGTTGGGGATTGCGGCATTAAAAAGGTTGAGAACCACTGGATTAGACATACCCAGTTGTGCAACCGTTCATTGTATGCTTTAGCTTCCAATCCCCTAATCCTCTTTATTGCTCTTCTCTGCATTCTTTCCAGAGTCTCAACATCTTTTTTGGATTGTGATGACCAAAAGTGGACATAGTATTCTAAGTGTGATCTAACCAAGAAGTCCCCAACCTTTTGGGCACAAGGGACCGGTTACGTGGAGAGAGTTTTTTCTGCGTGGGTGTGTGGTTTTGTGTGCTTCCTGCATCCTGTGGATGGGGATTTCCTTGTTTGTGTGGCCCGGTTGCTGGCATGCTGCGGCCCAGTACTGGTCCACAGACCGGGGGTTGGGGACCCCTGATCTAACCAATGCAGTGTATTCACACTTCATGTGATCTTGATACTATCCCTTTGTTGATGCAGCCTCGGACTGTATAGGCTTTTTTGGCAGATGCAACATACTGCTGGCTCATATTTAATTGCTTGTCCACTGGGATATTTAGATCCCTCTTGCAGTTCATAATAATACACATCCTTCCCACCATAAAAAATATAATAGAAAATGTTTGCATATTGAAAAACAATGCTTAGTCATACTCAGTGTATTAGGATTGAAATCAGGAGGAGTTGGTCCTACATATTTAATTAAACCATTCTAAGAATGATATTAATCCAGGATCCCATCAGTGGTTTCAGGAAGGTCATGGAGACAGGATATAACTTTGCAGTGCCTACAAATACATGTCCATGAGATACAACAAAAAATCATCTTTCAGAGTAAAAATAATTATTAATTTTTCTGTACCATTTGACATTGATTTTGGTTGTGTGTCTAAAAGAGTGCATGCTAATGCTTTTTAAAATGCATACTGATTTTTAATAAATCCTTATGCTATCTCTCTTCGAAACCCTTTCATTTATGCAGTTTTACATTTCAAGGTTTGTCACTATCACAACCATTTGTGAAGGAGTTTTAATAGCCAATCTTAAGGGTCGAAATAATGAAGATGTTGGAAATTCACTGCTGGCTGTTCTAATTTTTCTGTTTCTTTTTTTTATATATAAAAAAGCAAATTTGTTTTATTAATTTAGAGGTGAATTATATGCACACATGCGTATTTTTTAAGATTCAAAATAGAATAGGTGAATAGGGTGAAAAGAACTGTATGTCCAAGATACTATTAAGTAACTGCTAATATTTTTTTGAATAAACACCATATTGGTTAGGTTTTTCTGCAAAACCCCTCAGGTAAACCTCAGAAATAAAGGAAGTAATATTACCCAAAAATGCCCAAACTGAAAGTGATAATGTAAATATAGCAAGAACATTATGAAATAATATGACCAAATGTTCTACTTTCCTACAAAGGCATGTTGGCTTACTTCAGCTTTCTTCCTTTTCCCCACTTGTATGGAGAACAAAAATATGCCAATATTGTAGAGCAAGTAATTACTAAATTCACATACATCAAAAGGTGTCACGCTTTCTCAGATGGCCCTAACGAGTCCATTACAATTGCTTATTGATGAGGGACTTGTAACCTGTCTCATACAGAAGCCACATTTGCATAAACCACCCCATCTTCTCTCTTTCTCCAGCATGATGGGTGGAGAATCCACGAGTGGGTTGTCTTAATCCTCACTTGTGGATTCTCCATCATCATGCTGAGAAAAGGCATTCAGGTAAGACAACGCCCCTTCTCCTCATTTCCTTTTTGAATCCTATATTAGTTGTCTATTCTCTGTATCTAGATGATGTAAACCCCAACTCATGAGAGTTCATGCCTTTAATACACTTTGCTAGTTAGAAAAGATGCTACCAGCTTCCTGATTTTTCTCCACCTATCTGTTTTTTATCTTATTAGTGACAACTTACTCCTAGGTTTTGTCTAATTCACGGGTGTCAAACTCGCTGCATCACGTGACGTGTTGCGATGTATCGCAACTTTTTCACATTGCCGGGTGGGTGGGGTCGGTGCAGCCTCCACATGATGCAACTGGCCCACATGTCGGCAGTTTGACACCTCTGGATGCAAAACAGATTATAGAAGGATTCCCCCCCCCCCAAAAAAAAATGGCATGGAAGAACATAACACTACTCCATAGTATTGTGGTATTATGTACATTGTACACTCCAGTGGCCCTTGGAGATTTTAAGGGATTTTATTTTCCAACCTCTTGTATTAGTTAGCATCAAAATGTTTAATGTTCATGCTAAGAGCAGTGGGTGGAAGTCATACTGTCCAGTGTTTGCAATCAAAATATTCCATCCCATAATCCTTAATGGATGGGGAGGACAGGATAGAGAAAATGAGAGGATAAAAAATAGAAAATAACATCTCTAGCAGCTCTCCATCTATAAGAGCTGATGAATTAAGAGTCGTTCCAGTGATACTTTCTGTTTTTTTTTACTTGCAGTCAATAGATCATTTAAGGATAACTTAGAGATCAGTTCCTTACTCATTCTGGGGAAGGAGCTATTTTCCCAGGACTTCATGACTGCAAAGTGGGAAAAGCTATCATACAATCCACTCCATTTGTTATCTAGATCCCTGCCCACATTTCTAATGGATATAAATATGCCAGTGTATGTTTAGCTATGTTTGTTGTTAATTATTCACATTATTCAGCTGTGTTGTTATATTTATTCCATTATTGCAGAAAGAGGTTGATATCTTATTTGTACCTGAAGAGTTTAACACAGTGGTTGTAACAGTCAGCTACAGCTATTAGGCCGTGTTCCAACATGGTGATATCATTTGGTCCTTGCAAGCCCTCGTTCACCACAACATCACAGAGGGTTGAATCAGGATTAAACATCACGACGCAGTTTTGACCTTGATCGGAAACTAAGATGTTTCCATGACCATCCACAGTGACTCCAGAAGGGTTTTCAAAACAGAATTTTTTCCCATGATGGGGACCTATGGTCTTTCTCAAGCTTCGTTCCCTGTCAACAATTTTGATGCAGCAGCCTTGAAACCTTCCAAACAGTTGCCCTTCTGCAACTAGCATGTCTTCATTCTGAGCAGATGATGAGAAATTAAAAAAAAATCTATGTTAGTTAACTACAGTAAGTTTAAATAAGTCTTAAAAAAAACATATCCTTCCTGAGACTGATCCAAGTATGCACAAGATACTATAGTATCTGGCTACAGATAAGCAATATATATGAACTATTCCATCAAAAGTAAGACTGGTCTTCTTTAACTTATGATGTTAAAGTTTGAAGAGAGTTAAGGGTTAGTATGATTTTGGTTATTGTATAATTAGTAAACTTAAATAGATTATGTTTAATATGTTTGTATAACCCTGTACTTGGCTCTGGGAAGTCGGGGTGGGGGGAGGGGGTTGGGGGGAGGGGGGGATGGGTTGAAGGTTAAATAGCTCAGATAAGTAGAAATAGTTTCATTGTATATAATATTATGTTTTATTTTGGAGAGAGGAATTGCTTGGGCATTTCTCCTGGACTGCATCCGTTGAGGAGAAGGAGGAGAGGGGGAGAGTGAAGAAGAAGAGGGAAAGAGGGAAGTGAGAGAAGAGGTTAGAGGGTGGATGCGGTTTGGGGGGAAATGGGTGAGCAATACTGAAAGTTATGTGTATAAATTTATTTTACTCTTTATTTGAAGTATTTTTTATGATGTAATGTAAAATTAAAAATAAAAAAAAATTTTACAAAAAAAAAAGTAAGACTGGTCTTTTCAGTAGCTTTGTCACTGAAATCCATTGAGAGGCCTCTAGTAGAGCAGAGGTGGGGAATGATTGGCTCAGGAATTCTGGGAGTTGAAGTTTACAAATCATAAAAAGGGCCATCGTTTCCCACCCCCCTGCAGTAGAGTGACACATTGGATATTGCAAGTAGGACTGGTTAGGACCAAAACCAGCTGGGATGCTCTCACAACAGATTTAAATAAGGATGTCAGGAGAACACAAGCATATTGCATAGAAATACTCTCATTTTTTGAGTCTGCAAATATTTGTAGTTATTACTTGCATTTCTATACTTATATTTTATGCTAAAATGTTATATCTTCTCTGCTACCAATCCCTCTATGAATATTGAGCAAACATTTTGCCTTTCTGGGCATCCAATCATACCTCATTGATAGCCATACTTGCATTTCTATACTTATATTTTATGCTAAAATGTTATATCTTCTCTGCTACCAATCCCTCTATGAATATTGAGCAAATGTTTTGCCTTTCTGGGCATCCAGTCATACCTCATTGATAGCCATACGCACTGGCCTGTAGAATCCCTCTATTGACTGTGTCTTCAGGATAGCATTCATTCTCCAATCCACTCCAATGATGTTGATTTTTCCTCCATTGGTCCAGTCAGACACTGCAATTTTATTGGACTTCAGGACTGTTATCCCATATGAATAAGGCCAGGTGATTTTGGGAGACTTCAGTTCATGGATCAGATCTCCATCCTTAGAGAAGATCTGGATGATTTTAGTACCGCTGGTCACAAGTAACACACCATTTTTCATGCATGTGATATCTCCAAGCCCTTTTATTGGTTCAAAACCATATGAAAACCGTTGTTTAGGGCGACCATCAGTGCTGTAGATCTGGATATTCCCAGTACCACTGTCTTTCACCACCAAATCGCCTTCAAGGTTTGTTGTCAGACTGGTTGGCCAGATCAACTTCCCTGGATTTGTACCAAATCCGCCAACAATTTTTATTAGAGAATTGTAATAAATCTTCTGGATTCCGGAGAGTTTCCATTTGTTATTAAAGCGGAGAGATTTTTCTATCTAGGAAAATAAACAGGAAAATGGATTGCCTAGTGATGACTCAGGAATTAGTTCAAGTACTGGATAGCACACATTTCTTTGGCTATAGATCCACATTCTCAGAAGCATAAAAGGATTTCCTCCACTAGGTGAACCACTCACTCCAGCTTTTCTATTTAACAGTGACTTCTCTCAGGCTCTTTCACATAAGATCTTTGTGCTATTTCAAACTAAGTCTGGACCTGTCTGATCTCACCAAGTCAGCTTTCTGGGAGATGAGTCAATCTAACACTGGCTTAGCTGTGGAGCATCTGAAATTTCAGCAAAGCTATTCTTTACATTTAGGAGTACTGTAGGGGTTGTGGCTGGCCTGTTCTCCCATTCGTGAACCACGGCTCCCAGTGCTTTCTCTCTGATATCTGCCTCCCAAAAATTCTGAGTTTGCAGAACTGACATGGAAATCCTCTAGTATTGTTCTTTAACTCAGGGACAGAATGGATAATACCCGGAAACTTATTTACTAACAGAGATGAACAGCTACAGTAATTTACCTCTTTGAACATAGTTAGGAAGAAATAAAGATGCCACGCTAACACTTCAACTTCCAGAAAATATTAGCAGGCCATCCTTTGGCCTCCATTTCTTCCCCATTAGATCTCCTATCACCCTCCCCTCTCCCTGCCTTTTTTATTTAACTTCCCTCTCTTGTCCATCAGCTCCCATTGTTACATCAGTGCTGCAAAAAGGTTGAAGATGTATGAAGCGGGTAGGTGGAGAGTACAAGTAAGGCACAAATCAAACGACAACAATCCTTGTACATTTCATCATCAAGAGCCTTGATGATGAAAAGGTAATAAGAATCTAACGTTTCCCTGGTCAAGAATGGAAGTTCCTCCTATAATATAATACAGGGAATCAAAAATAGGGGTGGCGTGATAGCTGCCTTCGGGTACATGAGGGGCTGCCCCAGAGAGGTGGGGGTCATCTTATTCTCCAAAATTCCTGAGGGTAGAACAAGAAGCAATGGGTTGAAGCATGTTAAAGAGGGATCCAATCTGAAGTTAACAAAAAACTTCCTGACAGTAAAAACAGTTAATCAATGGAACAGCTTGCCTCCTGGAACTGTGGTGCTCCACCATTGGAGATTTTTAAGAATCTGGGATGGCATTTTGTGTCATGGCAGAGGGTTGAAGACTTCCAAGGTTCCTTTCAGGCCTATGGTTCTATGCTCTATAGCAGTGGTTCTCAACCTTTTTAATGCCGCGACCCCCAACCAGTTGTAAGTCGAGGACTACTCAACCGGTCGTAAGTCGAGGACTGCTCAACTGGTGCAGCACCGTTTGCAGAATGGGACTTTTGGCAGGCTCAGCAGGGCAGAGACAGCCTGGACAATTCCTATTGGCTTTTGAAAGCCAATAGAATTAGACTCTATTCAAGAGAGTCTATTCTATTGGCTTTCAAAAGCCAATAGAATAAAAGGGAGTAACACAGCTAAGGAAAAGGGGGAAAAAATGGCGGACTGCATTGTTTGGAGACCCCCGTGAAATGGTCGTTCGACCCTAAATGGGGTCCCGACACACAGGTTGAGAACCACTGCTCTATAGGATCACCATCTTTAATAAGACATTAGATCAAAGAAATTGCAGATTTAATATCTAACCTGATTTTTTAAACTGGCCTTTATCCTTTAAAATCCCAAATCTCTTTTTACCACCCTGTACTCTATGGCTGTCTTAGGCAATTTATAACAAGCCATCAATAGATGATAAGAATTCGATTCAAACTATTACAGCCCTAAAGCCATATAAAAACAAAATGTTGAATAAAAGAAATACTATTTTTTCTATGATAAGAATTATTGTCCAAAATTCTATTAGGACCCAGATAGACTTATTCTATTAGCTAGGAAAGATGCCCAGGATCTTACTGAAAGTAAGCACGACTCCATAATTTGCTGTGGGGGGAGGTGAGCAGGGCATGAGTACAGCACCTTTAACCGATTAACAATATTGGTCTCGCAGCGGTTAGCAGGCAATGCTTACCTTTCATAAAGACCTGCCTGCTCATCGTTGTAAAGCAAGCTCTGTTTTAAAACAATCAGCTGTAGAGATCTGATGGAAAGTTTAATTCTGTATAATCCCTGGGGAAGAAGACTTTATAGAAAAGATTTCAGTCTCTTAGATCATGTTTGATGATTCCAACATTCTAGGGGTTAACCAGTAACACTTTGTTCTCTGTTTCTGTGACATTAAGGCAGTTGTAAGTTTTCCACAGTTTGAAATGGCTGTAAAAAGTGAAGCCAACAGTAGCCAAGAAAGATGATCCCAATTATGGCTCTTTCACATAAACTGGCATCACTTTTTTCCATGGGAACAACATATCTTCTACAAGGCTTGATCAGCTTAAGTTCCCAAAATCATTCCGCAAATGAACTTGGCCTGAAAGCACACAAGTTCTCTACCCTCAGTAAAGTTCAAAATATAAAGTTCTATTTATCATAGCCAAAATCAATTTTCCCCAACCTGGTCTTTTTCAAATGTGTGGCTTTATACTTCAAGCTTCCGTAGACAGTAGCTCCAGTGACTGTAGATGATGTGAGGTTGTGTTTTGTCTGGAGGGCAAAGGGGGCAGTTGAGGTAGAAGTCAGTTCTGCTCAGGTTGATAGTGCAACAATCAGTAAATGTAATACACTATGTTTTTGTTGCTGATATTATGCAGAGGGTTACTATTTAAAGTAAAGAGTGGGGCTGTTGGTTTGATCTCCAAACATGTCAATTTGGCTACAAACGTTTCATCGCCTTTCGGAGGGACATCTTCAGTGCGCTTTGAATTGTGCTCGTCTGTCAGAGCACTGGCCTTTAAATACCTTTTTTCTGTGAGGTAAATTGGTGTAGGTGTTATTTGTCCGGATGTTGCTGAGTCATAGTCTGGTTTCAGGCTGTTTGGCAGGTCTAAAGAGTATAAAGTAAAGAGTTGCATAAATACTGCTTTATTTAATTTTTAAGAATACTTTGTACACTTCCAGCTACAAATTCAAAAGGCATTTACCTTTCTTTCCATCAACTAACGAAATTGAGTGGATTAAATCTTTTCAACCTACCAAGATCTTCGTTCTTTGTCTACACGGCATTGAAGGGATCACTGTAACCACAAATCTTCAAAGCCTTTTAAATAATACAGGTACGGACTTGTAAATTATATATGTGATATTTCAGTAATGTAATCGCAAACCAGTATTTTATTGAGATCAAAGGAAGAAAAAGGATGTTTGTCTCAAGGGATAGCTGGTAAGAATTAATAAAGAAATTGCACACTCATAAAGAGGTGATGATACTATTTATGAAAGGAATATTTATACTGCTATTTGGGTTTTTTTTTCCACTGATCCTCTGCCAGTCTTCTGCAAAATATAAAGAAGCATATATAATGTTCTTCATCTTCCACTTAAGTACCAACTCATTATAGAACCATTTAATTTAATAAAGGCAGCTATACTGTGCTCTTTAACTCCTTGCTTTATAATTTAGTTACGTCAATCTACAGAATCATATATTTGAGGATTCCACATATTTGATATGCTACAGTAGCTGGTTGGAAATAGAAAAAGAGAAGGAGATTCCCTAAATATTGTCTTTAATACCTTCAGGCTGTTTTCCACAGCATAGATCTATTTGAAGAAATGCTAATCTGTTCAAAACACACCCGTTTTGGCACATATGTTTATGATCTCCTTAATAGAATATTTTTGATCAACACTTATAAAATTCTTATCATAAACTTAGTCAGCACCTGGATGCAGTGCAGTCGTCCCTGAAATCCAACTCTCATTGGTCTCCTCATTACAATTGTACCTGATAAAAATGGTCTCTGGAATCAAGGATCAACTGGATATTTCATCTCTGTAATGAGCTTTTTGCCTGGCCTCCTCCTCCTCCTCCTCCTCCTCCTCCTCTTGTACTTCAATAAGGTAATTGGTGCTTTCTCTGATCTAATTGACAGGGATATTGATCTGAGTTTATAATGTTTATTTTTAAGGTGGTCCAGTCTGAATTGTGTGCTATTTCTGGATTTTTATCTCTGGATATATTAGCATGCATTCCTCTTGCTTTTTAGTTGGCAAAAAGTTAGTGGATATAAGTAGTGATGCCTTCTCACCCTAATTTTAGTATGACTTAACAAATACGACTAGGTAAATACTATTGCCCCTGTAGTGTTTTTTTTATTGCTGACTAATTTTAGGTCAGAAATGGATCTTTTCCTCTCCTATCCAATGTTACCCATTGGCAGGACAAACAATCACTTTCCACCACATGGAGATACCATGGATTATCTATCTAATCCATCTATCCAGGATTATCCTGTGCTCTCCAATAGTTCTAAACCCCAAACTGAGGGGAAGGGTTTTTTCAAGTTTTTTGAAGTAATATTGGTGCTATGATAGTGACTTATCAAGAGATCAATAGACCAATATTAAAATCTTTTACTTTTGCTTTCGTTTCCAATTCAGTTATCCTGTCGAATAATTAAAATGTCACATTTCTGTATTCTTCAAAAAAGCATTGCTGCACAGTTATCCTCCCCCAATTCTCCCTATCTTGGAGCCCAAATAGTTGCATTTTTAAACAGGACTGCCAATCAGATTTCTGGTCAAATAAGTGAGAGAAGAAAAAAGAAACAAGGATGTTTAAAGTCACCTGATTGGGATAATTCAAAATAATTGTAATAAATAATTGTAGGAAAGAAAACAAAGCAACCAGGTGGTTGATAGTAATTGTAGGATGCTCTCTAGATGTTTCCTTTTTTAAAAATGTCTATTTTTCATTGCTAGTTGCCAAAAGTTGTTTTGGGATTGTTTTGGCTATGCTAAAATAGAATTAATGAATTAATATTGTCAACCTCCAGTTCGAATATCCAAATAAAGTCCAGGATTTCTTTCATTTCTGAAAATCTTACTGGTTTATTGAATACATGACATGGTATAGGCAAAGGAAAACTAACTCTAAAATCCCAAGACATGTAACCAAAGCATATAACAATGACATTCCCAGCCAAACCTCCCAGCTGTCCGCGCAGTTCATGTAAACACATTCTCATTGTTTTGAGAACCGTCTGCTATCGTCTTAAGAGTGCTTAGAATGCCTTTGAAAAGTTTCCGTACATCTTTTTCTCAACAGTCCTGTTGAAGACAGTGAAATAAATTTTGGGTAAGACTGTGAAACAAAGCTTTACAAAGGTATGTTGACCCTAGTAAATCAATATTCCTGTAAACCAGTGATAGTCGACGACTACTCAACTGGTGCAGCACCGTTTGCAGAATGGGACTTTTGGCGGGCTCAGCAGGGCAGAGACAGCTTGGACAATTCCTATTGGCTTTTGAAAGCCAATAGAATTAGACTCTATTCAAGAGTCTATTCTATTGGCTTTCAAAAGCCAATAGAATAAAAGGGAGTAGCACAGCTAAGGAAAAGGGGGAAAAAATGGCGGACTGCATTGTTTGGCGACCCCCGTGAAATGGTCGTTCGACCCACAGGTTGAGAACCACTGCTGTAAACTGATTTTGCTATTAAATAAAAACAGTAAAAGAGGCTATTGAAGCAAAGATTCAGCAGGAGGAGCTATTCTCACAGCATCCTAATTGGAGCTAAGAAGCTTGCTAATCCTGATGTGGCCATCCTCAAATATGACATCAGGGTGTCCTAAATTGTCCAGGTGCCAAGTTTTGGGTTAGAAGAAAAAAGAAAACAATTTCACTCCAGAATAACTAAAGATAGCTTTAGCTGCCTGAGTAACAGGATGGGGATGAAGTGGAGGCAACATCACAAGGACTTGTTCCTCAAACACAAGTAGTGAGTTGTCTGAATCATGGCAAGTGGGATTTGAGGGTGAGCCCTATGGAAAAAAAAGAATAGACTTGTAGAGTGATGAGTTATGATAGAGAACTGTGGAATTAATCATTTTCTGCAATCTTTCTTCTGAAAGAAAAAAATGAACTCCCTTTTCTTACACTTGGTATTTTTTACAAGATGAAGGGCAAGTACAATGAATACTTAAAAATGGAATATCTATGTTCTTTATGGATATCCAACAATTGGCAAAGGCCTGTGTTACTGGAGGGCAGTTTGATCTGGGCAGCACTTAACTGGAGAAGATAATGAAATGTAAGCTCTGACACAGAATAGTGCCTTCTGTAAATTTAGGTCTTGCATCTTGTAATAAAATCCCAAGGCAGCAGCTGAATGCCAAAAGAATATAGTAAGAATTTTATTTTCTGGAATTCATAAAGCTTAAGTGAATGGGTAGTTGGTTTGATTTGATGGGCGTCATGTAGAGATTGTTCTCCTTGCTGAGACAAAGCAATTAAAACTGCTTTGTTCTCCTCTAACACTTCTAGAAAATTAGCACTTGTTTTCTCTGTCTTTTCCTGGGTACTTTTCCTATTTGTAAGTACATGTGTGTGGGTCCCCCCACCTTCCTTTACACAGGGAAGCATTCAGAATGTTGTTCCCTTGATCTACTGTCAGGAATCCTACTTTGACAGTGATGTAGAGTTCATTCTGTGAGATAGGTAGATTTTTGGAAATACTAGTAGCTCTTTAAAGCTTGGTTGATGAGTGTTAGCTGCAACCACTGGCAAATTCATATATGATACCCACATGCCTCTGTAATCTGACACCTTGCTTACAAAATAAGATTACATCTGTGAGAAGCACAATTTCTGTGAATTAGCATCTCCATCCATAGGTACTATATGAAAAACCTCTTTGAGTTACAGAAGCTAAAGTTAGCAACGTGGCCATTTTTAATCTCCTGAACCAGCAATTAGTACTTGTTTCCTATAGTTATTTCCCCCCAACTCGTTGTACAAGCAGCCAGGGAGTCATGCAACCCAGTGGCCCTTGCTCTGTTTGCATGAGCTGTATTGCCTCTGCTGCTACTACATTGTTACATTTACTTGTATATGGAGCGGAGAAATTGAGGAAAAATCCGTATTTGATTTGGTTAGAAGAGTACCTGTGGAGTAGAGGTAATCCTCAACCACAATTGAGCCCAAAATTTCTGCTGCTAAGCAAGACAATTGTTAAGTGAGTTTTGCTCCACTTTATGACCTTTCTTGCCACAGTTGTTAAATGAATCACTATAGTTGTTAAATTAGTAACACGGGTGTTAAGTGAATCTGTCTTCCCCATTGACCTTGATTGTCAGAGGTCGCAAAAGATGGACTTCCGATTAGACGTCATGGTGTAATGGACACAGGAAGACGGGGCTCCATCTTCCACATTTGATTTTGCCCTGCCCTCTAAAATGGGTCAAAAGTTGCCCTGCAGAGGCGACTAAGAAGGAGGGGACCCTCATTGATAGCAGAGGGGCGGCAGCCCTTCCACTGGATCCGAGGTAGCCTTCCAAACCGGCAGGGGAAAGATTGGCTACATTCGTGTGGCCAGTCAGAAGCTGCTGACAACCGAAGATAAGCATTAACTAGCATTTTCTGAGCAACGTGGATGGAACTGGGTGAGACTTTATCTTCTTTTTATGACCTTAATACTACTTTCCTGGAAAAAAGAATGCCCAAACCAAATAATCCTCCCCGATGAGAGGGAAGTTTTTGCCCCACTCCCTCCGGAAAAGAAAAACAGCAAATTAATTGCTTTGGGGGAAAATAGAGAAAACTATAAGATCAATTTGGAATTAATACAGATGTATAGCTTTGAAATTTGGGGACTAAAAGTACCTTTGAGACTTTTTTTTGGAAAAGATATTTGAAAGTCTGTAAAATAGGCTTGGATTTGGAAAGCTGGAAGATGGTGTCAATGACAAACAAGAAATGAAAAGAAAAACTGAAGGAGAAGGACGGAGACTGTTTAATGAATGTAAATGGGTTGAGCGTTCTTCCCAAAACACTTCAATCAAATTCTCTTCCTCATTCCAAACAATATATACAAAACCAGAGGAAGAATTACTTGATGATTCAAACGCACTGACTTGGAAAGTTATTTGGCAAAGGAAGAAAGCTAGAGTAAGGTTGAAAAAAATAGAGGTTTTGACCTATTAGATGGGATATTATACTATTAAACAGATGTTTGAATATGGTTAAGAAAATCGATAACTTAGAAATAAAAGTATTATAATTAGAAGGATAGGATTTGTAACTAGAATATTATACTTTGTTATGAGATGGGAAATATGAAAATTTTAAAAGAGTTTGAATAAGGGAAGCTTTTGGTTACCCAAATATAATTTATTATGAGAAAATTATAAGCAGAGATATTTTGAACATTGATAGGAAATTAAAATTTTAAAAAAGCAGGAAAGACAGGATATTGATTGAACAAATGGATTTTAAATGCAAGTACAATTGAGATATGTTCTGGCTAGAAAAGATATTATAAACTGACACTATCGATATTATGTATAATACCAGAAAAATATGATGAAGGTGTCTATATTTAATTGTATATGTATTAACAGTAACAAGAATTGTATTTGCCCAGTTTGGAAAAATGCATACCACCGGAAGAAGAAAGGACCAAGGAAGGACTGGATGGTGTAGTATTGGAACTAGACTGAGAGAGTTAATATATACTACTGAATTACCAATGGACCCAGACAACCTGTTGTTTATTAAGTACTCATGATTGTAAAATTAGAAAATTAATAAAATATTTATCAAAAAAGATCGCAAAAGATGGTCACATGACCTTAGGACACTGCAACTACTATCATAAATCGGAGTCTGTTGCCAAACATCTGAATTTTGATTACATGACCATGGGGATCCTACAATGGTTGTAAGTGTAAAAAACAGTCATAAGTCACTTTTTTTCAGTACTGTTGTAACTTTGAATGGTCACTAAATAAATGGTTATAAGTCAAGGGCTACCTGCTGGCAACCCTGCCCCAGACCCTCTTTTTGCAGTGGACTCCTCATATCACAATTGTCCAAAATCAGTCATGCAGTTTCCCAGTATTTTCAGGGAACACTCTCACAACATATGTAATGTAGACTTTAACATTGGCTTAATATAGTTTCAGAAGCAAAGGAAACATCTCAAAATGCCTCCCATTCTAACACATGGGAGCAAATTCTTATCTTAGTGGCATCACCCTGGGCTATTTTGCGCGATGGCCCTACCAAGAGAGACTGTCAGTCCTCTCCATACTGTGCCATGTATAGCTTCCAACAACCAAAAGATTGTCCACCTCAAACCTACCGTTCACTTCAAGTTGTAAATGCCTTCCAGAGGCTAGGACCGTGATTGTAGTAGCTTAAGATGTCAACTTTTATTAAGAAGCACCCTGGAAGCAGTTAAAATCAGAAGAAACTGCATGGCTTATGATGCAGAGTTGCACAACTTTACAAAATGAACAACTCCTCTAAAAAAGACAAATAGAAAAGTCTGCCACCTAAATGTAACACCAATCTATGTGTGTTTTTGTCCTGCCTTTCCTGCAGGAGTTCATAATGAGGTACATAGTGCTTCCTCCTTCTAGTTTTCTCCTCAGCAACAACCCTTGAATTGAGAGGTTGATTCAAGAAATTGACTCAAAGTCACCCAGTGTGCTTTCATGGCTCAGGGTAGACTAGAGCGTGGTCTCCAGGCTCCTAATCTAGCATTTTATCCATTGTAGCATCCTGTCTGCTGGTGTGCCAGGTAATTAAAGATGATTAATTCTACAATCCTTGGTCATTCAAGCCACAGGATGACAAATTTGGCTTTTGTCTAGAATGCACTGAACTAGATCCTGAGAATCAGTGGGGAAGTTAAAAGAGAATGACTGCGAAAAGAAGCTTGTGGTACCTACTGCAACCATTATATCTGGGAACCGACTGGATTCATTCATCCTTTTAAAACATAATGTCACTTGATTAATTTTCATTTAGCACCTTTGGCAACTCAGTTTGTAAACCATAGCTGTGGCCTAACTAAGCCCAAACTCCCTGCCATATACGAACCCAGTTAATTGTGGTTTACTCAGTGCTAAAACAAACAATGGCTCCTAAACTTTAGAAAATAATTTTTATTTGTTTATTGTTTAAATCCCTTCTTTATTATTTTTACAAATAACTCAAGGCGACAAACATATTCAACACATCTTTCTCTTCCTATTTTCCCCACAACAACAATCCTGTGAAGTGAGTTAGGCTGACAGAGTGTGACTGGTCCAAGGGTTTCCCAGTTGGCTTTCATGGCTAAGAAGGAACTAGAACTCACACTCTCCCTGTTTCCAGCCTGGTGTCTTAACCACTCCAGGGGTAGGCAACCTTGGCTCTTTTATGATTCGTGGACTTCAACTCCCAGAATTCCTCAGCCAGCATGGCTGGCTCAGGAATTCTGGGAGTTGAAGTCCACGAGTCATAAAAGCCAAGGTTGCCTACCCCTGCACTAGATCAACTTGGCTCCCAATGTTACTTTTATGTTTTTATTTTACTTACTACAACACTGATGCATATCAATTGCGCATAATTGTAAAGTATCTCTTGGCTTGATTTGGAACTAGATAATTATGTGAGCATTCTCAATGAGTACTTGGTGTACTATGTGATTTGAGAACTTTATTCCAAGTCACATTTACTATATCAGTTTTTTTCAACACTGGCTTCCAGAACTGCTGGAGTATTCTATCCATGATTCTAGAATTGTAGTCCAACACATTTGGAAGTTGCCAGGTTGAGGAAGTCAGAAAGCATGCTAACTGTGGTTGCTGCATGTTCACAACTCCTCATAGACCCTCCTGGGAGTTGTAGTTCCCAGCATATGCCATGGCTAAAAGCTGAAATTTAAGCTTCCCTCACTCATCTGCATCCTAAGCAGGGTAACGGAGCTGGCTTTAGACCCCAAGGGCAGCTAATATGTAGTTGATATATTTGCAAGATATAATTCTGTGACAATATCAAAGGAGAATATGCACAGTCAAGGAATGCTTTTCTAAATCTCTTCCCTGCAGTCAACAAGGGCCACAAATTGTAGAAAATTCATTTTCAAAGAAGCTGTATTTGTTCCTTTTTTCATGTATCTTAAAGAAGTGTATTTTAGATCTTTTGCCTGGTATTATGAAATTAGATTTTAATCACAAAATGATCTATGGATTTCTTCATTTGACCATATGGATAGAACCCTATGAGTAGGTCTGTCTGAGAGATGGAAACAAGTCCACTCGTTGCATTAAGCCTTTTATTTTGTTTGACTAGATTTTGACTTAGAACACTGTTTCCTGGTAGACAGTTACCCACTGAGGCTTTCCTAATCTCATACTAGATTACATTATTTTGCCTTCCAGAATAGCATAGTTCTAGGGCCCTTGATCTTATTTTTAACAGGATCTGATGGCATAGCCCTTCAAATAGACACTGGGCCACCCAAATGTTTTTGTGGTGAATGTACAGTATGGAAGAGTTGCAAGGTGCAAGGGCTGTCTTAAACATAACAACAAAAGGAAATATCATACATACTTCTCCACAGGATGGTTTTAATGACATTTACTTAAGGCCAGGGTGCTCCTCCCTTCAGATAATCTCTCCTTTAAATCTGTCAGTACACATCCTCCCTTGGCATAGCTTTTTGATGACTTACAACTTGCCCAACGGTGTTGCAATTAAATTAGTTTGACAAGTAACTAAATAGAAAATTCTACTAGCTACTTCAGTGTTCCCCAATCTGGTGCTTTCCAGTTTTTGGAGGATTAGTATTGTTAACAAGTTTCACCAATGTGGTCATGGTCCTGGGAGTTGTAGTTCCAACATAACTAAAAAAGCCAGGTTTAGAACAACAAGCTTGCGCGCGCGCGCGCGCACACACACACACACACACACACACACACACACTGATTTTGCCCCTTGTCACTTTAGAAGCTGAAACAGACTGAAGGTGGTTTGGTGATTGTAAGGGATGGCTTAATGAAAACCAGTGAGAGATTATTATGAAATAGATAACTAAGATTAGTATATTTTTAGTTAGTATATATAAATGGTATCTTTCTGCATATCTATATTATTTGAAATGTTATATATACCAGTAGCTCTGATTTCTGTAACTCTACAAGATTATTGTACAACTGGACGTAGTATAGAAAAATGGTTGAGAAAAGATACAGGGGAATAATTTGTATACATATATTTCAGCAGTTTTGAATTTTTCTACACGATCGCTAAGCATGATACAATATTCCTTCTGTATTAAAACATATTCAACATTTATTATATGATTTATTTTTCCAATTATGGACAGAATTATGTACCATCTGTAAAACATTTTGTTCCAATTGTCTCCTTGTCATATTTTAATGGCAATCTATATATACATTTTGATTCTGTACATGTGTTTCAAATTCATCTTAAAAACCTTCCTTTCTTGATGCGGCTTTTTATTTTTCCAGCACTCTGTAAACATATCAGTGATGGTAAATTTTGCTCTTTGCTAAATAATTCTTGCCGGATCTTTAGTCTGTTTCTACAGTCTCGTTGCACCATATCAACATACATCATTACATTTGTCTTACACTAATTGTCTCCAGAACTATACCACTGAATGTGGAAGAAGGGTACCAACGAATCCTAATTGTGATGGTTGTATAACACTTCATTACCAGGAGTGTAATGCCAGAGGCTGCTGGGACAATAAGTGTGAAGGTGCTATTGCTGGCATGCTACACCTGTGATGTTCCCACAGATACAGGAATAGGAACAGAATGCTGGATCAACCTGATCAATATAGCCGTATAAATTATACGTCTTGAATATAATGTAAAATTTCTATAGAAATTTTAGGTATCTCCAATGGATATAAACCAAGAGCTTCCTTTCTTTGACTCCATCATGATCCAGTAGGTTCCTATTTGTAACCCTGCACTAACACCAACCTCTTCTCACCTGCAACATAAGACTAACATTGAAACCTCCTGTTGTGCTTGGTACATTTTGACTGAACCAAAAGAGAATGCAGGAACACGAGTTGCCTCAGCGTGCTTGACAGAACTGCAAGATTTGTGAAAGTGGATCGATACATGAGTGTACATGTGGCAAAAACATCAATAAAGAGCCTCTAAAGAGCACATTTAGGACAGGTGGAATATACCATTATAGTTAGAAAAGGAATGTGGCAAGGGAGCAAAGAACAGACTGCCCTGTTAGAGTTCCAAGAGTGGAACTTTCTTTTTTTTTTTTTTGGGAAAGGAAACATTTTGCTGCAGATCACATTTTTGTAGTAACAATATTGAATTTACAAAGTTGCTCTAAGGACAAAAAAAAAAAAAAAAGACTTACGTACTATATGTGAAAAGTGGTCTAAATGCTGAGTATTAATATAATTTAAGTGATTCAAAGGATGTATTCCACCCTGTTCTCCCTATCCCCCTCTCTGGCAATTTTTCGAGTCTTATTCATTCATCTGGCACGTTAGCTGACACGCTGTCGCCAACTAAATTGCAACCATATGTCTTGGTGCACAGTAAAGTTTCTAGATTAGCTTGCTACAGCTCTCTCTGTGAGGGTGGCTAATTCACAGCTGGAGGCTAGCAGCAGGATCTGTAAACCAAGATAGAGGCAGACTCCACTCTAGGTTTGAAAACCTTGCCCTGCAGCCAGAGTACAGGCTACACAAATGCTACTTTCTTCCCCATATTCCATATGAAAAGTTCTGAAGGCCCTTTTATAGAAGTCATAAAAAATATATCAAACACTGCATGTATTGTAATGTATCAGGAGAAAGGAATCATGTGCCCTTGCTACTTTTCGATAGTTCATCTAGTCCAGGGGTAGGCAACCTTGGCTCTTTTATGACTTGTGGACTTCAATACCCAGAATTCCTGAGCCAGCCATGCTGGCTCATGAATTCTGGGAGTTGAAGTCCACGAGTCATAAAAGAGCCAAGGTTGCCTACCCCTGATCTAGTCCCTGTAATTGGCTGGAGAGATCATTCATAATCATGCAGGACTAGCTTGTTGGATCTTGATCTTATCCATCAGGTCACTCCTTATATTAAAAAATCTCAAGTCACAATTAACTCCATGGCTTGTTGAATAAGACACAAATAAGACATTTATTAAATGTTATTTATTCACACATTACACTAAGGCATCAGATATGACGGACAATCCATAAAACCAAGGTTTATATGTGAACGATGCCGAAACCAAGCAAATTGGATTCCGACTTAGCTTAATATCAACCCAAATCACAGATTTGTTACATAGCATAATTCAGGAGTAGCTAACTAATATTAGTTCATGTATATAACATGCTTAATAGAGCCAGTTTGGTGTAGTGATTAAGGCACCAGAATCTGGGTGATTGTGAATTCTGGTCCTACCCTAGGCACAAAGCCAGCTGGGTAACTTTGGATTGATCCATCTCTCTCAGCCCTAGGAAGGAGGCGATGGCAAATTACTTCTGAAATTTTGCCAGGAGAACTGCAGGGGCCTGTCTAGGCAATCACTAGGAGTCAACATTTGCTTGAAGGCACATATTGTCAAGCACAGGAAAATCAGGAAATCCAGGCAGTTCAAACGGGCATAAAGATTTATTGCAAGCTTATGCTCTCTACAAGAATCTGAATTACTAACGGTCAAAGCAAATTGGCGGTAGATAAGAGTCAATGGAATTCAAGATGGGCTGGACTTAGATTTCTTGTGGGCATGAAGGGATTCAAGACTGATGACGGGTTTGACCCCTCCCTTGTGCTCAGCCTGGTCATTTCCTACACACATACACAAATATATTTAAAAAGTGTTTAATAACTGATGATATACCATAATAAACATTCATTTATTCATATAACTCAGGAGTAATAATTTTCCAGTAGTTACAGATACTAGAAGACAATTGGATTGTCTACTATAGTATTGTTTAAAATTCATAGGTATGAGCTCTAAATGTTTATAAGTTTGTAGATTTACAGCATAATGCATCCCTCATTGTTAACAGATACACAGTTGTAAATACCTAATATCTAGGTCACTGAAAGCCTGGGCAACAGCTTTAATATTTAAAAAATGATTTAAAAAAACCTCTGAAAATGAAATATTAAAATAATATTCACCTTATGTGACTTATGTTGGATTTATATTCCTAAAATGAATAATTGAATCTAATAAACTAAGCTATAGCTTATGGTAGAAGCATGCTCCTCAACCTCATTAAATTGATTTATACAATAAACCATGGATAAACAATTTCTATATTTAATTTATCTTTCTCTATCCTTACCACCATTTATTGGAATAATATGCCTGGCAAACAAATCCTGAAAGTTATTTTTACAAAAAAAAGAAGGCCTCTATGAAAAGACTCTAAATATGCCAGCATCTAAAAAGGATAAATATCTACCCATCCTCTATTTAAAACCACAAGATTTCCAGTTCGTTGGCATGATTTTAAGATCTTGATTTTCTGTTGATAGACTCCTTCAGCCACATAAGCTCTTCTCGGTAATTTCCTGGTTGCTGGTTGTTTTCTATAAATCTGATTAGAAAAGATAAATTATCTTAAAAGAAACTTCCAATGATATATTTATACATTTGGGGGAGGGGGTGAGAGAGAAGAAATATATATTCTTGTATCCTGTTTCCTACTGTGCCAAATCAGTCCAAAAGCAAGAATCTGATCAAGATTCTCTTCTCTTTCAGCAGCTGGTATGCAGAGGGAGTAAGAGAGAGAGAAAAAGAGAAAGCACAACTAATGAGAAAAACTGGTCTCAGACACATGGCCCAGATTAATCTGTTTTGTGCTCCAGGTCTGGATTTCTCTTAAGTGTGAGTCACACTTGAGTCAATAAACTGATGACTTTCTCTGTATATCTTGTGCTGGGCTTGCAAAATGCAGGAATACACATCCAAGCCTGCCTTTTAAATCTTTTTTAGATTTATAAGAAAAGCTGCACAAGGCATCCTAATCAAGGAAAAGTGAAGGACTGAACCTGCAGTTCTTCCTGGACGAGGCAATTCTAGATCTTTTAGTGTCTGGAGCAGAAATGTCATGTGAAACCTGGCTTCACTATAATGATCCCAAAATATGATTTTTCAGGATGCTCCTAATATAAGCCCTACCCCAAAATAAGCCCCAGAAATGAAGTGAGGCAAGTGGCGGGGCAGGGGTGGCTGCCCTGAGGGGGTATGATCACATTCACGTTACTCGCATTGGGGGCACCTGTGGGAGCCCAGGTGGGACGGGGGGGGATCCAGGGGTCTCTGGTGGGACCAGGTTGGGGGCTAGGACCTGATTCATCGGAAAAGCCTAGCCAACCTATAGGCTGTATGGAGCCCCTGGATGACAGCGCTGGCTGCCCAGGGCCCTGGGCGCCTGGCTCTTTAGCTCCTGGAGCGCTGGGACCCCGTGGCCCAGCCACGCCTCCCTGAAAGACCATCTGTCTTTGGCCGCGGCTGTCACAACCGGGACAGGGCAGGCAACCATGCAGTTGCCCGGTGTATACAGCAGGCCGGATTGTGTGCCTTCCCCCTGCATCTCTGCCTCCACTTGCTGCTTGGAGAGTTGGCCTGGTGGTTGTGGTGCTCAGACACACCTGCGCTGCATGGGATATGGAAGTCCCAGCTGCCTTTTGAGGATTGGGGCTCTCCACCTTTCCCGTTCGCAGCAGCCATCATAGGTGAGGCAGCAGCATTGGCAGCAGGCAGAGGGAGAGGCATGGGGGAGGGGAGGAGTTGCTGCCACCCACCTCTCCTGCAATTCAAAGGTGAAATGTTGCTCCCTGCTTTAAACTCCACCTTTCACTGATGTTTTGGGGCCATCCTGTTGCATTGGCAATGAGTCTTCCGTACTTCCTTCTACTGCACAACGATTGCTGGTCACCACTTTCTCGCTGCCCTGCATCACCCCATGTCTCCCTTCTCCATTCTGGAAATGGCAGCCCTGTTTTCTTCCGATTCTCCTCCTGGCGTTGTGTTCTTCCTTCATATGGAAGGACGCTAAGCTCTGAAGGACACTAAGCTCTGGGAAAACTACGCCAGTTTGAGTTGGGCAAGGAAGGCTAGGCTCCTGTTCCCCACTGGTTCTGTAAAGCCCTTCAGATTTTGCGGGGAGGAGCGGATTCGCAACACCAGTACTTTTGGTTTTTATATCATCACGGTGCTTACTTTGGTAAAAATATTAATGAAAATTGGAGCATTATGCCATTGAAATTAGTTCAAATTAAGCATTGGGATAAGTTTCAGGTTGAAGCTCGGTCAAAAAGATGCACAATCACCTTAATTCTTAAATCCTTCAAGGGTCAGGCAAACAGCTGCTCTCCAGGGTCCTGTTGCACCGTCCAGTAGCTGAGCAGAAAAGGCCTTTTCCTATGGGCCCTGATGCTGTAGTTTCTGACCAGAGGGGGAGATTCAGAAAGGTCCTCCAGGGCCATCTTAGCAGCAGAATCCAAAACAGAAAGCAGATGGGATAGGTAGGTGGGTAGCTTTGCGGCAAGCTGGTGGCAAATGAAACACAGAATTGTTCCAATATTTTGGGTCCTATTGAGTTAGCACTGTTTTTCTGCGCATAGGATCAACTTCAGTAGCTGTTTTGCATTTGTCTTCAGCCCTCTTTAGGGGCAAGAAGCAGTCTGCCTAACACCTGTTTTCTCCCACCTTCTAGAACAGACATGTCAAACACAAGGCCCGGAGGCTGGATGTGGCCTGCGAAGTGGTTTCATGATTTACAACTTGGTTGGCATGCTTTTTTATGGTATGGAAAAAATAAAATACATAAATACTTCCAAAACCATTATATTGGAAATGCACTATTATTAACATGGGAAAAAAATAAAATGTAAGATCTGTTTGAAAATTCCAAGATGACTCTCAACAATGGAAGCATTTGTACATCCAAATCTAGTCAGTCTCGATAAAATATCCATATATAAAGATATTCTAAATTCTGATTGGAACTTAAAATCTAGGCAACAGATGGAAAATCAGGGTATTGATTTAACATGGTGGTCATATTTACAAATACAGGTGAGATATTATAAAGATATTAAACAGTTTGGAATTTATAAAGAGCAGACTATGTTTGACCAGATATTATTAACTTCCAATGAAAAGTTAATTAAAAATGTATAATTTCTTATTAAATCTGAAAATGGAAGATGAACAGGTAAAAGAAACAATGATAGTATAGGCAAAGAAGTCTGGATAGAATATAGACTTAGAGAAGTGGCAAAGGTTGTGGGAAAGAAACTATAAATTGACAATGTCAGCTTCATATAAAGAAAACTTACACAAAAATGTTCTATAGATGGCACTTGCCACCAACAAGATTAGCAAAAATGTTTAAAAATATGTCAGAGAAATGTTGGAAATGTAAGCAGAAACCAGGTACCTATTATCATATGTGGTGGACATGTGTTAAAGCAGTGGTTCTCAACCTTTCTAATGCCGTGACCCCATAAAACAGTTCCCCATGTTGTGGTGACCCCCAAGTGGGTGTGGCCACCAATAAGAGGGAGTAGGACAGCTAGGGAAAAGGAAAAAAAATGGCGGACTGCGTTGTTTGGCGAACCCCATGAAATGGTCGTTTGACCCCAAATGGGGTCCCGACCCACAGGTTGAGAACCACTGTGTTAAAGCAAGGAGATTGGAGAAAAATTCACACTTGGTTGGAAAAAATGTTAGAGAAACACATAGACTATAAACCTGAATTTGGGACCTATTTTATCAACAGTTAGAGAAAATATCTAGGGATTAGGAATTTAAATTGTATTAGTGAATAAGATACTCAGAAAACACGTTTTTGTTGAAAGTTTACTATTGAACTCTTTTAAATATATATATATATATATATATATATATATATATATATATACACACACACACATACATACATAATCAATAAAACTTTATAAAAAAATAATAATTATGCTTCTCTGTTGTTGATGAAAAGACAGCTTCCCACATGAAAGGCAGAGGCCAAAGGTGACCAAGAATGTCAGCCACTGGGTTACCCAGCCACTCCTAGTGCAAAGTGAGCTGCCCTGTAGGTTCAGAATGTGGCCATTTTTTCCTTGGTTGCCGAGGGAACAAAAAGCCACCAACCAGTGGACAGTTGCCCATTCGTGCTTGACCAGGGAACCGGCAAGGAGAAATCCCTGTTTGTCCCTGGTCATGGGAGCACGAAAGTTTTTTAGAGTAAGTGTGGCCATCTCAGATGCCAAGAAACTGTCAGTAGGGGAGAAAATCATGGTTCCCAAGTCTTCTTACTGGCTCACATCTATTTTCTCTTCTCTTCACAGAATATCTGCAAACATCTGAGAAAGATATTTTGCTGCTGTCTTCCTGTGCCTCCTGACAGGTACCATGATTTCTCCTTATACCCTGGGCGTGGTGGGGCACCCTTGATGGACTGCAGAGTCTGTAAGAGCCTCTTCCTAAGATGGCTTCCTGTCCACAAGAGGATTGCAGGGGCAAAACGATGGGCAGGCTGACTGCCAGTCTTAGAAAAGAGAGGCTGAGCTTGATGGATGTTCTTTGACATGTCACCTTCTTCCTTTGATCAGGATTGAGGAGGCACAGGAAGGTGGTGAGCTGCGGAGCCCCTCTTGTCCGGAAAGGAGCTCTCCCTGTCCAGGGGTAAGGATGGCTTTGCAATATGTTTGGGGGGGGGGTGTTAATGCCTCAAAACAGGGTGGGGGAAGGGAGTAATTCTCACTCTTGTGCTTGTTAGCCAGCCTAGCAAACGCAAGAAGAACCCCTTGGATTTGTGAAATAATTTTGATGGCTTGAAAGGGGAAATGCTGGAAATAGGAGGGAAGAGCATTTTGAGCCTCTTCCTGTTGGCCTAATATTCCACATTCTGCTGTCTCTTTGCCCTCTACAATGTAGGCCCCCTCTCCTGGGAATACAGACAATCACATGGAGAGAACTTTGATTTATAACTTCAAATGAATCATTGTTACTTTCAGGCATTGATGGGTCATGAGGTGACTGCCCGGAGCCCCTGGACAGAGGAGAAATTTCCTTTTCGGACAAGGTATGTGTCCTCAGCTTTTGTTTGCAGAGGGGAGGCATCTCTGCTCTCTACCTCTGCTTCTGCTAAAAGAGGAATGACTCTGGGCAACCCTCTTGGCAAGCTGGCTGGCAGGCCTCTTGAAGCCTCCATGTGTCCAGTCTTAAAAAAAGGGCCCATGACTAATTTTGATCATTGGTCCTTCATTCTCTCCTCAGAAATGACAGATGGAGGCCGCAGCTCACCATGATTCTGGAGAACCCCAATGAATCGGTAAGGCCTGCCCAGCTCATCAGGATGGCAATAGCAGAAGCCTTTTCATAGCAGGTTTGTTGATATGTTAACATAATGTCTGCACTGTTATTTCAGGATTCATTGGAGCTCTTCCCAAATTGGGAATCAGGGGATGGCCTGAGAGGGAGTCCCTGTCTTCCGAGGTAGGTAGCATCTCAGAGGGTGAAGACCCCTGCTTGTTCAGTAGGAGCTTGAAAGGGAGAAAAAGATGGGCAGGCTAAGTTGCCCATCTTGAAAAGAAGAGGCTGAGCTAACTTGTCCATAAACATTTCACCTTCTTCCTCTGAACAGGACCGAGATGGTGGTGGAAGAAGAGCATATAACACCCTCCTCAGTGGTAAGAAAGGTTTGGCAATGGGGCCAATGCACCCTCTGCTTCAGCCATCTTATTGGGATGCAGAGAGCTTTGGATTGAACCTCAATACTGTCATTTGCAGGATTCGATGGAAGCCCTGGACAGGTCCAGGACCAGTATCCTAGAGGAGGTGGACTCCTCTGAGGAGTCAGAGGAAAGCCTGCAGCAGGCTGCAGTGGCTTCCGAGGCCGGCCCCTCTTCCAGGTCCTGGGTAAGAAAGACAAAGTGTCTTCTGTTGCACGACTTCCGGTGGGGATGCTGCACTGATGGCAGCTTTCTTTGGGCTGCCAGCCCTGTGATTGTGTAAAAGCGCACGGAGACAGTGAAAATCAACTATCCCGCACCTTGGAAACCTCCTCCTCAGGAGAAGAGGGGGGGAGAGTTTACCTCAGATAGAGGTAGAGCTCCCCTAGACCTCCTTAATTATTTGGAGGTCAGAGGGTGTGAGTTCCCTCGAAGCCAGAGGCTTTCTCTGCACTCCAGGACACCTTTGCTCTGAGCTTCAGGAGTAAAGCAAGACGCCGCACCCACATCTGCATTTCAAAGGGATTTATGAGTAATTTAAAAGCAGACAGAGCTGACCAGGAGAAGTTAAAATTGTGAATGCTTGAAACTTTAACTCGGGGAGAAATAATCTTCTCCATATTTTAATTTGACTTAAAGGAAAAAATGGCGCCGGAATGTTGTTTCTTTGTTTGAAAGGAAGTGTCAAGAAAGAGCTACATTTGGAAACAAAGTTTAAACAATGTATTAGACTTTGGTTATTTACTAAAAAGCAAGAATTTTTACAGAATATTTTTTCTTTTTTTTTCTTTTTCCTGGGATTTCACTTTTTACTTTCTTACTTTGTAATAGTTGATTTTACAAGAAGTGGACTTATACAGGCAGGAAAATGGCTTCAAAGTGTTGAAATTTCTGCTATTCCTAAAAGTTCAATTTCTTCTCCTGTAACACAGCCTGCACTGCAAACTAAACCTACATCCCCCCCCACTTTCTCCCCCACCATCAGCATTTACGCTTAAAGATATTCAAGATGCTTTGAAAAAAGCGACACAAGAGATAAAGGAGGAGGTGGCCGATCTCCTCGACAGTAATGGCTAAGATTTCTGCTTATTTGAAGGATTACTCACAAGAAAGATACATTTCAGTCTGGAGAAGATGGATAGATTATATTCAGAATAAATATGGGACTAAAAAGTTCCATTTAGTTTATGAGTAAATTTTAGAGTATTATTATTATTAATAGTTTATTATAGGAGAATTTTTATTAGTTTTATTATTATTTTTAGTATTAGTATTGTTTAACAATTTGGATATTGTATTGTTTAATAATTAGGATATTAACTTGTTTATATTATTATGTTTATTTTTAATTTGTTTATACTTATGTTAAAGGGGAGTTAAAACACATTATGGACTTGGTTATTTATATAGTTGGTTAATGTTAGTTAGAGTATGATTATTATATTTGTAACCCTGTACTCAGCTCTGGGAAGTGGGGGAGGGAGGGGGGTTAGGGTGGGTGGGCTTTGGGGTGTATACTGTAACTTTTATAAAACTTTTCAATAAAAAAAATACTGTTATTTGCAGGATTCGATGGAAGCCCTGGACAGGTCCAGGACCAGTAGCCTAGAGGTGGTGGACTCCTCTGAGGAGTCAGAGGAAAGCCTGGACCTGGATGCAGTGGCTTCTGAGGCCGACCTCTCTTCTAGTCCCTGGGTAAGAAAGACAAAGTGTTTTCTGTTGGGGAGGGATGGAGGCCCTCTATTCAGTTCTCCTAACCTGTGTGAACTGTGCTTGAATGCTCCGGGTGCTGGAGCAAGATGAAAGCTGGCCCTTGGGACAACATACTTGGGTTAACTATTTGCACCCAACTCTGCTGTGATTGGTTCATTTACCGGAAAACACCAGGGACGGGCCCGCTGCAGTGGACTGGTGTCCTAAATGGATGTAACCCATTCTGTTTATGCCTTTCCTTTTTCTGCCTCATCCTCTGCAGCACTCTGCTGCTTCCAGGCAGGGTTTTAACACGGAAAGAGTAGAGAGCCTCCTTTTCTGGAGTATGGATGGGCTGGATGTGGGGATTCCACCATTGGGGATTCCACCAATGCTTCTGTTGCTGGAGATGTATCCAGCAACAGAAGCATTGTTCTGCTCGGGCATCCCCATTCAATAGGCCTCTTTTAAGGAATTTTGAGTCTCTTTTGTCCTGATGGCTAAAGAGGAACCATTGTCATTCACAGGATTCTCCTGACGAAGAGGAAGCCACCCTGCACGAACTGAGCAGCCTGGAAGACGACTTCTGGGACCTCCCACTGTAATTTTTTCCCCCTTTTTTCTTCCTTACCTCACTTCTCTACTCCCTTTTCCCTTCCCCATCTTTTCCGCTGTTTACGTTTGGATTTTTATTATATCATATGTTATAAGCTAATAAAACTTTACATTTAAAAAAATGTAGGATAAATACAAATAATCGCCTATGTTCTCACACTACAACAGAGAATCATGGTCTGTCGTGTGGAGCCATTGGGGGGGGGGTATGGGGAATGATTTTCTATCTGCTACAAATGAAGCCATCTGTTCTTTTCATCCTTTTTAAATCTCTCCCCACCCTCTTTTGGAAAGAATTATTTTTTTAAATAAAAAAGAATCCACAGTGTCACAATGCACGTTGGTGTTGCTGTAAATAAACTTAGAAGGGCATTATTCACTATGCTTCTTCTCTTGATTGGGGTTCCTGTTTTTTGCACAGCCTCTCTGCATCTTAAGAACTCTCAGTTTTGGGAAAGGGAAAACGAACAGACTCCTCCATAAATAATGGGAATTAGTGGACTAGGAGCATTTAGTTTAATCTCTAACAAGATCTCTTGGATAATTAAGCAGGCAATTAGGGTGGACTAAGAGCTTGTATGGCATCATTTCACCACCTTCCATCAGCCAGTTAAGCACTATGGGAGAAGTAAATCCTCTGTTTGTGTGTGTCTGTGTGATTGTGTATTTTCTATCCTGGATTTTTGTGTGTGTGTGTGTGTGTGTGTGTGTGTGTGTGTGTGAGAGAGAGAGAGAGAGAGAGAGAGAGAGAGAGAGAGATGTAGAAGGGATTTTTATAAGGGTCATACTTTGTTTTGTAAAAATCCTAGGATTTCCTGTTCCTACATGAAGATTTTTGAAGCATCGCACAAGACAGAACAAGTTCTAGGGATTCCCTCTAGATCAACCTTTGATAAATAAAGAGTATAGCAATGCTATGTCAGACAGAAAAGCCAGATCCTGTTCCAAGCTGGGAGGATGCTGTAGAAATGAGCTGAAGGCAGGCCACATGTTGGAAAAGAGTTCTCTTTATTTAGTTGTCAGAAACTTCAGTGACAGCAACACGTTTCTGGGGTGGCTGACAAAATGGAGTTGAGAGTGGATGGATCTTTATAGGGATCTGAGACTTTGAAGTGGAAATGTTTCTAAATATTTCACTAGATATTTTGATGTTAGAGTGCTTCCCATTTTTTATCATATTTTATTGTTAGCTTCCAATCATACACCTTTTAAAAGCCATGATCCCTCTAGATCTTCAGCTGGATTCTTTCCCACTGTTCAAAGATTTTACTCATCTGATATTTAATGATGATTGCTTTCTATTGTACCCTAAGTTGACATTTTTCAGAAACTAGCAAACATTAGGCTTAGTAAAGGTCTTTACCTCATGCAAATGCTAAAACACTAGTATTTTAAGTTTATTGTAATATTTAATTTTGATGGAAAGTTGTGAAAACATCAATATAGTATTTTATTGATCTTGCATTCTCATATACTGGTTTCATGAAGCAAGTATCATATTGAAAGAGTAAGCTGCTTGTGGCCTGGATCATCTTTATTGTTTGAATCTGAGAGCCCATTCTTTCTCTCTTTACTCTCTTTTGGATTTTATTTTTTTAATTAAAGATTTTAAATACGATAGTAAAAACAAATACAAATTAAAGCCATAAAAGAAAAAAAAGTAGAAAAAAATCAAAAGTATAAAGAAAGAAAAATTAATAAAGGAACAAATAATAAAAAAAACAATATGTGAAGAAGTGCCATATAGTTTTCATCACAAGTAAAACATATTTGATAACTCATCAACCTCTAGAAAGATATATTTCTTCTTCTCATAACTCATCCCGTCTACATGACAGACATGACAAACACAAGGCCCGGGGGGCCGGATGCGGCCCACAAAGTGGTTTCATGTGGCCTGCGAAGCCATTCTGGAAACAGTGAGGGAATGGCCTCCTCTGCCTTGGCCCTGGCCCAGGCCAGCTGGGAGCCAATGTACAATTTTGTGGTGGCCATCTATGCTGAAACGCATTTAGTCTTAGCTCCATAAGCCCCCCCTCCCCCGCATGGCCTGAGAGGAACAGTGAGGCTCCTCCAGTGGACCATGCCTTGGTACTTGCCCTGGTCCCACCCCCTTCTGCCAGAGACTCTCAGATCTGTCTCACTCCTGCCCAGGCCCCCACAGGCACCCTTGACGCGAACCATGTAGAGCTAGCCACACCCACCCAGTAGGCCACACCTATTCCATCCATGCCCACCCAGAAGGCTGCACCCACCCTGGCCACACCTACCCAGCCCCCGGAGAGCAACCGCAATGCTGATGCGGCCCTCAATAAAATTGAGTTTGACACCCCTGTTCTAGAACTAAGCTGCTCGACAGATGCAGGTAAAGCCCTCTTTGAAGACCTTTCATCAGCCTGCCTTTTGGGAAAGAGAAATGCCAAGAAGGCCGCTTTTTCCTTTGTGTGGGGGACAGTGAGAGCTTGGAGTTTAGAGGTAAGGAGCTGGGTGCTTTGTGTTATGTTTCTTCCCTTAATCAAGGGAAACATATCGCATTCTTGCAAATAATTAGCCTGCGTTTCTCTTTTTGTTTAGGACAAGAGCAATCCTCCTGAAATTCATATGTGTGGGGTCATCTCAGAGGCTTATGTCTGTATGGAGACAGAAAGAAGCATTGAGCTGTGTTTATCCAAGCAGCGGCTGCATCAAGAAACACATTTACACAACAGGTGCTAGAAGACAGTGTGGCCCTTCATCGGCCAGCAGGACTCAGCTACAGTTCTTCACACCTGGATGGCAACCCATCTCAATTAAAAGGAATATAGTATACAATCGTCAACTTACATAACCATCCGGTAAATACTACTCGTGCAAACCGCAGTGGCTTGGGTGCGGACCAGCTCAAGGTCTGTGAACTGTCAGACAACCATTGTGAGTTTTGCACCCACCGGCTATCCTTGGCCTTCCCGGAGAAGAATAAGGTCCTAATTTTGAAGCCTTCAACAGTTTGTCAATTTATTCCAACATTTACTTTTGACATTAAGCATACTGATGTCCTAACGTACATTTTATATTTTTGATTTTACTTTTGTAAGAGTGCCTTGAAGATGGAAGAAATGGCTGATTTAGGTAGACATAAAACATTTTAATAATCCTGTCAATTTCAAAACTAGCAGCAAAAGTAAAATCTAACCCTACTTACTCACTTTAATATATTAACCATCGCAATAAATTTAAAGATAAACCTCACCAAACATACATAATCAAAAGTTAGTGCCCATCAAAGTAACCTTAATTTCTGTTTATTCCATCTTTGAGGCAGCTTAAATCTGTATAAAAAGGATTGAAAATTTAAGCTAAGGTCCGGCTACAATCAATATCGGTGTCAAACTTGGGAATAAATTGGAAACGAAAAGCTTGGCACAGGCCAAAATTTTAGAGTCCAGTTAAAAACCACTGGACAGGGGAAGAAGAGCATCTCTCTAAAGCAGTGTTTCTCAACCTTGACAATTTTAAGGCATGTGGACTTCAACTCATCACACACAAAGCTTTGCTTTGCTGGCTGTGGAATTCTGGGAGTTGAAGTCCACATGCCTTAAAATTGTCAAGGTTGAGAAACACTGCTCTAAAGTTAACCTTGCACCCTCCAGAGAAAGCCCTCCTCCCTGCCAGAAAACCCAGAAAGGGCAGATCTTGCCGGACCACTTCATAGCTTGGGAGGGCACTCGTGGGATAATCCCCAAGCCATTCAAGGTTCCGAAGGACACCAGGACCTTTAATTTTGGCCAGAAGGCAGTCAGTCACAATAAATCATGGACACAAAATATAAGAGGAAATTAAAATCAGTGAACATATTCAAAGTTAAGCTCCATTGCTATTTGATTGGTCCCATTGGATTTTTTGGGATTAGAAATTGGTCCCATTGGATTTTTAAAAAAAAACAGATTGCACAGGTAGTCGAGTTACAACTCCAGCAGAGATCAGAATTTATGCAGTAAGCGATCAGAGTTTGTAAATCGAGGCATCATGTGAGCAGATAGGATTTTACCACCACAGGATTTCCACTCGTGAAAGCTCATGGAGCTTTAGGCACTTAAGATTAGATTGTCTTCCCCTTGCCGATTATGGGACCCTCACCCTCTCTTTTGCAGACCCAGCAGGGAAAGCAGAGTGACTTCAAAGAAAGCTAACTCCAACCACTCTGCATCTTTTCAGGCAAGGCTATACATTTCCCAGGTCGACCAACTTGATCGCTTCTCTAACTTACCTTCTTCCCCTTGGAGTAATTGGTCTAAGGAAGAGCCATGCTCTTCCATAAGATCAAAGCCTGCAGTGTTTAAAACCGAGTCCCTCGTGGCATTTTGAAGCTCAAGTCGCCACAGGTATCAAGGAAGTCAGGTTTTCCACCTTCTCTTTAAGTTTCTCAAGAACTTTGGCCAAAGCCTCCATAGGGGAGAGATAAGGGGCAGTCAAGAGTACATAGCAGGACAGAGGTAGGGCGGTCCTCGGTTCCAGGTCATCAGGATTTCCCTGCTTCAGCCTTCTTCATCCCTCTCACTTAGACACCATTTCCTCATTGTAAACAATGTTACATTTTTACATACACTGCAAAAGTAACTCTGAAAAACCTTTCAAACAAGAAAACGTACCTTTCTAGAGTGCTATCAATCTCATTCAAAATACATATACAAACGGGAGAGGGCTTTATCTTAAAGTATGGCTTCAGAATAAATACAATTCTTAAAAGTCAACACAGCCATTAAAAGTAATTTCTGATCCATTCTGCAGAATGCATAAGATAATTGTTATTATATAAAACCATGAGTTATTTGGAGGAAGCGGTCAAAGTACTACAGAGGCCGTCTGTTGAAAGGACTCCAGCTAGCACCAAGGATCCTTTGGGTTAGAAGCCAAAATCCAAGGTAACCATTTTGAACCGTTTTCTTTCCCGAGCAAAGAAAGTTTAAAGGTAGGAGAACTTGGTAAGCTGTATCCTGGAGAAGGATCGATTTTATTGCTCAAGGTCACTCTCTTAGGCTGAGGCACAGAGACAGTATAGAATAAGGTGTAAAGGGGTAAAAAGTGGTTTAACACTTTGATTCCAGAAAGGGACTCATGCAAGTTCATGCAACCCAGAGCCTCGTTTTCCCACATTACATTGTACCGTTGCCAAAGGCAAAGTGTTGGAAAGAAAGTCTTGCCATTGTCCAGTAGGAAAGCAGCTTTACCACAGGTAGGAAAGGAATGGGTTAGCAGCACAAGTTCCCTTTTTAAATCCAAGCCCACATATGAAAAAAAAACTTGGTCCGAATCACCAACGGAAAGAGGAGGTAGGTAGCATCTTTATTTCCCATGATAAATAGTAATGCATTCCTCTTGCTTCTCCATATCTGTCTTCTGCTTCTTTCTTCCTGCTTCTCCTTTTGCTTCTATCTTCTGCTTCTTTCTCTTTTGTTTCTATCCTCTTTTGCTTCTATATTTATACTTCTTTTCCTGCTTCTGCTTCTATCTCTCATCTTCTGCTTCCGTCTTCCGCTTCTGCCTTTTGCTTTTATTGTTCTTCTATCTTTTGCTTCTGTTTTCTGCTTGGCTGGATGTTGGCAGTCGCTTTTAGGGAAGGAAACAGCAAATTTAACACATCTTAACGTAAACCCAAAGTAAGTTCAATAAAACTTATATATAATATTCCCTGCTCGTAAAAGGCCGGAGCATCAGCAGCCCAGGTTTGTCGTCTTTAGGTCGGGTTTGGGGCAAGGCCAGGGCAACAGGCCTGCAAATGTAGCCAATATGGAATTATAATTACAGCCCGATATAAAAGTTCTTTTTGGGAACCAAATGGATTCTAACAGGCATACAACATGTCAGCATGATTTTCGCCAGCAACTTCAACAGACTCATGCTTATTCTTACAAATCACTCTCGGGACACCACCTGCAGCTGCCTTCTCCAAAGTGGTGCACTCCAGACAAGTGCAACGTGGCTTCCACAATCCCACCTGGTGGAACACTGGGGGAACTGGGTGTGTGTGTTGTAATCTTAGGCCACCTGGGAGGTTGTACAGAATTGCAGCCACAGCGTGTAGTTGAATACACTTCCTTATTCCTTTGAGTACGCTTTTCTAGGGGACGCTATCCCGAGAATTAGCCCCTTCGCCCCGTATTTTGCTTCATGGCGGGAGGGGGTTTCCTTTAAAAGGAGGGAAGGGGAAAGTTTCCCTTTCCCTCCTTTTAAACTTAGTTCCCGCCATCCACGGATCCCAAAACTTCCTTGCCACGCGGGCGTCTTTTTTTTTTTTGCTAAAACAGCAGATACCTGACTCGGATTCAGAGGCAACTCGCCCCGATCCTTTTCGTTGGCAAAGCGAAAGGCATTGCTAGCAGCCCTTCCCGAAAAACGCGGCAGAAAAGGTGCGAGCTCCGCTCCCCTTCGGTTCAATCCAGCCTCGCTTCGCTCCGGGCAGGAAACGCTTCCTCACGGCTTCGCTGCTCCTCAGTGCTCATGTGCGGGCCCTTGAAGGGAAGGCGGCCAGGGAAGAAAGGCTTCGCACATGCTCAGAAGGGTCGAGTCGCCGTCCCTCCGGGCTGGGGCGGCTTGGCAGCGTCAGGCGAGGCGGCCGCTTCGGGAGCGGATGCCCCCCTCGCGCGTTGTCATGCCGACTCCTCGCCGCCGCCATCCTTCAAGCCGTGTGAGCGAGCTGGCGGCGGCGGCGGCTGCTGAGCCCAATGCCGGAGGAGCTCCAGTCGGTCCTCAGCCTCGGCTGCTGCAGCCGCTTTGAGCGGCGCTTCTCGGCTTCTGCCTCTTAACAAAAGGATTCGGCGTCAGAAAGGTGGGAGAAGAGGGACGCCGCGCGCGGGGGGCCAGAGAGGCGGCAGCCCACCCCTCTTCGGACTATTGTTGCAGCGGGCGAGAGAAAGGAGGCGGGAGATGGAAGATGGAAGAAAGCGACGGTGGGGTAAGGAAAACCGAAACAAACAAAACAAAAAACTCACCTCCTCCTCTCCTCCTCCTCCCCCCTCCGTGCCTTATTTCTTCTCCGCGCTTGCCTTTGTCACCCGAGATGCCCCGTGGCTCGTGCTTCTTCTACCCATCCACGCTGTCCAGGTGTCAAAGCTCTTCACGCCCCGGACCCCACCCCAGGAATCGGCTCCCCGTTGCCCATAGGCAAATGAATGGGAGACAAAAGACGGAGCCGGCGCTGCCCCCTTTGTCGGCTTTGCAAGAATTAGGTCTCTTCGCTGTCCTGGTGGCAAGCCCCCCCCCCTTTCGCCCCGTTTTAAGCAGATTTATGACTTTTGGGTGGAGGGTGGCGGGGTTGGGGAAGGGACACCCAAGCCTGGCTTGTAAGAATGAGTCCCGATGGTAAGGTGGAGAAAACCCGGCTTCAGATTCTGGTTTGGCTCAGATGTGCCCAAAGTTACTCAGCCGCGTTGAGACTCATTTACTTGGTAGGGTTCTTGTGAGGGGAAGAATGATGGGAGAACGAGTCGAGATGGTTCCATCTGAGCCTCTTGGCAAAAGAAAACCATTATAATCGTGTAATGATACATCCTTCCAGCTTTGTAGTTCAGCCCTGGATTTGAAAACCTTGATTATTTTTCCCCCCCTGTAGGTTGAACTCATTACATGTTTCTTCTCCTTCTCTCCCCGCCTCCCACTTCCATCATAGGAATCATACTGATTTATCTGGCGGGTTTATTGCAGGTGTGAAAACACTGGCATTCTTACCGTGCATTTAAAAGAAAAAGAAAAAAGAAATGATCTGAACTATTTTTGTTCTGGTAATACGCTTTGCAATTTGCAGTGTTATAATGTTAACCTAAAGCATTTTAAGCAAGCTTTAATAAGACTAATTTCTACCTATCCCTTCAGAATCATCCATGGATTAAAAAGTGCACAGATATCTAAAATTTACAATGAAAGTGCTTCAGCAGCCAAAACAAACTTGCAAGTTGACATATTTTTGCATCTCATTTGCTGTAGTTGTTGCTTTGATTTTCTTCACCTCCGTTTGTTCCCCTGATCCTTCACCCTTTCACCTAGGAGCAAATCCCATTGCACCCAGGAAGCTTTCTTGCCAGTGGAGATACACAGGATGGGGTGGGCAATCAGATTTTAAACCTATTGGGGCAGGACCTGTCTGTCTTTATGTAGCACCTCAATTTTTAATTACACACTGTAAAAATGGTTAATTTGTTGAGCATATGCAAATATGCATTTCCGCTCCTAGCATTTGCGCACGCTGGCTGTACATCTTGTAATCACTTACAAGTCTTTGTACATATGGTTTCCTCTCCTTTTTCTGTTTGATGGTGAGCATCTGCCCGTCCCTGTTTGTTCTTCTTACATGCAAAGAAGTGTGATGTGTGATGAGCTTTTTCCTATTCCATCTGATTGTTTGGGTCCTATTTATAATTTTAGAGATCAAACTCAGTTTAACAGATTGCAACAATGAACTAAGGGAGTTCAACTAATCAAGGTGCTTTCAAATGTTCATCAATAGTTTCTCCCGAAAGAAAGGAAAACTTCTTGGGAACGGTTGGTAGTGATGTTGATATTTGGCTCTGTTTTCACAGCTGCTTGGCATTAAGGCACAGCCATTATTTTAAGGAGGAGTAAGGCATGGATTTCAGCTGGGAGCAGTGGCTAAGGGGGGACTACTCTGGGGGTTCTGCACTGCAGAAAGAAGCGGAAGACCCCAGATGTAGGACAGCAGGTCTGTCGCAAGTCAGTGAGCTAATATTACACAGTGCCATCTAGATTAGGCAACCCCGTACCTGCTGGATGTTTTGTATTTCAGTTCTCCTCAGGCCAAGCCTTGTGAGAGATGTAGGGGACAGAAATTTATTTCTGTGTGTAATGCAGGACTGTAAGCAAATGTTCAAGGAGTGTCTGATTTATCCCAGCAGGATTCCAGGCTCTTTTCAATATTAAAAGGAGGAATGGTTTGGCTGTTTCCTTTAGAGGATCATTTTACACTCAGCAAAAGACAATCACACTGGACATGATTGTCAGCCCCGTGAGGTAGACCAGACCAGGAAATCAAGTCCATAGGAAGATCAGAACTATACTTTAGTGAGTTTGGCTATAATAACAGAATCTTGTTAGCTTTATTGTCAGTGAATCAGAGAGGTATCTGCATGAGCTGCTTCCAAATGTTATCTTGTTTTCAAGGTCTTTAAGTATGTATCAGCCCCTTTGCCTAATTAATAGTTCTTTCACATTTATGTAATCTTTATTATCTACTATGATTGTGTGCCCCATCATATAAGCAAAAGTGAAGTTATTTTCCATTCAGAAGATCATCTCTTAGTACCTAGGTAGAAACATCTATATTTTCTTCTTGGCCATATTGTGGAAGGGAGTTGCTATTGCCCTTTTCAAGGATGATTTGTATTTCTCGGTCTGTCCTACACATCTGGAATTACTCTGTGGTCTTCTGTTCCATGTTCTGACTAGGTCTGATTATGATTGACATCCTCAGGATACTGCAGATTGGTTAAGTAGTAATCTAAGATAAAAACCATTGAAAAGAACATATCCCACCAGCCAAATATTTGGTGTTCCAGTGCTTGGAAATGCTTGTTAGATGCTGAGTGAGATGACTCTGTGTTGTAGATGTCTAACTGTTTGGACATGTGTGCCTATAAGGCAGTGAATCCAAGCATAATGCATAAAAGTAGTTGTGGCAAAAAAAATGATGACTTTAAAATCTGAAACGCCTTTTTTGTATACATCTTGGCTAGGTCCCACTGAAATCAGCTGAGCTCTTGATTACTTGATATGTGATGGCTTTGTTTGGCCTCTATTGGCATATACTGTCTGAGTCAGCTGTTAAAAGTGATCTGGCAGAAGTATTTTGAGTCTCTGAAAAAGAGGTTTATCTGAGGCCCATTTGTGGGTTTATAGCAGTAATCTGGATTTATTTATTTGTTATGTTTTTATTCTGCCTTTATTACTTTATAAGTAACACAAGGCAGCAAACATAGCTAATACTCCTTTCCTCCTTCTATTTTTCCCCACAACGACATCCCTGTGAGGTGAGCTGGGCTGAGAGGACTGGCTCAAAGTCACCCAGCCAGCTTTCATGGCTAAGGCGTGACTTGAACTCACGGTTTCCCGCTTTCTAGCCTGGTGCCTTAACCACTACACCAGACCTAGACTTCTTGCTTCACAACCCAGTCTCATGTAACCCAATTTTACGCAGATTTCTGAGAAATAAGTTCGCTTGAATCGTGATTTGAGGTTCAGTATGCAGAATGTGCAGCTTTCATGCCTTCACCACAGTGACTTCCTGATTGTACTTTTAGATTCTGTTTTGCACATAACAGCCAGCTTTTCCCAGTCTGAATTATTTTATTTATTTTTTATTTTACAGTTATTTTAACTGTACATTTCAGTTCCCATAATTCTCCAGCTAACTTGGCCATTGCTGAATTAAAATGCACAAATAAGGGGTGGCATACCTATATGATATAAAAAATGAAAAATGGAAAATGTTTAAGCCCATTTAATGGGGGAACAGAAATGTAATCTTCATTTGCAGTTTTTGTAGTGCAAATGATCAGGAAAACTTTCCACAGATAGCTCTCCTGTTTTGTGAAAGGTATAAAGGTTTATGTAACTGTGTGATTGAAAGTACTGTATATTTCAAGTGTATATTTGATTTAGATGCCACTTTTTTCCTCTACAAGTTCAAATCAGGTCATTGGTAGAAGAAAAACCAATAGCCAGAGACCCCAGTTGATGTCCACTCTTATCAAACTACGTTACTCTCTCTATTGTGCACACCAGTTTCTAACCAGGAGTTCTTCAGAAAATGATCAAACAGTATAGGAGGTCAAATAACCAGTGTGCTTGGAAAAATCTTGTGATTCTGGAAGACTTAATGGGATTTCTAAGGGAGAAGCCAGATACTGATGAAGTCCCAGATCATGGCTGATTCTGCCAGCTCAGAGGCTTGATATAAAGGAAGGAGGAACAATACCAGAAGATGTTCCTAGTCCAATAAAAGCCTTACTGAAAGAGCAGAATGGAATAAGATTGCATAAAATGGCCCACTTCAAACAAAACACACTGGGCATCATCAATAATAAAAAACTACTGTGGTTTGAAAATGCCACTGTGCATTTTGTTAACTGAGCATTGCGTCGAAGCCTCTTGTTTACATTGCGTCTTATGGTTTAGACCAGTGATGGTGAACTTTTTAGAGACCGAGTGCCCCAAAACCTTCCCTCCCACCTCTGCCCCTGCTCCATCCCCTGCCCCTGCCCCGCTCACCTGCAGGGTCACCCACTGCCTCCACGGCCCACTGCAGATTTCCCAGGTGGCCCAGCAGCACCATGGCGGCCATGTCCTCCGCCCGCACCTTGCAGCATCATCCGCATGCTACGGGGCGCAAGGGCGGAGTCTTATCCCTGCTGCCCGGCTGCCATGTCCTTGGCTGTGCTGCTCCGCGCAGGTCACACCTGGGGGCGACTCTCCTCCAGGGGGGCTGATGGTGAGGGGGCCACGGGGAGGCGGGGCTGTGGCGATGGCATGCATGCCCACAGAGAGGGCTCCAAGTGCCGCCTCTGGCACGCGTGCCATAGGTTCGCCACCACTGGTTTAGACCATAACGCAGACAATTTTCAAACCTCAGATACAGCAAAAATAATTGTACATGTCTTGGGCCTGAAGGAATCAGATGCTGTATCAGAGGAGTCGTACAAGAAGAACATGGAGAGCCTAAACAATGATTCTCCTCCAGGATCTAGTGTTCCCCTTGTAGAAACACAAACAAAGATGATGCAGAAGAAAGCTGGAGCATTTTTTTGGAAAGTTTATGTTGCATCTGTATTTACAGTGTCCAATCAATGCATGGCTGAAAAAGAGGACATGAAGTGCCTATAGTAGGACTGAAGATGCTACATAATTTTGCATCATATCCATTAACATGTATTGATGCAAGTATAGAAAACTGACTAAAAACAGAAATTCAGTTGTCTCTGAGAGAAGGAAACTGACTATTCAATCTGTTGTCCAAGATCTAATAGGGGGAAACATTCAGCTTTTTCAACTGACCATGAACTATCCTTGTATGGGGTAGAGTACAAAGCGAGGACTGTTTTAAAAGAAGCCTGGTGCCATGCCATTATTATCCTGTGCTACAACCAGGAGGCAATTAAAAGAAGTAAATTGTACTAAGTTCAGCAGAGTTTATTCTAAGACAAGTGGCCTGGTCATTGGAACATTTTCTCCGATAAAAAGAGTCTTTGATATAAAATTCATTCAATGCCACCCAGGCTGGGTTAGGGATGTTCAAGAATGTCAAGTCCTAGACTGCGCTCTGGAAGCTGTAAGAACTAGAATAGATGCAAACAAGGTCAGATTAAACAACTGCATGATGGAGCTACTATTTGTTGGGGCTTGATCTAGCTTGATCACAGCTCCATTCTTGACTTAACCTAGAGTCTTACTCCTCCTAGAGGACGCTCTTTGTTTTGTGGGTGCCAATTTAGGGATTGGAATATTTGGCAACAGTAATTCATGCACGGATCTTCTTGTGAATTGACTGCTGTATTGTGCTCTACATAAAACTGCCTTTGAAAATCACTTGAAATTTTTTAACCGGACTAAAAGGTGAATAAGGAAGTTGACTTTGACAGGCCAGATCTGTTATCAAAGTGACAAGTAGAAGAAAAAATGTAATAAATCCTCAAGTAGTTATCCACTAGCCAACTTGGCAGACACCTCCCTAAATCACTCGAGCATAAAGGGGATGGGGTGGGGTAGGGGTGGGGAGTAAAGCAATTATACTTTCAGTTTTCTGTTACGGGCAGTCAGTAAAACTACAATAAAACTAGCCTTCTTGTAGAGCTGATTTCCTGGTTTGGTCTGTATAGTGAAGCTGACACAGCTAATGTAGCAGTGACAAAGCTGTGCTGCCTTGTGGTCTTTGGTTACCAGTATGCATCTAAGTCCAGTTCAAAGTTTTGGTTTGTTAACTTGAAATCCTTGGATGCCTACAGGACTATTTTCTCCGACTTAGATTTGGCCCTTCCTGTGCAATCTTTTAGGGAAGGACTTCTAGAGGACCCCAGCCAGGGATGGAGAATAATGAAGATGACTTTGATAAAAATAGGTAGGAACCATTACTTAGGGGACTGAAGCATTTGTAAGTCCAGAACAATGAGGTAATATTTGAAAATGGCTCATGCAGACACCTCTGTGTTTCATTATATAAAAAGAAGGAGAAGGTACTGCGCAATTGACTACAAAGCTATTGTAGTCAATCTCAATAAAAGTAGTTTGAGCCTTCCTATGGAGTGGATTTCCTGGTCTGGTCCACCTAATGAGGCTGAAATCAATCTAATCTGATTATGTTATATTTCCTCCTTCTTATACAACAAGTTCAGAAGCACCAATACATGTGGCTTATTCACCACCCTACTTCTATAGCAGATGAGAGTTGGTAAGGCAAAAAAGGTGGCAGCTTTGCCTCTAAACACTAACAACCTGTAGTTACCATTAAAAAAAAAAAATGCAGTTTACGATACGGGTAGTGCTTGACTTACGACCACAAATTGGGACTGTAATTTCCATCCCTAAGTGAAGTAGTTATAAAGCAAGATGTCACGTGACCGCATCAACTTACAGTGGAAATCTTGCCACTCCCCTATTGCAGTAGCTGACCAAGAATCACGGGTCATTTAGTGAGTATCCATCCCAATCTGAGCCATTCTACTCTTAGTTCCTCCCAGCCCCAATACTCAATAAGATAAGAGACTGCCTCCAACTTCTCCCACTTGCCTATCCCTCACCCCTCTCTGCCTTTTGGACACTCTGCACCTTGTCTTGTGAACCGCGTGGCTCTGGGGCAGCTTGCCATGCGCCGGGAAGCCTCAGTCAACACTCTCTACCCCAGCAAGTGCCAGCCAGCATTCATTTGCCCAGCTACGTTCTCTCCCCCTTCCTCCCACTGACCTTTTGCATTTTGTGCCCAGCTGAAGCAGAAGCACTTTGCTGCCTATACTGTTTCCTTTTCAGACCTGGCTTCTCTGGTGAACATTTCCTACCTGTGGCTCCCTGAGCCTTTGGAAAGCTGTTTGCTGTCTTCAGAAAAGCTGTGATGTCTTTGGAAAGCTGCACTGCCTTTTCAAAGGCTTTCCAAAGACAAGGTATATCTTGGTTCGGACATTTGTTGTTCCGCAATGCACTCTTTTGCCATGTTGAAGGTTCCAACTACATATAGATGAAGACTTGCTAGAGAAATCCTTCTTCTCAAGACAGTGTGATTAAGATGGGCGCGCTAATTCTATAGCAGTTTTAGTGTAAAGCCATAAACTGCAAAAAGGAGGTGTTGCATGCTGCTGGAAATAAATCTTGAAGCTATTATTTCTTTCGTTCTCTCTTAGCTACTTTTAAAGCCGGTATATGTATTTTTGAAAATCCTATTTCTGTTGCTTTGAGATGGGGACTGCTAGTGGGAGGTGTCATGGTGAAATGAACATGTTTTCATTCTCTTTCTGTCTGCAGGGAGAAACATTTGTTTGGGTTAATGGTGCATCAGCTCACTGCCAGAGTGTTGCCAAGGCCAAATATGACTTTTTATTTGGTGGATCAGAAAATGAAACTGCATCAGAATCTGGTAAGCACCAATGTTTCTACTCTTGGGTCATTTTCATCTCCTCACACATTATACGGTGTTATTTTAACTTAAGAGCTCATGCTGATTCTGAATTTTATGAGACAGAGGTGCAGCCTTCCCAACCTAGGTCCTTCCAGATGTGTGGATTTCCATTTCCAGAATTCCAGGCACTGACCATGCAGTTGGATACTCTGGCTGCTGAAGTCCGTGCATCTGGACAGCAACCAGATGGATTAAAAATTCTGTTTAGAGAATAACAATATTGATGTATTTCTTTGGTACAAATAAAAATTGGTTTGAAAGAAGCTTCCACTCTTTTAGCTATGGATATGACTGCCACTTTTCATCTGTACTACAGATGGTCCTCACCACAATTGAGCCCAGAATTTTGGTTGCAAATTGTTACAGTTGTAAATTGAGTCACCATGTGACCTGACTTGATTTTACGAGTCTTTTTTTACAATAGTAGTTAAGCAATTTTCTCTGGTCATTAAGCGAATCGTATAGTTCTTAAACAAATCACATGGTCTTAAGTCCAAATCCAGTTTATACAATGGGTGTTTTGTGTTGGAAAGTGGCAAAAAACATTGTAAAACATGATCGTGTGGCTGTGGGATGCTGCAACCAATTGTAAATATGAAGCAGTGGCCAAGCGCACAAAATGTGATTATGTGACTGTTTAAGGGAGTTGCGACGATTGTAACGTTGAGGATGGGTTGTAATTAACTTTTTTTGAGTCTGTCATAACTTTAAGCTTTAAATGGTTGTTAAGTAATTGGCCATAAATTGAGGATTATCTGTAATGTTGTAGATTCGAATTTGACGGAAGGGTCTACTCCTCAACATAAGCAAAGGACTGAAAGAATTCTGAGCTGTTAAATTACAGACCTTCCTATTAAAAACCTTATGCTCATTTTATTCTCATAGTATAATTGCTTAGGATGCAGAATATGGGATTATTCGTCCCTCTCTTTCTCTCTCTTTCTCTTGCTTGCTCTCTCGCTAGCTATATCATTTATATAGACATCCATCTAACATACATGACTCTGGTCTGGCTAGCAACAGTTAAAAACCACATCATCCCATCGTATGCAAGCATACACACAACCAAATGTGGATGGAGTCAGCAGCTGAGGTACAAAACTAGTTAATGTAATAACTGTGTTGTCAGTGAATGTTAACCAACATTCAATCAATTAGTTTGGGAGACTGAACTGGGCTTATAGACCTAAGCATGTAGAAATTTCCAATAATAATAAAGTTACCTTGGTAACTTTAATAAAGGGTCTAATTGTTAAATAAATAGAAATAAAGGATTGTGAATAAAATACACAGAGGAGAACTTCAGTAGTTCCGGAAGGAAATATGGGAGGTAAGTCCACTTACTAAAGTAGTTTTTATTTAGTTTAAAACATGAAAATGGGCCCTCTGAAGCCTCGGAATTAATTGACCTATTAAATTTCCTAGTGTAGTAATAGCAATAGTCTACTCCTGCATGTTTCTCAACCTTGGGAACTTTAAGATGCATGGATTTGAATTGCTAGAATTCCCTAGTCAGCATAGCTGGGAGTTGGTTCCCAAGGTTGGGAAACATAGGCTACTGTATCAATATTTATTTGGACACTAAACTTCACAGTGGATTTTCAGGAATTCTGGATTGTAAGGCATAGCTTTGTTTTCGATTTCTCTCATACTGATCTTAATACTGATCTCATAAAACTGAGAATTGGGAAAAGCTGGAAGGAGCAATCGTCATTTTGCCATTGTTTTTCAGTTAGCTAAGAACTTATGCTTTGCTTCCAGCCTTAAAACTAGGTACAGTAGTCCTCAATTTGCAACCGTAATTGAGACTAGAATTATGATCACAAGTTGTTATTGTTAAGTGAGTCACCACTTTGCAGTAGTTGTTAAGCACATGAAGCAATCATTAAGCAAACAATGCAGTCATTAAGTGAATCCAATATATCCAGTAGTGGTTTTTTTTTGCTGGAAACCGGAAATAAATACCAGAAAACATAGAAAATCATGGTCACTGGATGCCGCAAACAGCTGTAAGAGTGAGCTGGTTACCAAGGACCAAAAATATGATGACATGACCATGGAGGGGAGGTGCAGCCTTTTGTAACTTTGAAATCCAGTCATCAACACTCTTTTGAGGAGTGTCTGTCGTAACTTCAGACGGTTGCCAAGTGACTGGTCTGTAAATCAAGGATTAACTATAGATGATTGAGAAATGGTTGATGAATATTTACTACTGGATGAAAAGATCTGGGAACTTATATCTAGAGCAGAAGTCCCCAACCTTTTGGGCACCAGGGACCGGTTACGTGGAGAGAGGTTTTTCCGTGGACCGGAGGGGGCGTGGTTTTGTGTGCTGCCTGCATCCTGCCGATGGAGCTTTGCTTGTTTGTGTGGACCGGTTGCTGGCATGCCGTGGCCCGGTACCGGTCCATGGACCAGGGGTTGGGGACCCCTGATCTAGAGGATCAGTGCAGTAACAACTGCTGTGGCCTTTTGTTCTGTCTACAGCTGCCTTCTGCAGCCTATATGGAGTGGTTCTTGAAATAATTGCCACCGCTAGTTAGTTTCTGTATTTGAGCATTGGCAAAGTTTGTCAGTCTTGTGGAATGAACTTCCTAATACCACCTCCCACAGAGCCACTCATTCTTCAAAAAAAAAAAAAAAAAAAACTGAAGAAAGAAGTTTAGCTCATGCAAACTCAAAGAGCATTTATTCTAAATGAATGGAGAAGAAAGACGCCATTGATTCTTTGGGGAGATTGTAAAAACATTGATTTTTTTTCAAGTGAAAAAAACAACAATTCTGAAATGCCTCATAAGAAATATTAGCCTACTTTCAGAGCTCGGCTGGTGCCAGGCAGGGTTTTTAATGTGGTATTTGTTTATGGAACGCTTTTGACTGAAATAATTCTACTAACCCAACCTCTTCTTCAGAAATGATAGGACTCTAAATGTGGTGCAGAGGATACAAATCAGTGTAGCTGGGAAGGGAAAGACAGCTGTGATTAGACAACTTAATAGTAGGGATTTTAAAGCAACTAAGTAAGGAGTTGGTCAGTCATTTGTCGTTTAACTGGTTGCTTAAGCAAATATGCATAGTCCCAACAACATGGACATTTCTTGGAGACATAGAAGGAAATGCAAGAAAACTTACATTTAATAAACCATCTTTGTCTCAGTGAAGAAAATCTTACAGAGTGGCTTATTTAAAGTTTTTTAGCAGCAGCAAGATTTCACTAACCAAAATAGCACTAGTGATAAAAAATACCTTTCATTGATCACCTGATCAGTGTTTCTCTTTAAGAATTATTCTTCTGCCAAAATGTCATTGACTTATCAGAGATAGCTTCGTGTACTTAAGTTTGGTTACCAAAACTACTGTTCTTATTTTTTTCTACTTCTTTTCATTTGGGAATTGCACAAGTGAAGACATTCATTTTATTTCTTCTCTTGAAACTTCTCTTTTCTAAATATTTCTTTTGAATTAGGTCTGACTTCCTCACTTTGCAAACATACTTGCTTAACATACATTTAAATGTAATACGGTAGTATCTTAGAGAATATTGCTCGGCTGTGATGCCTAAGCAGATTATTTACAGGTCCTCAGTATAGCATGAAACAATCAAGCAAGCCGTTTACTGTGGGAAAATATATGGTGACATCATAGGGTTGTCTGACAGGAGATTGGATTAGAAGAAAGATGGACTAAATTTTTGTAGAAATGCAAGTCTAAAATGCATCTAAAATTCTAAGGATCTCATATTGTTAAAAGTGAATTATTTCATTTGTAATAATTATATACATGTATAATTGATTTTTTAAAAAAACAAGATAAAAAATACAAACGAGACAGTGAATTAATTCTCAGGCTTGCAGAGGTACCCTTTTCCCATGGCAGGGTTAAATATGCATGGTTTAATCCAGGTAGTTTTCAATTCTTTATACAGACTACTACATCATCAAGAAAAAGTGTTGAAAAGTAAATATGTATTTATTAACTTTAAAAGGCTGTGCAACTCCCAAATGATGCTGGGAGGCTTACATGGTTAAAAGAAAAAAAATACAGCAAAAAAGAAAATTTACACACGTGAGTGGAGCAAACATGTATTCACCAAAAAGATTCAACAACTGAACTCGGAGCACAATCATGGTTTAAAGACTTTCCTTTACAGCAGGGGTCTTCAAATGTGGCCTTTTTATGACTTGTGGACTTCAACTCCCAGAATTCCTCAGCCAGGCACGTTGCCTGAGGAATTCTGGGAGTTGAAGTCCACAAGTCATAAAAGGGCCACGTTTGAAGATCCCTATCTTACAGGAACCCTTGTAAGATCCCAGATATGTATTTCTGGGAAGATACTATTCCAGAGGGCAGGCACTGCAACAGAGAAGATGCACTTCTGGGGGGGGGGGGTTGACAGGTGACAGTGTTTAATAGAAGGCACCTGGAGTGTCTGCCCACTACCTGATCTTATTGGATGGAAGAAACCATTGGTCTCTCAGATAACCAAGCCCTGTGTCATGAAGGATGTTCTAGGTGACGATCAGCTCCTTGAAAATTGCATATTTAAGCAAACTGGCAACCAGTGCAGCTGTCTGCACTTCCACCATCATGGGAACCAGCAGTCAGCAATTGCAGTGATACCAGATGAAATTAAGGGCAATCCCAAGGTTAAATTAATTAAAACAACTAATTTCATTATAATTAAATTAATTATTTTAATGGCCTAACTCTTATTGTTATTAAAAGCCCCAATTTGTTCATCTGTCCAAACTCCTCATCTCCCTGTTCTCGGACTCTCCCCTTGAAATATCAAGGGTCTTATTCTGATTATCTTAAATAGGAGTTAGAGTTTGAAGTGGAGAATATTTATAAGTAGAGGACTTTCTCCTATATAATATCAGTGGCCATCTTAGTTGGATAGGGAGAAATAGTGCCCTTCAAAAACTGTTAACTGTTAGCAGAAAAATAATAGTAATTTTCCTCAGAATAGCAAAATGCCTTAGAAAGAAAATTAATTCTTTTGCTTTCTTCATACCAAGAGATTCTGCTAAAACCTTTAGCTTAGAACCTTTTTTGTTCTAATATTGTGATAGACTTTTAGTGTAATTCAATTTTTAAGATTATTAGTGACACTGATTATTTGATTAAAGCTTGGAACCTTGTTAATTAAAATTTAATAGTGAACACATTTGCTAAGATTGTGCCCAAGAAGTGTAAGTCAAGCTGCATTAAATTGGAGTAAGATTTTTTTCCTTCCCCATAGTTATTAATATATAAAACTGTTATTTCTTTAATATTTGAAAGATTAAAAAAAATTCTACCTGAAGCCATATGAGTCATTTAAACCTTTTTTCCCCTGGTGCCTCTGAATCTTTCTTTATTCTTGGTGACTACTGTACATAGGCAAGTCCCTATAGCTATCTTGGTAAGATTTTTGGAAATATATTAATATTTGGCTTAGAATCACCCAGCTGGCCTTGTCCCTATAGCAGAAGATAACTCATAGAGATAATAACTGAGAAACACTTCGGGGAATGTGGCTGTGCATATTTTTTCCAAAACATATTCTTCTGCTGGATGTAGGAATTATACTTAATTGAGGAAACATCTACAGCAAAGTAGATAAGAGTTAATTGCATTTCCTTTCCCCGCCTCCTTTATGAGGTAAACAAACAGACTGACATGAGAACTGTGAACCAAATGTGTAGCATAGTGCCAAAGACTTGGTTTACTGTACATGTTGAGAGCCATAAACCAGGTTTTTGAAACTAGTGGCTGGATTCATACACTATGAGGAGCCATTGGCAAACTACCTTTTGTCTTAGTGTAATGTGTGATTTCACCCAGAGGAGCCAAACCTATAGGTTGCCTGCATTTCATTAGAATCTGTTCTTCTGCCATCCTTGACCATTGTAGAGGAATATCAGATGGAAAGAAAGCAAAATACATTGCAAGTTTAACGATGTACAGGTAGTCCTCAATTTACAACTATTCATTTAGTGACCATTCAAGGTTACAACGGCAATGAAAAAGTGACTTCTGACTGGCTCTCACGACTGTTGGAACATTTCCAGAGTCATGGGTTCAAAATTCAAACGCTTGGCAGTTGGCATGTATTTATGACAGTTGCAGAGTCCTGGGGTCACGTGATCACCATTTGCCACTTTCTGTCGAGCAAAATCAATGCGGGAAGCCCGATTCGCTCAACAGACGCATGATTCGGTTAACTGCAGTGATTCCCTTAACAGCTGTGGCAAAAAAGGTTGTAAAATGGGGCACAACTCGCTTAACAGCTGTCTTGCTTAGCAACAGAAATGTTGGGCTCAATTATGACATAAGTTGAGGAAAGCCTATGTTGGTTTGGGAATAGAAAGGGGAAAAGGATGGGTGGAGGACACAGAAACAGAAAGCAAAGGGGAGTGGGAAGCTTGGTTGGGTGGAAGTAGGGCCATTGCCTTAGATCAGGGGTGTCAAAGTGCTGGCTCATGGGCTGGATGCATCGTGGCGAAACCGCGTCCACCCCATTGCCGCCAATGGGAAAAAAGTCACGACATGTCACGTGATGTTGCAAGTTTGACACCCCTGCCTTAGATGCTTGGTAGCCATCAGAAATTCGCTTTGAATTGGGGTGGAAGATGGGAGTAAAACCCAGCCTCCTTCCCCACCTCATCCTTCCATAGTTCCCTTTCTGCTCTTCTTTTCACCTTAGTTTTCCTTTTATCCTTGGAGTTTGTCAGACTAGGGCAGGGGTAGGCAACCTGGGCTCTTTTATGACTCGTGGACTTCAACTCCCAGAATTCCTGAGCCAGCCATGGCTCAGGAATTCTGGGAGTTGAAGTCCACGAGTCATAAAAGAGCCCAGGTGTCCTATCCCTGGACCAGGGTGATCTGCTTCAAATGCCACCATTATACCACAGCCTTGTGTCCACCTACCCCGTTTTATTCCCTTTCCATCTCTGGTTTAGAAAGAATAAAATAAAACCACCTCTTCCTCATGTTTACCAAAGGTGCACATTTAATTTGGCCTTCAGTTTCCCTCTCTTCAGTGTTTTTGTGAGGGCTGGAACTGACAAGGCAGAAAACAAGAACCCTGAGACCACACCAGACTGTTATATAAACACAGTGCCAGGACCATCAACAGTCCATCCTGCCAAAAGAGCTTCAGGCAGTTTGTTACAAGAAAAGAATGGATGGGGGCAGGGGGGGAGATAAAGAAACTGGGGATTTAGACTTCGGGCTCCCACACATGTGTATGGCTACGTTCTGTAGAAGCTGATTGTAGTTGCTGTGGCTATTTAGCTTCTGCAATAAAAGTATTTTATCTACGAAAGCTGAGTCCTTGACTTTCCCACAAGAACTATTGAGGGCAGTTTGAACTCCTGGAGAATTAGAATTATTGTACTGCCCACGTGCAGTCCTTGACTTGAGGTAGCTGTGTTCTCTATTATGTCTGCTTCATTTTAAAGAAACATTTTTTTCTTAGGTCTTTTGCGCAAGCTGTCCTGTGAGACCCAGGTAATAGAAGCAGCCAAAGTTAAAACAATTTGTGGATTGGATAAACCATTGCTATGTCCTGTCTGCTACAAATAATACTAATATGCTTATTTTAAATTTACCTCCAGCCACTCCTCTGTTCAGCTGCATCCTGCAATCCAGCTATCTTTGCTTGTCTTAATTTATGTGTTCTATGAACTTTCTCATGTGTAGCATACAAACCTTGGGACTCATTTTCTGAGAAGCATTAGGGACAATATTTTTATTGGCTCTACACTCTCTGATAGCACTGTTTAAACTATATACTAAGGAGACTGTTATTCTCTTAGAATAATTATAAATACAGGTAGTCCTCGACCTACAACCACAATCGAACCCAAAATTTCTGTTGTTAAGTGAGACTATTTGTTAAGTGAATTTTGATCCATTTTATGACCTTTTTTGTCACGGTTGTTAAGTGAATCGCTGCAGTTGTGAAGTTAGTAACCCAGCTGTTAAGTGAATCCGACTTCCCCATTGACTTTGCTTGTCAGAAGGTCGCAAAAGGTGATCACATGACCTTGGGACACAGCAACAGTCATAAATACGAACCAGTTGCCAAGCATCTGAATTTTGATCACATGATCATGGTGCTAAGGTTGTAAATGTGAAAAATGGTCATAAGTCACATTTTTCAGTGCCATTGTAACTTTGAATGGTCACTAAATGAACTGTTGTAAGTCGAGGACTACCTGCAGCATTGTACTTTCATTATCAAGTTGGCCATGGGGAAGAAAATCAGTAATGCACTGCACTAAAAACCTAGCTGAACTAGTAGAGATCTGGTGTTAATGTCAAAATCATGAGGCTTAGAAACTTGCCCTTTTCTTTTTATCCAATGCCTAGATTATCTCTCCAGAACAATCCTATGCTTTGTACTTTGCATGCAGTTTCTCAAAATCCAACACACGTAAAATTCTATCATTCACCTTCGATTTGGCGTGCACGCGTACCCTCCCAATTGCAATAATTTAGCACAAATCTGCTATTTATTTATTTTCTAAATTGGAAACTGGAAGACGGCTGTGGGTTGACAAACTGTCCCCTCATCAAAGAAAAGGCTCAGTTCTGGTAAAGTGTGCTGTCACGGAGCCTCTGCTGCTTGAATAAGATCGAATTTCCAATGTCATTCCGTTTTTCTTATGCGGCTCTTGCTGCTGCTGCCACCGCCGCTGCAGATATGGAATACAGCTCCCCCTTTTCACTGATAGTGTTGTGGAAAAAATCATCTCTGCCAGATTAAAAATAAAGAAGAAAAAGAAAGAAAGAAAGAAAGAAAGAAAGAAAGAAAGAAAGAAAGAAAGAAAGAAAGAAAGAAAGAAAGAAAGAGAAGCTTACGGTAGCTCTGTTGCCTTAAGGTAGCCTAGATGGGTTCGTTTTCAGCTATAGCAGCAATGCGACTGTGGTCCTTTTCCCCTTCCGTTTGATAAGGCTCAGAAGGCTTCCATTTACATCACCCTGTGTGCATTGCAGAGCGCCCGTGCGGCTGCTGGTGCTGCCTCAGCCAGGAAATTTGAAACTATGCTGATTCCAGTTGATTTAGAACGGGCAGCGTTTACCATAAGCTGGAATCCTTATTAGATACACTGATGAATTTCACTGACCAATGGGTAACTGCTGGAGCTACAGTAATCTTTGTGAGTAGTCAGCCTCTGTTCAGCCAAATTAAACCTTGTTTGTTCTGTTGAGCGGGTAGGAATTTATAAGACCCATGTGCACACTCACAACACGGATGTCAAACCATTTTGTTCATCTCTTAGCTTCATCAGATGTTTTGCTTCCTCGGGTTGATGACTTTGTCAGTAAGTGGCCTGCGGCAATTTCTGAACATTTCAGTTAGGGGAGGAATTGTTGCATGCAGAAGGGATCATGTATACACATATATATGTATGTATGTACGTACCTTCCAGTGCTCTGTCAAGTTATGAATTCTTAAGGATATCGGTCATTAGGAAGGCTGTGGCTACTTCCAAGCTGTATTTGCTTTATAGCTCAGCTTTCTCATGCAGATGCAGACCTCCAGGCTATCAATACAGTCAAATCTGAAATGTAGAGGTGGGGGTGTATGAGTGGAGGGAGGGAGACAAGGGGGTGGAATCATAACAAAATGGTTACCTGGAATGTGCTGTGCAGAACTTATGCAGTTCAGTTTTACTACCCGGCTGCCTCCCTGCTTCTCTGTGGTGAATTAGCATCTGAATCGTGTTCCTTTTCTTGGGAGACAGTTCTTTTGCGTGGGTTGGGGGTGAGGGGGGCGAGGGAAGGAAGGATTGATGTGATGCGCCGGCTGCTTTCACCAGACATGATGCTCTGTGGCTTGTTAGAGAGGGGGAGGGGCATCCCTTAAAGAGCTGGTGGCTTTTTTTGAAACTTTTCTGTCTGAGGGGAACTCCACATTTGGGCTCTTCTCTGGCATTTGCAGAGAATCTTTCAATCAGTTATTGTTATTATTATTATTATCATTGGTCGGTGATGAAAAGCCTAATGGTGGAGTGAGGCTGGCTGCACTGCACCATCAGGCCATAGATAGAATAATACTGTTGTGGATTTTGTTTTGTTTGGAGTGCATAATCAAATGGGATGGCCTTATCCTTTTGTTTCCAGCTGATAGGTAGCCCTTGAATTCTTCTTTAGAGAAGCAAAGTCTTTGCCACAGTGCCTGGCATGAAATAATAATACTGCTTAATGTCTGCATAGTGCTTTTGAGTGTACCAAATGCTTTGCGTTGTGCTTTTATTAATTTAGTTGTCACATTTACTTCCTTAATGGTTCTCTAGGAGCTCAAATGGTATTTTTCTAGATTTAGCTCTTCCCGTTTTATTCCCACCACAGCCTTGGAGGTAGAGTGGGCTGAGAGATAGTAATTAGCCCAAAGAAGTCAGTGAGTTTCTGTCATTATATATATGAACCTGTCCCCCAAATCCTAATTCTCTGACCACTGCCCCACACTGTTTTTAGTAATGAAGGGACGCAGTGGGATGAAGAACTACCCGGATACAGATAGTCCTCAACTTACAACCATTCATTTAGTGATGATTGACACTTACCATGGCACTGAAAAAAGTGCCTTATGACCATTTCCCACATTTACAACTGTTGCAACATCCCCATGTTCACGTGATCAAAATTTGGATGCTTGGCAACTCATATTTATGACGGTTGTAGTGTCCCTGGTTCATTTGATCACTTTTTGCAACCTTCTGACAAGCAAAATCAGAAAAGGATGCCAAATTCATTTAATAACTGTGTTAACAACTGTAGTGATTCACTTAACAACTTCGGCAAGAAAGGTCATATAATGGGGCAAAACCTACTTAACAACTGTCTTGCTTAGCAACAAAAATGTTGGGCTCAACTGTGGTCATAAGCCAAGGACTACCTGTATTGGCTTGTCTTTGACTATCTCAGGACTATGTAGAAGATGCTTTGCTTAACTCTGGGTTTTTCAAATTGCAGCTCATACACCATTATATTTATATAAAGAAAAACACTTCCTGATATCTAATAGCTTTTGTGCATACTGAGCTATGTGTATAGAAATAAAAACTTCTTTCAGATTTAAGAATTTATTAGCCAGAGATCCGATGCTGGTTCCTTCTATTCCACAAAGCCTTGCTTAAGGCACAGCAAGTTGCTTTTCTACATAATGGTTGCAGAACCAACTTTTACTTAGGATCCTGCTTTTAAGGCAATCTTGTTTATTACTTCAGTCGTTAAGCACACAATTGACATTCCACACACGCCAAGGTCTCACTATCATTCCACAGTTTTCAATTGCTTTTACGTTCCTGATTGCATTCAACTGACCAAAATTTGCAAGTTCTGACAAACTCCAACCCTCCACAATTACACATTTCAACAATTTCTGGCAACGTAACCAATGTTGAAGTAAAGCAGTTTATTGAAAACAGCACAAAACAAAGTGAAAAACCATTCAGAACACCTTTGTCTAGGCCAGTGGTTCTCAACCTGTGGGTCGGGACCCTATTTGGGGTCGAACGACCATTTCACGGGGGTCGCCAAACAACGCAGTCCACCATTTCCCCCCCCCTTTTCCTTAGCTGTGCTACTCCCTTTTATTCTATTGGCTTTTGAAAGCCAATAGAATAGACTCTCTTGAATAGAGTCTAATTCTATTGGCTTTCAAAAGCCAATAGGAATGTCCAGGCTGTCTCTGCCCTGCTGAGCCCGCCAAAAGTCCCATTCTGCAAACGGTGCTGCACCAGTTGAGTAGTCCTTGACTTACGACCGGTTGAGTAGTCCTCGACTTACGACCAGTTGAGTAGTCCTCGACTTACGACCGGTTGGGGGGTCGCGGCATTAAAAAGGTTGTGAACCACTGGTCTAGGCAAAGGCACCATTTCACTCCAGAGATGGATAACATATATTTAAAGTAGAAATAATAAAATGACCCCCTCTAATGAGATGCTGATACCAGGCAGTATGTGGAAGAGATGCCTTAATGTGTGGCAGTAGGCTAGTCTGAGCCTAATGCTCTCCTACAGGTAATGCTCAACTTACAACCACAATTGAGGCTGGAATTTCTGTCATAAGCCATTGCAGTTGTAAGTTGAGTCGGACCTGATTTTACAACAATTTTTACAGTGGTCATTAAGCAAATCACAAGATTGTTAAGCAAATCGGGTGATTGTGGAATGAATCTTGCTTCCCCAATGAGTGTTTTTTTTTTTGCTGGAAATTGGCAAGAAAAGTTGCAAATCGGATCATTCCATTGCAGGACACACAAACCAGTTGTAAATGCGAGCTGGTTGTTAAGCGACCAAATTGCAATCGCATGACTATGAGGGTAGTACCTAATGGTTGTAAGTACAAGTAAGTCACCTTTTTTGAGGCCATCGTAACTTTGAACCATCATTAAGCAAATGGTTGTAAGTCAAGGGCTGTCTGTACTGATTCCTACATCTCATTACCACCCCTTACCCACCCTATTCCTTCCCTGCCTGGATGCCTTGCTGTTCCCATTAGGAAGGACAGAACAGAGAAGAGGAGAGAGAGAAACAGAGTGAAAGAACAGGTCCATAAGAAATTCCTTGCATGGTAGCCCATTTATTTTTCTTTTTTCCCCAGGAGTCTCAGCATAGACGCTGGTTATAGATGACTCCCTCCCACCCCAAATATTGCAGGAGTAGACCTGTTTAACCATAAGAAGATAATTTCCTACTCTGGACTACTGGGAGCCCTTTTGCTGGCCTTTAACAATGACCTCATACGGGATTTCCTCAAGCAAAAGATGGGATGGGAGGCTTCCTTGGCCTGATTTTGAAATGACCAGATATCAGTGCTTTCTATGCTCTGCATTTTGAAACCACATTTCCTTGCTCTTTGGCAGGCAGCCATTCTCTGTAATATGCTGCTCTCTGCAGCTTGCTTGCAGTTTGGGCTTCAGCAGCGTCACAAAAGCAGCGGTGGGATTCAAATATGTGAACAACTGGTTCTCTGGATGCCGCTTCTGGAAGTCCATTCTGGGCCTGGGCAACAAAAAATTAGCTACCGGTTCTACCGAAGTGATACGAACTGGCTGAATCCCACCACTGCATAAAAGGTGTTTTAAAACAGCAGTCTGGAGTCTTAAGCGCATGTTTTTCCATGTGGCCTATTCTTGAAAGAATGCCCAAAACCTAGCAGGTGAATGCAGATGGGATGGAGTGGATTTATGAACGAAGACAAGGAAAACTAACAAGGATGGAAAACTGACTGATCCATTCACTTGTACTGATGAACTGCTCTGGCTGGAAAGGGATGCATGTGGGAATCTGCCAAGCACTGCTGCTCTTTTTCTGACTGCTCTGGCTTTTCACCTGCTTCAGGTTCCAGTTGAATAAAATCAATTCTTTGATGTAAATCGGCTTTCTAGTTATTTTCTTCTTGAGAGGTTTTATCAAAAAGAAAAAAAAATGAGCAAAGGCACAACATAATTAGTAATCATAAGATTTCTGTTAACAGCAGAAAATGGAAATGACAAAGAATAGATTTCATCAGCCATGCAAATGGTATAAATCAAGGCTTTTCAACCTTTTCATCCATTGTACCACTTTTAGGATATGGCAACATCCAAGTATCATCAGTCGCCTAGCAAGGTGTTAAAAACTTGATGACCAAAACAAAAAAAAAAGGACAAAAGTGATAAAGTACAGGTAGTCCTCGACTTACAACAGTTCGCTTAGTGACTGTTCGAACTTACAATGACACTGAAAAAAGTGCCCCACAACCCACAGCTGAGCAAGACACCTGCCTGCCTGCCCGGCGGCACTCTTCCTCCTGTCCGAGATTTTCATTGTTGTGAGCATTTCTGCTGAGGATTGGCAGCAGGGGTGGGGTGGGGGTGTTTGGTTTTTATTCCTCCCGTCTGCTGAGTGGTTGCAGCAGGTTTTGGTCACTTCACATGACCCTGGGACACTGTGACTGTCATAAATATGAATCAGTTGCCAAGCATCTGAATGTAAATCACAAGACCCTGGAGATGCTGCAACATTCTAGCTCAGTGGTTCTCAACCTTTTTAATGCCACGACCCCCAACCGGTCGTAAGTCGAGGACTACTCAACCGGTCGTAAGTCGAGGACTACTCAACTGGTGCATCATCGTTTGCAGAAGGGGACTTTTGGCGGGCTCAGCAGGGCAGAGACAGCCTGGACAATTCCTATTGGCTTTCGAAAGCCAATAGAATTAGACTCTATTCAAGAGAGTCTATTTTATTGGCTTTCAAAAGCCAATAGAATAAAAGGGAGTAGCATAGCTAAGGAAAAGGGGAAAAAAATGGCAGACTGCGTTGTTTGGCGACCCCTGTGAAATGGTCGTTTGACCCCAAATGGGGTCCTGACCCACAGGTTGAGAACCACTGTTCTAGCTGATCGGCATTTCTTCTGGGCTCAGCAGAAGCACCAGGATCGGCGCAGAACTCCAGCTGGAGCCTGGCACTGATCCTGGTGCTTCCGCTGAGCCCTGACAGCCCTGCAACTCCAGCCATCTCTCGCTCAGGCTTGTGCAGTGCTGCTACCGGTTCAGCTCATTCCCCTCCTCTGCTATCACTTTTTTAGGATGGTCGCATACCACCTGCCAGGTGCCAATGTACCACAAGTGGTACCTGTACCACTGGCTGAAACGCCTTGGTATAAATAAATGAATGCACAAGAACCTTTACCTGTTGTTAGAGGAGAGCCATATTAGTTTATGGCAGCCAAAAAAATCAAGAGGAGTCTGATAGCATTTCCCCCCCCCCAATAAATTGTACTCAAACACATACGTTTCCATTAGTTGCAGTTTGCTTTTTATGAAGGAAACCGCAGCTCACCAGAGCTTATGCTTTTAATAACATGTTAGTTGAAAAGGAGCTACAGTGCTAGATTTCTTTTCTACTTTTTGGGCTGTCCAAGGCTAATGGACAGGATTATTGAATGAAGAATTGGAGGTGTGGGAAACAAACCCGGACAAAAAGGAATGAAAAAGAAACTCTAAAACTACCTGCTCTAAAAGTTGATTGCATTATTATTTTACCAAAGAATAATTCTCTTAATTCAGCTATACTTTTTGTCTTTTGGTTTTTGCAATTTTATCTTTTGTTTTTTTCTTCTTCTTTATGATTTGGAAGGGAACTTAATTCTTCTCTGATGGGACCTGACTCACCAGTATTATCGTCTCCCTGACACGGTTATAAGATTGCATGAAGAAGCAGCCATTGATGACAGGAGATGTATTTTTCTCCCCCTAAACTTTGTTCCACTTGGTGAGGGTGCTGTCTTCATTACAAGCACAATTTGGTATAGTGGTTAAGGTGCTGGTCTAGAAACTAGGAGACTGCGAGTTCTAGTCCTACCGTAGGCATGAAAGTTGGCTGGGTGACTTTGAGCCAATCAGTCTATCTCAGCCTAATCCACCTCCTAGGGCAGGGGTAGGCAACCTTGGCTCTTTTATAACTCATAGACATGGCTGGCTCAGGAATTCTGGGAGTTGAAGTCCATGAGTCATAAAAGAGCCAAGATTGCCTACCCCTGCCCTAGGGGAAAAGAGAAGGAGGATTGTGTTTGCTGCCTTGAGTTATTTATAAAGAATAAAGGAGGGATAAAAATCTAATAAATAAATAAACTGGAAAGAAAGAATTAAACCTTTTCTCTCAGTATTCAGTAAAGAACAATAATATCTGACAATTAAAGAAGAATTGAAATATGTTATTTCTATAATAGCTGATGGAGCTCCTACAGGAAGGATAAATTATATCTAGGCTATGCATTGTGAATGAATAAATATTCATCCTTAATGATGTTATGAGAATCAGTCGGATGTAGTAGTTAAAATACCAAGCTAAAGACCCAGACATCATGAATCCTAGTCTTGCCTTAGGCACAAAGCCAGCTGAGTGACCTTGAGCCAGTCTATTCTCTCAGCCCTAGAAAGGAAGCAATGGCAAAACCACTTCCCCAAAAACTTTTTGCTAAGAAAACTGCCGGAAATTGTCCAGACAGTTACCAGGAGTTATGAAATTGATTTGAAGGCACGCGCATGCGCGCGCGCGCACACACACACACACACAGTTGAATAATTAAGCAATAATGATTAAATGAATAATTTCTGTGCAGCTTTCCTTTCCAATGGTATGGCTGGATTAGAATAGTTATCTCTGAACCTCATTCTCCTATTCTATTCTACTCTTCCTGGACAGAGTTCACAATTTTTGTTTATGAAGATGGGAGATTCTGATGGTAGAAAATACAAGGCAAGGCAGCATGATTCAGATATCGAGCAAAAACAAAGAAACCAAAAACCAGGTCACAATTGTTCTGTGAACTATTGAGAAAAATGCAACGAAATGCTTTGAACGAATATTACTGATAATCCGGGAACTCAAGACATCTCCCGTATTAACCATTTTCTCCTTGGTACTGTGTTGACTGAATTAAGGATCCCTTAAATTTGGCATTGTGACTTTGATTTACTAACAATTATAAATTGTTCTGTTCTGCTGTATCAGAACAATGAGTGCTTAGTGAGTTTTGATATCAGTTTTTGATTTTCAGAGTAATATAATTTTCACCAGTCCCAGAGACAAAGTAGAACAAAGCTGCCCACAGTGTATAAGTAGCATCAGGGACAATTTTGTCCTAAAATATTTGCTTGGTAAAATGCCAAGGCTTACATAGAAACACATAAAATCATATGTTGTAAATGACCATTTGCAATTTAAATACAGTGATTGTGTATTGATAGAAACTAATGGATAATATGGTTGGTTTTGATCAGTATAAGTTCTGTGGTTACATGGATACGATCAATAACTTTTATAAATAAGGAAATGTATTGGCAACCTGAGTGCTGTATGTGACTTTGATACCCCATTTGCAACCCAAGAATCTCAAGATAGGCATTAGTGAGAGTAGGTTAATTTCAGGACTAATCTGTCATCAAAACTCTAAAATAAAGATAGGCATGAAGATGAAGATCTTGGTGATGGAGAACGGTAACCCCCACCCCATTTTTAACTTCCCAAAAATCCCCAGAATCATAAAAGAACTCTGTTCTTTGAAATAACATTTCCATGTTTTCGGAAGGATTTGGCTGAACTGCTGACTTGTTGAAATATTGAGCTTCAGTCTCCGACTTGGAAAAATTTCCCTGCCTCTGCCTTAGGATAAAGGCATTCAGTAATTATAGTGTGATGACACTGAGCATGTTCCATTGGCTTCTTCATACATGCAGCTTATAAATTGCTTTCCAGTTATGAAATGGTCCATTTCTGCTGTGAAATTATCTATCAGTGAATTGTCTGTGTGGCAAAGGCTCTTCTTCCTTGCCATCAAGTGAGTGATTTGTAAAATTAGTTAATGAATTAGAGTTTCCCTTAAAGAGCCTTAGTCATTTTGATCTACAGCAATGGTTCTCAACCTTTTTAATGCCGTGAACCCCAACCGGTCGTAAGTCGAGGACTACTCAACCGGTCGTAAGTCGAGGACTACTCAACTGCCGCAGCACCGTTTGCAGAATGGGACTTTTGGCAGGCTCAGCAGGGCAGAGACAGCCTGGACAATTCCTATTGGCTTTTGAAAGCCAATAGAATTAGACTCTATTCAAGAGAGTCTATTCTATTGGCTTTCAAAAGCCAATAGAATAAAAGGGAGTAGCACAGCTAAGGAAAAGGGGGAAAAAATGGCGGACTGCGTTGTTTGGCGACCCCTGTGAAATGGTCGTTCGACCCCAAATGGGGTCCCGACCCACAGGTCGAGAACCACTGATCTACAGAGAATCTTCTGTCAGAGTCCCAAAGCTCCCTGTGAGCAGGATTTAACATTAAATGAATATATATTTCAATATGTGCTTTAGCTACCTCAACTTGGAAAGTTTGTTATCCAAAATATGCCCTGCCTTAAAGACAACCCTGGAAAAAAAGATTAAATAAGAAATGATGTAATGCCAAAGAGGCCAAAACACATCACTGTTTCCATTTAGGAGAAGAGTAGGCACAATATTGCTAATGGAACTAAGTGGTTGCCTTTTTCTTTTGCTCTCTATTTATTTATTTGGTTTTTGCAGGTAGCCATGGAGGTAGTGCTCTTCTCCCACACAGCATCAATGAATTCCCAGAATATGGGTCTGTAGAAGCTCAGACATTGGAGAAATCGCCTGAGATTCAAGGGAAAGACGTAACAAGTGCTTTGGATGGACATCTGAGTGATCAGATGCTGTGCGAACTTTATGAAAATGGGAGTTCTGGTGATGGAATGGAAACAGCTTCTGAAACATTGCAAAGCCTGCCCCAAGAGGAAGAACATTCCCAGCTTCTTGACAGACAGAGTGAGATTTCTCAAGATTTAGAATCAGAAAAGGCCCATGATGCAGGCAGTAAAGTTTTTGGTTCAGAGATACAAATGGAAAGTGAGAGAAGGACTGAAAGAACAGTTGAAGAGGTAGCTAGGGAGAAAGTTCTTACAGGCCAGGAAAAGCCTTCAGAAATACCTCTTCCATCTGAGGTAATATCAGAGAGAAAATTGTACTGGATCACAGAAGAAGACTCTATGATCTTAACTGTGAAAGTTCAGCCTGCGACCTTGCAAACTTCTGATGGTGGAGGAACTGAGGAAGCCCAGAAAACATGCAAAAGGAGTAATCACCTGCCTTTGGCTGGTCCAAAGGATGAAAACCTGAGCATTGATGGTGGCGTCGGAGATGCCTGGGCAGAATTTGAGCGGGAGTTTGCCATGGGTGATGCAGAAAAAGCCGAAGCATTCCCTGAGAGGAGGATATCAAAAGAGACAGCAATGAACAAACATGTGGAATTTCAGGGGGTGGAAATTCTTTGGATACAAAAAGCCGAGGAACAGAAAGAAAAGGGGCGCTCTGAAATAGAGAGTGTAGAAAGGAGAACTTTCTCCAACTTGCCAAACCATCACACACCATACATTCCTTCAACAGGATTAATTGGCTTGCCTGATCGCCCTTGGAATGTGTCCTGGAAAAACCTCAAATCACTGACATCCTTGACAAAAGGTGAAGAAGATGAAGTCTCTGGAAGTAAAGAAAAGGATTGGGCTCAGGAAGGAAAATCTGGGCCAGACAAGGACAGGTAACAACAATTACTAGTATTAATGTTTAATGTAGGGGCAGCAGAGAACATATTGATAACATTGATTTCTTTTATTATTTAAGAATGTGCTGGCGTATGATCCCATCATTGTTCTGGGGTGGAGAGGACAGAGACATGGCTGCTTTAATTTTTCAAATTTTGTGGTACTGTTCAACACAAAGTATGGAAAGTGGAACATTATTATTTATCGCAACAGTACATACACAACAGTAATCAGAAAATCACATCATACAAAGCTTTTTCACAACTGTAGACAGATCAGAAACCACAGATCTAGTTTACACTGGTTGGAAATCTAAGATGCATCTATGTAAAACAAATGCAATGAGCCTCTAGCTGTGGAGGGCATTGCACAATTTCTGTGGGGTCCTGCCAGTAACTTTTAAGTGAAGAACCTTCCATAAAGTCACATGCTGTAGGAGAATTTAGTATTCAACCTTAGTTGACTAGATTCTTGGGTATAGGCTTGAGCAATAAATCTTACTAACTGCAACTTAACCTATGGTCCTGATTCCTTGCGCCTGACATTAATCTAGTCAACAAACGGTCAGTATTAAATTTGCGCCAGATAAGGGTCAGCAGAATTCAAGAGAGGTTGGACTTAGATTGTTTGTGGGAATGTAATGGATCTAGGCTGATGACTTGCTTAAATCCTCTCCCTGTTCTTCTCCTACACATGCATGGGGATGGATGCCTGGAGGAAGGGATATATTTTGCAATGTGAAGGGCCTGCAAGTTTGAAGACCTTTCCATGAGTGAGAGAACTATAGCATAGGGGACCAGCTGGATCAGGCCAACTGCAAATTCTTCTGACTGAGAAAGAGGGAAAATTCCCGAAAACGTCTGTAAGCGCCCCCCCCTTTTTTGTAGATTCAAGTTTTTTGCTGGTCTATTCCCAGTAGAGTTCTTAAAAGATTGGGGAATTGACAATTGCTGATCACAGCAGCCTCTTAAACCAACCATTAGAGCAGGCATGTCAAACTTGCGATGTCACGTGACGTCGCGGAACGTATTGGGCAGGTTTTGCCATTGCTGGCAATGGGGTGGGCGCAGTTTCCATGTGATGCATTCGGCCTGCAGGCTGGCAGTTTGACACTCCTGCATTAGAGAATCAACATTTGTAGCTATTTCGATTAGATGGATGAATATATAGCACATCACCTTCATATTTAACCATCACAGTAATTTTCAAATTATTTTATGAAATTGCCTCTCCAATTCTTCCATATTTAGTAAATCTTGTTTTTTTTAAACAAAATGTGTTTGCACCATGTGCTGATGTGTTGGGATGTTTTGTGCATTTAAAAACAAGTGCAGGTAGTCCTACAACAGTTCATTTAGTGACCGTTCAAAATTAACAACGGAACTGAAAAAAGTGACTTATGACCGTTTTTCACACTTATGACCATTGTAGCATCCCCATGGTCACATGATCAAAATTCAGATGCTTGGCAAGTGGTTCATATTTATGACAGTTTCAGTGTCCTGGAGTCGTGTGATCAGCTTTTGCCACCTTCTGACAAGCAAAGTCAATAAGGAATTCAGATGTTATTAACATAACAACTGCAATGGTTGTAACTTGAGGACTATTTGTACTATAATTCCTTTTGCATGTATTTTTTTTCTGAACACTGATTTTGCTGTTTTATTTTTAAATTAATAAGTTGATCAACACATTTAAAGAACAGCAAATTGCTACATGAGAGAAAAAAGGATGAGAGAAGAGAGAGTGATTGAAGAATAACATATCAATAAATGAAAGATTTGCATTTATCATAAAGTTTAAATTAATTATTTAATTGAACATATCGAACTAGATTCATTATGTCAGCTTAACTAAAAAAGATCTCTGTAAAACTCTAAATATTAATTTGTTAATTTTTCTTTCTTTTTTTTTTTGAAACACATTTTATTGGTTTTGTGAATCTTAGAAAAAGGTGCTCAGGACACACCGTGGTGTTTGGGTAATCAAACATTCAACAATAGAACCATAATTCAACTCAATACATTCAATGTCCCCTCTCTATTTCCCTCAACTAGCATAATACATTTAAAATATTCCATTTCTAATTTAAATTTATATAACTACATAAAAATCTGTTTTAAAACTTTGTAAATTTATAATTACCATCATCAAATTTAACTTTAAATCAAGAAGTTATCAATTCAGGTATCCCTTCCAGCTATATTCTAATTCTTAATCTCTTATATCCCTCATTTTATCACAAATCTCATTTATTTCTTCTTCCACTACACAATACATATCCTAATTAAGATAAAATATTAATCTACCCTATACATATATAGTCCATCAATCAATCAATCTCTTTTAAAATAACAAAATAGTGTAAGTCTTAACTCATTTCAATTCATTAAACAAAATTCAAATTTCATCCAATTAATTATCATGCCTTATCACATCTATATTATCATACAAAAATATCATCTTAGTAATTTAAAACAATTAATTATTAAAACAATCCAAATCTAAAAAGCCAGCATTTTTTCCATTCCAATACATAATACTTTTCATGAAAATAAACCTGTTATTCCAAAAAGTACATTCTTAATCTATTTAAAACATCTGTTCTAATAATCAACCTCCTATTTTTTTCTTACTTTTAACTCTGAATCTTAATCCTTAAAACTGTCCATAAATCGACTGCCTTTAAATCCATTACACAATTTTAAATTTCTCTTTTCAGTCTTATTCTGGCTTTTTTTCTGTGCCAGGCAGGTTTCCATAACCAAGCTTCCCTTTCAGCCAATAGATCTCTCTTTATTGCTTGTAGTACCCTTTGAAACAATAGGAATCCCATCCTCTGCATTAGGCATCTATTTCTCTCATCCTTAAAGCTTCGTTGCTTTAAAGTTTCCAATCCCAATCTTTGATTCTTGTGGTCCTCAAAGCTGTAGATGGAATATTTGTAAGATAAAATAACTTCCTCATTTATCTCAGTTGTTTCCTCTTCTAATGTGTTTTGATTTATAGAATAGTCAGATGTAGTCTGGAGATCAGTTTGAAGATTTGAAGTACGACTTCTGGATCTTAATTCTGTAGTAAACTCTTTCATTGTAGCACATATTTCTGCAGTGGCCTCATAAATCTTTTCCAATATAAGTTTGCAGCTTAGTTGTAAATGAGTTTTCTCCATTTTGATAATAATTAAAGAGAGTCTCTTTTTTCTTCTTGTGGAGGCTGTGTTTAATAAAAGTTAAACAGTGTCCACCCCCACAACTCTCACAGCTGCATCAACTTATCTTTTCTCTTCAAAAGTAATTTAAAGGTCCATCTATTCCATCTCCAAAGAGTAACCAAAATTGCAATATTAGATTTTCGCCACTAGATGTCCCCAGTAAGTTGAAAAAAAACTTTTCCAGACACCATTTCCCCCCTTTTCTTTCTTTTGCAATTAATGTGAAAAAAGAAATAATCTTCCAGCATAAAATGATAGTAGAGCTCTTAGAAAAATTTTTTTTTCTGTACCCCAAAGCATATGAAAATAAAATATAGTCATTAAAATTTTATTGTATTCTTTTGTTCAATGCCTTTCTTCCCAAACATGTAGAAGCTGCTTTTTCAAACCAGGGAAATAATTCCAACAAGGCTCTTACAGACAAAAAAAAAAAAAAAAAAAGCAAGATAAAATGAAGAGAGGAGCAGGAAAAAGAAAAAAAATCTCACCCAGATTCAACACAGTGGTTCTTACAGCTTAGATGTTGTTTGACTTGCAGTTTGAAATGGCAGGGTGATCGGCCATTTTACTGGCCGATCTTCTTCTCTGTCAGCCCTCAGAGATAGCTCAGACAGCTGGAGGAGCCGCCGCTTCTCTGGAGTCGAGCAACGCCTCCTCGACAGAAATCCACCCTCCAGGGCGACTTTCCACCGACGAGGAGACAAGTCTCTTCGTATAGCTAGAGGCACCGCGAACTGGAACTGGAAGTGCAATTTGTTAATTTTTCTAAAACTACTGTAAATGTATATAGTCATGTAAAAAAAAAAGAAAGGAAAAAATGAAAAAATAAAATAATTTTAACCAGGAGAAAAATCAGTAGAAACAATTCAATGCTGTTTCAAATTCTCTCCCAATGATTCCAACTAATAATTGGGTCATCATATTGAAATTGCTTTTAAGAACTGTTTTTATGTTAATTATGTCCCCCTCAAAATCCATTCTCTGTGAGTTTATTTTGTCGACTGACATATAGGGAAGCCACTCTTGCTTAAATTTAGTCAAACTTCTGTTTTGTGCTTTTGCTTTGAAATCCTTGGATTCTTCTATCATAGCAACAGTAAACTTTGAACGCAGAACCACAAATTTTGATCTAGTGCCAGCCACAGGATGCTCTTTGAAATGCTAAGTACATCTGCTGTTGCTCCTTTTCAATTATTTTGGCTCTCCTAGCTGTTTGGCACCGGTCAAAATGTTAACTTGTGATATTACTGTCAACAAATTGGGAAACTGAGAAGCTGAGGAAGACCCTAAAATGATCATCCATGAATATGTAGGCAAGGGAAGAGACTTTTCTGCATGAAAAGAGAGAGCGAGACCCAGCCAGGCTTTCAGGTCTAAGGTGGGACTAGAACTTCTAGCCTGGTGCCTTAACCACCAGACCAAACTGTCTGAGGAAAATCCAGTATGCTTACTGCATGTAAGTTATAAAGATACCTAGGCATCTAAATGGGCAATCCTACTCCTGTGGAAGGCTTTACAGACAATAGGCAAGGTTTGTAGATTCCAAGTCCAAATCTGTCCTTCCACTTTTTCTCCAAACAGATGTTTCCCCAAACATCTGAATATAGCAGCTTCTCTTTCTCAGCTCCACCTCCGTTCAGCTGCTCCCTGCCTAGAATTCTTCTGGGGCACATTTTGTTTTGCCAGGCTACCCAGCTAAACAGCCTGGCATTTAGGGTGGTAGAGGATTTGAATTTTAAAAGATTTCTGCTTTTCCAACTTCCCAAGGCTATCCATAAGCGAATAGACAGAAACAAAAGAAAAAGAGACAGGCGAGTCCCTGAACACATGCACGTGTGTTTATATTTAGATTTAAATTTGAATTGCCCTCCCCCAGAGTTGTAACACCAAAAATGGCTGTTTCTGTCTTCCTTAAAGTTGTATGTAAGTATTGTTTGTGTTGGAGAAACATCTAAGGTTACTTCAAGAAAACTTCATGAGCTGTTCATTCCACATTGAGTGCTGGACAGGTAACCTTCATCATATTACCAGTCACTTAGCAGCCATTCAGATATACAATAGATCCCCAAAAAGTATTCACAAACTTCCAACAGCTGCCCCCCCCCCCCCCGTGATTACATGATTACATGATTTTGGGTGCTTTGCAACCAGTCCACATTTACAGCAGTTTGCAGTGTCCCACAGTCATCTGACCACAATTTACAACTTTTACTTCTGGTTTTATAGCAAAAAATAGCCGTTGTGGACAATGGGTTCATTTAATGATACCACATTCACTTAACAACTGCCACAAAAAGTCATATAATCAAGACTGTCACACGATAACCCGCTTAATGACTGGTATAACTTAATGATCATAATTCCGAGCTCAGTTAAGTCATAAGCCAAGGGCTAGATGTAACCACTACATATCGACAGTATTCTGCATCTTAGCTAATTGGGGCAATGTTGAAAACGTATTATGGGCTCTTTCCTAAAATGATTGCTAGGTGGAAAGGCTGGTCCATTCACAAAAGGGCTGTCATGGGGGATATAACAAATTGCAAAGCATTGACTTCCCAGAATATTATTTACAATCTGTTTTTTGTGTCTTCCACACAGGATACTCTCTGTTCTTCTTAACTTTATGTTTGGATTAAGTGCATTTCCAAACCCTGAGCTGTAGCTGTGCATCACTTTTATTTCTTAAAAAATATTTCTGGAGCCTTTTTTGGGACTTCAAAGTTTTATCAATGAAGATGATGTTGAAGCATGCCAGTTTGCAATTTTTGAAAAAAAGATTTTTTAAAGAAATGTAAAAAGACAACCGGATAGATAACTTCTTAGCTGGTGCCAAGGGAGGTGTTTATAGTCACTTAAAATATGGCTTTGTCTCTATTTGGCTTTAATTTCAGAATTAGGCAATCTATAGTCCCAATAGTTTTTTTTCCCTACAACTCCCACAATCCTTTTCTTTGTCTATGTTTATGGTACCCAGATCTGGTGGAAATTTGTTAGAGAGCTGAATAGTATCAAGATGCCTGTTACTACCTTTCTAGAATCTCAAAAAACATTATTCTGGAATAAGGAAGATAAATCTCCATTGTATCCTTAGTCCATGTGCATATTAAGAGGTTCCCTTAATGAGGTGTTTCCATTTTTCACTCAGCTCAAACTCTCTTCTTTGCTAAGATAAACTGTTTTACTGCTCTAACAAGCAGATAGGGTCAGTTTACTCTTATACTATGAATGATTTATTAGTACCAGTATGTTCTTTAATCACAGTTTGCATAAATAGGTTTTAATTTACATGGTAAGTAAACACTTAATGGTATAAACAAAATGTAGACATGAGTAATGTGTTTAATTTAATTGTAAACACAACAGCAGGAGTCTTCACTATAACGTATCTTAGTTAAATTGTTCTAATAACTGGCCTTCTTGATGCCATAGCAACTGCTTTATCAGTATTAAATGGGCTTTGCTATGATTTAGCATGGGTTGGCATTTTTTTTCAAAATGAGGGATCTGGATTATAGTTTATCTTCATGGAATATCTCACGAGAGTAGTTGTTTTTTTTTGATAATTAAATAGATGAAAGGATTTTCCAAGTCACTTAACCCAATAACCATTCATAGTTGGTGTAAGGATAATAATGTGATACACATATAAAATAGTGCAATGATTTACTTAACACTAACTGTCAGCCACAAGAAATTGAAAGCCAGGTTTAGGTCCAAAATGAATACAAGTTTATTTCATGCTATCTCCAAACAAGAATCTGAACTAATAATGGTCAAGGCAAATTGGCGGTAGAGAAGAGTCAATGGAATTCAAGGTCGGCTGGACTTAGATCTCTTGTGGGCACGAAGGGACTCAAGACTGATGATGTGTTTGACTCCTCCCTCAAGCTCAGCCTGGTCACCTACAATAACTGAACCATAGTTGGCTGGATTGATAAATGGTAAATCATGAGCCAAAACCTATTCAGTTATGGCTTAGTATGACTTCTGAACTCAGTTTGAATTCATACATATTATGTCATGGTATTTTTGAATAAACCATAAGAAGTCAAGCTAACCCTGTTAGCTTTAGCTTCATGTGTGAATCAGGCCAATGGTTAAGCTTCAATTAAGAGATTAGAGGAAAAAATAAGGAACTTCCAATGGTCTTAGTTGCGATGCAATTTAATATTGGCACTCATGATGGTTTTATTTATAATGTCTAGGATCCCCTTGAGTACAATTAGTTAACTAATTTTGAATCATATTTAAAAGGAAACCCTGTTTTCTATTAAGTACTATAAATAACTGAACAGTCCAAAGCCAATTTAAGATTGAGGCCAATCACCAGAGAGGAGATATAAAAGAAGGAGGACACATTCTTGTTTCTGTATCTAAGACCTCTTTTTGATTTTTTAAAAGAATGATTAAGCAATTGAAAGTGTTATGTCACAGCACAAGGGCTTAATGCTTTTAAAGATTTTAAGACTCCACAAGCTGTAACTTATGGTCTCTAATGCAAATTGCAGCTTGGAGAAGACATGTGGAAGGATTAAAAGATGTTAACTTTACATTTCCCCACTCTCTCATTCCTTGGCTTGATTGCTGATGGTGCTAATTTAGAAAGGACCAAATAGCTGTTTTTAGCCAAGATTTAGGTCTTCCTCAAACAGGACAAAGTTCTTCTCTGTGATGTTTCTTGGGCATTCAGAAGCAGAGCAGATCCTGTGTTACTTTTTTAATGCTCCAATTTCTGTTTTTTTTTAATTAGTTTATAATATAAAATACAAAAATACAAAAAGAAAATACTAGGAAAATAGGGGAGGGAAAAGGGAAAGGAAAAAAATGTAGTGAAAGAGGGAAAAAGAAAGAAAAGGCATTGAATTCCGATTCCCTTTGATGCAGTAAAATAAGATAATAGCATCAAACCTCAGCTTTTTACTTTTTACATAATAGTATAAACTAGCCATTTCTATAACAACACATCTGTCTAATCAGTAAAACCCAAAATTAAATTTTCATTTTTTTCCACCTCAAGCACAAAGTCCAGAAGCAATTACCAAGTAGAAACAAAAGAAATTGTGTTTTTTTTTTTCTTTGACCAAAGCAGTCCATTTAGCTATCTCCGCTAAGTCCATCAACTTTTGCAGCCATTCATCCATTTGGGAATCAAAGTGTCCTTCCATTTTTGTGCATAAAGTAATCTTGCTGCCATCAACATATATAACCATCAAAGTGCCAATTTTTTTCCTGTCTTTTTCTATTAAACCCAAAAGTGAAATTTTATCGTTATATTCACTTTGAGAATTTTCTGTATTAAGATGTGAGTCCTACTCTAATATTTCTTTGCTTTGTCTCATGTCCATCATAAATGATGAAAGGTCCCTGAATAGTCCCAGTCTATTCAGAAGCAGAGCAGAGCCTGTGTTAGTTTTTTAATGCTCCAATTCCTGTTCCAATCATATCAAAGGAATGGCCTTGTGGCAGGGCTGTGTGGAGCAAAGCAGCAAGTTTTGAAATTTTGCAGATATTTGCATATGTGTATATATGTATAACATTAATAGTGATAATGTAAAAACTATTCAGCACAGAAGCACCATTATGCTTTCTTGAGTCTTTTTGAGCTTAAAACCTTTTAAATCCATTAATTGTAGAATATAAGAAAAAGAAGGAAAGAAGACTAACATTTTATCTTCCAGGCCTCCAAATACACATTCTCTCTCTAGTTCTAATCTTTCCTGTTGTTGCTTTTTTTTTGTAATTGCCTGAGCTGTTAGAAGAAAGGATTTAATACGGTAGCTCCAGAATCTCTGAAAAGTAATATAAAATGGAGACACACAATGCTCCTTTTTTCCATTGAACACAATGAGCTGATGTTTCTTAGTACACATCATCCCATCGCAGCTTTTGTTTCTACTCCATCCTGGATCTGTATGTGGGGGATGAAAAGCCACGGGGGGGGGGGGAAGACAAAAGTGTCTGTTTTCCATCAAGACAATTGTAACCAGACGTTATAGACTAGTACATAACGATCAAAAGAGAAATGGCTGTTTGTATGTGTTTGCATGAAACCACCATTATGAGAAAATGTGAACCTGCCGATATGTAAGCTTATAAAGTAAATTAAAGCACTTTTTTTTTTTAAAAAAAAAACCAATTTTGATTCCTAGGCTAATGGAGGAAGAAGAAGGGCTCAGTGGGAAAATGGAAGATGTCCTTGGGCAACTCTCTGAAATCTCAACAGATGTGTACAGCTCCCAGTTTGAAAGCATTCTGGACAATGCATCTTTATATTACAGTGCCGAGTCACTAGAAACGTTATATTCTGAGCCTGACAGCTACTTCAGCTTTGAAATGCCACTTACTCCAATGATCCAGCAGCGTATCAAAGAAGACGCTCAGTTTTTAGAAAGGACTCCCGAAGGGGTGATGAGGAAGGACTCTTGCAATGGAGTCGCCAATGGACTCGGAGACGTTAATGAGTCAGACATCGCTGCAGCTTGTCCTTCGGAAAGGTAACAAGAGAGGATTGTCTTCACAATATTTGTGGTTTTGGTTGCATCTTGCTGAGGATAATGAGTTGATCCTCCTCCTTCCCCATTCTGATGAATCTCTTTTTAGAGTAGCAACTTTTTTTAAAATAACAAGAATGTTTGCTACTGGGTCTTCCAGTTTTTGATGGGTGTGATTTTGCTGAGGCTGTGAAGTGTTCTCATTTGTGGCCCTCTATTTGCCATGTGAAAAGGTGTCACAAACCCTGTACAGAGTGCTTAATCTAAGGGCCAAATATGACACTTCAATGTGAGTGCTTTTTTTTGGGCATATTAATTTTTCTAAAAAAAAATGGCAGTGGGGTAAAATGGAAAGGATTAACCTTTATGTGCCTTGACTATACTAATTTCATAAATTTGCAGTGACTTATCTTGTGGTAATTCTTGAGGTATGTAGTAGCTGTTTCCTGCTGTCAAATAGCATTGTGCTTTTACAATGATTTCTCAGCTATATCTTGGTTTTTCTTTTCCATGCAAAACCAAGGAATTGGCATGCTATTTTGATTTCTATTTAGGATATGCAGCTAAACTTGTATGGTCCTGTCATACTAGGTACCTAAAGAATATGGTGCTAGGAAGTGAAATAGCACGTTATTGCCAGTAAATATATTTGAATAAAACTTTGCAGCTTTCACACAATGATAAAGAAGCTGAAAACTTTGGATCACATAGCATACTAGAAGTGTATTTTAAGATCAAAATGTGCCACCTCTGCTCTCTAAGCTCACAGCAATTTCCCATAGGTGGGAAAGGTGCTGCAACGTGTGATTATGCCAGCATGTGGACAGTGGCAGGTTCAAAATTTATAGAATCATTGGGTTGGAGAGATTATTAGTCCAACCTCCTGCCCAGTTCAGGTTTCCTGACACCATCCTGAACAAATGTCTCTGCAGTTTTATTCTTGAAAATTTCCAGTATTGTAGCTCTTGTGGCTTCAAGAGAGAGGCTGTTCAGCTTCTTAATAGCTGTCACAGGTAGGAAATTCCTCCTTACTTCAAGTTTGAATTTGTTAAGCTTTGATTAATTGGTTCTTGTTTAGAGAATACAGACACACACACGCCATGTAACATCGCTTCATGTATTAGAACAGGGGTGTCAAACTCAATTTCATTGAGGGCCGCATCAGCCTTGTGGTTGCCCTCGGGGGACTGGGTAGGTGTGGCCAGGGTGGGTGTGGCCTACTGAGTGGGCGTGGATGAAGTGGGTGTGACCTACTGGGTGGGCATGGCCAGCTCTACATCGTTCGCGTCAAGGGTGCCTGTGGGGGCCTGGGCAGGAGTGGGATAGATTTGAGGGTCTCTGGCAGAAGGGGATGAGACCTGGGCAAGTGCCAAGGCATGGTCCATTTCTTCATTCCTCACAAAGAGTGACACCTCCCCAGCATGCACCCAGAGGGCGGGGCCGACACAGCAGGGGCTGGTTCCTGGCTGTTTCCAGACAGCCTTGGGGAGCTAAGACTGAATGCGTTTCAGCATAGATGGCCACCACAAAATTGTACATTGGCTCCCAGCCGGCCTGGGCCAGGGCCAGGGCAGAGGGGGCTGTTCCCTTACTGTTTCCAGGATGGCTTCGTGGGCCACATGAAACCACTTCGCGGGCCGTATCCGGCCCCTGGGCCTTGTGTTTGACATGTCTGCATTAGAAGAAGGCTATCATCTCCCCATACCTTCTTTTCTTTAGACTGAATATATTACGTACCTTTAATCTCTTTTTATATGTTTTAGTCTCCAAGAATCTTATTGTCCTTCTCATTCTTGCACTCTTTCCAGTTTCTCAGTATGCTTCTTGTATTGTGGTGATGTCAGCCTTATGAAGTAATCCAGAGAGGAAGCATGCCCAGGTGAATTAATACTACTCTGAGCGTGAAGGTTCATTCACCGAGCTTTTGGGTTGGTTTCCAAATGTTTCATTACCAGGCTAGGTAATATTTTTAGTGGAGTTTAGGGGATGTCAGTGTCAGTGCTCTTCTGTTTGTAAGGGCTTCAGGTGTGGGTGTGTCAAGTGAAGGTCTTTTGATGGATCTTGTGATGGGTCCGGTGTGAGAATCTTGTGATGGGGGATTACATCAGGTCAAGGTCATTGGGAGATGGGGGGAGCTTCCGTGAGTTGGTTGAGGGTTGGTGCTGTTTCTGGTTGGCTGTGCCGTAGATTTTGATCCTTGAAAGATTTGTAGGCTGGTTGTAGGTCAGTGTGTCCGTTGATGGAATTGCTTGCGGAGTGCCAGGCTTCGATGAACTCACGAGCATGGCGGATGGTAGCGTGGCCAATGATTTTTGTGTTGCTCCAATGGAGCTGGTATTGTTTGGTGTTGGTGTGGGTAGAGATTAAGGATTTGGGATCATGGCGTTTGACTGCCAGCCGGTGTTCGGGGATCCTGGTTTTTAATTGACATGATGGTTGTCCCACGTAGAATGGATTGCAATGGTTACAGTTGATTTTGTAGATTACATTGTTTCCTTCCCCCAAGCTCCGCTGAAGATGTTACCTAGCCTGCTAACGAAATATTTGGAAACCAACACACAAGCTCGGAGAATGAACCTTCACCCCTCATCCTACACCTGAGCTACAGATATTTGCCACTACTGCTAACACTATTTACTGTAAGGTTACATTGACAGTATTTTATAAGTGTGAAAGTATATCTCTCTCCCATTGCCTTTACTGCACAAGCAACTAGGGAGGGTCTCTTCTCAGACATTTGCCATGTCCATATTCCTTCCATGGCTAAGTTGCCTCTTATCTGACTATTTCCCTGGCTGTGGTTCTTCCTTGTTTCCCACAATCATTCCCACATACTATGAGAATTTATCAATAAAAACCATATGCCAGGTGAAGTTTGACCAGCGCAGCATAGAGCAGTACTATCACTTTCCATGACATGAAAGGTGTTCCTCAATTTACAACAGTTCATTTAGTGATTACTCGAAGTTACAACAGCACTGAAAAAAGTGACTTATGACTATTTTTCACACTTAGGACCATTGCAACTTCCCCATGGTCACGTGATCAAAATTCAGATGCTTCACAGCTGCTTAATATTTATGACCACTAAAGTGTCCTGGGGTCGTGTGACCACCTTTTGTGACCTAACAAGTAAAGTCAATGGGGAAAACAGAATCACTTAACTACCATATTCCTAACTTAACAACTGCAGTGATTCACTTAACAACTGTGGCAAGAAAGGTCATAAAATGGGGCAAATTTCACTTAACTATCTCACTTAGCAACAGAACGTTTAGGCTCAATTGTAGTTGTAAGTCGAGAACTAATTGTATATCTCTATTGATGAAGCTTCAACTTCATTAACTTTCTTAGCAGTTGTGGCACATTGCTAGCTCATGTTAATCCTGTGATCAATCTATACACCCAGATCCTTCTGCCAAGAACTATTGGTGAGCCAGATATCACCTTTTTTGTACCTGTGCATTTGGTTTTTCCTGCCTAAGTGTGGAACCTTGCACCATTGAACAACATGTTGTTGGATGAGACCCATTAAAGTCTTCTCTCTCTTTCTCTCTCTCTCTCTCTCTCTCTCTCTCTCCCCTTCCCTCTCTCTCTCTCCCTCCCTCCCTCCTCCCCCCTCTCTCTCTTAACACACACACTCGCACACACACACATTTTATGAGCATCCTTTCTATTCCCTAATTTTTGAAATCTCATTGTATACATGTTGTACTTTGATAATAAAGGTTGATTTGATTTGAAGAGTGAATAATTATTTTGAAGAATCACAGCATCTGAACCCTTGTATAATGGATCTGTATATTAAACCAAGAAGAGGTATTTTCTGAGTTTTAATATGTAGCCTTTCCATTTTTAAAGATTTTTTTTTTAAATCTTGCTTTTGTTAATTTTATAAATAACTCAAGATGGCAAACATATCTAATAGTCCCTCCTCCTCCTATTTTCCCCACAAAAACAAGTGAGTTGAACTGGGCTGGGAATGACTGGTCAAAGTCACCCAGCCAGCTTTATGACCAAGGTTCAACTAGAACTTAGCTTCCTGGTTTCTAGCCTGATATTTTTACACTCTTTTTCATTCACCGCAATGATTACAGGGCTTCAGCAAAATCATATGTTTTTCCATGAAGCCTTTTGTTTGAACACCTACATCCTGATGGGAAAATAGAATATGAATGTGTACAACCTCATCCCTTCCTTTGGCCTTTGCCATCTTTTCTAACACTATGTTTTTACATTTTTATTTTTTAAATTTTACTTCGTCCTTTTCCATCTCTCCTAATGCTATCCTTCACATGAAAGCTCTCTAAAAAGAAACCAGTCTTCCATTTCTGGTAGGTATTTTACATCGCAAAATGCAAATAATTTTCAGTATAAACATCTTGGCAAGTATTCATAACCGATGTGTCAGCTATGGGTGTCTCCCAGTAAATTATTGGTACTGTATATGAAACAAGGCACTTGGGGATTTTCTTTTTCGCGTTGACTTTAAGTTAGATGTTTGAAGAGGAGATATTGCTGTGGTAAGAGACAAGCTTCCTGCAAACATTATATGAATAAACCTTAATCTTACTTTAGGAAATCCCAAGATCTGTTTTGAATTATAAAGTCTAGAACTTTTAGAAAATGTCGGCTTTTATAATCTGGCTTCGCTTCATTTTTAAAAATTTCTTTCAACATTTATCATTGCTGTTAGTTGGTACTTACTAGTTGATTGTCAAAAACTTAAGTAGTATTTGATGTCATTACGGCTGGATAAGAGACCTTAAGAAATCTCAGGATTGTAAACTAGTCTGGTAATTAAAGGGAAAAAAAAACCTTTTGGAGTAAAGTATTGCACTGGCAATCTACTTTGATGTTCTTGCAAGAAAATACTGATGTGTGAAGCCATCAGCCAACTTTGACTCAAATGAATCAAATGAAGCATGTTCACTTTCAGGCTCTCTGCAATGTACTGCTTCAAAATACGAGACTTTTAAGAACAAGTCATGTCCTAAATAAAATATGAGCAAGAACCTGAACTGTTTAACTCAAGCATGTTAAGCGCCAGCAATGGACCATTTCTGAAGTGCATTTCACGACACATGGAAAGCCATGGCCGAACTAATCTCTAAGGAAAATGGCAAACAGATTTGGTTATAAACTGGAGCATAAAGCTAAATATGTCTCCCTGCTTGTCCCATTTAATATGAATGTGCTTTTCAGCTGTGGTCGCTATTTGGTAATGTGCTTTTGCTGAGATTTTGTTTTTAAAGTACACATAAACAAATCTGCTGTTACAGCTTTTGTTTTGTTTTGGAAGGGCTTAGGATTCTGTGGTCTCTGGCCTTAGTAATAAAAATCTATAGTAACAACAATCATTTTTTGTTAAAAGCCTGCCACTACGATAAAGCAGATTAGGGGTGGAAGAGGGATTTGAAAGATTCCTAACGTGAAATTATTTCATTCAGTCTGTATGCTGAGGTCTAGATTTCAAGAGGGCCAGGAGTTATGATAGGCCTTGTCCCACTACAGTATACCTCCAAAGAGATACTTTATGTTTTCTTGTGAACAGCAAAACATTTGTTTACGTGTTATAATTGCCTCAGGCGAGCAATCCTTAAAATATCATCTGTGTTTACAAAGGACCTACAAGATTGCCACAGAATGAGATGAGGAACTGAGGAACATTTAAAAGACTTTCCTTTGAATCAGATAGCTGAGGCCGAATTAAATTTGGCTAGAATAGCAGTTTCTTACCATTGTTTCCCCCCCTCCCCTCTGGACAAGTATAATACAACTGCATTACAGTTCTAAATTCAGAAAATTTTCAGACAGCCTCCCATACAGCTGATCCCAATTACAGATTGGAAAATAGAAGGAAAAAAAGTTGGATTCTGAGATGAATAATTCCTTGGTGTAGCCTGCTTTGAGTCCAAGAAATGCTATTTTGACAGCAACATGGAAATGCATTAATTTGGAAATGCATTAAGCAGCCAACAGAGGTCCCCTGTGAGCTGTGTGTTCACTGTAGAATTCAGAGTAGAATCACTTGTGGTTTCCTGTTGGGAGAACAAAAAGTCTCCAAGTGATGATGCTGATTCTTAGCAATCCCATTCAGATGCACAGAAAGGCAAAGGGTAGGGCCATGGAAATAACGGGAATCCTTGGGCTTATTTCAGCTACAGAAAACAGGAAGCAAGTAAGGGGAGCAGCTTTCTTTGCTCCACCATGTCAGTTCTCAGAATTGAGTAAAAATCACAGCGAATACGCAGTACTAAGTAGGAACTACAGGACCTTCTAGGTCTGCACAACCACACCCTCAGTTCTGCTTTTGATCTGACAAAGAAGGAGCTAAATTCATGAGCTGTTTGTTTTTTTTTTTTTAATTTGGCCTGTACCTGAGCAAGTGGGATAGGATGAGTGAAGCTATCTGAAGCCTGCATTCTGGGTGGACCAAGCCAGTAGTCGCATTGGCTGAGATTGAAAACTTCACCCAGTATGGCTGAAGATTGAGAAGTGGCCAGGGATGGAGAGAAATACTCAGAAACCTGGAGGCGTAAGTGCAGATATTGGAAGAAAATAGTGAAGTATATGGTGGAGTGAAACAAAATCCTGAGGGGTTGGTGCAGTTAGTCAAGGATTCTTGGCTTAGATCTTCCTGGCCAGATTGGATTTTACCTTATTTTATGAATATGGATGATGGAAGTTGTAATCCAACAGGTCTTATGGGTGTTGAGTTGGAAATGGCTACCATATCCTGATTGAATGGGGGTTCTGAATAAATTTAGGTTTCCTTCTTCCCTCCCTCCTTCCCACCCTCCCTCTGTCCCTCATTCCATTCCATTCCATTTCTATTCCATTCCATTCCATATAAGAAGCAAAAGAAGTAGAAAACTGCTGAATATGGAGCAAAAGGGGGAGAAATGCTTCAGTGCTTAAAGGGCAGAAAGAGCCTGGTCCTTGGGGGGATGGGAAGAAAGGGCTGGAGAAAGCTGAATGGGAGATGAGGTGGTAAAAAGAAGTGGAACAGAGTAGACAGTGATCTTGTGAGCAGCGAACACATAGAAAATCAGGGAGAGTGGTTGTGTAGTTTAGAAACAAAGATGCACATTTCTGGTTGGAATGGAGTGGGGAGGTGAGGGAAGGAAGGAAATTAGATGGAAATAAGTTTCCTAAAACTAGATCACTCCCCATGTCTTCCTCCCCAGTGATACTTTCCAGATGATGAGTTCCTCAATTCCTAGCCAGAATGCTAGTGGCATTTCTCTGTAGCAGAGTGGATAGGAAGTCCCAAGGCTGCACACCCAATGTTGCCTCCCAGATGTTTTAATCTGTCAAGTGATTAAATTCTCTGCTATGTTGAAACTTCAGTTTGGACCCTGACTTCTAATGCCACTGAATTGTTGTGACTGCATAACTGTAAAAAGAGAAGGAACAAGGAGTGAGTAGCATAAGGGCTGAATGTCACAAATAGGTTTGAATCAATGAACGGCCTCTTTTTCAGCTGAAGTTGTAATAATATGCTGTTCTCCAAGTGATGACTCCAGATGACTAAATTCCTGTTCAGTGGCATTCTGTCCATGTTAGGAGGGGTGATACAACACATTTAAATGCTAAAGCTGGGCTAGGATAAACACTCACTGGCAAAAATATTCATTGGTAGCTGGGCAGGTCTGCATATAATAAAATGGTTTGTTTGTTGCAGTTGTTTTGGGCTTACACCATCCTGTCCTTATTTGCCCTGCAAAAAGAGACATATTGCATTCCTTTGTAATATTCACCTTAGTGAAGCCAAATCCATTTATATTCAAGGATGAATAGGAGGCAGTTTTTGCCTCCTGTTCTTCTAGGAGAGGATAAAATGATTGGGGTATAAAGTGATAGTGTGCATGTGGACCTATTTCATCAAGAATACATTTGTTGTTGTTGTTAGTTGCGAAGTCGTGTCCAACCCATCGCGACTCCATGGACAACGTTCCTCCAGGCCTTCCTGTCCTCTACCATCTTCTGGAGATTTACATTTAGCTCTGACTTTTTTCTTGCTCATCTCATTCTACCTGTCCCCAGTCAGAAAGAGTAATGGTCTGGGAGGGTAGATGATATAGTCCAACAATATATGGCGGGCCATAAGTGGCTCACTCTTGTGCTCCTTTGAGAGGATTTCAAGATACATTTAGCCAAGAGAGTAGCTCCAGAGGTAAACAGAAAGAATGCTGAATTGCTGGAAGCTAGAGAGATGTCTATTGAATCTGTGGTATATAACTCCAAGAGATTTAGCTGAAGACTGCCTGGAATCTAATTCCATTATCTATAGAGGAGCAGTGTTCACCCCTTTTTGAGCTGAGAACTGCTTGTTAAGTTGACCAATGTGCTTGACTCTACAGTCCCTCAAAGTACAGGTAGCCCTCAACTTATGACCACAATTGAGCCCAAAATTTATGTTGCTAAGTGACAGATTTGTTAAGTGAGTTTTGGGCCATTTTACGACTTTTTTGGCACATTTGTTTTTTGTTTGCAAGAAAACAGGAATAAATTTTATGTATTTGTAACATTTATATAGCTGCCCATCTTATACCAAACTCTGGGGGGCTCTCAACCTTCAGTCCTCATCAATAGATATTCAAAAGTTGGGAAGTCACAGATGTGCTACCTACTCCAATGTTTCTCAACCGTGGCCACTTTAAGGTGTGTGGACTTCAACTCCCAGAATTCCCAAGTCAGTTCTACTCTGCGGGCGGGGGAACTCTGGGAGTGTTGAAGTCCACACATCTTTTTTTTTTCCAAAAAAAATTATTAATTTTCTATTACTACATTTGATTAGTGCTTGATAAACATCGTGTTATCTGGGTTAATTTGTTTGCTTAATAATTTGTTAAGTGAATCACTGCAGTTGTTAAATTACTAACCTGGCTGTTAAGTGAAGCTGGTTTCCCCATTGACTTTGCTTGTCAGAAGGTCGCAAAAGGTGATCACATGACTCCCAGTACACTGCAACCGTCATAAATCTGAGTCAATTGTCAAGCATCCCAATTTAAATCACGTGACCATAGGCTACAAGTGTGAAAAATGGTCATATATCACTTTTTTCAATGCTGTTGTAACTTCAAACGGTCACTAAGCAAACTGTTGTAAGTTGAGGACTATCTGTAGATGAGGTTAGGGCCGCAGCTAGAATTAATTTAAATTACACATAGTTAATATGATTACTCTCCATGTATTTCTCTCTTCTATCATATGCAAAGTTGATCATTTATTTATTTATTTATGAGACTTATGTACCGCTTTAAGTGCAAGCACTCTCTAAGCGGTGTACACCAGTAAGCAGTGTGTGTGTGTGTGTGTGTGTGTGTGTGTGTGTGTGTGTGTATGTGTATATATATACACATTGCCCCCAACAATCTGGGTCCTCATTTTACCTACCCCGGAAGGATGGAAGGCTGAGTCAACCTTGAGCCGGTGAGATTTGAACCGCTGACCTGCTGAACACAGTCAGCTAAAGTGGCCTGCAGTACTGCACTCTAACTGCTGCGCCACCTCGGCTCATGGAGGAGCTCTGAGGAGCCTTTTGCATTTCTTGGACAGTAGCAAAAGCCTTGCTTCACATCCAAAAGATGGGAGAAGCCCTAATTTTTGCAACTGCTGTGAGGTAAGCATGGCTTCTGATTTGGTAGATCAGTGATGGATTACTCCATGAGTCCTAGAAACTGGTCACAATGGTCTCGGAAGAGTGGCAAGTCTTTGGAGTTTATTTCCTTCTGGTGCTAGTTACTGGTTCCCTTTTAGTTACAGGCTGCTTACATCAGTAATTTTCTGCAAATGCAAACAAAGCAAAACCATCATTCTTAGCTGGCAAGTATTGCTTAGTGGGCCAGATGTTTCTTTCTATAGATAATTTTGCAGTTTGCTCCTACCCTTTCTTTAAGAATTTTGGGGGAGTATATAGTAAGTCAGCATTTGCAATTTGGGCCCACAAGCCACCGCTACATTGGGACAATACAATTGGTTTTTAATGGCTTTTCTGTTATTTATTTATTTATTTATTTATGAGACTTATATACCGCTTTAAGTGCAAGCACTCTCTAAGCGGTGTACACCAGTAAGCAATGTATATATATATTTACATTGCCCCCAACAATCTGGGTCCTCATTTTACCTACCCCGGAAGGATGGAAGGCTGAGTCAACCTTGAGCCGGTGAGATTTGAATCGCTGACCTGCTGAACACAGTCAACTAAAGTGGCCTGCAGTACTGCACTCTAAGTGCTGCGCCACCTCGGCTCATCTTGTTATATTTTTCTTTATATTAATTATTTGTTGTGTAATTTGTTTCAAGAATACCCAAGTGTACTATCATTATGTGAACTCACAGCTGCTGGTTCTTTAGCTCAGGGGTCCCCAATCCCTGGTCCATGGACCAGTACCAGGCCACGGCATGCCAGCAACTGGTCCACACAAACAATCACAGCCCCATCTATGAGACGCAGGCAGCACACAAAAGCACGCTCTCTCCGGTCTGCGGAAAAACCTCTCTTCACGGAACCGGTCCCTGGTGCCCAAAAGTTTGGGGACCTGTGCTTTAGCTAGATTTGGTCTTCATACACATCTCGTTCATTCCAAGAATTGAAATATTAGGGAAGGAGTGTCAAACTGTCAGCCTGCAGGCCGGATGCGTCATGACAAAACTGCGCCCACCCCATTGCTGGCAATGGGAAAAAAGTTGCGACACGTCACGTGACATTGCAAGTTTGACACCCCTGACCTAGGGTATTGTAATGTATCAGCTTAGTATAATTTACAGATTCAAGCAGTGTGGCCTTTTCTAATTGACAACTGGAAATTTCATCAATATGCAGATTTTTTTAAGTGCAGTTCAAGACTTCAGTAGGGGACCCAGTGTGCTGGGCCCCCCTTGGCTGGTTTCTGCCATAATATTTCAATTTTCGAATTTCAGATTGTGATACTTCGTGATCTTATCTAATTCTTTGTCCTTTATGGGTCTCCCAGTATTCCCACATCAATTGTCCACATTTCCTTTTCAACCACAGTTAAATCTGGTTGGGTAGGCCAGTCAGATGTTTCACCAGAAAACCATGCAGTTCTTCACCTGGTGCTGACCAATGTTTGATTTTCCTTGCCCTTTTTCCCATGATCATTGCTGATATTACAAATTCTTTCATTTCACCTTCCTTTTTTAATTCTTCTCTACCTCCTTTATCTAAGCTGCGTTCTTGTTGTGTTTCTTTGGCTTGTCCTATGTCTGCCTCCAGAATTGCATTTTTTTTTCTTTGTTGACTGATTCACCACAGTCTCTCTGTTGATAAATTGGCAGAAACATTTCTGATTCAACTGAAATTGGAGATTCTGTCTATGCTGTGCAATTCAAGCTTCGTATCTGCTTATCTTCTTGACTACAGCTGTTAATTGCTGCTTTATTATTTCCAGAGTTTCCTTAATCTTCCTTGTTTCTAGGTATTCAGGTATTCTTTGATCTTCTTGTTCTTTAGCTTTTTCTTTTTTTAATCTGTTCTAGTTTGCTTGCATCAGATCTTAGCATGCTGATCTTATTTACCAACATGATCTTCCATTTTGATGGTGCACTGCTTGTGTATTGTTTTGTTTGTTAATTTTGCAGACCCAGATTTATAACTGCAGCCATGTTGTACATTGGTTGTTTTTAATATTTAATATTTCAGTATTGTCCCCAGATGTCCAGGAACTCCAGCATCTAGTGCAGTCCTAACTGACTCCTGCAGTAACGGATCCAGCATGGGTTTCTCTCAATTATGTCTCATCATATTGTATATGGATGAGGCATTCTTTGAGTGGCTCCTCTGATGAGACCTGTTCATTATGGTTGACCCTCTGGAATGGCTGCCATCTTCTTCCAAGCCAACAAGCCCACAACCACATCAAGGTCACACTTCCCTGGGGGTTATTATTATTATGACTAGTTGCATAGTCAGCCAGATTGTTAGACTGAGTTTGGCATTTTTATTCACCTTTTGTGTTGTGAAGTTGTCTATAACAAATCCAAAGCATTTTGTCCATTTAAGATTTGAATGCTCTAGTTTAGTTGTATGTCTAAGGCTACTGAATGAGCATCCATGACTAAATAATGATTGAAGTGGGAGAATGGTTGTGGCTAGCTGCTCTCTATTTGTCAACAGTGGTGAGAAAATATTTGTTTTTTTCTGAGCTATTTCATTCCATCAATCGTTCAGGTAAAATATACCTGTTAAAAAGTAAATCAGGTTTGAAAATCACATTTACTCTCTTAGATGGTTGGTTTTTAAAATGGAGGGATCTCTGAGTCCTGGACTCTGTCTTACGGTAACATTCACAATGCAAGTGCAAGGTTGTCTCTGCTGCTCTTAAGTATCCTGAGCAGTAATATGTATTGCTCAGAATTGTCTTCAGTATAGAAATTGCTGCTCATGGTTTCAGATAGAGGTTTTCCTCAGTCTAATAGGGATGTGGTGCGCCAGGCTTTATAAACTGCAGAGGTGAAGTCTAAATTATTCTCTTTCTTTTCTGCAAAATCTGGACCCTGCAAGCTAATGAGGGTGGCAAGCTTGTCAGCACTGACTGTTAGTGCTGACGTAGGGAGGAAGAGTATGGCAGAACCAGCTGGTCCTTTGAAATCTAGTAAGTGAGCAAGACAAGCTTTGCAGACAAGAATTAAACTGTCGTTTTCCGTCACAGAAGTCTAATCACAATCCTGGGTGGGTTTTTTTTTCTTTTTTCTTTTTGCCAGGGGCTGATGAACTAAATAATTTTAGGTTGTGGGCAAGGTGCCAGCTTCCTACTTTTCTCTCGGGAATCCATCACAAAGCCGTAGAGGTTCTGGTGCAAACAAGAGCCAGGCTCTAGCTGTGCAGGCAAGGTCAGCTGATCCACAAGGGAATGATGCCTGACAGTAATGTGATCCAATCCTTCTAATGAATGAGCAGAAGGGGGCCAACCTTGCTCTGCCTAGTACAGCTGCTACCGGCTAAGTTCAGGGAGTGGGGGCTCGAGACCACATTGTGACTCACATGGCTTTGAAATTAAAACGGGCAATAAGTTATGTCCAGGAGTTCCTATGGGCTCCTCTGTGTCTGGGTGTTTCTCTTCAGCCAGCCGATCAGCTATTGACCTTGGCAGCATTCAGTAAGTCTAAAACCAGACTGCATGGCTTCAGTGTATTTGCTGTGACATTAGAAAAGCAGTATTCTCCCCCTGGATTGGTGGAGTGGGACAAGCTGGATGGGGCCTTGCCTGTTTTGAAATGAGCATGTGAGCTTTCTGTACTCTCGGCTGCTGTTTTCGGTGAAAGGACGGCTATTTTTGAAAAGAAGAACTTCCCTAAACATAGATCAGTCCTTATGTGATCTTGCTTCCAAATATGCACCATCAGCATCCAACAAAAGCATTGGGTGGAGTTAGAGAATTGAAAACTTGCTATTTCTGGAAGGTATCAACTCTGTTTGCAATGAAGATCATTGGGCAGATCTTGAAAAGGAAGAGTGGAGCTCTGGTTTTTGATTGCAGAATTCTGGTAGTTGTAAGCAAGCTGTATACTAGGTAGATCTTACAGCTCAGCAAATTGGACTGAGGAATAAAATGATCACACTGGTGTGTTTTTAGAGATTAAAAACATAGCAAAGGGATGACATCTATGGCATTAGGATGTATGGGGACCATACTTAAACCAAACAGAAAATATTTACTACTAGTAGTTTGTCCAGTGGTCAAGGTATCAGGTTAGAAAGCAAGAGACCGTGAGTTCAAATCCCATCTTATGAAAGCCAGCTGGGTGACCTTGGGCCCTTCTCTCCTTCCTTTAGCCCAACCCACTTCACAGGGTGATTGTTGTAGGGAAAATAGGAGAAGGAAAGTGTGTTGGATATTTATATGTTCAGTATAAATATATTTATTTATATCCCGCCTTTATAATTTTTTTCAGGATGCCATCTTTGGCACTATGTAAAAATAATAAAGGTGGTATGGATGGATGGATGGATGGATGGATGGATGGATGGATGGATGGATGGATGGATGGATGGGTGGGTGGATGGGTGGATGGATAGACAGACAGACAGACAGACAAGGGACTAAGGTAAAAAACCCAAATAATGCACCCAACTGTCAATCGTGACTATAGCAGCATGAATTTTCAATGAATTTGGTTAATTTTTGGAATTCATTTTAGAATCAGAGATTTAAAAAAGCCTCAGAGAACTCTGGGGCTTAATTTCTTACTGATGTGGGATATCTCCCATTCCAGCATTCCTGATAGAGGGCAACATATAACCTCTGATGAAAAGTACCTAACATCCATTGTCTTCTCACCTCTTTTGTGGAACAGTTCAGATAATCTGATGAAAACAATGAGTTCAGATACTTGATCTTGGCCAGGATTTGAAGTGAGGTCATAAATAGTCAGAAAGTTTGCATTATTTGAACCTCTGATATTCTTTTTCAAATGTAGATGCACATAATTGGGTATTTGGAGATATTTGGCTTTAGGATTGTTTATTATTTTATTTATTTGTTAGATTTATATCCCACTTCCCTCCAGAATCATATGGTGGATATGCTTGTTTAGGCAATGCTGTATGCCACCCAGAGTCTCTGTGTGAATTGGGCAGCTAGAATGTCATGGGACTGATGGTATTTGGTACAGATAGCGAGATTTAAGCGTTCAGCGAAGCAGGGAAGTAAACCCCAAACTGAGTCGGAATGAAAGTTCATAGAATTATTAGCTACTTCTGCTTTTCCAGTCAGGTTCAGCTGCAAGTGGAAAAATACTGTGTGCCTACACAGTTAAATAAATACACTGAGGTAATTGTTTTCCACTAAAACAAGATAGGAAAGCATGCACAGCATAGATGCTGGTAATTATTTCCAACTTTGTACTAGCAGTTGGACGTATATGTGTGTTGGGGGAAGAAAATTGATGGCTACTCTTGCTTTGCTATGGATGGGCGCTCCCATAGGGATGCACTGTGGGAATAATTTTCTCCACAGCCTTCAGTGTGATATAGCCCATTTTTTTAACCTGGCCTTTCTTTTTGCTGGCTCCTCCTTCCACACTGAATTTCGCCCTATTACCTTCAGTTTTCAGAGAGTTATTGTATTGATGGACAAATGTCCTGACTGCCAGTTACATAATTCCTTTCTGACATTCCTTTGGATTAGAAAGGAATATATATAGTCCTCTTTGCTAGAGCTGTGAAAACTCATTAAAAGTTGCTTTGGAACAAAGGAAGAGTGCACATGAAGCTCTTCTTTTTGAATTGCTAATGTAGCAAAGTCTTTTTACAGGTTTCAGAAGTTTTCCCTCCTAAATAGGGCAAGACTATCAGATCCATCTTCTTTCTGGTGACCAGAAAGGTGCTTGATGTTAAGTGCAGCTACAAGTCTTGGTCCCTGAGCTGACAGGAAAAGTGTATATATTTCCAGGGAAGGCCAGTGTAATAGTTTATTAAATCTGTGTGAACTAGTATAACCAAAGTCAGTGTTTGAGGAGGTGAACTCATCAATTTTGTAATGTTTTATAATAGTAGGCAGCTGGGCCTTGAAACCACCCTACAGATGTCTATTAATAGCAGTCCTGTCATTAAGTCAATTCACAGAGTGCCATGAAGCTGGAAGGGGACAACAGCTTGTTGGCTGTGAGACTAAGGCAGTACATATCAACCTGCCAAGTGAACTCATCTCCCCCAATCTCCTGCTGGTAGAAGATAAGCTAAACTATTTGACTTTTACCCTCAAATATATGTTTGAGGTAGCTCCTCAGAGTCCCCTTTACATATCTGGTTGCAGAAAACAACCACATGGGGCCTGTATAGTCTTATTGCTTCTAGCAAGACTCTGACCCTAATTATAGAGAGCTCAATAGTTCAGGTCCCTGTTGCCTTTGTCACAAATTTCTGACATAGGCACCACCATTCAAAAGAGTGCCAAGACAATAGAACAATCTTGGTGGTGACCAACTGCTTTGGGGCCAAAAGGTCTCAACAGGTGAACCTGGTAGATCCAGTTTGAAGTTTTGCTCTGTCTCATTTCCAGGTGCATTGCTGTAGTTATTATGGGTCTGGGTGAAACTATTGAACCCTGAATCTTGAACTAGGACTTCCAGGCACAGTGGAAGGGCCCATGGGTATTCTTTCATTGCCACTAGGCTACAGAGCTGTGACCTCCTGGACCAGAGTCAGAATTTAACCAAATCTTAACTATTCTCTCTCAAGTTCTTCTCTTGGGGCTGTTCCTTGTGATGAAACTCCACACCCAGCGTCCTTCAACTCTTCCAATGTCATGAGGGTTCATTTTAATTGCTTTTGAGCTTGATAGCAATTTACTAAATTTATTGTTTCTGATTTCTTTAGAATTTTACGATAATGCTTTTTATTATAGGCAATCTTCAGTTAACAATAGTAATTAGGATTGGGAAATCCATTGCTAAGCAACCTGGTCATCACATGACTGTACCGCCTTACAATGGCAGCTCCAGCAATTCCAGCAGCAGTTGCTAAGCGCGACACCACTTGATTGCCATTTTCAAGCTTCCCTATCTACTTTGCTTGTTGGATGCTGGCAGTGAAGGTTGCAGATGGTCATCTCATGACCACGTGATGCTGTGATGTAACTGTAGGCTGGTTGCTAAGCACCCAATTAGCGATCATGTTACCATGGGGATGTTGGGACAGCTGCAGCTTCGAGGACCAGCTGTAAGTCTTCTCCTTCAGTGCCTTGTAGCTCTGAAGAATCGCTGAACGAATGGCCATTAACCAAGCACTACCCCTGTACTGTAAACTACTGAAAACTACTCCTTGATTATAACAGCAGTACTATCTGATAGCTTTGTAAAGGTATGTCAGATTTTCAGGGTGGTTTTCAGCCATGCTGCTTTGTAGGCAAGCTTGAAGCTGGTGCTGCCACTTACTTCCTCCATGTTCCATTACCTCTGGAGACCTTTGGGCTTTCCCCATAATACAATTTCTACCATTTCTTGTACTGTTCTCCTGTCTTGGCCACAAGGCCTTCTAGGCTACATTTTGCTGATGGTGCACTTTTGGCCTACCAGCAGGCACTTTTGCACAATGGCGAAAGCACTGAGCTTTGCTATTTTTGCTCTCTCTCTAAAGATGGAGTTGATAGAAAGTCACTGTGTTTGTTTGTTTTTTTTGAATGGCAGAGTTTAAGATTGAAGGAAGTAGATTTTTTTCATAGTACTGGTAGAAGCCTGAAGTTCTTGCTGATGGTCAGAAGTGGAGTTATCTCTTTTCCTCTTTCTTCTACCTCTATTGATCAAGAGCAGATGAGTTAAATACATTCACTTACACCAAGTCTTTGCTGCAATTTCTGGAGATTTTACATGAGAAAGTAAGCATTTTCATTCAAATAGAATTATGTAAGGATATTTAGACTGAAATAGATCTTGAATTACCAGCACTTGTATTTAATTGTATTTCAGAGAGTTCTTGTGAGGATAATACTGGTGGAAGAAATTTAGGCCTAAACCTTTGGGTTTATTTGAGAGAAGGTGCAATAAAATAAGTAAATGAGAGCTTCATGTTGGGCATTGAAGGAATAGAGAGAATGAATGTCATGTTGGTGTTTGAGAAGTCTGTTTGAGTCAAAAGATGCACCAAAATTGAAACTGTTTAAAAACAAGAGAAAATTGAAAATCAACCGTTCATTTTTTTGCAGGTGATAAAATTAGCAAAAGTACCCAATTAGTTAGAAAACTGTGAGATTCTAGTATGGCTAAACTTCACAGCTTTGTTCAATTTAGTGCAGTGTTTTTCAAACTTGGCAACTTTAAAATGTGTGGACTTTAACTCCCAAAAGTCCCCAGCCAGCTGGTCTAAGTATTTTTCAACATCTACACAGTGTAACTCATTTTTGCAGTAATGCAATATTCTGACTACAAGTTTAATAGCATTTTCTCTAATCTATTAATCCCACTTGCTGGTCTGTCTATCAGACTTCTTCCTCCTCTCCTCCCAACCTTATCTTTTGTTGGTTCACTTGGATTTTCCTAGCTCTTTGCCCTAAAAAAAAGACAAGAACAAACAATTGCATTTAAACAGAGGAATCTCCCCTCCCTTGGCAGAAATTCTAATCATTAGTATAATATTACTGCTAAGTTAGCTTGCTAGATAAATCTGGTTTAAAAGGGAAGGACTATTTTGCTGCAGCGAGTTCTTTAAAACAATAGTTTGCAAATCTGTAAAGTATGATCTACTATATTTTTTATTGTTTTTCATGGAAGCTATTTTGGGTGAACATGGATTGGGAGTAACTCCTTTCTCTTCTAGATAACAGAAAGTCAGGCAAATAGTGTTTCGGGCTGTCTGCAAATGGTTAAAGGAATGTCTGTGGAGAAGAGTGACTTCATTGTATATTGTACTTTTTTGAGGCAGGTCTGTTGGAAAGTTGTAGGGAACTGCCCTGCCCACAAGCATAGCAACAAGCCCTTAAAATTCTTTCAAGTTAGGATTTCTGCTCTATAGTCCCCCAGTCCTCTGTAAACCTGAAATCCTTATCTAGCGTTTGTGTGTCTTTCTGAAGCTATATCAGCCTGAGAAGCTATCGGTGGAAAGAAAAGAATGGTTGGAGTGATAGAAAACGCTGCTATTACCAGCGTAGTTATGGGCTGACCGTTTCCAGAGTCAGGTAATCTGATATTTCTTGCCTTCTTATTGATCTTCTTTTCTCTATTATGATTTGTGAGAAAAGATTCCAGAGTGGTTCCAGTGCTAACCAACACGATCAAGTTTAAGAATCAAGGTAGAATTGGAAGTTGTTTCTGTAACAGGTGGTTAGTTGCATGCCAGCAGTGCATTGTGTGATAAAAATAATCACACGTTTGTCTGTATCTATCAAAGCTGCAGTTTTAAATACATCTAGGGTCTTGGAGGTGACAGCAGAACTCATTTGTGTGTAAGATCAATCTGCAAACCACATAGGATTCTTCTCCAAGTCTATTTTTTCTATCGCCATCTCTCAGTTAAGTTCTTTATCACGGATCTTGTTGTTGACCCATAATTCTTTTCAATAAAAATTTCACTTTTGGACCACAGATGTTTTGAATTTTGAGGCAGTTTCACAGAATTCTTGTAACCTGATTACAACCCCCATTAAGCTTGTTTCCTGGCTCATAAGATTGTAAAAACTTTTATTCCCCTTGCAATTGTAGATTAAATAAGACCATAACCCTTCCTTCCTACATGCCTGATACAGTGGCATGTAGGAAGGAAGGGTTATGGTCTTATTTAATCTTTCGGCAGTGTTTATTTTATTTTATTTTATTTTATATTTTATTTTATTATTTCATTCTATTTATTAAATTTCCATGCCACCCATCTCCTCTACAAGGTGACTCTAGGATAGCATTATACATTACATAATGCATAATGTTGAAATTCTTTTATCTATAGGTATAATTCCACTCCATGATTGGTAAATGAGGGCATTGTTCAGAGAAATAAGAATTGGGTTTGCATGTGTTTGATTTTTTTTCCCTACATAAGTTTGAGATACCAGTCAACGGCCTTTAGTTTTTAACAATAATAAATTATTATTATTGCTGCTGCTGTTAATGCTACTACTAATGATTCTTTGCTTTCCAGGACTCACCCATGGAGATAGAATGGCTTTGCAGCGCTGTTCTGGAATTGTTTATAGGTCCTGTTGAGCCATTTATATTATAGATGACTGAGCTTTTTCAAGCAACAATTTTTGAAAACTTCAGGCATTCTTAAATTCAGGATTTTACTAAATTCAGAAATAATTTAAACAGGGAAAATACAATCAAATAGAATGAGTCCTCGAGTTACAGTCATTCCTTTAATGACTGTTCAAAATTACAATGGCATTGAAAAAAGTGAATTAGGACCACTTTACACACTTGTGACGGTTGCGGCATCCCTATGGTCATGTGATCAGAATTTGGATGATTGGCAAGTGGCATGTAGTTACAACTGTTGCAGCGCCCTGGGGTCATGTATCCAACTTTTCTGATCTTCTGACAAGCAAAGTCAACGGGAAAGCCAGATTCAGTTAAGAGTATTATTAAATTAACAACTGTAGTGATTCACTTAACTTTGTAAAATAGATCATAAAATGGGGCAAAACTCATTTAACACCTGCCTTGCTTAACAACAGAAATTTTGGGCTCAATTATGCTTGTAAGTCGAGGACTACCTGTACTATTATTTTTCTACTTAATAGTTCTATCCTTAAAACTATCATATAATTATTTTGGAAGATCCACTCTTCTCCTTTTACTTTAATTATTTTGGAATTAATATTGTTAGATATAGCTAGCTATACATTATATTATTGCTGGGAAGAAAATCAAACAGATAAATTATTTCAGGAGTGACAACCTTTTGCAGTCAATCTGGCTTTTTTAAAATTAAATTTATTCATGGAACAATTATGTTAATGTTGGAAGATTTTAATATTTCCCCAATATTTTTTAATTGCTATGATTGTAGACAACTTCTGCTTAGCTTTAAAAAGGTAAGAAATCTTTGGTATGAAAACTTCAGTGGACATACTTTATAGCCTATACTAATTTTGTATTTCTTACACAGTACATTAAAATCTTCTTCTAAAATATAGGTGTTGGACTGAAAAATTAGGAAAGGGAAATTTAAGTGGAATGCTTACTAAGTGCACGTGCTTATTTTTTCTTATTTTCAAGAATCTCTTAGCAAGCTGACAGAAAATTACTGATAAATGATTACATATTCAGCAATATTTTGAAAAAACTAACTCTCTTGGCAATCTTGAAACTCTTGCAAAACCTATGACTAATTAGGAAAAGATAAATTGTCCTTGCCACTTGACATGCTCTTGGTAAGGGCTTGCCACATATGCAGTGACCGTAGGAACTGATTGGCCTGTAATTTGTTAATCTCTTTATTATTTATTCATTGAAAATAGTTACATTTCATCATGGAAATTCTTCGTAGAATTCTGGTAGATTTACAGCAGTAAAACACGTGGAAATCTAAAACAACAGAATTGTAAAGAATTAATATTTCAGCAATAAAAATATTCAATATATTGAAATAAGTGTTTGGTTAAATAAGATAAGCTTGTAGATTGAGGCCCTCTTGAAGAACAAGATCCTGACCAGTTTCCAAAACGCAGTTATCAAGGAAGTGAGATGAATTCCTTTTAGAAGGGATTTTCTAAAACGTAAGACACTCTTTCTTGTCCAAACCTAACAGCTTTCAAGGAATTGTTGGGTGAAACAGAAAAGTTGAGTTCTGGTGTTCGTTTCTTTCCATAGATTTCTGATAGAGTCTGGAAATACAAACAGTTTTTTTGGCTACTAAAGGGACAACATAGATGTTTGTTTTGCAAAAATAGTGATAGTTAGGCTCTTGGAAAATTGTGATATGTATTTATTTTGATTTAGTCCCAACTTTATTATTTTATAAGTAACTCCTGAATTCATGTAAGTTGTGTAAGAAAAGTATTAAGAACTTAAGTGTATTTGTTGAAATAACATCATTCTTTATTTGATCCTGGCAGAGCTTCCATCTGGTTGCCTTCCAGTTTTGTAATTTAGGTTGCCAGCTTTAGAGCAGGCGTTGTCTCAACACTGATCAATCTAAATTATTCCAGAATCTGCTTTGTGGCTGACTGAGGAATTCTGGGATTTGAACTGTTGTAAATAAGATTTTACAATAGTGTGATGTTAGAGTGTGCACCCTAAGGTCGTAGTATATTTCTAAGTCAAATGTCAACATTCTGTTTCAAACAGCTCAGGTCAACTAAGATTCTCTAATGAGAATTAGTTATTTCTTTATAACTTACTAGTTAGAAGGGAGAGAAAAAGACACCAGGAAGACACCTGAAAGAGGTTATAAGCAAGAAAAAGTGCCCGGTCCATTTTTGCTTTTAGTTTTACTCTCAGTCTGCTTCAGTCATATTCAGCACACTGTCAAATTATTCCCCTTAAAGCAGCGGTTCTCAACCTGTGGGTCACGACCCCATTTGGGGTCGAACGACCATTTCACAGGGGTCGCCAAACGCAGTCCGTCATTTTTTTCCCCCTTTTCCTTAGCTGTGCCCCTTTTATTCTATTGGCTTTTGAAAGCCAATAGAATAGACTCTCTTGAATAGAGTCTAATTCTATTGGCTTTCAAAAGCCAATAGGAATTGTCCAGGCTGTCTCTGCCCTGCTGAGCTTGCCAAAAGTCCCATTCTGCAAACGGTGCTGCAAGTTGTCTGCAGCGAAGGCGAGCTGTCTGGAAGTTTCTACCCCTTCCTGCTGAGCAACTACTAAAAATGTAAGTAAAAGATGGCCAGGGGTGGGAGGTGGGAGGCCGGCAGGTGCAGGGAGGGTTGCTGGCGCGCGTGGGGCCTGGCGGGTGCCTTACCTCCCTTGGGCTGGGCCAGCTGGCGGCCCAGCCAGTGGTCGGCCTGCTCCGTCTCTGTCGCTTGCCAGCTACGCCTCGGCCGGCGCAGGGAGTGGCACCACGCATGCACAGTGCTCCCGGGCAGCGAAAGTCCTCGACTTACGACCGGTTGGGTAGTCCTCGACTTAAGACCGGTTGGGGGTCGCGGCATTAAAAATGTTGAGAACCATTGCCTTAAAGGAATGCAGCTCTTTCCATAAAACATGTGGATTTAGTACAAAGTGCAGCATAACTGTTTCAAATACACCATGCTTGTACCTGGAACTGTCTAAAATGAGTGCACCCCAGTCATGTGAAAAAGTAAATATACCTCACTGAATTTTTTTTATTTTTTTCAACACATTTCAACATACAGATATTTGATCTTCGTTTCAGCTATATTAACAGCAAATATCTTGCACCATTTATATTTTGTTAGTCCATTATGGAATTTAAGTAAATGCAAATTTAGCATATGGAAAAAGTAAAGACACCCTTACATTCATCATTCTCTCAAATACTTAAAATTAGAATCAAGTGCAAATAATAGAGAGGATCTCTAATGTATTTTTTCTTAATTAATTTGTGAACATGTAGTTTGATTTGCACTGTATTGTTGAAGTGTGTGATATGACCATGCATAGATCAAAGGAATTCTCTGAGGCCTTCAGAACGAAGGTTATAGATGCCTATGAGTCTAGGAAGGATTTAAAAGATTGCCAAGCCATTGGAGATAATCCTTACATTGTCCAGAAGATCATCTACAAGTGGAAAAGATTTCAAACAACTGCCAGTTTGCCAAGATTAGGCTTGTGACCATGGATTTTAGCTCCATTTCTTCAGCCCCACGAAAGATTTCTTTTCCATGCACAGAGAGGGACAATTGAGAGTGAAAGGCCTGCCTGCTTGGAAGAATTCAGTTTCTTGCAGACCTGAAATCCATTGGCAGGCAGCTCTTTTGCTTTGTCTGCTTAACAACCTCAGAGAACGCTTAATCGCAACTAGGAATGCCAGGATTGTTGTAGTTGAGCAAAGCAGTCATATGGATGCCTTACCCAATGACTGCTTCACTCAACAACCAAGATTCTGGCTCTTGTTATTGTCATGTTGAGGACTATCTGTAATTGGATGATTAATAAGATTTATGGTATCTTGCCAAAGATATGGCAAGGTGATCCAAACAGAATAAATAAATCATACATGAAGATATAATTATACATTATAAAAATAACGATGTTGATAAAAGCATAGACTAATGCCTCAAAAATAAATCTTCATAGATAATATGTAAGCCTCTTTGTTCCGAATACTCCCTTTTATCCTAACTATTATGATGAGTTCCATCACTAACATAATTACATAAAGATTTAAAGCTTTCCATGTCTCACAAATGTAATGTGCATATAGAGAAACTTATTTTTATTGAATCAAGCTAATTAACCAAAAGAAAAGAAAAAAGTTCATAAACTTAAAGAATCTACCAAATATTAGAACATAATTTATTAGGGAAGCAAAGAAGAAGGGCCTGCAAAGTGATCTGATAAACAAAGTAATTTTAAAATATTCAACCAGATCCCTTGAAAATCCTTTTCTTTGCCTGACAGACTATGCATATTAACAGTGCATGTTTCAAGTCAGATATAGATTATGCCCCCATTGTTATATCATCATTTTGGACATCTAGCATGCATGAAAAATCCACAGATGTTGGTATCTTGATAGATTCCAAATGCTGGGTATATAGCCAGGCAGAAATATACATGACTAACCAGCGGTGATTAATTCAGCTTTACATTAACAATCATACATCTTTCAATCCAAACTTTGGCAATGATAGGACACAATGTACCATATGAATGAATATTTCAATTTCTAATTTTCATTACCCACAGGAAGGTGAGTGTATCCAACTCTTTCCAGAGACAGAAGTATTCAATATATATATGAAATAGGATTTGCCACTATTTTAACCTCATATTAAAAACAACATAAATTAGTTTTTGCATTCTTAAGATGACTTTTCATTGACTCACAAAAACAGAGCATTTGAGCTCATGTAAATAATGTTAAACTTGCAGCTTTTTGTAAGTTTATTATAAAAGCAGTTACAATTGTACAGATCTTCAAGTCCCTAAAACGGTGGCATTTAAAAGGCATCAGTAGCATCAAGACTAAGCAAACCTGATAGCAAGTAGGAAGAAACATTGAATTGGAAAGAAATCCTTGCAGGAAAAAAAAAATCTGTTTTAAGTTCTACAAAAGTAATAGCTTCAGTATCATCAGCGCTCAACTGATCTAAAATAAAAACTGGACTGATTGAGAAATAATTTTGAAAAGACCCAGTTTCAATCCTCAAAAACAAAAACCAGATTTATCAAGTTTGCCCAAAGATATTCCACAATGTAAGATTTTTATAGTAAAAAACCCCCAACATTTATGTCTGTGACATTAAGAACAAGTAAAGTACTGAGACTGGTCCCTGAAGAAACAAGGCTCCCAATAGCTTTGAAGTTGAGCCTACGGAAAGGCTGAAATGTATTGTGTTCAACCAATCAGTCAATCAAGGTGGACTTCATAAAATTCTAGCTCCAATTTTAGTCCCATAAGAACAACCATAGAGATTATTTGAGCTGAAAGAGAGTGACTAGTCCAAAATTATCTAATGAGCTTCTGTAGCAAAGTTTGAATGTGAACCTGGATTTGCCAAATCCTCACCTGACATTTTAAGCACTGCACAAGCACTGACTCTGAAGTTGCTTAATCTAGCCAATAACCAAGGTAAAATAAACACCTAACATTCATAGAAATATAGGGTTAAAAGGGACCTTGGAGATCTTCTAGTCTAGTCCAAATTCCTTGCCCAAGGGTTAAGGACTGAAAAATTTAGCTTTCCAAACAATAATTGAAATTTATACAGTGAAAATTTTGTGGATGGTCTCATAAGTCAAAGTTATCAAATTATAAATGTATCCTATATATCCATTTGAAATAGTAAGAATGAATATAAATTTATATTTATATTCATGGACACTAATCAAGGAGAGAAGCAACCTAGAACTAAGGAGAAATTTCCTAACAGAACAATTAACAGTGGAACAACTCGCCTCCAGAAGTTATGGGTGTTCAAACACTGGAAGTTTTTAAAGAAGAGCTTGGACAGCCATTTGTCTGAAATGGTACAGGGCTTCCTGCCTGAGCAGGGGGTTCTGTATTCTGTAAATAAATCTTACAATATGGATCATCCTCAGAAGTCAATTAATCATGTTTATCTTATCACAGATATTTACAAATACTACTAGATCATTTGTCTTTATGAAGTTCATTTGCACTGAAACTGGAGATAATGTTAAATTTACTGATTGAAAAAAGTTCTAGAAATCCTTCTACTAACATAAAGAATACCTAAACTCACAAACCTATAGTTCTCAAATTCTTTATGACACCCAGGGAAATCAGTTCATAGAATATAACCAGACCGAATATCAAACTCATATCAATCAAATGTGATGAGAAATAGAGGTTTCTTGTTTGTCGATATAACATATATTTTCCACATATAGCAGATTTTTTAAAAAAAATTCTGCCTTCCCTAACATGACCTGTGAACTTTTTCAGGATTTCTGCTACCATTAGCAAGAAGTTGTGCAGTCAAATTAAAAAGAAAAGGAAATTGTGGCAGTTTGTATGCCTTGATACATTACATGGCATAACTAACTGTTGTGATTCCTCTCCAGCCAGTGGATTCGGCAGCTGAGTGAGGAATCAGATGAGGAGGAAGGGCCTGGAGTGACATTAGAGTCAGAGGAAGGCTCTGAGGAGCTCCAAGACTTACAGTCGGACGAGGAGCCTGGCCCCTCTTCTTGCGCTCAGGCTGAGACACAGCTGTACTGGGACAGTGATGAAGAACAGTTGGGAGAAATTCAGTATCCATGAAAGCGCAGGCAAGAAAAGCGAGTAGGACAAAGGAATGCAATGGGGCGGTTCCAAAGGCAAAGGAGAAGGCATTAGGAAACCACGCCTTGGCTGAATTATAAAAGGAAAGGTATGGGAGGTGCTGGTTGCCAAAGGCAACCATTCGTGTTGAGGATCAAGTTTCTATGGACTGTGTTTGTTTGTGTTGGACATTGATTCAGGTCTGTGAGAATAAAAGGGGTTGTTTTTTTCTTGCGGTTCCTGCCTGTTTCTTGGAAGGAGGGTTTCTTCTTGTGAACATAACAAGGACTCACGTAGGCTGGGATAGAATGGTAACCAATGAAATGACACACTATTATAACTTCTGGTTTAAAGTTAATAAACATGTCACTCTAAGTTTGGCAAAACCATTGTGAATCAGTACCCTCTCAAAAACGTCCAACAAATAATAGGGATTTTCCGCATCCAAAGAAAGAACATTTGATGGATTCAGCCTGTTTTGAGTTTAAACAATCACATTAATTAAAAACCCAATATTACTAGAATGTTGATAAGGTTCCAAGGAATGAAATGTCAGAAAATAATCTAAATGGAAGTGAATGTGACATATGCAAAAAGGAAGGGTTAACAGAAAGTCAAATGTTCACTAGACTGAATTCATGCATATAATTCTGCGAAGTATTCCAAATGTGGAGTATAATTTTGGTGAGGGGAAATTGTGATCTAGAAAGGAATTCGGATCTCTAATATATGTTCTACTAATTTGCATACTATTGAAGAAGGTTCAGAAATCTATAATAAGAGTATCTAGACTCGAAAGTGTTGTAGTTTTTAAAACGAGAACCACCTCTAATGCCTTTTTCAAATGAGGCTACCTGAGGCATCTCAGCCCAAATATTTAGATTAATTCTGGTTTCAGAAAAGATTTTTGATACTTAATATTGGTTACTGCAAGTGATGCTTTCTGTATTGATGTTTTGCTTTTATGCATAATTTAAATAACACATTTTGATTATGCAATTTAACAAACTGCAAACGTTTGTTAATAGGGATAGTTGGTAGACCGCTATTTGGTTAAAGTACACTGAAATGAACATGAAATATAATAATAAATATAGTTTCTCCCGTTTAATGAAATCTGCCCTTTGCTAATACTTGCTTTCAGATTTTTTCCTTTTTCTTATATGCCTCCTTCCTACCATCATTTTGTTTGTTTTACATTGTTGTATGTATGGCAAATGTTATGTTAAAGTAATATGACTACTGGCTTCCCAAATCCTTTTTCCAATGATAGATAACATGATTTCCTTCCTTCCTTTCTTCCTTCCTTCCTTCCTTCCTTCCTTCCTTCCTTCCTTCCTTCCTTCCTTCCTTCCTTCCTTCCTTCCTTCCTTCCTTCCTTCCTTCCTTCCTCCCTCCCTCCCTCCCTCCCTCCCTCCCTCCCTCCCTCCCTCCCTCCCTCCCTCCCTGTGTTACAATTACTTCACTTTCCCCAATGTTAAACCAAATCCGGAAGGTTTTAGCTTATGATCTAAAAATGCCACTCCCTATAAAGAATACAAGTCACTTATGATGTAATTCTTGCATCATGACAAAGATCTGGAATGTCTAGTCATATTTTTCTTAAGTCACATGGATATCCAAATGGCGGATGTATACATTCCAGTCATCCTTAACATGTGAAGATGAAGGAGATCTTTTCCTTGGCTCACAGTAAGACAGGGAACATCTATCTAGGATTCCTGTAAAGGATACCGTAAAGGATTTTGCCAAGAGTGGCCTGCTTGCTGCTGGCAGTTTCTGTTGCTGACTGAATGAGTAGCTTCTGTTTTAGTGAGATGCAAAAACATGACAAAGTTGGCATTACACCAAGCTATAATGTGGGATTAAACAGGTAGGTTAAATGTTGGTATTGAGTAAAAACTGTGGCTGATATAATTGGACTGCTGATACTAAATGCTATAATCAGTGCATTGGGATATTTCATTGATATCCATGGTAAATACACCAAATTATTTTTACAGATGAGAGGGCAAAGGAATTTGAAGCAAAGAAATGACAGTATAAGGAATTCTGTCTGTAGCCAGCCTCTTCCAACTTAATGTAATTTTAGGGCTATTTTTCATAATGCTGAATACTGAATTTGGGAACTGTAATGGAAATTCTTTTGAAACTTTCCAGATACATGGTTATGTGGATTTGCCTTCATGGAGGTTGGTTCACAATTCTCTAGGGCCAATTGTGATGGAATCTCTGAGACATACATCTCTAGCTTCTTTGAAATAAACCTAATGGAGTACATCTGCTCTGCTAACTAAATTTTGCTAAGGTTGAATTGGAGTGTGGGGCTGTACATTTATTTGGAGTTTTTGCTGTTTTTGCAACCAGACACTAACTTAAGATTTAACAATTCTATCATACCATTGCTCAGTTTTCATCTTACTTAAATCTTAAGGCTTATATGATGGTAATATAAGAACTAATTCTGGAAAAAAATGATTTACAGAAATATATTGTAAAGAGCAGTGGTTCTCAACCTTTCTAATGCCGTGACCCCATAATACAGTTCCCCATGTTGTGGTGACCCCCAAGTGGGTGTGGCCACCAATAAGAGGGAGTAGGACAGCTAGGGAAAAGGAAAAAAAATGGCGGACAGCGTGGTTTGGCGACCCCCGTGAAATGGTCATTCGACCCCAAATGGGGTCCCGACCCACAGGTTGAGAACCACTGGTAAAGAGATTTGGTAGTCAAACAAGAACTAGGAATACATCCCTTATCCGTATGCAAGATTTGTTAGACTGTTTTAGGGCAGAAAGTCTGAGCATCAAACAATCAACATTAACCTTCAATAGAATTGTTTTAAAAAGTATCAAACGGATTTCCATTATAGGCCATGACATTTCCTAACCAAATTAATAGACCTGAAGCTTTAGATTTCGGCAATAAATTTTGGAATACTACATCTGTATATTTTGAGCCTTGATGTCTCTGTTTGAAACATACAACCAGTAGTGGTTGGCAAGACCTTTCTGGTTTAATTTCTTCCTTAATTTTATTTATAATATTTTCCTTAGGTTTTTGGCTCTTTCTTTTTTTAAATCTTCCTCCTTTAGTAACAGGCTTTCACCAGCCTGCCTACTCATTTGTCTTGCTTCCTTCTTTTCTATGATTGGTATACATACAATCAGCAATATACTGTTAAGATGATATTTCCTCCTTTTAGAGATAATGACTAGAGTGGATTGTACTACAACTGAATGCAAATGGGAATATTTTTATTTGCCATCGCCAATATAGAGTTTGAATTGCTTTTCTCTCTAGAGGCTTTTCATAAAGCTGGTGTCATAAACACATTATTAACCAGGGTTATTGTTAATGCTAGTTTAGCACTCAGAATGGACTATTTGGCCATGATGTTTTGCTGACTTGAAAACAGAGGTGAGCAGGCTTTTTCTGCCTGAGGGCTGCTGGGTGTAGAATTAGTGATGTCATAATGTCATTGAAGTGGGTGGGACCAAATCATAAGGTGACCAACTTTTTTACAGTGAAAAGGAGCACACAAATAAATTGAAGAAAAAAAATATTGTAAATAAAAGAAACATTTTATTCATTGCAGCAATAATACAGAATACACTATAATATAATAAATGCAGAGTGGGCCCCGCGACTCCCAAAGCACCAGCCGCGCCAGCTCCGGCCCCGGGAGATAGCCTGCCATTGACATACCCCGCCTGCAGCTACCCTGCCAGCACCACCGCCCACCCTGCGCAGCCCTGTGTAGAGCGGGCCCTGCGGCTCCCACAGCATGGGGGGCAGCCAGCTGCCGCCACCCCTCACATCCCTGCCTGCAGCAGCCCCGCTGCCCCTGCCTCTTGCGCCCGCAGCCATTATTGCCCTAGCAGGGCCGAAGATCAAGAGAAACTTACTGTGGTGTCGCCACTCCAGTCTCCTCCAGGTATCTTCGGGACTAACTAGGAGATGGTGTAGTTGAGTAGCAGGGAGGGGTGCAAAGTTCCTGCCAATTTGCCTTCGCTGCAGAAACTTGCATGTGCAAAGTTTGCCGGCTGCGCTCAGCAGCAATTCCTATTGGCTTTCGAAAGCCAATAGGGGGAGTAGCACATCTCATGCAAAAGTTGAAAAAAAAAAACCATCAAAAAAAGGTGCCGGAACACCATTCTGAGCATTCTATGAGAAAAAAAAGCCCTGCAGATTAGTCTTCAAATATCGAAAAGGAGGACATGTAGGAGGACACTTTTTGAGGGAGGACAGAACTTACAAAAGGAGGACTGTCCTCCCTAAAGGAGGATGGTTGGTCACGTTACAAATCACCCAGGTTGGCATATATAGGAGATTAAAGAGTTTATGCAGAAGTGGCAAAAGGGAGCCTTAAGCCATGACATACATCAATGAAGGACAATATTTGTAGCTCAGGGTTGAAATGAGGGGTTCTTTGTGCTCTCTGAGCTTGCTTGCTTGCTCTTTACTAGCACTGATGATGTTACCTAGTTAGGATAATGAAATGTCTGTGAGAAAACGAGCAAGCTCAGAGAGCATCAAGGACCCCTCATGACATATATGTATATCTGTTTTATATTTTCTTCCCCATTTTACCCATATGCCTAATAAAGGAATAGTATGAACCAGCTCTCCTTACAGCCCTGAGGCCATCACATTTGTTGCAGAAAAACCTATATTTTGGTATGCTGTTGACCATATGTCTAAATGTTGTGACACATCAAAGATGTGGTGGTGGTAGTGGTGGTGGTAGTGGCCTATTAAGAACACTTTCCAGATAGGGTGCTTCGGTTATGTTTCAAAACCAGTCATTGTATTATCACACGATTCACACTTAATCAAGTAGTTATGCCAACGAGAGGGCTATAAAGCAATAAAAATGAAACAGGTTGTGAAAAATACTTCATAGCAGCAGCACATTTGATGGATTCATTGCAGCTATCATTGAGATGGCTTTTTCATAGTGTGCCATCGCATTTCTTCTTCCTGTGTTGTAATGTTTAATGGAGACTATTGCACCGTATTGGCTTTTACTACAATAAGAAGTGTTTTAAAATTAGGTCTCTCCACAATTTGAAATAAAGCTGTTTGAATATATAGAGTCCCAGATTGGAACCAGAAAAGTCTTCGTTTATATTACATTTGATCGAAAAGTGTCCCTTCATTTGGGACAATCTTGAAGATAATGATACCTTTATAGTGGGTAAAACCTAGAGTCTTTTAGAAATGGAGCAGTATGTAAGTTTCATAAATAAATAAATGTGTGTTTAACTGAAAAAAAAATTGCTGAGTGGTGCTGGAGTAAAACAAGATGACTTTTTCCATAAGGGTGATAGTATCATCTGGGCTTGCCTGAACAAATTATTTTTCTCATAGTTGGCCGTTATAGTAATGATGAAACCTTAAGAACATATCCCTGAGATATTTTGCTGTCTCTTTCCTTCCCATGTCTTTTTCCTTCGACAATGTCTCTTTTGTATTTTCATGGTTGCACAAGCTGTTTTGGGAACCCTTGCGTGAGGTATAAATGCTCTAAATAAATATGTTAAGCTTAATAAATTAAATAAAGTCATCTCAGCTGGGAAGAGTTTACTAAATTTAGCTTGATGGCACTATTTACTTAATTAAAGGCTTTATAACTTGGAATGTGCAAAATGTTTGCACCCATTTCAAGATGATTTTGTGAAGCATCACGTTTCAAGCATGAAGCCGCTTTTTGTCTGAAAAATATTGATTTTACACTCAAAATGGGACGTCACAAAATTTCACACTTCAGATAGGTCAAAATGAAATGTTTCACACACTCCTAATTTTAATTCTTGCATTTGTTTTGTTTTTTAAAAAATTAGTCACATCTTATAATGAAAAGAGCTGCACAGAATTTTAGCACCCGAAATACATTATGGTGATCATACCTAATCAAAATATTTATTATTTACAAAGTTTTGGATTTAAAACACGGGAACTGTAACAGACACCATGAAGAATTTTCTTTTTCAGACTGTATTTAATTTTTTTTGGCTTTCATTAAGAGTTATGTGTGCAGATGTTCAAAATTTTTATAAATTTCTTTGACAAGACTAGTCTCTTCACAACTATTTTACCCGCCTTCTTTTACAGCTTTGAGACCTACAACAAGGTTTCCGGGTTTTTGAACATATGGTGCACTAAAATTTGGGCAGCAATTCTATTAAGATCTCTGAATTAACATTAAGGTTTGAGGTTTCTGAACTTAGAAATAGTAGCTGAAAGGAAAAATAAAAGAAGTCTAGGAAGTTTGTCTCAGAAAGTCTCCTTAAAACAGTAGTTCTCAACCTTTTTAATGCCGCGACCCCCAACCGATCGTAAGTCGAGGACTACTCAACCGGTCGTAAGTCGAGGACTACTCAACTGGTGCAGCACCGTTTGCAGAATGGGACTTTTGGCGGGCTCAGCAGGGCAGAGACAGCCTGGGACAATTCCTATTGGCTTTTGAAAGCCAATAGAATTAGACTCTATTCAAGAGAGTCTATTCTATTGGCTTTCAAAAGCCAATAGAACAAAAGGGAGTAGCACAGCTAAGGAAAAGGGGAAAAAATGGTGGACTGCGTTGTTTGGCGACCCCCATGAAATGGTCGTTCGACCCCAAATGGGGTCCCGACCCACAGGTTGAGAACCACTGCCTTAAAATGAGAAAGTGGAAAATTCCATTCATTTCTGTAGTTGCAAGAGAAGTGTACTATGTCCATTTTAATTTGTGCATAGAATGTAATGAAAGCTTTCTAATAATCTGTTATTTGTTTGTTGCCATAAATGATTTGCACTTAAAATAACATTAATTTTGTTTTCTCCTCTTGTTCCTTCTGTTAATATTCTCTCCTGTTTCATAGCAATGCAAGACTGGAATGTACTACACCATTAGATGCCACAGGGGATATGGGCAGCCATGATATTCTGGAAAAAGAGGGACATGAAAACCTGAGCCAGGACCTCATCAATGGCACAACCGGTGGCAACGTGGAGGCTGCGCGGAGGCTGGCAAAGCGCCTCTATCATCTGGATAGGTTCAAACGATCTGACGTGGCAAAGCATTTGGGGAAAAAGTGTGTGTTCCAATTTTCAGCCTTTAACATTGAATCCTTAGAATGTTATGAGAATGCATCTGAGTTGATTTCCTAATAACCTGATCTATGCCTTTTCTTTTTCTGTTGAAGCAATGAGTTTAGTAAGCTGGTAGCTGAAGAATACCTCAAGTTCTTTGATTTCACGGGCATGTCTTTGGATTACTCTCTCAGGTAAGAAGAGAGTATTTTCATGTATCATTTCTCATCCAAGTAAAATGCTATACTTAAGTTATGTGTGTCTAGATGCTGCACCATGGGTAAACTAGTGCTAAACCTGTGCCAGCATCCACTTCATTTGCATACATTTAACCAGTATATAATTAGGTCCATTTTAAGTCTTTTAAATGCCTGGGAGCAGAATTCTCATTTCAGGTGCCATTCCTTTGCTCCTTCCTTCCTTCCTTCCTTCCTTCCTTCCTTCCTTCCTTCCTTCCTTCCTTCATTAATTCATATCACACATACTGTGTGTGTGTGTGTGTGTGTGTACACACACACACACACACACACACATATATATATACACACACACACACATACATATACATATACATACATACATACATCATATCTATCTATCTATCTATCTATCTATCTATCTATCTATCTATCTATCTATAAAAAATCGTTTTGAAGATACGAGTCTCGGGTATATTCGTATTCAAAAACTAAAACACAGATCACCAAGACTAAAGAATTTATTTAAAAACTTAGCTTTCGTCAGCGTCTGCTGACATCGTCAGAGTTGTAGCCAGGATTGAGAATCACGTTCTTATAGTATCTGTAATGCCAAGCATTTGGCTAGCGAGCATGTTACCAGTCTATTCGGCTCCCGCCTCCCCCATAGTTAATTGCTCTGTTGTTTCCATCACGCTTTTTGACAGCTGTTTGAATTTTGGCGCCCTGTTCCTCTCCTTGCGCCCCGCCTGTGTGGAGTGTGCGTTCTGCTGCACGCAGTCATCTTGCTACTTTTCTGACATTTGCATATGCGATGCTACCATTTCAGCTGGTTGTTTTTTCTTGCTGTCATCGTCCCTGTCCATGTTGGTTCCAAGTCTTTTGCTGTCACTCATTAGCGCCATCTGCCTCCTCTCAATCTCTCTCTCTCTCTCTCACACACACACACACATACACATATACATACACACAAAGATACACATATACACATACATACACACAAACATACACATATACACAAACATACACACAAGCATACACATATACACATACATAAACACGCACACACACACACACACATTCATTTCTAGCTTAGGATAAAAAATCGTTCATTTTTTTTTTATTTCAATATTTCCCATTCATGGCAACTTTAAGTTGTGTTAGGTTCCATTCCCAGAATTCCCCAGTTCTGGGAGTTGACATCCACATAGCTTAAAGTTGCCAGTGTTGGGGAACACTGATTTATTCATTTATCAAATATGTACTGATTAGCCACCTAGCTCAATATTTGGCTCTGGGTGGCTTTCAAACAGTTGAAAATAGCAAAACATTACAACAATTTAAAACCATAAACACTATATAAAACTACAAAAATCATAAAATTCATGGTCATGGTGAGAAGTAATTGGAATCATTTCTGGGAAAAACTCAACTTACTGAGCTAATTCAGATTTGTAGTGTAAAATACTAGTTTGATTGCCTAGCTTGAACAATAATGATCCATCTGACAGTCTTGTGCACTGAACCGTATTTTGGGAGCCATCAGAGGAAATTGTTCTTATTATCTTTTCCTATGAAGGATTCTACAGATATTTCAATGCCTGTATCCCATTAAAAGTCTGCAATCAAGTGGTCTGTGATTTTTTTTAGTATTACTTTGATTCAAAGTGAATTCTAGAAGATAAAGAGATCCGTTTCTTCTCTTCCTCCTCCACTTTCTGAATTATTTTAACTCTTACAACTGTCCAGGCAGAAGTATTTCTCATCTGTTGTTACTAGATCATTCGAACTGCAGATACCAAAAATTATAGGAGAGACTTTCAATATACAATTGCACCTGTTTTACCACAAAGTTCTATTTTCTCCTGTTACATCCAGGGAGAAATGAATGTGACATGGGCCTTGGAAAGCAGCCATCAGAGTTGAATTGGAGTAGGATGTAGTCCTGCCTCCACATGTGCCTTCTTTAAAATAGCCACAAATTAGGATGGACCTCCTATGTAATTTGTTCGTGTTTATTTTAAAAGGTTTTGTGAAAAAGTTGATTGTGCAGTTGCATGAGGTAATGGCAGGAGAAAGAACAAGAAGTAACAGCAGGGCTGTGAAAGAGTTAGAAGAGAAAACTGAAAAGTGATGACAGCTGCATCTTTTTTTTTTTTAAAAAAAAAAACATTACTGCTGTAGGTTGATAGACTTGAAGGCATGTTTTTTTCAGGATGCACGCTCTCTGCTGGAAGACACATTTAAATTAAGCCCAGTGCCAAAGGAAAACTATATCCACATAGAGCAGGGGTTCTCAACCTTGGCAACTTTAAGACTTGTGGACTTCAACTCCCAGAATTCCTCAGCCAGCTTTGCTCAGCTTTGCTGGCTGAGGAATTCTGGGAATTGAAGTCCACAAGTCTTAAAGTTGCCAAGGTTGAGAACCCCTGACATAGAGATTTCATTTAATCATGTTTAAGAAAATAGCTAATCCTATCTCTCCTTTTCCTCTTGTTTTCCTCCAATTCCTTAGTCCTAGAAATTATAGCAAAGGTTACTGTATGTTTGCTATACCTACAGATATTTCTAGCAAGTATTTGCTAGCATAAACTAGCAAATATTTTATAGATTGGCAGTAGATTTTAAAGAATCTTAAAATACATACCTCATCTTTCTTTTAAGTAGGATTAGTAGCTAAATAGTAGTAGGGTTTTGTATTGTAACATACTCAGTAATAACTGCAACCATACATACATGGGATGACACGTGCTTCATTCAAGCTATCTTCAATTCTGAAAAAGTTATCCTTAATTCATAACCTTGGAATAGGAGTAATTTGACATTGCTTTTTCCCCGTTTAAATTCTTTTTTAGGACATTTTTTAAAGCTTTTTCCCTCATCGGAGAAACTCAGGAAAGAGAGAGAGTTCTAGTTCATTTCTCCAGCAGATACCTCCAATGCAACCCCAGTGCTATTTCCACACAAGGTAACAATCCTTTCTCAGTGTTAAGATAGGTTTGTCTTATTGTCACTTTTACTCTAGCACAGTAGTTCTCAACCTTTTTAATGCCGCGACCCCCAACCGGTCGTAAGTCGAGGACTACTCAACCGGCCGTAAGTCGAGGACTACTCAACTGGTGCAGCACCGTTTGCAGAATGGGACTTTTGGCGGGCTCAGCAGGGCAGAGACAGCCTGGACAATTCCTATTGGCTTTGAAAGCCAATAGAATTAGACTCTATTCAAGAGAGTCTATTCTATTGGCTTTCAAAAGCCAATAGAATAAAAGGGAGTAGCACAGCTAAGGAAAAGGGGGGAAAATGGCGGACTGCATTGTTTGGTGACCCCCGTGAAATGGTTGTTCGACCCCAAATGGGGTCCTGACCCACAGGTTGAGAACCTCTGCTCTAGCAGACTTCATAGTGACTATTTTAATATTATAAACACACTAGACCACCCCAGAAATCCAAGATAAGCCATCCCCAGCCCAAGATGTCCATAAACCCAAACTAGCTGAGTGAAAATGCAATCCAGTCGGTTATAAAATATTTATGGCTTTCATTTATTTTTGGAATTGAGTATTCACTGAGTTTGTTGCTTGAATCACTAGAATCCTTTTCAGGTATTTGCATAAAGAACATCTTTCACCGAGGCTGTCCATCATTTATTGCCCGATTAAGGAGGCAAGCCTGATGGGTGGGAATCACTATTACGATGTGCTTGTAAGGTTTTCCTCCTTGTATAGCTTTAATTATACAAATGTATCCAAACATTTGGGAGGCCACACCGAATCAAATTCAGCAGAGCAGATCTTGTTTTCTTTTTTCTTCTGTTTTATTTAAAGCAAACGTGTGCACACACACACAAATGTTGCTGTGAATGTTTCATAATTTGAAGTTGACCTTGTGGAAAGTTTATTGAGATAAGAGGAAAAACAGAAGCCACCCCAAAGGTGCTTTTTCAAAAGGCAACTGGACTTTCTTTGTTTTTTCTTTTCTTTTTTTTTATTATAATATTTTATTGATTTTCTCATTGTACAATTGGATATTTAAAAAGCAATGTGATGACTGGGTTAATCAATAGTTCAATAGTGTACATAAATCTTTAGTATAAATCTGATGATGATGATGATAATAATAATAATAATAATAATAATAATAATAATAATAATAATAATAATAATAATAATAAGTGCCTGGAGACAGCAGAATAGACGAGAAAGAACTGGAGAAGATAACAAAATACAAAGACCTACAAATAGAAATAGAAAGACTGTGGCAAAAACAAGCCAGGGTAGTACCAATAGCAATAGGCTTCTTGGGTGCAATCCCAAAACAACTGGAGCACCACTTGAACACCATTGGCATTGACAAATTCGCTATTAGTCAATTGCAAAAGGCGGCCTTACTAGGAACTGCTTCCATCCTGTGACGATATCTGTAATACCATCAAACATCCACATCTGCCTATCCCAGGTCCTGGGTAAGGACTCGATAGGTAGACAAAATGCTAAATCCAGTCTGAACATCTGGCTGACTGTGCAATGATCCATAATAATAATAATAATAAAGTTGGAAGGGCCTTTGGAGGTCATCTAGTCCAACCCCCTGTTCAGGCAGGAAACCCTATACCATTACAGACAAATGGCTGTCCAGTCTCTTCTTAAAAACTTCCAGTGATGGAGCATTCACCACTTCTGGAGGCAGGTTGTTCCACTGATTAATTGTTCTAACTGTCAGGAAGTTTCTCCTTTGTTCTAGTTGCTTCTCTCCTTGATTAGTTTCCATCCGTTGCTTCTTGTCCTGCCTTCAGGCGTTTTGGAAAATAGCTTCACTCCCTTTACAAAAGTGGTTCTCAACCTTCCTAATGTCGCGACCCTTTAATACAGTTCCTTATGTTGTGGTGACCCCCAACCATACAATTATTTTCGTTGCTACTTCATAACTGTAATTTTGCTTAAGAACCATGTTACTAATTTAATCTCTCTCCCTCTTTCTCTCTCTTTCTCTCTCTCCATCTCTCTCTCTCCCTTTCTCTCTCTCCCTCTCTATTTCTCTTTCCCTCTTCCTCCCTCTCTTTCTCTCCCTCTCTTTCTCCCTTCCTCTTTCTCTTTCTCCCTCTTTCTTTCTCCCTCTCTTTCTCTCCCTTTTTCTTTCTCTCTCCCTCTCTCTTCCTCTTTCTTTCTCCCTATCTTTCTCCCTCTCTTTCTCTCCCTCTTTTTTCTCTCTCCCTCTCTCTTTCTCTCTCTCTCCCTTTCTCTCTGCCTCTCTTTCTCTCTCCCTCCCTCTCCCTCTTTCTCTCCCTCCCTTTTTTTCTCTCCCTCTTTCTCTCCCTCTTTCTCTTTCTCCCTCTCTTTCTCTCCCTCTCTCTTTCTCTCTCTTTCTCTCCCTCTCTCTTTCTCTCCCTCTCTCCCTCCCTCCCACCCTCTCTCTGATCGGGGATTGATTTGGAGGTGCGGAGGGGGAGGGAGTGGCCGAGGGCTACCCGTGTGACCTTGAAGTGGCCACCTTTCGAAGTACCAATGATGCTCCAGCCAGGCTTGAGCCGGGCAGAGCAGGCGATGGGAGAGGAGCGAGCCGATTGCCTTCCTGGGAGCCGGGACTCCGGTGCACCTTCCCGGCCAGCGGGGCCTATGGTAGCGCCGGGATCACGCAGTTCCCTGGGAAAGGGACTTCCTGGCCGCACTTCTCAGGGAGTGGGGCACCTGGGCGCAGGGCCAATCAGGAGCCCCACGAGGGGGCAAGCCTGCATAAGAGCCATGCCCTTTCTGTGGGGGAGGGACACAATGAGGGAGCCAATCAATCAAGGGACATAAATTCTTACTGGTGGCCGGCCTGAGCTGAGGAGTCGGTGATTGCCTCGAGGTGCTGCCATGGCCCGATGAAATCGTGCTGCGCCCGACAGGCAGTGCATAATGGCCAATGAGTGCTGGGCGGGGGTTGGTGCTTGAAAGGTGGCTACTGAGTGTGCGGCACCATTGTTGCTGTCAAGCCCCGCGGGCTCCACATTCCTATGAGGAAAGGGGCCCACGCAGCCAGCCACCGAAGCATGCAGCTGGCCGCCAGAAATGCCATGCAGGAAGAACAGCTGATGGCAGCCTACCAGGTGGTGTGTGGGACTCTGGTGCACCCTAGGATGGCCTGTCGGTGCCTGGTTAGAGCAGCTGGCTGGCACTCCATTGTGGCTGGCTCTGGCGGGGCGGGGATTCCCTGGCATCATGGAATGTGGCGCGGCAATGTCACCAATGGGTGAGGCATCCTGAGAAGGCTGCCGGCACCTGGTTGAAGCAGCTGGCTAGTGCTCTATTGTAGCCGGCTCTGCTGGTGGCGGCAGGGATCCCCCACAGTTTGCGGCTTCTGCTGCAGTGCCTGGATCGGTTTCCCAGCGGGTGGGCATTGGAATGTTCGATCGGTATCCTGGTTGAAAAACTCTGAGATAGAAGAGTGGTGTCTCGGTTCCTAAGACCATCGGAAATATGTGTTTTCTGATGGTCTTAGGCGACCCCTGTGAAAGGGTTGTTCGACCCCCAAAGGGGCCGCGACTCACAGGTTGAGAACCGCTGCTTTACAACATCAAATATTTCCTCTCTTTTTCCATTAATATCTGTTATCTCATATTGGGCTAGTACAATTCTTATTGTTATCAACTAAATAAAAACATCTTTGTTACAGTTATCAATAATTTTTAGCTTAAATATCTTAATTGCATTTGCACTTAATCCTTATATACAATCAATGTCCTGTTATTTCAGGCTTTAATTTCCCATCAATATTCAAAGTAACGCTATTATTTATGATTTCCAAGTATTTTATGTTTAGGTGACCACAAGTTTCCCTTATCTCAACTTTTTTCCTTTTTCCCTTTTCATACCAAAGTCTAATATTCTGGTTACACATCTTATCTATTTGATTATAATATTGCTCTGTTTTCTAAAAGTTATCTATTTCCCACCATATTCAACCACCTAATTGATAATACAGTATCTCCTCTAATAAATCAAAACTATTACAGGCATTGTCTGGGTTAACCAATAATTCAGTAATATGCATACATTTTTAGTTTAAGTCTAATATTAGAACATCAAATATTTCCTCTCTCTTTCCAATAATATCTGTTATCTCATATTGGGCAAAAACAATTCTTATTTTTATCAACTAAGTAGAAACATCTTTATTACATTTATCGATAATTTTTAGTGTTTCCACTTAATATCCTTGTAGGACCAATGTCCTGTTATTGCTTCCCCCCAAAAAACTTTAATTTCATTGTTTTTTCTTGAAGACGTTCTGCTTCTCATCCAAGAAGCTTCTTCAGTTCTGATTGAATTCTGACTGAGTCAGAACTGAAGGAGCTTCGTGGATAAGAAACGAAACGTCTTCAAGGAAGAACAAAGAAATCCAGTTGCCTTTTGAAAAAGCACCTTTGGGACAATCGTGACCTGGATAACTGAGAACCTCCTTAGGCAAAAGCAGAGACCGTGAACGATTGTAATCAAGTACACATGTATAAAGCGCACTCAAGCTGGTAGCTTCATAAACATAACATGTGGAAACAGCAAAGAAGAACCGGGAAGATGTTTGAGACAAATTCCCGACAGAAGTGTCCATGGAGGCTGCCTAAAAGGGTCCGATATGACAAAAATATTATACCACCCAAAGCAAACCCTGCACATATTTTCCGTATGCATCATGACATTAGCTAGAGTCTAATTCAGGCATGTGAAACTCGCAACATCATGTGATGTCGTGCGATGTATCGCGACTTTTCCCCATTGCCGGCAATGGGGTGGGCGCAATTTCGGTGTGACGCATCTGGCCCACGGGCCACGCAGTTTGACATGTCTGGTCTAGTTGGTCTCATAGGAAATGGTTTCAGTTAGACGGAGTCTGGCTAAGCCTGCTGGTTTAACAGGATTGTAGGCCCAATTGCAAAAAGTAAAACAGAATCATGATCAAATTCTGCAGCTGAGCTACTACCAGGTATAAACACCTATGCGGTGGTTCTTCAAAACATGACTTTTATGGGGTAGCTCTCCACTAATAAACAAAATCAGGCTGGCCTCCTCTCTCTACCAGTGATTTAATTTCATGAGATATCTCTTTCTTGATTAATGCTGTGTATGTCTTTATACGGAAACTGCTTTGGAGAGTGTTAATTAGGCTGCAGGGGGTTCCAGCTTAATTGGCATGGTTCTTAAACAGACGGAAAAAGTGGGAAGTGTGATTTTCTTTTTTCCTGTGTAGCTTTCTATATGTCATGCTTTGGGTGTTTTTAATCCTACAGATGGAGTCCATTGCCTCACATGTGCAATGATGCTGCTTAACACTGACCTTCACGGCCATGTGAGTATTGTGCAAACTTAACACCACTTCTCAAAACTACAGGATGGTCTTCTGATGCATATCTGGGGTGTCTGTGCTCAGTGGGCCCAGGCATTGCAGGCTTGGTTTCTTTTTTTTTTTTTTTTATTGAAAAATTTTTAAAAGTTTTTACAAAAAACAGAAAACAACAATACAACAACAAAAAAGAACAGGATTAAACAAAACAAAACAAACCTCCCCCAACCCTCCCCAAACCACCCACACCCTCCCCCCCCGGAGCTTCCCAGAGCAGAATATAGGCTTAATTTAAAAAGTTAAAAAAAATTATATAAAAAGGATTAACAATAATATATATATATATATATAAAAATAAAAATTATAAAAAAGCTAAATAATATTTTTTTATATCCAATTTAAATTGTATAAACTTTATCCATTTGTCCCAAATAGCAAAAAATTTCTCTTGCGATTGTTCTTTTAAGAAAGCCAAAATCTTTGCCATTTCCGCCAGGTAGGATACTTTAAAAAACCACTCCTGCAAGGTAGGCAAAGATTCCTTCTTCCAGTATTGTCCTACTAACAACCTTGCGGCTGTGATCAGATTCAACATCAATATAACCTCCTTTGCATCGCAATCAGTAACTATACCTAACAAAAATAATTGTGGAGTAAATTTTACCCTCTTTCTAAAGATTCTCTGAATATTCCACCATATCTTAATCCAAAAAGCTTTTATATTTTTACACGACCACCAAATATGATAATAGGTGGCATCCAAACAACCACATCTCCAACATTTAGGCTGTAGGTCAGGATACATGAGAGACATTTTTTGTGGATCAAGGTGCCATCTATAAAACATTTTATAAAAATTCTCCCTTAAATTCTGGGCTTGTGTAAATTTAACATTCCTCACCCAGATAATTTCCCAGATATCCAGTGGAAATGGTTCTCCAAAATTCTGCGCCCATTTAATCATACAATCTTTAATTAATTCTGATTCTGAATCCAGTTCCACTAGAACCCCATAAATTCTCTTAATATGGGTTTGTCTTTGATCCTTTACTTGCTTAAAAAGATTTTCATCTTCTCTAAGAAAACCCACCTTATGATCCAACTTCCATCTATCTGCTAATTGTCTATATTGAAACCAAGAATAAGTAATATTTTCATGTACTAACTCTTCCAATAATTTTAACTGCCAGTTATGTCCATCCCATCTAAGTAATTGTGTATAAGACACCGTATCCATTTTAACACCTCTCCTTATGCCCTCTATCGCATGCCAAGGTATAGCCCATAGTGGTATTTTAAAATCACTTTTATAATATTTTCTCCAAACCCTAAGTAAAGAAGTTCTTATAATATGAGATTTAAAAACCCGATCCACTTTCTTATTAAATATTAAATAGGCATGCCAACCGAAAAGTAAGTCCCATCCCTCCAGATGGAGTATCTCCAAGTTTGTTAAATTTACCCAATCACTAATTAATGTTAAAGCCACCGCATCATGGTATAATTTCAAATTCGGTACCTTGAGTCCACCTCTCTCACGGGAATCTTGCATGATTTTAAACTTTACCCTTGGTTTTTTCCCTGCCCAAATAAATTTATTAATACCTTTCTGCCATTCGTTTAAATTAATCTCATTCTTCAAAATCGGTAACATTTGAAACAAAAAAAGAAACTTGGGTAGGACATTATAATAATAATAGTAATAGTAGTAAAGTTGGAAGGGACCTTGGAGGTCATCTAGTCCAACCCCCTGCTCGGGCAGGAAACCCTACACCATTTCGGACAAATGGCTGTCCAGTCTCTTCTTAAAAACTTCCAGTGTTGGAGCATTTACTGCTTCTGGAGGCAAGCTGTTCCACTGATTAATTGTTCTCACTGTCAGGAAGTTTCTCCTTAGTTCTAGGTTGCTTCTCTCCTTGATTAGTTTCCACCCATTGCTTCTTGTCCTGCCTTCAGGTGCTTTGGAAAATAGCTTAATTCCCTCTTCTTTATGGCAGCCCCTGAGATATTGGAATACTGCTATCATGTCCCCCCTTGTCCTTCTCTTCGTTAAACTAGACATACCCAATTCTAGCAACCGTTCCTTATATGTTTTAGCCTCCAGTCCCCTAATCATCTTTGTTGCTCTTCTCTGTACTCTTTCTAGAGTCTCAACATCTTTTTTACATCGTGGTGACCAAAACTGGATGCAGTATTCCAAGTGTGGCCTTACCAAGGCATTGAAGAGTGGTATTAATACTTCACGTGATCTTGATTCTATCCCTCTGTTAATGCAGCCTAGCACTGTGTTGGCCTTTTTGGCAGCTGCAGCACACTGCTGGCTCATATTTAAGTGATTGTCTACTAGGACTCCGAGGTCCCTCTCACAGTTACTACTATTGAGCATGGTGCCACCTATGCTGTACTTGTGCATTTGGTTTTTCTTGCCTAAATGTAGAACCTTGCTTTTTTCACCATTGAATTTCATTTTGTTAGTTAGTGCCCAGTGTTCAAGTCTGTCCAGATCCTTCTGTATCTGAAGCCTGTCTTCTGGAGTGTTGGCTATTCCTGCCAGCTTGGTGTCGTCTGCAAATTTGATGAGTTCCCCATCTATCCCTTCATCCAAATCGTTGATGAAGATGTTGAAGAGTACTGGGCCCAGAACAGAGCCCTGGGGCACCCCACTACACACTTCCCTCCATATAGATGCAGTTCCATTGAGGACCACTCGCTGAGTACGGCCGGTCAGCCAGCTACGGATCCATCTGGTGGTGGTTCTGTCTACCCCACATTTTTCTATCTTGTCAAGTAGTAGGTTGTGATCTACTTTATCAAATGCCTTACTGAAGTCCAAGTAAATTATGTCCACAGCATTCCTCTGATCCACTAATTTTGTCACTTGGTCAAAGAATGCAATAAGATTTGTCTGGCATGATCTATTTTTGACAAACCCATGTTGGCTTTTAGTAATGACTTTGTTTGCCTCTAGGTGTTCGTTGATTCGTTGTTTGATTATCTTTTCCAGGATCTTCCCAGGTATTGAGGTCAGGCTGATAGGTCTGTAATTTCCTGGATCCATTTTTTTTTCCTTTTTTGAGGATGGGAACTACATCAGCTCTTTTCCAGTCCTCTGGTAGTTCCCCTGTGTTCCAGATCTTTGAAAAATATACTTCAGTGGCTCCGATATCACATCTGCCAGTTCCTTGAGAACTCTGGGGTGTAATCCATCTGGTCCTGGCGATTTGAACTCATCTAGGCTGGACAGGTGCTCCCTAACCATTTTCTTGCCTATCTTAACTTGTGTTTCTGTTTTGTTTTTTATGGCACTATTTTTGATAGGTTGGTCTGTTTTTTCCCTTTGTGTAAAGACAGATGCAAAAAATGAGTTAAATAGTTCTGCTTTCTCCCTGTTGCTTGTCACCTTCTTGCCACTTCCACCCACTAATGGACCAATCATTTCCTTCACTTTTTTCTTGTTTTTTACATGTTGAAAGAAGCTTTTTTTGTTATTTTTGACTTTGGTCGCAAGCCTTAGTTCATTTTGAGCCTTGGCTTTCTTCACTTCATCTTTGCAGGCTCGGGCTATTTGCTGATATTCTGACTTAGTTATGTTCCCCTCTTTCCACTTTCTATACTTGTCCTTTTTATCTTTCAATTTGTCAGAGAGTTCTTTATGCAGCCATGCTGGTTTCTTTTGAGAGCTGTTGTTTTTCCTCTTTGTTGGTATTGTGCTAGACTGTGCTTTTATTATCTCATTTTTCAAAATTTCCCAAGCTTCTTGAGTTGTTTTCCCCTTGAGGATTCTCATCCATGGAATCCTTCCCAAGCCCTCTCTAAGTTTATTGAAATTAGCTCTCTTGAAGTCCAAGACTCTAGTTTGACTGTGTTCTATTGGTTGTGCTTCTATAATGTTGAATTCTAATATTGCATGATCACTTCCTCCCAGGGTTCCTATGGCTTCAACACCGTCTATCATTTCATCTCTGTTAGTGAGAATTAGATCCAAAATGGCTAATCCCCTAGTTCCCTTCTCTACTTTTTGGGAGACAAAGTTGTCTGCTAGGTTTGCCAGGAACCTGTTTGATCTTCCACTTGGTGCGGAGTTTGTCTCCCAGTTGATGTCAGGGTAGTTAAAGTCCCCCATTACTATTGTGATGTGCTTCCTACATACCTTAGTTAGCTGACTAGCAAAAAGTTCATCTATTTCCTCTGTTTGGTTGGGTGGTCTGTAGTATACACCTATGGCAATGTCATTTCCCCCCCCTTTTATATTGACCCAAATGCATTCAAGACAGTTTTTATCATTGTTGTACTCTATTTCTGTGGAGATGTAGTTATTTCTTATATAGAGAGCAACTACACCTCCTCTTTTATTTGGTCTGTTTCTTTTAAATAATTTAAATCCCTCTAGCTGTGTGTTCCATGTGTGAGTTTCATCCCACCATGTTTCCGTAATGGCAACAATATCGTATCTGCCCTCATTAACCTGAATTTCTAGTTCACCCTGTTTGCTGTTCATTCATTCATTTTAATCAGTGCAATTCTTCCCATGAGAGATAGCTGCAACTTCTCCCAATTCCTCAAGTCTTTCTGTTTCCTAACCCACAACTTTTCATAATTATTCTTAAACAGTTTTGCATTAGAAACAGATAAAATAACCCCCAGGTATTTTACCTTATTAACAATTTCAAAACCAGTCAGATTAGCCAAAATTTGTTTATCCCGAGTAGTCATATTTTTAGGTAATATCTTAGTCTTATTAACATTGATCTTGAAACCCGAAACCAGTCCATATTGATGAATCAGCTGCAATAACATTACTACAGAATAAATAGGTTGAGACAAAGTAACCACCAAATCATCTGCAAAAGCTCTCAACTTATATTCTTTTTTGTTAACTTCTATTCCTTTTATTTCCTGCGACCCTCGAATCTTGATCAACAAAATTTCCAATGTTAAAACAAACAATAACGGCGACAATGGACATCCCTGTCTAGTACCTTTCTCTATTGTAAAAACCTCTGACAGACCCCCATTAACAATAAGTTGTGCCGTTTGTTTTTGATATATCGCAGTAAAAGCTTGTAATATTTTTTCACCAAAATTCATCTCTTCAATTACTCGTAACATAAAATACCAATTCAGTTGATCAAAAGCTTTTTCAGCGTCTAAAAATATCAACGCTGCAGGAATTTGGTTATTCTTGTCCAAATATTCTAGTAAGTTAATAATTTGTCTGGCATTATTTTTCATATATCTACCAGTTATAAAACCAGATTGGTCCCTTTGTATGAGGTGGTGCACAACCCTCATGAGCCTATTAGCTAAAATTTTTGAAAAAATCTTATAATCAACATTTAAGAGAGATATAGGTCTGTAATTCTTTGGTAAAGTAAGGTCTTGATCCTCTTTTGGAATCAAGGATATAAAAGCACTGTGCCATGACGGAGGGATCTCTGAACCCTGTAAAATACTAACAGCTTCAAAGAGTTGTGAAGTCATCTATGCAGAGGCAGAAAATAGCTGTGAGGATTATAAAAAAAGGCAAGCATTTGTAGTTCAGAATGCCCTCCGTGGGGAAGGAAACAAGTCACGATGCCAAATAGCCTGTAAAAAGTGCAGATAAACAGTGCGCTTAGCAAAGATGGAACAAAACCATTTGTCAAAGTCAGGGAAACATCTGGGTTTCTCTCCACAGAATGGATTTCAGAAAACTGCACAGCAAAAAATTTGGGATTGGGTCTCCTTGATTACCTGATTTCCTTAATTTGGTCTGTGCTGGTCAGCGACTTGCAACTCCTGTTCATCCTTGTGAATGACCTCTGGCAGGTCCTAGAAGGGATGGAGGTAGTGTAGTCATCCTGGTCCTACTTGATTTCTCAGTGGCTCTTGATATTGCTAATCAGGTAACCTGAGCTGGTGAGGGATTGAGTTGGGAGGCACCATCCTACCTCCAAGGCTGTTTCCAGCGGATTTCATAAGAAGGGAAACATGGAATGCCATAGGACTTGACTCTCCCTGGGCTGCTCAAACTGTCAAGGTACTTTCCTAGTACCTAAATGCTATGTGGATCTGGATGAGGAAGAATCAACTTCAGTTCAACCCCACCAAGACTGAGGTAGCTGTTGGTTTTAACGTCCTCAGTATCTGGTGTTTTGATATCTTTAACTCTGGTTGGGATGACACTCGTTCAGAATTGGTATACAGTCTGGGGATTCCCTTGGACTCTTGGGTCCTGCTCAAAGGGCAATTGGCAGCCATAGCCAGGAAGGCCTTTGCACAAATGCATATTTTGCACCAATTGTGCCCTTTCCTAGATCAGGAGGCACTGCTCATGGTTTATTATGCCTTAGTCACCTCCCAGTTGAGTTGTTGAAATCCACTCTATAGGACGCTGCCCTTAACAAGCATTCAGAAGGTGCAACTGGTTCATAACGCAGCAACACAGTTAGTGGTGGATACACCTTAATATGCCCATCTAATATTTCTGCAGAGTGGGCTGCACTGTCTCTCAGTAGGCTTCTGGATGGAATACAGTTCACACAACAGTGGTGTTAAAACCATATATTAAATGAGGTCAGGTTACCTGTAAGACTATCTATCCCTAATGGTTTCTTACTCATCCTACTAAATCTGGCAGGGTGGGCCTGCCGTGGACCGCTTTATTGAAGCAGTATTACTGGTGGGATTTCAAAAATCACACCTTTTCTGTCCTGATGACTGACTTATGGAAGAGTCTGCTTCAGAGATACGGATGACCTGACACTCTTGGTCTTCAGGAAAATGGTAAATATGAGGGATCCTTGGTGATTTCTGAGCCTGGTTGTTTTCTTGCAGATGCTTCATTACCCAAACTAGGTGGCATTGTAAGTAATGGTAGGGAGCGGAGTTTGCTCTCATTTTATATTCTAAAATTGGTAAAGAATTGGCTTTTATCCCAAGCCCTGGAGCCAAAATGTTGACAGAGCTGATACAGAATGATTGGTAAAGGGACGTGTTTTTTTATGGCACAACATAATGCATTTTATTCTACAGTCGGGTAGTTCAACAACTTCTTATTTAAGAGTTACCAAGAAGTCTGGGAGTTGAAGTCCACAAGCCTTAAAGTTGCCAAAGTTGGACACCCCTGTTCTATGGTAGTGTGTTTATATTTTTACACTGTACACTTATATTTGTAGCTCCTTTTGTTAGATGGGCAGCTATATCAGTTTGTTTAATACATGAATATGCTTCTTTCATGTCCGCCAGTCTTTCTTCAGACTCCAAATGCAGGACTGTCACAGACATCAAGAGACACTATATATAGATGGCAATTTTTCAGAGATTTGGCGGCAATATTGTAGAGCTATTTGTGCCCAAGAAACAAATGGTCATGTTTTTCTCCTAGCTTGCTGAATGTTCTGTTAAAACTAGTTGTATATAGTGCTTTTAGCTATACCCTGGAAAAGTTGTGATGAATTTATAGAAACGAGATTTACATTCCTACGCAGATGTTCCAAAGTCCTATTAAGATTTTTCTTGATACTTCTCAGATGCTTATCCCTCACCATCTTCTAACGGTTTTTGAAGATCGCTTTCAAAACCATCTGTTGTTTGTTATCTTAAAACAGGACATTCTGTTAAAATTGGGACATTCAGAAGCATTCAGAAAACTCAGGGAAAACCCAGATGAAGGAACATCGCCTCCATACATTTTTTAGCAAATTGAAGTTTTAAAGAATCTGAAATAGGCTTCCATATTAATAAAATGAGATCAACGTTTGAAGTGTATGCTACAGTACGTACAGTGTCCTCCAACATGTATGGAGGGAAGACCTCATACTGGCAAGAGAAAATGCTGTTGGCATGGCCCAATACTAGGCAAAAGTCATTTAGTTTTCATCCTATGTATTCTACATATTGTTACACGTGCTATATTTCAAAGGCCTATTTTATATCTATTTTATTTGCTCAGTGTTGAATGTTGTAGATCTATAATTTGTAGGTGCTTCTGACACAAATAAAGAACGGGTTTGAATGATGGGAGTATATATCTAGACAAATCCCTTGGTTTCTATTTTAATCAGAATTTGGAACTGGCTTGCTGAAAGAGGAAAATAGCTAGTTTTATTTGTACAGAGGGAAGAATGACTGTCGTTCTTAGAAAAGGAGTGATTCATTCTCTCCTCTGTATCTCTTAGCTGCTACTAAAATTAATCTCCCGTGTTTTTAAAGACAGAAATGGGAAAAATAATAACAATCCTTTTTTTCTTCTTTTAAAAAAGAGAAATTCTGGATTTGGCTGGAGAGATGTTTTTAAGCTCAGAATTTTCTGTGCAGTTTATCAACTTTAGGCAAAATAATTTCCATTTGTGTCGGTGGCAACACCTTAATATTCTAGGCATGCAAACCAATTTCTTAAGGAACTTTGAGAATCTTGACTGAAAAGTCTGTGTGGCTGCTGGAGAGTTTACAGACTGTTTTCCTCTCTCGTCCATGTGACTGATTATGTGCTATCCAGAGTCTTAGCAATTACAGGTAGTCCTTGACTTATGACAGCTTGCTTACAACAACAGACATAACCAGGGTTACTTAGGACTCAGTTCTGAAGTTCCCATAGCTGCCCCCCCGTGGTCATGTGACTGCATATTGGGCATTCAGCAGCTGGCCCACATTTATTTCTGTTTGCAGCATCCTATGGTCATGCAACTGTGTTTTACGATATTTTTGCCAAAACCTGACATTTACTTCTGGTTTTCAGCAAAACTGGCCCAAAGGGAATAATTGGTTCACTTAATGACTGCTGCAAAAAATGTCATAAAACCAAGTTGGTCACATGTGCACGACCTGCTTTATGGCTGTCACGACTTATGGCTGTTATGGGCAGATTCCCTTACGGATGTAAGTTGAGGATTTACCTTTACATAGATAGATTTTTCTCCCTGAGGATCTGGTCCTTCACCTGGTCCTTCACCACTACCCTTCAAGTATTGATTTGTATTTTTTAGTTCATTCATGCAGATTTATAAAATAATGCTCCTAACCTTGTATTTGTTGCTGTTCACAATTTTGTTTTTAATTTAGGAGTAAAGAAATTATTTATAATGGTTTAATACAATGGTTCTCAACCTTTTTAATGCTGCGACCCCCAACCGGTTGTAAGTCGAGGACTACTCAACCGGTCGTAAGTCGAGGACTACTCAACTGGTGCAGCACCATTTGCAGAATGGGACTTTTGGCGGGCTCAGCAGGGCAGAGACAGCCTGGACAATTCCTATTGGCTTTTGAAAGCCAATAGAATTAGACACTATTCAAGAGAGTCTATTCTATTGGCTTTCAAAAGCCAACAGAATAAAAGGGAGTAGCACAGCTAAGGAAAAGGGGAAAAAAATGGCAGACTGCGTTGTTTGGCGACCCCCGTGAAATGGTCGTTCGACCCCAGATGGGGTCCCGACCCACAGGTTGAGAACCACTGGTTTAATATAAGGTTTTTAAAAACTACGGTCATGTTCTTTTCATTGGTTTGTATTCATATCTCTACGTCCTGTATATTTCAGAACATTGGCAAAAAGATGTCCTGTCAAGAATTCATTGCCAACCTTCAAGGAATGAATGAGGGTGCAGATTTCCCAAGAGAACTCCTGAAGGTGAGGCTCTCTTATTTCTTATTATTGGAATGCAGTCTCAACTCTACCTCTGCTGGCTAACTGGAAGAGATTGCTGTCAAACTGACTAAATTGCCTGTCATTTTGTGTTTCGTGTTGCTTTTTTTTTTTTCTCACGATGATGTGGAGACCCTAGTTTCAAAGAGCTATTTAACTTGCTGTTGTTCCAGAATAAAGGAACTTATAAAGGGTTTTCTCTTAAAGCAAATATTTTCAAATTCTGTGCTGAAGAAGAGTTAAAGTTAGATTCATATACCTCTTCTTGGCAGTGATAAACCAGGAAAGGAACATAACCTTGTAAGTTTTCCTGCCAGTATTTGCCTTAAGTAGGAATGCACCAACATTCACTGTTTATAGAGGGAGATCCCAGTGCCCAATATTATCCCTGAATCCTGACTTATTGAAAGAAAAGAAGACCTTGTGCAAGGATTGCTGAAGGCTACATAAGTGCAGTTTTTTAAAATATAAAATGGAAGAGTTAAGCACATAGATCTGGAATAATTGCCTTAGGTATAAACTATTGACAAATACTGTTCTAGAGTCACACCAGACACATACATTTTGGAAGGATCATAGCTCTTTTTTTTCTTCCTTGGTGTTGTTAACCATGAATGGAAACATCTGCAGCATAGTTTGGAGTGAAACATGCCTTTAAATGCCTCGTGTTGAGTAAGAGAATTGGAGAAAAAGAATCGGGCTGCCTGAAGTTTTGATCAGCACTTCAGGTCCTCTGTGCAACACTGGAACCTCAAGATTGTTAAGAGTGGTGCACGTGGTTCAACAATCAACAGGGACTGCATAGGCAGTTTGCTTCTCCATATGCATTGCCTTGGCTGGATTGGAACAATTGTATGCCTTGAGTGATAATTGAAGGCTAGAAACTGGATGTTTTTTTTTTTTTTTAATCAGACTTCTGATAAAGCTGACTTCTCTGCTGAATATTTATGGTAATAGGTTTTTATAAGAGTGCTTCAGGAGAAAGGTGCCTTTGAGTTTTTATATTTGAATGGAAGATATAATTTGAGATCAAGAAATGTTATATGCACAAGTGCAGCTTTTGCCCTCTTGCCTATGTGCATTTCCTCAATTTGTTCCAGTACCTGATTCTGAATAATTGGTAAAGTTTGGGCCTAGGTGACCGAATGTTTTCCATTACTGGTGCGAATATGAGCATTACTTTTTCTTTTGTCTGATTTGCTTGTGTAGAAAGCAAAGTCCTAATTGTTGGTGCATTTCGTTTGCCATGAAAGAAAAAAAGTTAAATAAGATTTTACTGTACAGAAAGCTATGGCCTAAAATTCTGTTAACATCAGCAAAAGCAGATACTTGCTGATTTTTTTAACGATCTTTTTTAATGTGCCATCTCAATAAATAACATATATAGTTAGAATCAAAGGGCATCTTGCATGCCTTCTGTGCTTGTTAGAAAAGGAGCTGCACTAAAATAAAATCTTTTTGTTTCTGAAATTATTCTAGTTATAGCCTAGAGCAGTGGTTCTCAACCTTTTTAATGCCGCGATCCCCAACCGGTCGTAAGTCGAGGACTACTCAACCGGTCGTAAGTCGAGGACTACTCAACTGGTGCAGCACCATTTGCAGAATGGGACTTTTGGCGGGCTCAGCAGGGCAGAGACAGCCTGGACAATTCCTATTAGCTTTTGAAAGCCAATAGAATTAGACTCTATTCAAGAGAGTCTATTCTATTGGCTTTCAAAAGCCAATAGAATAAAAGGGAGCAGCACAGCTAAGGAAAAGGGGGGAAAAATGGCGGACTGCATTGTTTGGCGACCCCCGTGAAATGGTTGTTCGACCCCAAATGGGGTCCCAACCCACAGGTTGAGAACTACTGGCCTAGAGAGCAGGCTGGGAGAATAAAATGCCTGGAAATTTCCTGGAAGTTGGCTTGACCCTTCATGGTGACGGATGGGAAATGAGTTCTACATAACTAATATCATTTTCATAGTGAAATGGTTTTTACGTTCTCCTCCTTGGACAATTTCTTTTTGCTTTATTTGCCTACTGGGAAGTCTTTGTGTCATATGCCCTTTTGTACGAGTCCTGCATATTCCAGGAGGTGTACTTCGGTTACACAAGTTGTTGGATGTTCCAACAGTGACTCCATGCGAATTAAGCAGTAATATTTTTCCCTTCTTATGTGGCAGGGTTGAATTTGATGATTTGTTGTGGCAGATTACCTGCCTTTGTTGGAAACTTGGCTGAGCTTCTAAAGAAAACCTCTGAAATCATGGTTTGAAAAACTTGTTTTAAAGTCTTTATCTTAGGCACTGTTGAGGTTCTATTGTATTTACCCTTATGAGCAGATCAAACTGCTTATACAATCACCATAAATGTACAGTACAGTCTGGTTACCATGGTCTGTTTACCAACAGTAACACCCAAAGTCTAAGTTTCTCATCTCAGAGTTAAAAATGTATCCTGATTCTGAAAGTACAGTGGTACTTTGGTTCTCGACTGCTTCAAAACTCGACGAATTTGGTATTTGATGCATTTTGATGTGAAAATGTTGTCCCAGTACTCGGTCTTGACACACTGCTATAGGAAGAGGCATATAGCTGTGGGGAATGGATAGGAAGTCATCTATGGTGGGAAGGTTGCTGCAAAAGGAGGGGGACAACCACAGAGGACAGACAGGAAGTTGGCCATGCTGGGAAGATCACTGACATAGGAAAAGGGATAGACAGTTCTTCCCAGCCGAAACAAGGGTTATATGGTAAGTCATGTGGTTTGTTTGGGACTTGTCCTTTTTAGTACCCATTTCACCTTCCAGAACCAATTAACACCCAGTAGTGTAATATTGGTGAATTATTTGGCCTTTGTTTGATATCAGTGCTGGCAGACATGAAAATCATGAGATGAGGCCATAGTACTTGGTGAGAGAAAAAAAAAATAGTTTGTGGAAATCCTGCCACTAGATGTTTTTGTTGTGATCTGTTAGACCAGTGGTTCTCAACCTTTTTAATGCCGCAACCCCCAACCAGTGGTAAGTCGAGGACTACTCAACCGGTCGTAAGTCAAGGACTACTCAACTGGTGCAGCACCGTTTGCAGAATGGGACTTTTGGCGGGCTCAGCAGGGCAGAGACAGCCTGGACAATTAGACTCTATTCAAGAGAGTCTATTCTATTAGCTTTCAAAAGCCAATAGAATAAAAGGGAGTAGCACAGCTAAGGAAAAGGGGGAAAAAATGGTGGACTGCGTTGTTTGGCGACCCCTGTGAAATGGTTGTTCGACCCCAAATGGGGTCCCGACCCACAGGTTGAGAACCACTGTGTTAGACAGTATTGTACTTGGGATAGGGCTGGATAGGAGCCTCTCATGTTTACGTTTACTCTTCGGTGGTATGGCTTACTAAGTTGAGAACATCTTCTACGAGATACCAAAACTATCTTCACCATATAAACCTTTTAATTCTGGAGACCTCTATCAATGTTTTAACTCCCTTAGACTTTTGCCCCTGAACTCTAACACATGACTCATTTTGAGATACTTAACTCTTATTTCGGAGAGGACTTTTTCCTAAAGCCTTGGAAATAACATAAGATGCTATGTTAATAATTTAATTGCCCTGACATGTTTTTGTTTTCTTGTAAGTGCTTGCAGCTGCACCAAGAATAGATGAGATGTACATATGGTCTTGTTTAAGGTTTTATTTTTTAAAATTTCTTCATCCATGCAAATGTTAAATTATCACTTGTGTGAATATCTGCCATTAGCTCACAGCCAACCCCAAATCATTTGAGATAGATTTGGGCACCGAAGGCTCAGTTTTAAATTTGGTTTATTGGCTTGGTTTCCTATTTCCCTCCCTGGATTCTTATTATTTTGTTTGACATTTGGCCTATTCTAGTAATATGGGAATTCTTGAAGAGTGTTGACGATATTGGCTATGGTTGGTCTGTGACCAAATTAACTTACTGTGACTAAACTAGCTTACCAGTGAGAAGTCAGTTAATTTATAGCAGTATCTCAGATGGATGCCGTGGAATGGCCTCAGAATTGCTAATTCCTGGCTTGCATTGACTGAATCAATCTCATCCCACTAATCTGATAAAGGGAGGAAGTTTCCTCTTCATTCTTGTTTTCCCAATGAATATTTTTCTGTTAGCAGATTGATCTTTGTAATGACTGAATCCAAAATACGTCACTATCTTCCTTCCTGTTTTAAACGAATTGACCAGTATTTTCTAGTTCCTGTCTCTGGAATAAATATGATCTGCTCTGTATGTATGCTGTGAAGTAAAGAAATAATGTTCGGTCAGAGTGCTGGTACTAGAAAAAAAATATTCCTTTTGCATGTTCTCTGAGTCTCTTCTGAGAGGAAATGAGAAGGATCTATGCCTGTGACATTGTAAAGCTTATTTTCTCGGCCGAGTCTCTTGCTGTCTCTGCCCTTATGTTAATTTGGGTAAACTGGAAACTTCTTTGGATGAGGAGATTTACTGTGTTATCTAAACCTGAGGAAGAAACAGAGTTTTGTTTTCATGTGAACTTTATGGCTCTTGACAGTAATGGGGAAAATTTTATTTTATTGCTTCCCAAGCTGGTTTCATAGGCCTAAGAAATTGTGGCTCAGGAATTCTGGGAGTTAAAGTCCACAAGTCATAAAAGAGCCAAGGTTGCCTACCCCTGATATACTCTAAAGACAAACTACAGTAGTGATGCACATTATTGGATTGTGAGTTTTTCACACATGGCCTCAGGTTTCTCACATTATAGTTGTTGCAAGAAAGAAATACCCATAATCCAAAAATTTCTTTATTCCTACCTCTTTTATCTCAAACTGCACCTTTCTTGAATGAGCCACAATAGAAGGTTGATGTTCAGAATCAGATAAATAAAGATTCAGGGATAGAGATTGCATAGTGATCATACAGAAAATCGCTAATCTCTAAAATTCATCGTCACAGGACTTGGTGATGGATATAAATTTTGACAGCTTGAAAAGGAAATTAGATTTCGTTGAAGTGAAAACTTTCTGCTAATTCTGAAAGCTTTCTGCTCCCTCTAGGATCAATCAGAATATGTGGTCTAAGCATTAGCAGCTGGAAGACAATGGTGGGAAAGGACTGTTGCCCTCATAACCTGCTTGTACACTCCCAAGGAGTTGGCCATGTAGAAAACAGAATGTGGGTCTGATACATTTTAGGTATACAATGATCCAGCTGCAGTGCTTTTAAATTCTCCTGAGGTATGTGTGCAAATGGTTTGCGAGCAGATGTGTATTACCTCTTCTAAGAGGCATTTTTCACAACACTTAATAAAAGCAAGTGCATTAATCATGATTTCCTAAAAAAGAATGGGAAAGGGGCTCCAAAATTTGTGCTGGCCTTTCTGTTCCTGCTTTTTCTATTGATGCAGTGGTTCATATTGGCTTCACTTTATAACTGGACCACCAGATGGCATTGCTGCTGTGATAATTGCAGACCTTTCACTTGAACTGGGACCAGAGAAGCTCTGAATCGGCAGCTTATTCTTTCTTTCTCTTGGGGAGTTTTTCACCTAGCTAGGTTATATCAGAAATGAAAGTGTCATCTCCTGTTCATCCCCAAATTAATAACACAAGGTTGTCCTAATCATATTGAGAAACTATTAACATTACAATCATTGGAGGAAAATGGAGGAGGCTCTTCTAAAGTTAATTAGGAATAATGACATTTGATATATCGAAGCAGCTTAATAGGTTATAATGAAAGAAACATCAAACCCATATAGCTGAGCACTTTTAATCCCCTCTCACCTTCCCACCCTCCACCCCCTGCCCTGCAATATAACAAAGGGAAGTAAAGTTGTTGCGACTGTTTATTTTCTAGTGAGATTGACTTTTCCCCCCTCACTTTGATTTTTTTTTCCTGAATAGCAGATGTGTATATGTGTTTGTGTGTTTCTCAATAGATTTTGGTCGTCTACCAGATGGATGGGGTCCTTCTGCTTTTGGACCCAACCTTAGGCACTACTAAAATTAGTAGGCTCTAATGGTACTGTAGTTGGGAAGGAGAACATCTGGAAGTTGCACATGTCCTACTTGGGAGAGAAAACAAAACCAGTCAGTCCTTTACAACCACTCATAACATCAGGATGATTAACTTAAGATATACAGTGTGTGGTAGTTGAATAACAGTCCTATCTTTACTTGGGGGGAATAATATCTACTGACAAAAAGTTTCCATATTATCATATATTTTTCTTTACGGAAGCATTCCTTTGTTGTAGCTATTAATCTGGAACTTAATCTGGATAGCACTTAGATGGGTCATCACCATGAACATCCAGGGTAAAGAAGTCAGTGGCAAACATCTCCTATATTGTTGCTAAAAAAAAATGTAGATATCTCCATGTATCACCTGGAATGGATTTGTAGAAGTCTTTACCTGAATGAGGGGGCACGATTGCTCAGTGTTTAAAGACACTGAGCTTGTCAACTGGAAAACTGACAGCTTGGGTTTGAGACTCAAGCATCACCCAAAGGGGTGAGCTCCCGTTCCTTGCTCCACCTCCTGCCCACCTAGCAGTTTGAATTGCAAGTAGATTGATAGGTACCACTTCAGTGGGAAGGTAATAGCATTCCATGCGCCTTTGACATATAGCCATGTTGGCCACATAACATGGAAAATGTCTTCAGACAGTGCTGGCTTCCTCGATCAAGAAATGGAGATGAGCACTATGCCCTAGAGCAGGGGTAGGCAACCTTGGCTCTTTTATGACTCGTGGACTTCCAACTCCCAGAATTCCTGAGCCAACATGGCTGGCTCAGGAATTCTGGGAATTGAAGTCCACGAGTGATAAAAGAGCCAAGGTTGCCTACCCCTGCCCTAGAGTTAGATATGACTGGACAGGGAAACCTTTACCTTTACCTGAATGATTCTTTTTAACTTTTTTATACATGTTAATATTAGAGCCAGTTTGGTGTAGCAGTTACGTCCCCCAGCTAAAAACTGAGGGATTGTGATTCCAGTCCCACTTAGTCATAAAGTCAGTTAGGCAACCTTGGGCCAGTCTTTATCTCTATCAGTCCTAGAGGAATGACAAACAACTTCCAATATTGTTACTGAGGACACTTCACGGACCTGTCCAGGTAGTCACCAGAAGTGACTTGAACAAACACACACACAAAATTCTTAAATTATTTGTAGCCTTTCCCTCTCTCCCATTTATGTCCCATGGACTGGATAGTGCTGTCAGATAAAGGCTTGTATTAATGAAAGTGTGGAACAAAAAACCAGGAGGAGCAGAAGAGACGATATAATGGTTAAAAAAAAATCCAGTGCAATTCTAATCATCTGAACAATTCTCCTTGTAAAGCCAGAGAGAAGCATTTTGCAACTACAATAACAAGAGGAAGATATGTGCCAGCTGTATGTGTCTGAGAGCTTTGTTAAACTTTGGAAGTTTATAATGGCTGATAAAGGTCTCTGTCAATCAGAATGAATTCTTGGTCTTTTCAAACTTAGGCAGAAATGAGAGAGGAATGATGTTGTATGCTCGGTGATCCATGAAGTGAATATTTTGAAGTTTTGTGTAGGAAGTTTGTTGGGATCCAGGAGAGATTTTTCCAACTAGAAATCGGGCCAGTGGGAAGGACTGATGGCGACAACATGGGCATATGTCTTTTTTGAAAATGTTTTGTGAATGGGGAGAGAAGGGTTTAGTCAGTGTTGACATCACTATGAATATGATGAGATACAAATGAGGTGTTTATAACAAATGCACTTCTCTCTCCCTCCTATTCTGTTTACAGTATTCTTCTGCAATATTTGTACATGTTTTTGGTGGGTTTACTTGTTGCAGATTTGAATAACGTGTTTTGAATCATAATTTGATATCTTGCCAGCTATGTTTCTTTCTTTTCTGTGTGTAATGAAAGAGCATCTCTCTCTTTCTCTCTTTCGGTCCCCTCCCCCCCCCCTCTCTCTCTCTCACACATACACACACACACACACACACACACATTATTTCTTTGCTGTCTTCAGGGTAGCAGGCATATGAGAGCCAATTTGGCGCAGTGGTTAAAGGCACCAGGCTAGAAACCAGGAGACTTGAGTTTTAGTCTTCCCTTAGGCACAAAACCAGCTGGGTGACTCTCTCTCAGCCTAAGAAGAAGGCAATGGCAAGGCATTTCTGAAAATGCTGCCAAGAAAATTTCATGGACATAACTGTGTAGTCCCCAAGACTGACTTGGGGAAACGCCACACACATACATACACACATGCACGCGCATGCACGCACATGCACGCACACACACACACACACACCTATTCTCGAAAATGCCCCACACTATCTCATTTCCAAAATCTGAAATAATCTCCTTTTTGTACTTTTGCATTCAGCCTCTCTGTTTTATTTCTGTGCTTTTAAAATTAGCTCTCATTAGAACAGTAGAATTTTCAGAGGATTCAGGATGAGTACATAGAGTACTTCAGGAAGTTATCTCAAACCATATGCTACAAGTGGCATATGCTTAGCAAGCAAGTGTAAAGCACGTACGCTTGTGACAAAACTACATGGCATATAATATGTGTAGGTAGCTCCGAATACTCTACTGTACACTCATATGACATTTTTATTTTCAGAAAAATAAAATCTTAAGAGGCCTAAAATCTTAGGAGACAGGAAAATATTGCCTTTTATTAAGCAATAAAATAAAATTTGCTTTAATGTACCCAAAAAAGACCAAAAAAGTAAGTTGTTTTAACATTTGTATTCTTGAAAAAAAAACTCAATAGGAGTTTTAACCATCTGTTTATGTTGATTTTTCTCTGCGATAAAAACGTTGATGGACTTACATCCAGAAATAAAAATGTTTCCTTGCAATAATTGTATTTTAAATATGCAATATTCTCTCTCTCTCTCTCTTTCCCTCTCCTCCTCCTCCTCCTCCTCCTCCTCCTCCTCCTCCTCCTCCTCCTCCTCCTCTTCTTCTTCTTCTTCTTCTTCTTCTTCTTCTTCTTCTTCTTCTTCTTCTTCTTCTTCGTCTTCTTCTTCTTCTTCTTCTTCTTCTTCTTCTTCTTCTTCTTCTTCTTCTTCTTCTTCTTCTTCTTCTTCTTCTTCTTCTTCTTCTTCTTTTTTCTCTCCCTCTCCTCCTCTTCCTCCTCCTCCATTTTCTTTTCTTCCTCCCCCCCCCTCTCTATCATATAGTTATGTGAACGTTAGCAGTACCATGAGCAATAGCATATTTGTGTCCTTCCTAAGGCTAGATTTCACATTCTTGTTTGTGGAGTATGCAAACCACATGCTTCAAGGTCTATGTACATTTTATAGACCTGCACAGCAAACAATTTTTTTCAAAGAGCAGGAATCCATTGCACCAGTGGGGGTGAAATAGTTTAGTTTATATTAAGGCACAAACTAAGAGGAAAGGAACATCCTATGTCTAAACGGAAGAAAAATGAAAATGTTTATACCTCAACTCTAAGCTATATGTCTGCTTGTGAGAGACAGAGCAACTGTGAAACTAATTATGTGTAATTTAAATGCATATGTATGAACTGGTGCAGATCCAAAATCCAAATTATTTTCAACAGTTTCTTAAAAGCTACCTCGTCGTTTTTCTTAGTTAAAGAATATGAATGTAAGGAAATTGTGCTTCCGCTTGCCTTTATTCATCATATAAACCCCTTTCTTTCAGTTATAGTTGAATATAGGTCTTAGTAGTAATATAAACTCTGATTAAAGGCAGGATTCTTGATTGAGATTCGTTGTTAGATTGCAGACCTTGTTCATGTGAAGAAACCTCAGCTTCATCATGTTTATTGTTGTCATTAAGTATCCTTAGCACATCAGATTTGATTTAAAAGTGTTTGCTTTAGGATTATCAAAAGCATAATTTGACTATCTACAATTAAATGCATCTTGGAAGGGCCAGAATGATAACATACCAGCATGTGCTTCTTTCTGTATTAGGATGTCTTGGTGCTATTTGTACCCAGACATATCTAGGCAGAAATTGTTGTTTATTATTGAAACAGTGCCCTCACTGCTCATGCCATTTTGCCAAGTTTTGTAAGCAAACAAGCCAAGATAGAGCTATGCTCCAATAGGGAGGAATGCAGCTTCACAATAAGGGATGCTGGGGGGGGGGGAGAGCGGGGAGTGGAAGAGCATTTAGAAAAGGGAGGTTAATATGGGATAAAGACTTCACGAAAAACTTGAATAGAGGAGATCTCTAATTCAACATAGCTGATCTGCAAGGGAATTTCCGACAACTGGGAACAACAGAGCAGAACTGTTGCATCCTATTATACGGAGCAAGAACAATTTAGGGAGTTGGAATGACTATAATACCCTATTTAGATGAATTTCCCTTCAGCGCCTGCGTTGAGGGTGAGATGAGCTGTTCTTCACAACTTTTACCCTTGACTTTGGAGGGCTACGGTTTTTTCCGTTATTTAGAGATGGTTTAATAGGCTTGGCAGTTGCGGAGGGCAACTGCTTTCAGAGACAGCGGCTGAAGCAGCACAGCTTGCAAGAACAGAAATAAAAAGCAGCTAGCTAGGACGTGCTTTAGCAGCCCACTCCTCTCTTGATCTTAAAACCAGTTAACTCTTCGCTGCTCTTACTCAGGAGCAAGAAGGAGCAATGGCAAAATGTGGCAAAGTGTCTGTTAGATCAGGGCTTTTCAACCAGTGGTACGGGTACCACCTGTGGTATATTAGTACCTGGCAGGTGGTACGCGACCATCCTAGAAATGTGGTAGTGGGGGAGGGGAATGAGAGTGATGCCGGGCGGGCAGGCAGGTGTCTTGCTCAGCTGTGCCTTGGGGGACACTTTTTTCAGTGCCATTGTAACTTCAAACAGTCACTAAGCGAACTGTTGTAAGTCGAGGACTACCTGTACTTTATCACTTTTTTCCTTTTTTTTTTTTTTTGGTCATCAAGTTTTTGACACCTTGCTAGGTGACTGGTGGTACTCGCATATTGCCATATCCTAAAAGTGGTACAATGGGTGAAAAGATTGAAAAGCCCTGCATTAGATACACTCAGCTGTAAATACAGATCTGATAAATAGTGTTCCAGTGATTGATTTTCTGCAACAGATCATAATATGCACAGCCTTGATTCTTTACTGATGATTGCTTCCAATATTTACTGTTGGGGGGGAGGGAAATCAACTTCATTGTCTGCCACCTTATGCCACTGGTTTAAAACTTCATTATTCATTAGGCTTATTTTTTTTTTTACTATTTATAGTTATCTGTTGCTATAACACTGCTCTGTATTTATTCCAATTATTCTCTATTTACATGATACTCTTAATTATTTTATTGTGCTTGTCATATTGTAATTGGATTATTTTTATCCCATTTGTTATCTGGTTTGCTTGAGTTTGCTGACTTAGGCAAACCTAAGTAAGTAAATATTCTAAATAAATAAATAGTTCTACACTATTGACACATACACATACCCATTTCAAATTCATAGTACTGTATACCCCTTTTCCCATTTAAAATATGGATTTTTTGTTTGTTTGTTTGACACCAAAGTACATAGATAGAGATCTGCCTTGCTTCCAAAGTTGTAACTGTATTGGAGCAAATATGGGCAAATACATCCATTCAATGCTTTGGTTTCACCCCATCTTATAAATAAATGTGGGCTTAATCCTCAACTCAGTTTGTACTCTACTAACAATATTGATCCTTGGGCTGGACTTTGTAGCGATGCTATAAGCTTCAACCATGGATAGCGTTGTGTTCCCGCACAGTTCTCTTGGAACCTACCAAGCTCCCTCATGACCTAATTTTTAATATATTTTTTTAAATTAAATAAAAAATGAAATTCTAGCATGCTCCAAAGAGTTAGGCTTTAGCATAATTTTTATTTATGAAAAGGCCCTTTGTCTCCAAGCAGGCCTTATAACCTCTTTAAAAATTACATTTTCTTTGAGTAGCAAACAGGATAGATGAATTTTAAGAAGCAAACAGATGAACTGAAGTGGAGGAGAAAATGCACAGTAATCTTCATTTAAAATAATCAAAGCAGGAGCTTCCTTCAGTAATTTAGATATTACTTCTTTTTGTATAGCATAATGCTTGAAAAGGCATTGAATAAGAAGGTATTGGTAGGCATCGCTATGTTTTTTTTAAAAAAAGGTTTTTTATACAAATCAATAGTACTTGTTCAACAAATGTGTTGTCTGAGTTTATCATTCACTAAAAAAGATTTAATTCCTAATCCCTTATTCTTTTCTCCAGCCACTGATAAAATAAGTCCCAAGTTTGATAGTATTCATAGGCATCGCTGTGTTTTTGTAAGAAGCAACAAAGGACTGAATGAGAATTTAGACTATGCTGCCTCTGTTTTATCTGAAACAAGATTTTAAATATTTTCTCCCCAAATTAGCATTTAGATCCCTATTTCCCTATTACTACTTCAGTTAAGTCAAATACTTTTAGTCTGTTAAACACAAGAGCTCAGTTTAAAAAAAATAATTTAAACAAAGTTTCCATTTGCTTATACTATGTTAACATGAGGATTTTGTACATTTTTAGTTTGAAGACTTTTTTTTAAAAAAAGATCTTGCTTTTAGTTTTCTAATATATATATATATGCTGTTTTTTCTTGTTTCCTTCTGTTTTTTTTAAGTTCCAGTTTCCTTACAGTTTTTAAAAATTCTAAAAATTCTAGATATTCATCTAGCATTAGCTTCACACATGGGTCATCATAGCAGAGGAAGGTATTTTAAAATTTCCCATCTGAAATGGATTTGAATCATTTCAGATGTTCAAAACATTTACAAAACTTTTACTCACCTGAGCATGAATCATACTGGAAAGCAGCTAAACATGAAATAGAAACAGCTTTGAAAATTCATACATCTTTCAAGTCCCTGAAGTCACAGAGACTGCCAACATTACATCTGACTGAAATTATGAGCTTCAAGCAGATGAAAAATACAATACAAAGCATTGGGATCAGATTCATTCTTAAGTCTTTAATGTTATTTTAATGGCTTAGAGAAAAAGTTTGCTCAGTTTATTGCTAAATTTGGAGAAACACTGAGAATTGTTTCCACAAACCCACATGGACATCCATTGAAGATGTCATGACACACAGTGTGTGATTTTTTATATTGGGGACACAAGTACAAAACACTGGGATTTGGTTTGTGACATCGCAGTACATATTTTGTTATTATTATTATGTTGGTCATTGTGATTTGTAGCAAATGCCTGTGAAGTTTTTAGTGATTCCCTCCAAATTCAAATGTCCTTAAGGGGAGATATATGTCCTCTTCACTGTTAACACCTATTAATTGCTAGCAGAATAACTGGGATTGTCACCAATTATTAGAATATGCTAGCTATGTCATTGGGACACACATTCTCTCCCCTGCCCAGTCTAAATTTTCAAGACCAGCCATTGCAACAAGTTTAAAGCAAATTAAAAAAAAAAAAAAACTTAAAGGGTTTCCGTTGTTTGCTTTGCTTGTCAAAATATATCTGGTAAGGAAACACCCTCAGAGATGCTAAAATATATATTTTAGTGTGCTAGAGATAAAGGTTTAATGCAAAGATTGGTGATGGATTTCAACATGCTATGAGGTAGTACCAGCAGTGAATCATACTGTCCAAACTTTTAAAACTTGGTTTCTAGTGGAATGCAGATCCTGTTTGGAAACAAATTTTTGTTAGCCAATTCTTCATTTTCTTAACTGATACAAGAGCTGGCTCTTGCTGTTTTTCTTCACCAGCAATTTCCTTTGGATACTACAGACAGGCATTTATCTCATTTTGCTGTCATTCCCTAGCATTTTAATTAAAGATTTCTTTGGCTCCTCATTTTATACCTGTCATGGTCGTCCCCCTCCCCCAGACGTTGAAAAACAAACCATTGATTAAAGTGATATTAGTAACAGCGTGTTTAATACAATCCACTTATTTCAGATGCCTAATGGAAAAAGTTAGCAAGATATAGTCATGTTATATTGCAGCCCTCAGTGAGAAGGCTGCTGTGCAAACACCTGTTTTAGAAAGCAGTATTTTCAATGGGGTGTACATAGTCCTATGTGGGCCAGAAAATCCTTGGCAAATCTAGTCATGTATCTACAAGTGTCCAAACCCAAGAGTGGGAATTTACTGGATTGTAGGCCATGGAACCGTGAAGACAACCACCTATCTCTTGTAATCTCTGGATCAGCTGGCTAATAGGAAACACAAAGCTGTGTTACTAACAGTAGTAGGAATCGGGCTTGGGAGGGAAGAAGAGGATTTCAACATCTAACTATACTGCTCAAAAAGCTATAGTTTCACACAATGGAAAACAGAGCTATGCAAGCAGGTTTTGTTGAAGTAGGGAATGACAAACATGTATTGCTGTACCCTTCCACTGTACTTACTCAGGTTTGTCTACTGTAGATGGAGAAAAATGTGGGTGTGAGAATCGCTGAGTCCCCACACATGAGCAACCCCCACCAGAACAATTTATACAGGTCTCTGCTAAAGGTCACTTATGCCTGCGTGAAGAATAGCAGAGGGCCTTAAGAGTTTCTGATCTAGGAAAAACATTAATTAGAAAGGTCTTTGATGTATCAAATTAATTTCTGGAGCAAGTTATTAATTTAGTTACATTGCGATATTAAGTATAATTCTGGATACAGAGCCTGGCTTTTCAATGTCATTGTGACTAGTTTTTTAAAAAGATGTTCATTCCCCTTTTCTGATACTTCGTCTTATGGTTTTACTCTTCTTTTTAAGGAATTGGCCAGAAATATTCTATTTTACTGTTCCTTATGGTGGATGTTTTTATTATGATCCATCATGGGTTAGTTTGCCGAAATTGGTGGTATATAAGTTAAATATATAATACTTTAATGAAGCTCAAGTAATTTTAAAATAAATAAATACATTTATCTTTAATAAATAAAAGTCAGGTTAAACATTAGTGGACATCCAGATACTTTATGGGACTTGCATAAGAACAGACATGAACTCAATACTATGCTTCCATTAGAATTCTAGCAAATGCTATTCTGGATATTTTATAAACTGTCTCTGGAAGGCAGTGTAGTCCTGGCTAGTGTTAGCTGCAAATGCTTGCTGAGCTTTGTAGAAGGCTTTTTTGACTAAACAGCATTTACAATCTAGTTCCAAATCAACTCAGAGTTGTAGCACAAATGACTCAAGCCCAAATTATTATACTTGGACACATTATGTGAAGACCTAGGAAAAGCATTCATTAGAAAGGTCTTTGATGTACCAAATTAATTTCTGAAGCAAGTCAAGAGTTACAAGAGTCAGGGCTATAAGATTCTGTTGCTGTTACTTTACAATAAAGGTAGCATTAGTATTTTTGGTTTTGGTTTCCTGATCTGGACTACTTTGAAAATCTGACAATTGGAGACTGGTTGATAATTATCAAAACCCCATTGGGTTTAAGGATGACCTCTTTAGAAGGGGCTGCAACACTGTCATAATAAATCATCATGGAGGATATCTGTGTAGTTCCTAACAGTCAACATTTTGCTGGATTAATAGATCCAAGCATTGTAACCCAACATTTGGATTCTTTTAGAAAGGTACATTTGCAAAAGTTAAGTGGAATCTTATCAAAAAGAGCTTTAATTGAGGAAAAGTCCAATTTAGTTTATGGGTCCAAAGGTTTAATCATTGTATTGAAGAAGCCACTATAGAACAGTAATTTAAATATTTAGGAATACTGTTTAATGGGATATTATCTTTTTTTTAAACAAGTTTTATTGTTTTTTTCATTTTACAAACAAGTGCTTAAGAAACAACATGGTGGCAGGGCAATCAATTGTCCACAAAACAAAGTCATACTCATAAAGTTCAGATTAAATCATTAAAACCCCCCTCTCTTTTCCCTCTAATAACATATTATATTCAAATTGATATATTTCAATACAACTAAATCAATCATAACAATCCTCAATAACCTTTCATCTAAATAGATCCACAAATCCAAATCCTGTGTGAAGCTTAACTATTTCAATTACTATATTCCATATTTCTAATCTAAGTACATAGTTAACACTTCAGGAGTCTCCCCATTACCTTTTTCCTTAACATATTCAATAAACATTTTATTAATATCATTTCTTCTTTTTCCTTATTCTTCTTCCATTACAAAGTGACTATCAATTCTAATATAAAAACAAAATATTAGTTCAAATCAGAAAAGAAAAAGAACAAAGAAGAAAAAACAAAGACAAAACAAAAAAGAGAAAAAATACCTTTCTATTTCTATTATACTTTATAATCTAACAATCAATCCCTCAATATCTGTATCACATTTCTTTAACCTCCTCCCAAAGTTACTATATCCAAAACATATTAATACATAGACAAACATTATTATTAAGTTCAGACCTTTAATTAATTTTTATTCAATCTAACATCTTATTTAACTGTCTTAAGCCATAAATCAATCCATATCTAGTAAGCCTTTTAAACCCATTACATAAAACCTTAAGTCAGATCTTAAATCTTATTCTAGCTTTCCTTTTATGCCAAACAGGTTTCCATAACAACGCCACTATATCAATAAACAAGTCATTTTTTATGTCTTGTAGTATCCTTTAAATCAAAAAGAGACGTCCTCTTTTCTGTTTTAGAGACCTAGCTCCTTTGTAAGTAATCCCTTGTTGCTTTGAGAAGTCAAATCTCCACATTTGAAACTGTTGAATGGCCAGCTCAATTATGTCCAACTTTGTAGCTAATAGTTGTTTATCCAAACTACCACAGTTCTCAGTTTGTTGGGCTTGTCTGTCCATTTCTGTTGGTTTTAGGGTTGTAAGTGGTTTAATTGCAGTCCTTTTTAGTTCCTCGGAGATCTCATCAACATGCGTATGAAGTAGAATGGAATCTTCTTTACCTTTAGTTAATCCCGCTTCTGTTGTTTCTTGGTCCATAGAGTGCTCAGACAAAGTCTGGGAGTCAATTTGTAAATTCAAAGCAGAATTTCTGTTTTTTATTTCCATAGTAAATTCTTTTATTTGCAAACGTATTTCATCAGTAGCTTCATAAAGTTTTTCCAGTATAAGTTTATAGTCAAGTTGAACCAAGGGTTGCTCCATTTCAAAAATAATTAGAAACAGTCTGTATCATTTAGTAGAGGCTGTGTTCAGGGAACATTTAATCAGTGTCCACCCCCACCAGTACAGCTGTTAATTTACTTTGTATTTTCCCTTTCATGGTAATCTGAAAGTCAAGGTCAGTCTAATCCTCAGAAAAAAGAGAAAGTTGCAATTTTAACTTTTTCCACAAGGTGTCCTCAGTACAATGTAAAATCTTCTCCCAGAGACCAGGAATCTCATAAACAAGATCAGGAAACACAGAAAAAAGGAGAATTCAAGTCCAATAGCAGATTCAATATTCACAAAATTTTCCAAGGCCCAAAGTGAAGGAAAAAAAATAGAAAAAAAATCACTTTAAATTAATTCAGTCCATTTAAGCTTCTTTTTCCCACACTCACAAACGCCACTTTCTTAGAGTAGGGAAATCATTTCAAAAGTGCTCTTTACAGGCACAAAAGAAAAAAGAAACCCAAGAGAGGGAGAAAAAAAAAGTCTTACCCGGCTCAGCCATGGTGGTTCCTGTGCTTAGATGTTCTTCTAACTTCTGGTTACAGCGGCAAGGAGAACGGCCATTTTACTGGCCGTTCTTTTCACCGTCAGCCCAAAGGAGCAATCTCTGTCCGTGGAAGAAGCTGCCACTCTCCCACGAACGACGAGGACCTCCTCAGCGGTAGCAGCCCCCCAAGGCGGCTTTTCGACCCGATTAAGGGCCTACTGGCAGCGGAGAATCAGCTGGTGAAGAGAGCAGTCTACTCACACAGCTGTGCGCGCCGCGATCCGGAACCGGAAGTTAATGGGATATTATCTTGAAGAGCTCACACAAAGTATGGTATATTAAAATAACAACAATTAAGGTAATTGGAGCAGTCATGAAATACTTATCATATGAAAAATGTCAGATTAATATTCATTAAAGTGTTCTATGGGAAAATCATCCCACAAATGCTGTTTGGAGAAGAAATTACGTAACATATCTAGAAATGATAAAAAAAATCAGTTCTGATCAGTATCAGCTATACAAAATTTGTATATAAATGTAATAAATAAAAATAAATAAAATTTTCCATTCCTCCTCTGAGCCTTGCTGAACCTCCTCCCAGACTATGGAATGTTTTGGTGGTTTCTGGAATCCAAAGTGAAACTACACTGCTCTTCTCGAATGGAATGGTCATTAGGAGGTTTGACCCTGGGGATGGGGCACAGAACATCCTGGAATAAGTGAGCGTTTCACTTCCCTAGCTTGTATTCCTTTTAAATCTGTCTACATTGGTGATCATAATGACATCAATCGGAATAGAGCTGGAAGGGACTTCAGAGGTCTTTTAGTCCAACTCCCTGCTCAAGCAGGAGATCCTATACCATTTCAGATGAGTGACTGTCCACTTTCTTGTTAAAAACCTCCAGTGATGAAGCACCCACAACTTCTGAAGGCAAGCTGCTCCAGTGGTTAATTGTTCTTACTGTTAGGAAGTTTCTCCTTACTTCTAGGTTGCTTCTCTCCTTGATTAGTTTCTTGTCCTGCCTTCTGGTGCTTTGGAAAATAAGTTGACCCCCTCCTCTTTGTGGCAGCCCCTCAAATACTGGAATACTGCTATCAGATCATCCCAGTCCTCCTTTTCTCTAGACTATCCAAACACAAATCCTACAACCGTTCTTCATATGTTTTAGTCTCCAGGTTTCATAGTATGAAATATTCCACAGCCATAAGAATTGCCGATTCCTATCATTGTAACTATGTCACATGCTGTTAGAGCTACATTGCAGTTCATTCCATGATGGTCCTGAAGTGTTTTCCTGTCATACTTTTCCCATGATGGCCACTACTGCGGTATATGTGGAAAGTAGATTTGCAGACATTTTTCACATAAACAGAAAACTTGGGAGAAATAGATATTTGCTCTTCTTTAAAACTTTTTATTTTCTGAAAGGAAAAAGCTGGAGCTACCTTAAACTTAGCTGACTTTTCTATTGTTCACAGTGTTTCAGCTAGTGGCGAAGCTTGCAAGCCATTTTCTGTTTCCTGTTGCTCAGACATTAAATAAAACCCACTTAGTAGAATCCACTTAAAATTTGTAAGAGATGGTAATTGCCAAATTATAACATAGGAAAGTGCATAATAGGAGCTACAAAACTTGCATGCCTTACTTAGTCTTCTCTCAGATCTTCTGATATATCAAGCACAGCATGAAGTAAAATACTGCCCAGATCTGGTTCTTACATAACATAGAACAAGATGGCTATCTCAGACTGGTGAGTCTGAGTGGATAAATAAATAGCCCTTAATTCATGAAATTGCAATTCCTAGGTGAAAGCACTTGTGAGATTTCCCCCCCCCCCTTTTCCCTCCAGTACTCAAAAGACTTGACAAAACCATTATCTTCCAAACCTGCAGCCCAGAAGAGCTGGCAGTGAACATGGTTCTCTGTGATGACTCTTTCTGACAGCTCTCTGAGATAAGTCACAGCATGAAGTCCTTGGTGCTCTCTGAGCTTGGTTGTTTTCTTGCAGATGATTCATTTCCCAATCAGTGCTAATAAGTGTGGGCTCTGCTCTCTGTTTATATACAGTGCCAGTGTTGGTGGGAGTGTGGCTTTGTGCTTGGTATTTCTTGGATTAGGTTATTGTTTTCTCCTCATACTGTGAATGGAGGCTTGAGTTTGACATGCATGCACACAAGCACATTGACCTGAATGGATCTCTGGAAAGCACAACCAGCCCAAATAACTTTTAAATAAATATATTTTTAAATAACATTTTGAGCAATTACAATTTTGATCCCCTCCCTTTAAAATTATGTGTTCTTTTTTAGTTTATCTTTGTGTGTGTGTGTGTGTTTGTGTATATGTGTTTTAAAGGACATATTAGGATAAAATTTGCATTCCTGAAGATTGCAAATCTTTCTTTGGAACTGGGAATTCTTTAATACAATGTCTCAAACATTCTAACCTTGTGTGATATATCATTCCCACTTCTATTTGGGAAGAAAACAAATTTCCAAAATATATTCTTTGATGATCCATCCAATGATTTTTTAAAAAATATTCTATTGATTTTTTACAATTACAATCTTTAGTGCTTAGCAATGTGTTGTCTGGGTTCACATATTTAATAGTAATAATAATACAGTTTCTATTCCTACTCTTTACTGCGTTTTTCTAGCCATTTGTAAAAATTATCCCATGTTTGAAAATATTCTGTATCTTGTTTCCCTTTCATTTTCAGTGTAAGCCTATCCATTTCCACACAATAAGTCTCATAAATAAATAAATCCAAAATTTTCTTAATTATATCTTCTTTGGCTGGTGTCTCTTCATTTTTCCAGTATTGACCAAATGTAATTTTTGCTGCTGTTAGTACACGAAGTATTAAATATACACATTCTTTATCATAGTTTTCTGAGATTATGCCTAAAAGAAATAGTTCCAGTTTATAGTCTACATGTTTTCCTAATGTTTGCTCTAATCACATATTTTCGACCAGGATTCTTTTGCTTTAGAGCATGTCCACCAAAGGTGATAACACACACCTGGCTTTTGTCTCCATCCACTGATTTTTGCTAGATCCTTAAATCCTCTTGTCCCCTGTTCCACTAACATTCCTTTAGGAGAAGAAAACCAAAAACAAGTGATATAACTGGTGGGTATTTGGATGTTGCTTTTGTTGACTAATGTAATTGTTACCCAAAAGGTATCTGTCATAGCACGGTTAACCCCACATTGATACAATCAAGGCAACCATTAAATCAGAAAGAACAGAGCAAAATTTTAGTGGTAATGTGATTAGGTTTATTGTCTTTTGATTCAGGAATTGTTTCTTCTCTGTGGTAGGTCTGCAGGATAGAAATACCTTCTCCCTGTGGAGTGCAGTATGTTTATTGTATGACTTGTATTAATAGTTAAGCTGTTTAGTTTTTGATTTTACTGCGGGTGAAATAACAGTAATGCGGTCTTTTCCAGTCTGGTATCCTTTGTATGCACGGCGATTGCAATTCCCTGAATCCCTTACCAACAGAAGTGCTGAGATTTGCAATTCCAATGTACCGAAAGCATGTCAGATTGAATAATAACAGAGTTGGAAGGGACCTTGGAGGTTTTCTAGAGAGTGGTTGTCCAATCTTTTCTTAAAAACCTCCAGCATTGGGAGAAATTCTGGAGATGCAAGTCGTTCCACTGATTAATTGTTCTGGCTGTCAGGAAATTTCTCCTTAGTTCTAAGTTGATTCCTTTCCATCCATTGCTTCTTGTCCTGCCTTCAGGCTCTTTGGAGAATAGCTTGATTCCCTCCCACCCCTTCTTTCTGACAACCCTTGAGATATTGGAACACGGCTAACCCCTAGTCCTTCTTTTCATTAAACTAGACATAAATTAATTCCAACTCCTGCAACTGTTCTTCATATGTTTTATCCTGATTCTTCATAAGAAGACTGTTATGAAGTTATATCTGCATTGCAGAAACTCTGTAGAAACTGAAACTCCTTGAAGCTGGGGGACATTACAAAGCCAGTTTTATCCCTTCACTTCTCTGAACTGAATGTAACCAATCCACAAACACACCCACCTCCCCTTTTTCTTACTGTGCTTCCCTTTTCCTTAAATTTGTTTCCTTTTACTCCCTTTACTAGAAAGCTCTTTGGAGTTGGCAATAGTGTAGGTGAAGTCTGGTTTGGAAGCATCACTGCTTCAGTCAGGAAGGCGGTGCAGAGAGTGGTGAGGATGGCTAAAAAGATCATTGGCAATTCCCTCCCTCCCATCCCGGACATAGCACAGAAGCATTACTTGAGCAGGGCACGCAAGATTGTCTGGGACACTACACAACCTCTTCACGACCTGTTTTCCTTGTTACCTTCTGGGAGGAGGCTCCGTGGTATCCGAAGCAGAACATCCAGATGCAGCCACAGTTTCGTTTCATACAGTATAAACTTTGTGAACTCTCAAGCTTCCTCCTTCCGTTATATATTCAAGATGGACAGTGTTTAATATTCATATATTATGTATATGTAGGGGTGTAGGTCTATACATATGTTGTATATTGTATGTATATGTTGTATATAGTATGTTTAGGTGTGTATCATGTATGTGTTCACTTTGAGAGCGGGCAACTAAATTTCATTTTTGATGTGTGTCGTTGTGCCCACAGTAAAAAAATGAGAATAAAGGTTATCTTATCTTTTAAAAAAAAGTTACTCAAAGTGTAGATGAGAATCTGTAAAAGAATGCCTTCTTTCATCATGTCCACAAATATGTGGGTGGAAGTGACCTTGTTGATATTCTAAACTTGGACTTTCAAAATACTTTTTAACAAAATCCTTCATTAAAGTTACTGATGAGCACTTGCTTAGCAACCATGGAATTGCAGAGCAGTCCTCCAATATATTGGTAATTGGTTGAGCAATAGAAAAAAGGAGGCATAAATGGGCAATTAGAGGAATGTAAGAAGTGGGGTACTGCAAGGATCTTTATTGGATCCGATATTATTCAACATTTAATAAACTATTTAGAGTTAGGCATATCCAGTGAGATGGCAACATTTGCAGATGCTTCAAAGTTATTTAAGGTGGCAAAGACCGAAATGGACTGTGAACAATTCCAAAGGGATCTGCCTGCACCACTAAATGGCAGATACAGTTCAGCGACAGGAAATGTAAAAGTAATGAGCTTTAGAGTTACTAATCATTGATGTAGATTGGTAGCTGTCAGCAAGAAAGAGATCTTGGAGTCATTGTAGATAGCTGAGGGAAATCATCTACACAGTATGCAACAGCTCTAAAGGCCAGTTGCTGAGCGCCCAAAATAATGGTTACATGATCACTGGGTGGGCAGGGGGCATATCGAAACTTCGATACTAGGTCATAGGTAGCTTTTGGGAAGGGAGTCCGTCGTTCACTAAGTGACCAGTCGTAAGTCAAGAACTACCTGTATATAATCAATATTAGAATGAGCTATCACAAGATGTGTTCTGCTAGTTTAGTTGGCTTGAAAGGGAAGTGGACAAATTCCTAGAAAATAGGTTTATTAGTGGCTACTGGCCTCAATAACTGGCTGCTACCTTCGGGCATGGCTTGGTCCACCTCTGCACACCAAGTCTATGAGATCAGCAATAGAAGAGGAGCAATATTTGTATTCCCTACTTGAAAGCTTCCTAGAGGCATCTGGAGAGTTTCATGAAATAGTCTGCTGACTAGATGGGCCTAAACCTGATTCAGCAAAATAGTCTCAATTCTGATGTTTTCCAATGAACTCTTAAGATCTTCTTAGGAAAAATATTTTATTTGAGGGGAACCGGATGGAGGCAGTATCTTTTCATTTGTATGTTACAGAATATTTCCCTCAAGGAAATCAGTCAGATTAGCATCTTCCAATATTATAGGCTATTCTAAATTAGCAAGATGGATTATCTAATTTGAAATAAACTATGTTTTTTGCTGTTAAGATAGAAGTTACTAGATTTAAAGCAAGGGAAATGTATTTCTTGGGGACTTCAGAAACATAAGGATGATCGTTTTCGGTGTTTATAGTTAGAACTTGGTACAGCTCTATTATTTGCCTGTAAAGTGTGTTGGGGTGTACTTTTTGTTGTGTCATTTGATTGTGTACTGTAACGGATTCTGCTTCTTTTGTTTTCATAGAAAGGAGAGCTCTTCTGAAACTAATGGTAGAATTTCTCCAAGTCTGTATTACAAAGGTCATCTAAGATTTCTTTCAACTATGCAGGGCAGATCTTTAGACCACAGCCATAAGTTGACAACTTTGAGTATAGAATTCCATTCATCTCAGCTAATTTAGATATCCAGTTCAGCCTAATTTATACAAATGGCTTGGGAGACTTTCAAAGCATTGAGAAGACCTGGAGTGTGGCTTACACAGAGACATTTCAGTATCTTTAACCCTGCGTGGCTAAGATCTATTCATCTCTGTAATGCCTCTCCTTAATGTTATGGGAAACCCCAGTGTTATGGGAAACCCTTTTACTTTCCTATTTCATATTTCAGGGGGAAATGTATATGGCTGGGCTGTATCCCATACATTTAAATGGATATGGAACAAGGGTTCTTTTGACTTAGTGTTGAAATATTTGACTAGACTGAAGAATATATAAACCAGATGAAACTGAACTGAATTGTCCCTGTTTACAATTCATACGTAATTTTGGATCCCAAAAAGGACACGTTAAATACAGTCTTATCTTTATGTCATTTACATGACCCCTTTAATTGATGCCCGTTGTTGGCATCTGTTTTTTGAAAACATATCGTGCCTTGAAAAGCCGCTGTCTGTACATTTTATAATTTAGCTTTCAAAACAAAAGTTTTCATCCTTTTAAAAACTGAGCTTTTGGATTGATGAGGCTGATTCCAAAGTAGTTCCATAGATTCAAATTTGTACTTTTTACAAGGATTTGCTCCTTTGAGAAGCACTGGAAAATGAATAGTTTTCAGGGCAGATTATTTGTACATTTAATACAACTATGGAATTTGCTACCGCAACACGTAATGATGACTTACAACTAGGACAGTTAGTGGCTGTTAATGGTTATATACTAGTAGCAGGGTAAAAAGTTTCTGAATGTTAACTACAGGAAAAAAAAGACAAAATCAGTAAAAGAATGGTTTTTCTGTTCATGTTTCAAGCTTCCTGCTAATAGACTTTCCATAGGAATCTAATTGGCCACTATGGGATTCAATAGTCTTGGTTGAGGCAAAAGTGTAATAATGTTCTTAGGACTAAATCCAGATCTTGTATCCATGTGTGTAAAAGTCTATATTACTTTGCAGGTCAGTAGGCTGCTGCTAAAAAAATTATAACTCCCATAAAAAGATTATTAAGTAAGGATGCAATTACTTTAAACTATTTATTTTACATGGACAAATCCACGGGTTTGTGTTTATTTTAATGCCATGATTTTAATCCATTGTGTGGTTACATGTAGGATTCTGTGGGCCAGTCTGGTGATTCTGCCTCAGAAAGGTTGTTGTCATGATTCTGGCATTAGCCCAGAAAGTATTTGGATGATATACATGTTAGTAAAAGTTAAACTGTTGGTGAGAAGGCAGGAGAGTGATTTAGTGAGGTAGGGAATGTGATAACAACAAAGCCTGAACAAAATTTTATCGATCTGCAAATGCACCCAGCAGCAACTTCTCTGATTTGCTTGGCTGCAAATCACCCCTCCATGGTTTGTTTTAAGGAAGCTCTCAGGTGAATTCAGTATAACAGTTGCTTCCAGCTGGGAAGGAATCTGTAAATGGATTTATTTTTAACAGACTTAAAGCAATCCACAATCTAATACTTTGCCACCATGCTGCATGGAGAGTAGTGTTATTGGTTCTGTCTTTGGATGAGCGAGATTTTGTGTTAACCATGACGTGAAAATATATTGTAAGTTTTTACCCTTTTCCAATGCATGCATCAGCAATGGCTTCTGGAGAGACAAAAATAATTTCCACTTAAAACATCAGTTTTGGAATTCATTTACATTAGATGTTTTGGTAGCACCAATGTGGATATTATTAAAAGAGAAGTTGGTATTATCATGAAAAAGAGGTTTAGCTAGCTAAATAGACATCTTGTGTTTAAAGGCATGGTTGTTGGTTTCTGTTGATGACCTTCTTGGAAGGATATGATGTACACAAATATTGATCTTGATAGGCCCTTGACATGATCTAACAAGATTTTTTCTCCTTTTATTTTAAAATGGTTTTAATTTGAAAAAAAATATAATGACCAAATAAACCTGCATGTATGAACTTGAATTACTTCAAACCAAAGGCAAAGAAACTAGTAAATTATTTCTGAATATCAGCCAAGTGCTTATCAGGATTTTTTTTTTTTTGGTGTAATTTAGCTGAAACTATCTGGTTTGCATTGGAAACCTCTTTGATTGCATATGCTTTAACAGTAGAATTGAAAGATGTTTGCTTAATTACAAACTAATTCATAATTAATTAAAAGCAAATCTGTTAAATTATTTATATCCTGCCTTTTGGAATAACCATCCTCCCAAAATGATTTACGAACATTGTAAACAATGGTAAATAAAATTGCCTTAGCAGGTGGCAGCACTTGGCTTACTTTGGTCTAAGAAGCTCATCCTAGGGCTGTAGATTAGTTTGGAAAGGCAAAACCAGCCAGGAACCAGGCAGTAGCAAACCATTATATACTACTGCCAAGAAAACATGGGTGACCAGAAAATGAGCTTAACTCAAAGATAGCTTTGCCATTTAAAATAAAAATGCAGTAAATCTGATTTGTAACAGATTCAAGAAAAACCTACGGTACTATATTTTCACAATAGCAATAGTGTTTTACAGCACTCGCTGAGTGATTTACAGTGTCAGCATATTGCCCACAACAGTCCTTATTTTACCGACCTCCGAAGGATGTAAGGCTAAGTCAACCTTGAGCTAGTCAGGATTGAATTCCTGGCAGTGGGCAGAGTTTGCCTGCAATGCTGCTTTCTAACTACTGTCCCACTACAGTGGTAGAAGCTCTGGAGGGAAGAAGCTAGTTGAACAGGTTTTTGTAATGATGCCTTCCACAGCTGTCAAATGTTATTCTGAACATTGACACTATTACAACTGTCTTTAATATCCTCCAAATGATCTTTTGACTTCTGCCTTGAGTACGAACTATCTCTTATTCCTCCTCATGCCCCTCTATTAAAGCAGGTGTTGTGAATTACCATAGACCAGTGGTGGCGAACCTATGGCATGCGTGCCAGATGTGGCACTGAGAGCCCTCTCTGTTGGCACACGTGCCGCCACCAGCAGCAGGTCCATCAGGCCACCACCACTGCCCAGAGCAGGAGCCAGCTCCTTCACAAAGGAGGTGAAATGGCCGACTAGCAAGCTTGAGTCAAGGTGGTAGAGCAGAGGTCACCAACCATTGTCGATTGGCGGACTGGAAGAAAAGGGAGGGGAAATATTTTACATGTGCGTGTGCACGCACCGGGCCACGAGTATGCACACACTGCAAATGAGGCGGGGCTAGTGCCTGCATGATACTAGTCCTGCCCCATTCTTGCTTGGTGCAGCGCCTTGTATCTGCACCCTGTGGCGCAGCGGTGGCCATTTTTGTGCCCCTGGTTTTTGCCTGCCCCCCCTGAGAGCACCACAATGCTGATGGGCCCCTGGCACTTTGCGATAAATAAGTGGGTTTTGGGTTGCAGTTTGGGCACTTGGTCTCTAAAAGGTTCGCCATCATTGCCATAGACTTTACTGAAGATTTGAGTGGATGATGCAACAAGTAATTATGGCAATCAGGGACTATTAGATCAATCCTTTTCTCATGACATCTAGTTGCCCTTGGTAGACAATTCAGAGTGGAAAATTGGACCCATGGTCAGGATGTGAATCATCACTCTTATTAGGTTCAAGGAATAGTAAACAGGCACTATTAGGTATATGAAGTGATGGCTTTTAATAAGTGAAAAATGGGAATGCAAAAGGCCCACTAAAACAGAGACCATTGGATAGATTATTTGATATTTGACCCCTGCTTTCTCCAGAAAAAGAGGATTTTTCGGTCAGAACACATTCCTACTCTGTCAGTTAAAAGACAGTCTGAGGCTCAACATAATTCTCTTTCCTCTTGTTTGCAACAGGACACTCTTCTCTTGGGAAAATCTGCCTCTTGGGTTCCTTGATTTCTGCAGCAAATCAAGATACCCATCTTCAATGTGACTATAAATATAAACAACTGGTTGTGAGCAGAAGAAAATACTGGCTAGCCAAAATTTAACTTAGTCTGATGCTGGTAGAGAAACCTTAGGTTACTGACTTCCAGTACAGACTTTCTTCAACCCATCTCCCCCTTTCATTTAAAAAAGTTCTCCAAGCACCTTATGTATCAGTACAGATAGAATAACTCCTGTGTGGAAGATGGCCGATCAGATTACCACTGGGAAGTTGAGCCTTAAAAAGCTGTGAGCGTATATGATTCCAGGAGAACATTTATTGCACCTCATGAAAGGGTTACCTTGTTTTTGTTTTAGCTCTGCAGGTTATTCAGAGGTGGTTTTCAATGTATTTTTAGGAAATACATTTAGGAAATACATTTAGTTTGTTCTTCAAACACCAGCATTTGATGCTCGTTTCTTTTGTTTGTCTCTAGTCCCCAATACCCAAATGCCGTGTTTAAATATTGAGATTCCTAACTTCCATGTCCATGAACTGGATCATGTTCTTACAATGTCCAAGATTTGATGGCATGATTTAGCCACTGATATTTTAAGAACCTGTAAACCCAGTGGAATAGCACCATTGATAATTAGCTTCAAATCTCAGAATAGTTTGTTTCCACTGCTGAAAATGGAAAGAACTCTCCCCTACTGTCCTTGTAAACAGTAGGAAAAAGATTACAGCTGGCCTTTCCATATAACTATAGATAGATATGCTGGTTGCAATATATCACTTTTTTGTTAACACCTGTCACAGTGAGGTTCTTAGGAGGGCAATTTGGTTTCCTTTTTTTGCAAGTAAATATAGCCTGGAAGGTTTCTTCTATGAGAAAACTTCCCAGTGATGGGACATTATAGCCATTGAAATATAGAATATATTTCACAGAAGTAGGTATAGAACCCCAGTCTAGCAAAAATCTTTTATAATCTCAAGGACTCTGTAGAAATATTTAGCTTGTGTATGCCCTGTTGGGCTGTACTCTCATTTTATTCTGGGAATATCAATTCAGCAAGGAATTTATTATTAGCTTTTAACCCCACATTTTATGTCTGGATATACAGTATACAGAGTCCCCCCCTCAAAATCCATATTTATTTGTATGAAAAAGGGAGGATAATGAGCCCAAAGCATAGGTAAGCCCAAAGATACATAAGTAGATTTGAAGTTCCAGTGTTTCTTAATTTGAAAAATGCTGATCTTGGAATATAGGGTTACACTTGGAAGAGCTAAATGAGATAGCAAAATGGAAAAGATAAGGGATGGAATACAAGGGATCTAAGCAATAGAAATGAATATTTTGACAATAAAGGAGCAAGACAAAAAACCCTGGCCCTGCAGAGGTGAAAAATGCATTCATATATTTTAGAATTAGTAGGATATCTAGAGAAGAAAGAGGTAGGATTTCAGGTGTAAAATTCTGGATGTCCACTAACAGCAGCAAGAATTATGTAGTTCTTTTTGCTGTACTCTTGGGTTATTTGAATGGTTGAAGCCTTGTAGACAACAGTGTTTCTCAAACCTGGCAACTTTAAAATGTGTGGACTTCAACTCTTGAAATTCTTCATCTAATCTTGCTAACTGAGGAATTCTAGGAGCTAAGTTCACGAATTTTAAAGTTGCCAAGGTTGAGAAACAGTGCAATTGAAAGACCGATGCAGCTTGAGTTTGACACAACAAATTGGGAATGATAAAGAAATTCTGAAAGCATATTCCTTTCTATATGAAAAGTCACCTCTTTGCTCTGTACTTACCAGGCCTTCCACTTGGAAGTTTTAAAAGAAGAGAAATATCACATATGTGCACGCACACACACACGCACGCACATACACACAGCGAGCTACCATATGCATGCACATAAGAAACAGTGCCCTCTTGTCAGCTTCACTAGATAAATCAGATTAAGAAATCAACTCCACAGAAGGTTAAAATGACTTCTATTGAAATTGGTTATAATAATAGAATCTTGAAAGCTTGATTGTGGGGTACCTCTTCTTTCTTCTTATAGCCCAATGACATAGGCTGGTGTCTGCCTCAGACACTTCTGGTAGTTACCTCACGGATCTGGGCTTAAAAAATACTTCAGCCCCTTTTGCCTAGGTTCCTGCATGTTTCTTTTTTTTTTTAATTGAAAATTTTTTAAAAACTTTTACAAAGACAGAAAAAAAACAATGACAACTACAATAAGACAAAAAAAACAAAAAACAAAACAATACAACCCTCCCTCAACCCCTCCCAAATCACCCCCTCCCTCCCCCCGAGCTTCCCAGAGCAGAATATAGGCTTAATTAAAAGAAATTAACAAAATTATAAGATAATTAAGAACAAAATATATATGAATAAAGAATTATAAACCTTAAAAAGAAAAAATATTTTAAAAAAAAGCAAAGCAAAGAAAAAAAAGTAGAGTTTTTATACAAGTTATAAAAAAGCTAAATGGTATTTTTTCATATCCAATTTAAATTGTATAAAATTTATCCATTTTTCCATACAGCAAAAAATTTCTCTTGCATTTGCTCTTTTAAGAAAGCTGAAATCTTTGCCATTTCCGCCAAATAAGATACTTTAAAAAACCACTCTTGCAAAGTAGGCAAAGATTCCTTCTTCCAATATTGACCTACTAGCAGCCTTGCGGCTGTAATTAAATTCAACATCAATATAACCTCCTTAGCATCACAATCAGTAACAATACCAAGCGAAAATAATTGTGGAGTAAATTTTACCCTCTTTCTAAAATGGTTCCTGCATGTTTCTGTCAAAGTCATCTTCCTTGTGCTCTGTACCTTGGGCACCATGTCTTTTATCAGAAGCTGGATTGAGGCATCATCATTATTTGATATTGACGGTACTGCAGCAGCATGTTCCCACAGGACTGACATAGAAAAATAATCCCATGAAAATGCTAGCCCCTCTCTTTTATTATTTTTAGTACTGGCTGTGTGCATTCACATTCAATATGCCACTTTCTATCAGTTATTGCAAAGGGCGGAATTAAACCAAAGTTAAATTTGATTGGCTTGTTGGCTAAGAAGTCTTTGTAGGTAAGCTCTGAGAAGATGGCTTTTATAGCATGTGAAATGAGTAAGTATTTATTTCTTATAAAGGAGAAAACCTTACCTAAACAAATACACAAAGATTTAAAACACCCAACATCATAGATCTTATCAACTGCTATCTAACCACATACTTTCAATTCAATGGACAAACTTATCAATAAATCAAAGGTACACCCATGGGATTGCTTCTCATAGCGGAGGTCATAATGCAACATATGGAACTGATAGCACTCCCACACATACAATCCAAAAAATGGATCAGGTATTTAGATGTCATCTTCTCCGTTATTAAAACAGGACCACAAAACTCAACATCTTTAGACAAATTCAATTCACAAGGGAAGAAGAAAACCACAATACGCTATCCTTCCTGGATATCCTTACCAGCTAAGACTACAATAGCCTAACCATTCAGCCCAATGTAGCACAACCAACACAAGCTGTAAAAAGATAACACCGCCATACATCAAAAACATCTCAGAAACTACCAGCAGACTATTACAGCCACATGGCATCACCACAGCACACAAACAAACTAAAGCCCTCCAAAACAAGTAAACCAAAAAATCCAACAGCTCCAGAAGAAAAATCAGGAGTCATTCACAACACAGAGTGTAAAGACTGTAACAGCCATTACATAGGACAAATAGGTAGAAAACTAGCAGAACACATTCATGAATACCAACAAGCAGTCAGAAGACATGATGAAAACTCTTTAATTTCACAACATATGAGTTTCAACTGGGAAACCATGACCATCTTAGACCAAGCCAAGTTCCAAAACACTAGAAAAACACATCTGCAAGAAAACAACCAAGCTCAGAGAGCACCAAGGATCTCTTTTTATTTATTTCTTGTTTTTTCAGGTCAGGCAAAGTTGCAATGAATATTCTGAACACTGGCAAAAGCAATAGTTTAATTGATTTAGCTGATGAGTCTGCAAAGAAGCTTTAGTTGACCTTTCAGTTTATGTGCCCAAAGAAACTGCTTGTTTGCCAAAAGACTTATCTTTCACTTAAATGAAAAGTGTATTTCTTTTTGTGCATTTAAATCTCTGAGCTCCATAAGGTCTCTTTCTTCTCCTTCCTAAGGCATAGAATTCTTTCACTTTCATCTTAGAAAGAAACATAACTGATTTATTGAAAATCTAATATTTCTATATCTACAGTTTAAGCAACTTAATCTTATTTTAAAACATCCTTTCCAAGTAAGTTACCCCCCATAGGATCGCAACTTCTGGAACTCAGCCACATACAGTAGCTAATTGTTGTTGTAATCCCAACCATTTTGGAGATTTGGAGAAAGTTAACTTCAGCATTTAGCATTGCACGGAAGAGTCCATCCTTGCTGAAATGAATGCTGATGAAGTCTTTTGAATGAGATTTCAGAATTCAACAAGTATATCTTATTTTTAAACACACTAGCTGAAACATTATACTCAACCATGTTTTGGTTTGCTTGGTTTTGGATTTGGTGTACTATATGAACCCAATCATTTTGGTTATAATTAATCTTTGGAATATGAATGTGACTGCTATAACTTGTTCAGAAGATGTGTGAATCCAGCACTGATAAACTTATATGTTCATTTCTGACTCATAAAGAAAAATATGGAAACTGTTGTTGGCATGCTGAAAATATTCCTGACCGCATAGTAGAACATCGAAAGCCAACTTTGTACTTAGTCTTCATTATTCTTGTCCTTGTTTTCAGCCCAAATCCATTCACCCTCAGAATAATTCAAGGACTAATCTACCATACTGGTTTGATACCAGTTAGGAGATGTATGCTTTTTGACTTATCAGCCTGGTGTTGAGAAAGCATGTTACAAAAAAAAAGTCTAGTATCTGTGTCTCCTTAGCCTAGTCTAGCACCTTAATCACTATACCAGGGGTAGGCAACCTTGGCTCTTTTATGACTCGTGGACTTCAACTCCCAGAATTCTTGAGCTAGCCATGCTGGCTCAGGAATTCTGGGAGTTGAAGTCCATAAGTCATAAAAGAGCCAAGGTTGTCTACCCCTGCACTATACCATGCTAGTACCCTTGCAGTTAATGCAGAAGGGCTATCAGTGCACAATGAACAGTGGGGTTCTTCTTCAATTGACTTTGCCCAGCCTGCGCACAAAAGGAGAGTCAGCTGGCAGCCCTGGTTGAAACAGGTAAAGGAAGAAAGCTTGATGCTGTTTGGGAGCAAGAAAGAATGACTGGCTCAAAGCTACCCAGCTGGCTCTCATGTCTAAGGGAAGTTTTTATACTTCTAGTACAGCTTCTTAACATTGCACCTTATTTCTCTCATAAGAGCTGTGGTGGCGCAGTGGTTAGAATGCAGTATTGCAGGCTAATTCTGCCAACTGCCGGCAGTTCAATTCTCACCGGCTTAAGGTTGACTCAGCCTTCCATCCTTCCAAGATCAGTAAAATGAGAGCCCAGATTGTTGTGGGCAATATAATCTGTAAACCATTTAGAGAGGGCTATAAAGCACTGTGAAGCAGTACATAAGTCTAAGTGCTATTGCTATTTATATAGCCTCCCATTTATTCTATTCATTTATCCTGTAATAGTGTTAGATATTTGAGATTACTTCAAATGTCTAAGCTATATAAAGGTGCATGTTTTTATATTCCAGAGGTTAATTCTTGTTCTCCTCTCTGTGTTACCATATGACACACATATACACGTAGCAAATGTACGTAGCAAAATCTACTGTCTGGAAAGATGTTTTTGGTTAATAGATGACTATTACATAGCACTAGGATGAAAATATCATTCCCATCTCTTCCCCTCCTACATTTTAACTTCTAGAAAGCCAGGGGTGGTGGGCTGAATCTGGAAGAACTCAATCAAAATAATTTTAATGAATCAGTTAGTGCGTACTAACCAAAAGAGGAAGAGGGAGAAAGTATAAAACATACCGAGAGCCTCCACACAGATATTCTTAACAGGAACCCACTGAGTCAGTGAGGGGTAACTTGAGGCTCTGACCTTCCTGGTTGTGGAGATTGTATTCCTGCAGACTAACTTTCTTCCTTTACCTATTTCAACCAGTGCTGCCAGCTGACTCTCCTTCTGTGCGCAGGCAGAGCATAGTAGAGACGGTTCTCATCTGAGTTTGGTTGCTATGGTTACATGCAATCTGCTATGTTCTGGGTCTCTAGGAACTAGAAATTATTGAGGGGAGGTGGACATGAGAACCTTTAGATAAACATCGCCCGTCCATTCGATGGAAGAGTTCTCGATCAAATTCACTTCTCTTCTTGTGCAGGAGTTTGCCGGTAGCAGCCACTGGCAAAACAGAACCAGAGTTGTAGAAGCAACATGCACATGCACCTCGCAGCTTTGTCACTTTCTGCTGATTGGAAGACAGAATTGACGGGTCTTGAAGACTCCCCCTCCCCCTTATTCCTTGAAGTTACTTTGAGAACAAGAGTTGTTGGCTGCAAAGAGTGGGATAATGCAATTTTTGCTGGCTGGACTGAAATGAAATGCTGTTGGATTTTGTGTGTGTGTGTTTGTGCGTGGCATGTGTGAGAAGGATCTGATGTTTCAGCTAATGAATCTGAAGAAATGAGTACCAGTCCGATTTGTTTTGCACAGTTTATTAATTCTTGCAAATCAAACTTTGAAAGTATAAAGGTAGAGCAAGGTACCCTGTAAATTAACTTAGCTAGACTCTCTTTTATTTTCTCTTAATTTCTAATTTAATTTAATTTTAATTTTGCTTACTACTACTTACTCTTTTTCTGTACTTTGCATAAACGTGCTAATCCCAAGTGGGATGGATGGATGGAAGCATATATTCTCTTCCACACATGTGATGGATACATACATATCTCACCTCGCCTCAAAGCTAGAAAATTAAGAATCTGCTACAAACTCCAAATCCACTGCTTTATTCAAGATGATCTGAGAGTAAATCCCAATGAGAATGGTATGACTTTAGTATTCAGTATTCATCCTGATGCCAGGAAGGGGTCCCCCAGCTACATGGGAAGGCAATTCTTGTAATTCTTATGTAGCATGCCAAATTGGAAATTATGTCTGAAATACGCATCTGGTTGGGGAAGGCAGTTACTTCTTGGTAATCCCTACAAATGAGATAAGACCACCTACCTCATTTTGCAACCTTGTCCCAGTACCAGACTCTGAGGACATATTTTAGCAAAATGAGATTTGAACTGATGACTTTCCAACTGGTAGCTTCTTCAGTTTGCCACTGTGCTACACAACTCCTTACTTACTTACTCCCAGAAAAAAAAAAAAAAAACCATATGCCAAAGACTGCTGAAAAACCTTCTGATAGATAAAGGATAGCATGGAATATCCTCTGAACCCACGGGATCATTTTTTTTCACCTCTCCTAAGCTGTTTAGAAAATCATTTAGCCGGTGGGTTTTTTTAAAAAAAAAAAATCTTTCAAGACTCATCCTTGAGGTTTTTCTTTGATTCATCTCTATTTTGTTTGAGCGCAGTTAATGCAGTTTGACATGACATTGCTGGAATTACAAGTGTAGCCTGTCTTGAGTCCAAAATGAATTACTTTTTACTTGGCTTTTTGCCATTTGCTCTGCTGTTTGAAACAGACACTCTTGAGTCCTTCGGGGTGTGTGTGTGTGTGTGTGTGTGTGTGTGTATGTGTTTGTGTTTGTGTGTGTTTTGGAGCAGAATGGCGATATCTGCTGAGCAGTAAGGGAGCGTGGAGGGGTGGGGTTTCCACCCTTTTATATTTTTCAGCCAGTGACGCGAGCCGTGCCTTGAACAATCATGCTGCCTCAAAACACTGTAGTTGAAGATGCTTTGTGTGAGAGAGACTGTGTGTTTGTGTGTGGGAGTATGTGTGGTGTTGGTGGGGGAACCAGCTTGGTGCATCTTTAAGCAAATTGCTACAGCCTGAGCTTTACGGAGATTCCTCTCTTTCTAAAATTACACTGAAGAGATTTTTTTTTTTTTTTTGAAAAAAAGGGTTCCTTATTGCTCTCAGTCTCCCCTGATACTTTTATAGATACCCAATTCTATAAAGATCATTTATTTACTTTGCCGAAATGATTGGAGTTAATAGTGTCCAGAGTACCAGCAAAGTCCGGGTGAGAGCTACAGGTTCAGTCAAATATCCACGAGAAGACCCCGTCTGGCGGCAAACCCATCGCTCAAAGTCTATGAAAATTTCCAACTCCACGGAGTTTTCTGCTAAGGATGCTAAGGTAAATGAATAGATTGTATGGGATGTGTGGACTCATGGATGCATATAGATTGCCTCCATATTTGTGGCAATTGTAGAAGGGGAGGAGTATTATCAGTAATACCAAGTTGATAGTGTGTGTGTGTGTGTGTGTGTATGTGTGTGTGTGTGTGTGTGTGTGTGTGTGTGTGTGTGTATATATATATATATATATATATATATATATATATATATATATATATATATACTTGAAAGCATTCCTTAAAAATTGCTTTGGGGAAGGAATCATCTGGAAGGGGGATGTCAGATTTTTTTTTTTTTTTAAAAAAAGGTTACTGAATAGATTTTTCAGAGTGTCTCACAAAACGTACCTGCATTGTATTGCATTGCACTGGTAGGTGGGTGGGTGGGTGACAGAGGGAAGGAAATAAATCCCTTCCGGCACGTATATACCAAAATCCTCCATATACTGAATGGAGATTCCTTTTCCTTCTCTCCTGTATGGCTCTGTTTTGAGTGGGTTGTATGATTCAGGTGGTATTTTTATAGCAGAGGGCTCAATATTGCTATGAAACATTGATTTTTACATTTGATATGTTTTCATATGAATGAGGATTTTTTTTAAAAAAATTATCATCTCTGTATTGTGTTTGTCACTGTAGATATTATCAAGCTGTCTCCATCTACCTGCCTCAGGAGCTACCTGAAGTGCTTATAAAGTGTCGTAGTATGTTCATTTTAGCGTGTGTGTGTGTGTGTGTGTTTGTGTGTGTGTGTGTGTTGTTCCTTTTAAAAGCAACAATATACGGTTTTAAGAGTTCAGTCTTTATAATTGGGATATCTTTAAAGAGATTGATTCTCAGTTTGACCGTTCTCCCATCTGTCTCTCCCCTTTCACTGCAACATGCTATTAATGTTTCACAAGTATGCTAGTACGGAGGTGCCATAACCTGTGAATCTGCAACATTGCGAGTAAGATGCTCTTAATGCTCTCTAAATATGCAAGAGGGTTTATGCACCTGTTCTCTTTCCTTTCATTTGTTCTCTCCTTCTGGATTTGATACTACCATCTGAGAGCCATGTTCTAAAAGGTCTATTTATATCAGAAGCCCACAAATTGGGATAAGATAGGTGTCAAAAATCTTGGAGAACTGTAGGCATTTGTAATATTGCTGTAATCATTCTATTGTAATTCTCCAAGAAATATGTTAAAGCTTTCTTGCTCCCTTGCAGGGAGGTGAAAGGATTAGAATTCTCAAGGTTGCCTACATGATCGTAGATGTTCAGTTTGCTGGTGAATTCTTCACCCTCCAAGCAATGTAATTAGGGTAAAAATAAATAGTACGGTAATGTCTACATCTTGTGGCAAGATCTAGTTTGAAGCAACTGAATAGTTTAATCAGGTGAATCTTATTGATAACAGAAGCTTAGCAAGTTTGCTTGGATGACTGAAACCCGTCCCCCCCCAAGTGGGTTTCAAATGATTCCACTCAAATTTTAGAAGTATTCCTAGGAAAAAGGCAGTATGTGTTAATGACAGATCATATGTTCTGAAGGAAGGGGGTCTCACTCTAATTTTTGGGATCTCCAAGTAAAACCGGAAGGACTTTTGTTCTGAAACTCTGCAGAGGATTTGCCAGTGAATATCGGAAGCAGTGGGCTGGATTGATCAAAGATTTGTCAAAATAAGGCAGTTTTCTACATTAATATCCTTTAATTAAGTGCCACCAGATATGGCCCCACCCCTTTTTCTGAGAGAAGACCAAAACTGGCTGATTGTGATGCTGATCTTGTTGCTTAACCCGATCCACACATGCTTATCACTCACTATCATAACAACACCAGATGTTATTCCTCACAGACGAAACTTTCATATCATTTGATGTCATTTCAAACAGGTACTTTTTAACCAGGGCTGTTCACTCACACAGCATATTAATATCCCATGTCATGTCCCAGAGAGGCATACGTCTTCATTTCTTTGCAGCAGCAGAAGAAAAGTAGCATATCACATCCCAAAGATGTCTGGTTTGATGATGTCTGGATAAGTTATCCAACTGAATTTAATAAAACTCTATATGGGTCTATTGAGATGATTTTTTTTTCTTCCTCCATCAAACATTATCAAGTCTATGATTATAAAGTATAGAAAATGAAACACAAAATAATTAAAGTTTAGATAAAATCTAAAATAATGAAACAATTAAATCATTGAGCCAATATAAAATATCATCTGGTAGAATACGTAAGTTGAATTTGGGAGGGAATGACAATTGACCTTCAATATATTCTGGTGAAAGTCATTTAAACGTTCAGTGACATAGTTTCTTTTTTTATCCCTCTTTATACTTTGAGAGTGGATAAGAAATGAATTACTAAAATGGAGAGAGATATAGAAGAGGAAATGTCTTCTAAATAGCAACTCCTTCCCAACCTCCACACCTGTCTCATGTTAGTAACATATATTTAGAACAGGACGGGATATACCAGTGTGAGTTCTTAACCACTGGAATTTGGGATTATTGTATATATCCTGAAGAAAAGAAGGAAATATATTAACAGGGTCAATTTATTATTGCTGTTGCACAAACTTTCATCGATCAATCTATTTCAACAAATGAATGGAGCATAGCATTCTGATAAAAAAAGAGTAATATAGAAACAAAGCTTTGAAATCTCACTTTTTCATATAAATCAGAGGCATCCAATCTTGGCAATTTTCCCCACAACACAACCCTGTGAGGTGAGTTGGGCTGACTGGGGAATTCTGGGAGCTGAAATCCACTAGTCCAGTGGTTAACGTATCAGGCTGGAAACCAGGAGTCTATGAATTCTACTCCTGCCTTGGCCATGAAAGCTGGCTGGGTGATTTTGGGCCTGTCACTCTCCTTCAGCCCAACTCACCTCACAGGATTGTGTTGTGGGGAAAATAGAAGGTGTGTTGGATATGTTTGCTGCCTAGAGTTATTTGTAAACATAATAAAAGTGGGAAACAACTAAATAAAAATAAAAATCATAACGTATACATGCATTTCCTATGTGATCCAATGCAGGATGGTAGATAGATGATAGTTGGTTTCCATTTTAGGCTGAAAGTGACTGGCCCAAAATTATGCAGCTGACTTCAATGCCTAAGGCAAGAAGAGAACTTGGATCTTCCTGCTTTTATTCCAACACCTTAACTATTACACCACAATGGCTTGTTCTCGCATTCATCCACACAAAAATACATATTTAATATTTTCTTTAAAACAAAATTTAGTGTTTCCATAGTTCCATAATTCCCAATCCTGTACTGACACTGCAGAAAATTCTGGAGTGGAAGCCCAGGTATCTGGAAAGTGCTGTGGTTGAAAAAGGTAGTTATCAGAAAAGCTATTAACCGTGGTTCTTAAATTGGGGATAATTACCTAAGGGGTAATTTGGGCATATCCTGGGAGAAATGGAGCAATTAGCAACTGTTTGTTTGTGAATTGAGGGACTGCCTCTGTTGTATAAAGCAACAATCTGTTTTCTGTTTTTGTTTTTAAATGGAGGTAATAACATGATTTGAAATTGGGTCTTGCTCTAAAAATATTGGTACTACCATTTTTGGAATTCCCAGACACAGTGCTGTTGTCCAGGGTAACTGGAAAGTTTGAGAGCTACAGACCAACAGCCTAGGGCAGGCTGAAGAATCTATTACCTCCTTGCCTCGATTGTCTATATTTATTTTCCCATTGACAGCCAATGTTCCATACATCTGAGAAACTGAGCTAGATAACTGTGGAGTTCTCTTGGTCATCGCTGGGAGTTTTGGGCAGACTGCCCATTTCTTAGAAGATTATTTTATTTTTCTGCAAATCTTTTGGTTCTTTCTGGCATGTTGTTTTCTTCACGGTCCCTCTGTGGAGTACAAGAAAACAGATTCAGACGCATTTTTCATGTGCTATTTATCTTCGGACAGGGCTGCTATATTTTGCTTCTGATATTTCCAGGCACGTCGGATGGAATATCTGTGGGCATTCACATCGTGTTTTCCCTAGTGAATCAAAATGATTGAAGTGTATATGTTTAAGGATTGAAGGGTTAAAGCTGTATTGGAATATGTATAAATGTTTTTTTTTCCTCCCTTCTGGAAACAGCTTTTTAATGGCAACAGGATTAGGGTGCTGCCTTTTTTTTTTTTTTTAAAGGAATCCACCTAAGGAAATATAGCATCATCAAAATACTCTGTCTTTCCTTTTAGTTTATATATTTTTATCTTCTAGCCAAGAGAATGATGGCTAGACAATTGGAAGTCCTACTTCCCTAGACCTTATATTTGACCTCTGCAATTCAGTATTGTTCAGAATGTATATAAGCTTAAGATTCTCCTGTAGATTTCATCAACATGATAAGTAGTATAAATATTACTATGACTTAATATATGACTTAAATCAAGGATACATAAAGAATTAGTGCACAGCAAGTTAGGGTGGTGCTGGAAACAGATGACAAGCTATCTGAATTCCCCTTCATTTTATTAAAACTGTCAAAATAACAACAGGGAAAAACGCCTCCCTTTTGTCTTCTTTTTTTTCTGACACTTATGCTTAAGCTCAGTTTAGCTAAGCCAATGGTAACATCAAATCCTTTCTAACAGGCAGAGGTATCAAATTGCCTCATCAGTTGGATTGGTATGTGAGTGAGAGAATAGGACACTGAATGAATGTGGTCCCCATCTCCTGGATAGGGTAGACTTTGGTACATACCACTTGAAGGACATACTGTACTCACAAAGAACAAGCTGGAATTCCAGTTTCAGCATTGAGAAGTCAGTCATGAACAGAGACAAAATAAAAACTTTGCTGACATTGCTCTCAATGCTGCAGTTCAGGATTTTGACTTAGTCACATCTGATTCCTAAATGATATGTGATTAATAAATAGAAAAATAAAAGCATTGCAGATGTAAGATATGCCCTATTCTGACCCATTGTTGCCTCATAGAATTTAACAGCTGGTGATGTTGAATGTCACCCTATTTTTCTCCTTTCATTGAAGCCCTTGGTGGAGATTATTTCTATCAAATCTTTATAAATAATCCCTGTAGTCCTATGCAGAGATCTTTCCCTCAGCAGATTCTGTTCTTAGCCACGATAAGAGCAATTTTAGCAGTACCTGTCTCTGAGGAGCAGTAGTGATGAATTAAGTATTTTATTCTATGAATCATCACATATGTAGGCTCTTGGTTGGTAAAATGCTCAAACTTCTAAAAGAAAGAAACCCAACATCTCCTTAAAATATTTAAAATCCCTTACTCTTTTATATCAGTTTTAATATTACTACAAATATGGTTAATTTCATATATTGCTAGTCACTCATACGATCCTCCTGTTGGATTAATCAATTCCTTGCCTTTGTTCAGGACTGTCTGCACTGTGATTCCATAAAAGTCTTGAGGAAAAGATATTTTCAGAATTCACTTTCCTTTAAATAACTTTGATCTCCTCCTCCTCTTCCTCCTCCTCCTCCTGCTCCTCCAAGAGTCCATGTAGTTGCTATTAAATGTTTAAAAATGCTTAATGTCCTATGAAATCTCAGAAACTAGAGAGGTGATTAAGATTTAAAATAATGGGCCACAAGTAAACTTTCATTGTTTTGTTAAATAACAAAAACTGTAGAAAGTAAATGAATACTAATTATTATTTTTAACATGAGAAAATTTGTAAAACCTTAAGAGATTTTTAAAAGTAGCAGCCCCATAGAATGATACATGCCAGTTTACTATCTCATTTTTTTTTTATTTGTGCAATTTAGGAAGCATATTTAGGAAACTGAATTAAGCATTTGTTGGCATAAAATTTAACTAACCCACAGAAAGATTATGTAAAGTGATGAATAAGCTTTAAGAAAAGGTAATCCATCAGCAAAAAATGATTATTAAATCCTTAATAATTAAATGTCTGCATGAACAAACTGTAAATCAGAATGAGATCCACTAAAGCATATGAAATATATTCATTCCTATGTCTGCTATTGGAATTGGTGCTACGTCAGACAGCTGGATTTTGGGGACTATAACTATGGATGAAAAAGGCAATATAATTATTTTCATTTATCATATTCCATAGTTGTGCTTCAAGTGTGCTTCAGTACAAATATACTGTTTTGATCATTATAGTGTATTACACCAATTTTTAAGGCAGACTTTGCTTAGTTCTTGATTTCCATCTCCCCTCCCTATAGCAGCCAAAGTATGCAGCTTATAAATCGTTTCAATTTGAGTGAGGAACTTTCTAAAATTCAACAAAATGCTTACTTCTTTGTATTCCAAACATGGACAAACATTCTTAACTAGCATCATTGTCCTTCCTGAAACAATTCAATCCCCCCCCCAAAAAAACCATTATTATTTTATTTGGAGCCTGTATAAAGTGATTTAAGAAACTGGAGACTTGAGAAGAAGGATTTATTTAATAAGAATGTGAATTGAATATATGCTACACAAACATCAAATTTGGACAATCAGAGGAACTGGGGCCTAAGGCTGGAATGGTTTACCTAGAAAGTATATGGTCTGGTCAGTCTGCCCTCCCCAAATTTTGATGGGTTCTTCCCCAATCTTTTTAAAAATGTATATTTATTCAGAGTTAGTTCCATAAAATAAAAGACAAATTGAAAGCGGGGGAAAAAATAAAAAAAGTGAAAGAAATGAAAAAGAAAGAGAAAAGTAAAGAAATGTATGAATAATTTTCAACCTTCTTTTCAATAGATAATTACAATTTTATTATTCCTCCTCCAGCTCCTCCAGATCTTTTAAGTAAAACTGTTTAAAAGGACAGGGCAAAAGCCATTGTCTTCAGGTTATATATGAAGTAAAATTTCATTTTTCCAATAATTACTTACCTTTTATTGGCCTAGTAAGATTTTTCTTTTTCAGACTGATCTATGGACTTAAAAGCCTTCTGCTGAATAGAAGGGCTTAGGATTTCTAGTCACTTAAATAATATATTTTTCACCGTACAACCAACTAGGATAATTTATTGTTCCCCCCCCCCCCAGTCATACCTGGCTTTCTCATTTTACCACAATGAAGATGTATTCTGTGCTTGTTTGGGTAGCTCTGTAAAATATTTACAAACACTTCAGCTCTTTGGATTTGAAAGTTTAAAAGAACACATACAAATGGAAAAATACTGAGCTTCACATACTGAGTAAAAGCTCTAACAACAATAGGTCACTGCAGATATACAGCAAATTTTCTTTGTGCCAACTCTTTGATGAAAATAATTATATGCTTTCCAGTGGAAATCAAAATTAGTTTAGTGAGGATTGTGATGTCATATGAATTAAAAGTTTGCTTGGAAAGACTTCAGGGATTTCATAACTGTCAAGAAATGTACGTCGCCTGCTGACCCATGGATGGAATGGTGAAGGTGGAATTAATAAAGTTAAGGATGTGTGTCGGAATAATGTGGTAAAGCTTTTTGCATCATGCAGCTAGTAGGCAGGAAGATGTGTTGAGAGGTGATTATATTTATATTTATATTGCTATATTCTTAAGCATATAGATTCAGGGCTGATAACATTATTGTAATCGATCATTAGTGATTATATTATATATTGAGAGAGGGAGAGAGGGGGAGAAGAAAGGGGAAAGAGTACACATAGCTGTGAGAGGTAGCCAGATCCTTCTCAACACATGAATATGGACTTCTTCAGTAATCATCATCATCATAAAGTTGGAAGGGACCTTGGAGGTCATCTAGTCCAACCCCCTGCTCAGACAGGAAACTCTATACCATTACAGACAAATGGCTGTCCAGTTTCTTCTTAAAAACTTCCAGTGTTGGAGCATTCACCACTTCTGGAGGCAGGTTGTTCCAGTGATTAATTGTTCTAACTGTCAGAAAATTTCTCCTTAGTTCTAGGTTGCTTCTGTCTTTGGTCAGTTTCAATCCGTTGCTTCTTGTCCTGCCTTCAGGTGCTTTTGAGAATAGATTGACACCGTCTTCTTTGTGGCAACCCCTGAGATATTGGAACACTGCTATCATGTGACCCCTCATCCTTCTCTTCATTAAACTAGACATACCCAATTCCAGCAACTGTTCCTTCTATGTTTTAGCCTCCAGTCCCCTGGTCATCTTTGTGCTCTTCTCTGCACTCTTTCTAGAGTCTCAACATCTTTTTTACATTGTGATGACCAAAACTGGATGCAGTATTCCAATGGTCAGTATTATGGTCAATGTAGATTATAACTGTTGGGCTTCCCTAAGGCTTTCCTCAGCAACATCATAAAAACTCTGACTACTAAAGGCTAGCTCTTGCTCTTCTCCAGTAGATTGCAGGCTACTACCTAGCCTGAAAGTTCCACTGTTGGTATCCATTTCTGAGCCATGTTGAATTATTGCCATAAAGTTGAGATGAGATTTTTTTACATGGTAGTTCACCATTGCTTTCCCTAACTCTCCTCATTTATCCAGGTTTGGGAAGGCATATGGTTGATGACAATCATGTCAATTACCTCAGGACTGGGAAAGATCCATTTTTATCCCATGAGTAAGAAAGGCGATACCAGAGACTGTTCCAACTATCGCACAATTGCATTGATTTCTCATGCAAGGAAGATTCTGTTAAAAATCATCAAAGAGAGCTACAGAATGTCATCGATCAAGTGTTACCTGATGTACAAGCTGGCTTTAGAAAGGAGCGTGACATTCAAGAGCACATTACCAATATTAGATGGATTATGGAAAAGGCATGTGAATTTATCAATTACGGAAAAGCTTTTGACTGTGTAGAACCTAGTAAGCTTATGGGCAGTTTTGCATGATCTCAGTGTCCCAACTCACCCGATCAGACTCATCAGAACACTGCACTGAATCAGGAGGCAAGAGTGAGAACACTTTATGGCAACACCGTTTTTAGTTCAATTTGTATGCTGAAGTGATCATGTGGAAATTAGATCTGGAGCTGCTTGATGTTGGAGTGAAGATTAGGGGGAAATTCGTAAATAATTTGAAGTATGCAGATGATATAACACTATCCGCTGTATCTAAGGGAGACCTGGAGGAAAAATGATCTGAAAATCAAGGACAAAAGCGAAAAAGTAGGATTGAGTTTTAACATCAGGAAAATAAATATAATGACAAGAGCTGCAGATGGACATGAGATGTTGAAAATCAACAAGGAGATTGAATTAGTTTGAGAATTTATCTTCCTTGGATCCAAAATTGTTTACAGTGGCAATTCTACTCCTTAGGCTGTACTGCAATGGTTAACATGAATAAGATCTGGAAAAGCAGAGATATTGAGGCTAATTACAGCAATAGTCTTCCCTGTAATAATGTATGGGCACGAGAGTTGCACACTAAGAATGACTGATTGAAGAAGAATTGACATTTTTGAATTGTGCTGCTGGTGTAAATTATTGCATAGACCACGGACAGCCAGAGTAACTAACAGAGAGGTGTTAAATCATATAAAACCAGACACATCACTAGAAGCTAAAATCATAAGACTACATCTGATTTACTTTGGCCATGTCATGCGTGCAAATTCTTTGGCGAAGGCAGTGATGCTTGGAATGGTTAGTGGAACAAGAAGAAGGGACAAGCAAAGAAAACGCTGGCTTGATAATATCAAATCTGAAAGTCGAACATTCAACAACTGAAAGGAGTTGTCTTGACAAGATACTATGGAGGACAGGACTAAACGCTTAAAACAACAACATAGATTATAACAGACTGTGAATGCAGCTGTGTATAATACACAAATAGATCTGCAGCTGTGTATAATACACAAATAGGATGATGTCTGGATATCTGTATAACTTGTTATTAAATACACCAAATTATAAATTAGGGATTTCTACTACCTGCCAAGTAGATAACAGCACCTAATATAGCTGACATTGGGTGATAATTAAAAATCTATATAGGTTTGGACTTGATTAGTATTTAAATGTTGCTTCAGCAGGCAACATTTGTGGCTGATAAACTAAAGCAGTGGTTCTCAACCTGTGGGTCGGGACCCCATTTGGGGTCGAACGACCATTTCACGGGGGTCGCCAAACAATGCAGTCCGCCATTTTTTCCCCTTTTCCTTAGCTGTGCTACTCCCTTTTATTCTATTGGCTTTTGAAAGCCAATAGAATAGACTCTCTTGAATAGAGTCTAATTCTATGGGCTTTCAAAAGCCAATAGGAATTGTCCAGGCTGTCTCTGCCCTACTGAGCCCGCCAAAAGTCCCATTCTGCAAACGGTGCTGCACCAGTTGAGTAGTCCTCGACTTACGACCGGTTGGGGGTCACGGCATTAAAAAGGTTGAGAACCACTGAACTAAAGGGACTGCCTATAAATTCACCCAGAATTGAGCTTAACCTAAAGGATTCTTTACATTATCTCAATGTAGCCCTTTCATTCCAACCCATTGTGATAGATAACAGTTTAATCACCACTGCCAATATAGCTTTAGTTATCCCTTTTATATTAAGAATAATTTTGAGGTAAAGTTGTTTTGACCTCAGTAGAACTATGATTAGACCAATGCTGAGATTTCACCTATCTAAGTATTTCTCTCATTTCCCTCCAGGGTGTTGGGGTGTAAAAGCCAAACATAAAAAATGAATGATCAACAGCTTCCTCTCTCTTCAAACAGCAACAACAGAAAGAGCTCACAGGGCCTTAGGAATCCATCTACATATTAGTCAGCAAAAGCCATTCTCTGGGGTTTAAACTAGCAATGCCAGCCGTTTACATTTCCAATTAAAAATAATTAATTTTCTTGTCCAATGTTAGGTAATGCTTACTTCAAGCTTTTAGCACCTACTGTCAGTTCCACTTCCTTTAAAACAGATATTTTTAACGGGCGAGCTTCCTCAAAAAAAAAAAAAAAAAAAAAAGATTTTAGGAGCTCAAAAGAGCTTACAATCCATAAATGAATGATGCTTAATACTTTGGAGGATTTTCACTCAATCTCAGCACCATCCTTATTAAAAAGAGTTGGTTCTGTTGGTTCTGTTGGTTCAGCTGGGCAAGCACACAACATTACTTCAAAAATGATGCAGACTTGTTTTAAAGATTCTCGTACAAGGTTTGGCCTGCAGTCACAATATGGATTAATGCTTTGCATATATGAAAAAATAGGGAACAACTGTCCTGAGTGTGGGCTGTAACTTAATCATAGAGATAAAATACAGACAAGAAAACTCTGAAGTTTGTGTCTCAAAGTCTAATTGAAAGGGTATATTTGAATAGTAGCAGGACCACTCATATAAGGGAAGTTGCTTTATCCTTACAAATATTAATAACCTAACAGCCTCACTGGGTAGAACAGATGTGGAAATCAATTCCACAGGAAGATTAAAACTGTTTTCATTGAGATTGGCTATAATAGCATCTTGAAGTTCATTGTGCTATTCTTCTTCCTTCTTATACTTGAGTGAATTAGGGAGTTATCTGCCCAAGCCACTTCCTGATGTTATCTGATTGTTCTAGACCAGGCATGTCAAACTCGTGACGTCACGTGATGTCATGTGATATATCGGGACTTTTTCCCCATTGCCGGCAATGGGGTGGGTGCGGTTTCGGCGTGACACATCTGGCCCACAGGCCAGCAATTTGACATGCCTGTTCTAGACTTTAATTTTTCAGCCCCCTTTTGCATATTTGCATCTTCTTTACTGTCTACAATATTGCAATCCATGTCTTCGTGGTCTTGGTTGATAGCCCACAAGAAATATTTAGTTTCAAATCAGAGTTCCCCATTTGCCTGCTCTATACTGGCATTGACCATTGTTGGTCAAAGTTCTAACTTATGCCATTATTTGACACAGATGTTTGTAGCTATGGACAGTGGTGTTTTTGCCAATCCATTAATTTGAGTCAATTGCTAATTTGAACACAATATTTACTTCCAAGTCATTCTGTTGCCGTGATTCGGATCCCAGGATGGTTAAAATGTGGATACAATTTTAATGGTCGGAATGGGCAGTTACTCAACTAGAAAGCTATTTGGATAATTTATGAAGTCACATGCTTTAATATATGGAGCTGGGTGTTGAGGGAATACTTGTTTATTTCTCAGGCTACTGTAATTTCAATGCAGTAACTTTCCCCATTTACATTAATGCACACATGTTCCATGCAAATTAAATAAGAAAAATGCCACTCTCTTTATCAGAATCTTGCTTGCTGCCCGGGATATTATGTTTTAATCATCTCCAGGTAAGAATGGCTAGTAGTGCACTGAGTTTGTATCCAGTGTAGCTACAAATGTGCCTAAAAACACTGTTTTATAAATAGTCTTGTAATTGTAATTTTAAACATTACAGGTAGTCCTCGAGTTATAAGCAAAATTGGGTCCAAAATTTCAGCCGCTATGTGATGGCGGTTATTAATTTAGTTTTTATTGTGGCTATTAAGTGAATCATGCAATTGTTAAGTGGATCACATGATAATTAAACAAATCTGGTTTCCCCAATGACTTTGCTTATTAGAAACTGGCTGAGAAGGTTGCAAATCTTGATCATGTGATAGCAGGACACTGTAACCATTGTAAATGTGAGCTGGTTGCCAAGTGTCCAAATTGCGATCATGTGGCCGCAGGAGTCATGCAATGGTCATAACTTCAAATATGGGTCTTAAGCACTGTTGTAAGACCAAACTTATGTTAAATGAATGGTTATAAGTTGAGAATTACCTGTAACATTGCTTTTTCTTTTTTGCTGCTGTATACAATTAAAAAGCTTTGCTAGTCAACAGTATCACAAGTTTAATAATGCTTAGAATAGTAATTGACAGATAGTGTTGCCTGTAGGGAGGGGATGGTCAAAAAGGGCAAGATGGCAGACATATATGATATAACCAGTGGTGGGATTCAAATGTGTGAACAACCAGTTCTCTATGTGGATGCCGCTTCCGGAAGTCCGACAAAAAAAATAACTGGTGTGAACTGGCTGAATCCCACCACTGGATATAACTCATCTCCATTTCGTACATGTGCTTAGACAAAAGGGACAGATTTATTGTGTGACACTGCATCCACTTATCTTGCCTTTTTTTTTGATACATACTTGATAGATGCAAGTACTTATAAGATTGTTGTTGATTGGGGAGGATACGGTCAAAACATTATATAAATCTTTCTGGGTTGTACAAATTAATAATAAATAAAACAACAGTGAATAGAATAACAGTGAAAAGTGTAGGTTTGCTTGTCCTGAGGCAGCTGATTTTTACACTATAAAAATGAATCTTTTGAGATATAGCAATGTATTATTTTTGATCAAGAAAAAAGCCAGATATCAGAAGTATGGGAAATTGCTGGATCCTTATCTTTTATATTTACTAGATGTACCTGTTTTCATTTAGCACAGTTGAAGATCAGTTAGTTCGCTTTAGAATGTTCATTTTAGTGGCATCTTTCTATAAAAATCATTATGAGAACTCAGTTAAAAATGAACAATGAATTAAAACTACAAATTAAATGTTATTTGATCATTGATATTAATACCAGTTCAGGGAAAGCCAGATGTGCTTAAGGTCCATCTATTTGAACTGAGTCTCTAGAGAATGCAATGAGAGCTTGTAATTTCTTTGCGCTTCATGCTCAGCTTGACAGTTTTTAATTCGTCCTTCCAATTGAAGTCAAGTATTATGACCCCAAAGTGTTAGTTAGCTCAGACTTCATTCCCAATCGTAGAACTCCCTTCTTACTTCCCCAAATACAGGCAAAACATTTGTAGACATTACGATAGTTCTTGACTTACAACCACAATTGGGAACAGAACTTCTGTCACTAAGTGAGGCAGTTGTTAAGTTATCACACCGGATTTTACAACCTTTATTAAGTAGTCCTTGGTGCTCTCTGAGGTTGGTTGTTTTCTTGCAGACATTTCATTACCCATACTAGGTAACATCATCAGTGCAGCATGATGTCTGCAAGAAAAGACATTTCATTTCAACCCTGAGCTACAAATATTCTCCTTTATCAGTGCAACCTTGACTTGCCATCTAGCCATCTTCATGGCAAGTATAGAGAAGTGTGTTTCTGTTGCTTTTTCCATTTTTTTAAAAAAACTTCAGAATCTTGACTACAGAAACTTGACTCTTGCTTGAGCAGCGCCTGCAAGATTTTCTGGGACACAACACATCCTCATCATGACCTGTTTTCCTTGTTACCTTCTGGGAGGAGGCTCCGTGGTATCCGAAGCAAAACATCCAGATTCAGTCACAGTTTCGTTCCATACAGTATAAACCTTGTGAACTCTCAAGCTTCCTCTTTCCGCTATGTATTCAAGATGGACAGTGATTAATATTTATATTTTATTTATATGTAAGAATGTAGGTTTATACATATGTTGCATATAGCATATTTAAATGTGTGTTATGTATGTGTACGCTTTTGAGAGCAAGCAACAAAATTTCATTTTTAATGTGGGCCAATGTGCCCACAGTAAAAAATGACAATAAAGGTTATCTATCTACAGCTCTGAAATTTCCAAGTAATCTTCTGTTCAAGCAGGGATGGGTTTTGTTTATTTAACTGTTTATTCATCTGTCCGATTTATATAACGGCCTATCTCCTGATGGGTGACTTGGTGTACTTCTGATTGCTTTGTTAATGAGAATTTTTTATTAGAAAACAGCATTTTGATGTTAACATTTATACTGGTTCAAACTATCAGGGTCTTTATTGTTGGATTAAACAATTAAATTAGGAGCTGGGCAGAATATAAAAATAATAAAACAAAATAAATTCTCTTAGTAGTACTAACAAAGGGATAGTGATAATTTAGTGCTGGTTTAAATAAGACATGAAATAAACCCTAGTTTGGCCTGCAGCTTAATGCTTTTTTGAGTTCCCTAGTGTTTCACGGTTTGACCATCCATTATCTCACTAATCCTTAAAACACCTTCATGTGACGGTCGTTAATATTATTACCCCACTACTAACACAGAGTTTATGGGGACATAGCTTTCATCAGCTTTTCATAGGAGAGGTGAGAGACCTGCTATCCTGAACTACAGTCAAGTGTAGTCATAGTGTAATTAACACATGACAATACTTGATGATGGTATGGGGCCACTTTCCAGCTTGCTTGATGACTGATTCTGTCCAGATTGGCCCAAACCACTGTAAGGTGTCGTTTAGTTCTGTTGCAGAAGCTGAGAATGCCTGTTTCTTTAAGACATAGGACAATTATTACCAAGGTATTTAGAATTATTTGGAAGCAGAACAATGCCCAAGGGTTGTATATTAAATTAAATAGGTTGCATAGGGGTTTTGTGTGTGTGTGTGTGTGTGTGTGTGTGTGTAAAGAAGGACAGCTAGGGCAACACTAAATGCTAAAGTACAAGTAATCCTCAACTCACAACCACAGTGGAGCCCAACATTTCTGTTGCTAAGTGAGACAGATGTTAAGTGAACTTGGTGCCATTTTACAACCATTCTTGTCACAGTTGTTAACTGAATCATGCAGTTGTTAAGCTAGTAACAAGTTGTCAAGTGAATCTGGCTTCCCCATTGACTTTGCTCATCAGAAGAGGTGATCACATGACCCCAGGACACTGCAACCGTCATGAATATGAGTCAGTTACCGAGCATCTGAATTTTGATCACATGACTATGAGGATGCTGCAGTGGTTGTAAATGTGAAAAACAATCATAAGTCACTTTTTTTTTCAGTGCTGTTGCAACTTTGACCGGTCACTAAATGAATTGTTATAAGTCAAGGATTGCCTGTACTAGAGAGAAGGAGGTCTGACCAGGAGGTGGATTTCTGAAGAGCAGTTTTTTTTCCCTTGTGGTTTGTGTTTGCAGTTTTGGCAGCCAGGGACTCCTGAGGCGGTACAATGCGTTCGGATGGCAGCTGTTGAGAAGGATATAGCTTGTTTGCAGAATTAAACTCTGAATGGATTTGATCTCCATGTTGATTCCCTTGTTGGATGACTTGCAGAAGAATATGATGGTGAAAGACAGGTGAACCTTTGGATAGCTTATTTAGCTGAATTATTTTGGAGTCATGGAAGTGGCAGACTGTGCCAGAAAGTTTCTGTATCATTAGCAAGAGCATGTTATTGCTGTCAGAACGAGTTCTTAAAAAAAAAACAAAACCCAAAAACCTGAAAATTGGTTATAGCTTCAAGTCAGAGTCTTCTGTCATACCGAATCAGTTAAATGCAGCTTTTTAATCTTTGTTTTATTTCGTGAAATATACACTGTTCAGAACAAAAGCTTCAGGCCCTTGAGATTGTTTGCTTTACATCATAGTTTATTTGTATTGAAAATGAAAGGCTGGTCTTAGATTTTGCTGAGTATATAGTAATGGAGACACTTAGGGGTTTTTTTTGTTGTTGTTTTAATTCTAAGCTTATATTTAGAATCTTGTTTTAGGTAAATACAGTAGCTGTACTTAGCAAATGTAACATATGTTGGACCTTTAGAAAATTGAAGGGCACGTATGACATCAGTTGGAAAAAGATACCAGTTGAGATGCCTAGAATGGTTATCTGTTGCTGTAAACAAAGGATGTAGAGAAAAGGTGTTGCTGGTTTTAGAGGCAGCACTGTTAGCAGTGCTATAGCCAGTGCTATGAGTAAACAACTTTTGAGGGTTTGTGAGGGTACTTTCCTCTCTAAGGATTGGACACAACACAGCTTGGCAAAATTGTATGCAAGGCTTTATTACTTCCCCAACAAGAGGCTATTTTTCTGGATCAACTCTACCCTTCTAGGACTTTGCAAGGTGATGTTGCCACATAAATGAATTTTTATAAGTCAAGGGTACTTGATGTCTTTGGTACTTCTTTTGCTACATAGTTCAAACAAAAATCCCCAAGTAATAATTAAAATAATACAACCTTTGCCTATTTCCAGAAGTTTCTTGCACTAGTTGGGATGAAGTGCTGTTTCTGTGTAGTTGTTGCTGGTCTAGTTGCTACTGGTCTCCCAGCAAAGCTTCAAACTCCAGCTGGGATTCCCACAGGAATCATAGCTTGTGGTTCAGGCAGTTGAATGAAAATCTGCTTGCTTGCTTCTAATATCTGCCAGTCTCCAGACATTGCCTCAGTTTCCTTGTGTGTAGGCCATTTACTTTCATTTTCTGTAGTACACACATCCCTCTTCCCACTCTTCCTTAGCATCTGCATTTGAAAGCTCCATAGACTGGATTGGGTGAGGCTGCCTCTGAACAAGAATACATCCTTGAAAACACCAGTGTTTTCAGTTAACACAGCAGTTGCAACATGACTTAGATGCCTATGAGTAACTAGAGATGAATCCATGAGGGAAATGAGGAGAAGTATTTCTGCCTGGCTGCAGCTGCTTTTCCAAAACAGACTTTATTCCCTCTTAGGATTTCTATTATGACCAAATTTCTCCTAAAACTTAAGTAGAAGAATCTGTTTTCCAGCCACATTCAAATTCAGCTGTTAGAAATTGAAGCTGTGAGTTGGATCTGGAATTAGATATTGGAAAGTTGTAATCTGAGGAGCAGATGTCAAAACAATGTTGGCCTGAGATGTTCCCCAAAGTAATGGGACTTTAGTTCCTCAAATTATCAGGCAACATGTCCTTCAACCAAGCTAGCTGGGAACCCTAGACCAAATTTTGGAAGGCTGGCTTTTGTACACAATTGGGAGTGCAGATCTTCAGGCTTCCTCATGTATTTTTAAATAGGATGTCTGTGTGTGTGACGAAAGCTCCCTATTATTGATATTCTCTAAACAGTACATTATAGAAACAGACTCAAGGGATGTCAAAATATGTGCCAGATAATAGTAGGAAGAGACGGACTGAATAAAATAACAATTGATAGAAAAGGGAGCAAAATGATAGAATTACAATCCATGGGGAAAGCAGAGCGAGATTTAGCACTCTTCAGAGAACTTTGGAAGTCCAGTTTGAAATAACAGTTCTTTTTACAAGGTATATTTCTAAAACATATCAAAAAGAACAGTCTCGGTTGATTAGGATACACGTTTATAGCGATAAGGATAAATTGTAGCACAATATTGAAAAAAATACATTATTGAAGATATCAGACTGGGAACCAAAACTTGGAGAATATGTAGTAATGGCAAAATTAACCGTATATATTCACAACAGATGTTTAACCAAATGGCTTCCATACATATATATTATGCAACAAAGCAAATATAAGTACTAGAGTACTGTATAGTTTTTAAGGGAAAAAAAGAGCTGACAAATGCTTCACAGACACAAAAACATTTTTAATGTGTAAATGATATATATCAAAATAGGACAAGGAGTAGTTAGAAAGTCATATTTATAATATGTTTTAGTAGTTTGTTATTTTCTCTGTATTTTTCAACAACAAATAATGGAGATTATGGCAGCTTGGTCAAAGATTTAAATTCTTACATTGCTAAAATAATTTAATGTACTTAAATATAATTTAATGTTTTATGGTTAATTTCTAATCAGCAATATACTGAGCACTAACTGAGCAATCTTGGTAATTCTTTTGTCCATATGTATATTATATTTCTGTACTATACTTCTTTTCTCCTTTTGCTTCCTTGCTCATTTGCTTTCTTTTCTTTTAAGATGATTAAGAAGTAGGTAGGTAGGTAGGTAGGTAGGCAGGCAGGCAGGCAGGCAGGCAGACAGACAGACAGACAGACAGACAGACAGATAGATAGATAGATAGATAGATAACCTAATGATTTGGTGCAGTGATTCTGGAACAAAGTGCACAGAATATATAATGTGGCTCACTAATAATAATCTAAAAGAACTGTACGGGCTTTATTTAAGAAGCCTGTAGCCTATAGTAGGAAATTATATGCAGAAAGACAATGATCTGATTTGTGAATAAAATTAACTGTAGCATGGTTTATAAAACCCAGCCATTGTGATTTAGTATTATGTGAATCCCAGCTCCCAATGGACGGCAGCAGAAGATGGACCCAGAACATGGAGATGTACATGAGTGTTCTTGTAGTTGGCAATATTTAAATCAATTCATTCTGTTTCTCCAATATGTTGAACATGCTGCCATTCACTTTGGGTATACAAAGTCAGCAAGTTGTAATTAGTCATCCTTAGCATGGAATAATATTTTCAGGCACTTTTATAAAGAAAATATATAAAAATCTTTTAATCCCATTGATCACCTAAGCCACATATATTGTGATTATACACCCTCTAATCTCAATTTAATCCTCATGCTTTCAAGAAATACCTATGACTAACTGTGGAGCATTCAATAGTTCTAACAGGGACTGAAATCGTAGTTCATATAATAGAGGCAAAATCTTCAATTATCAAATAGGTTTTTCTTTTCCTTGGCAAGAAAACTGGTGAAGTGTTCAGGTGAGAGCATAACTATGTATTGATTTTATCATACCATCTACATGGTACCATCTACCATTCTACTTTTTGGGGATCTCACTGTTTAAATCCTAATTACTATCCCTTTGTCCTATTGGACAAATATTTTGCATATAATGGGGTACCTTACAAGAAAAATGAACTCCCATCTCCAAATGCACTCTTGAACTTTTCAAAAACTTAACATGCAATGCTCAGTAGGAATCAATTCATGGTGGGTTGAGGTTCATAACTTGATTAATAACAGAATGTTAGGGTAATGTCTGAATTTAGAACTTTCTAAACATAGTAGGTAGTACTTAGACATTATATTCATTGGTTTGCTGAGTCTTGCCAACATAGCAGGATTTGAAGCTGGATATAACTTGGAACTGGATATAATTTGGCATAAAAAGATTCTGCAGTCTTGAAGTCAAGTATTGAAGGAAAGATAAAACTTGAATAAATATCATTATTTTGATAGGATAGTTAAAGATTACTTTCAGCAACATGTTACTATCTTACAGTATTAATAGATGTAAAACTATATGGTCACGGTCACGCATACCCACACACTTAAGTATGCTTAGTGTACATCTAACACTCTAGTCACACTCAGAGATTTAGAATTATATCTAATACGAAATATTTACCCCACTCAGATTCAAAGCAGATGGTTTAAGAAATTCCTGCCATATTTTGTTATGGTTCAATTTCCTAGAGCAAAAAAGAAAGAGGTGGCTAGAGAGGATTACTAACTGCTTTTTCTAACAATTGAGTACTGACTTGTTGGGCAACTAAAAATAAGAATCTTTTGGAAACGAGGAAGCCTACAATGGTGAAATGCATGCCATTAATTGTTAAGTTTTTAACAACAGTTTCCGGTTTTGAATCAGCCAAGGAGAAAGATCATGCAAGCTCGAAATAATCTGACTGTGACCTTTAAAGTTCTTCATAGCTTGGAACCGAGTTATTTGTGGGACCAGCCTTCCCCAGTGGTGTCTACCCTTCCTATTAGATCCCTAGGTACAGTTGGCTAAGGAGTGTTGGCTAGTGGGGCCCAGAAGGAACCTCTTTTTCTGCCTGTGGAATGTTATCCCCTCTGAGATTAGATTGGCCTTTCCTTGCTGGATTTCCAAAGGCCTTGAAAACTTGGTTTTGTACCTGTGTCTTGGGTCCTGGGTGAGTAATGGAATCCATCTACAGTACTGGCTAAGTTGATAGTTGTTTGAATGATGCCTAGCTGCTATGTGTTTTATTTTATTTTTTACATTATGTATTTTATCTATTTTATTGTAAGGTGCCTAGAGTCAAATGTGCGAGATGGATGGCTGTATAAATTGAACGAATGAATGAATGAATGAATGAATGAATGAATGAATGAATGAATGAATGAATGAATATCTAAACTTTCTTGAAACTGGTATGCTAGAAAGAGAAACAGCTGTGTAAGTAATCTAGACAATTTTTTTCTTCCTTTGAAATTGATTTCTTATAGTTGATATTTATGGTGGACAAACATGACATAATAAAAGATTTGATCTGTAGTTACAAACCTAATAATTGTTCTGCATATAACAATTATTAGGTTTGTAACTACAGATCAAATCTTTTATTATGTCATGTTCATCCACCACAAATATCAACTATATAATATATAATATAGCCACCTTTGTGATACTATTAAAGACAGAACTCTCAACTAAGCAGCCTGCAGCCTAGTAATCTCCAGATGTGTTGCTCTTGCAGACAGTAATCCATGCTCAAGCAATGTTCAGGATTTTCTCTTCAGGCTTAGATGTTATGTTTCCTCCTGGAGATCTTTGGCTCTTTTGGAAAACTTTAGCGATGGGGTGGAAGGATGACAGTACCCCCAAGAGTATAGACACTATAAACTAATGCTTTTGAAGTATTCATTTATCATTGATTATTTTTGCTTTTGTTATATTTTTAAAATTTACAGGAGCAGTAAGACATTCAGTTTTCAATCACACAGCTTAGACACACACACACACACACACACACACACACACACACACACACACACACAACTTTTGAAGGCTGTCATGAATTTACACTTAGCTCAGAGTACAGCTGCCAGGTCCAGATGAGAAGTTGGTGCTGCATTTTAGGGACTATACTGAGGTATATTAGTTGTTAAGTTACTGAATGGGCTTCATATTTCAAAGCACAGATGTTGGGTGTCATGTTCTAGAGAGGCTCATCTGAGGACTTACTGTTATCTTTTGAAATAAGGTGTTTTTATTTCCTCACAATTACTTGACTTTGCATTGATTTTATGAAGGATTCCACATAAATGACTTTAAATAAGTGCAGAAATACATAAAGGTTGCATACTATTTATATATCAGGAAATTTTGAAAAGCAATCTGGTACTAATTTTAAATAGCTACCTGACCTGCTGTTCAAAGATATGGTTGAACAATACTACCAATCATACTATTCCCATCTTGTCTGGGCTCTCTACAAAGTTATATTTTATAGTAATAGATAAAATGGTAAGTGAAATGGCTTTTATTATAGGTCTGATAGGTGTCATTTTAGCAGCTCTTACATTAAATGTGATTTGTAGCAGGAGGGTAGAAATTCGGGATATGCTATACGAATTTAATGTCATTTTATTTGGAGACTTTAGCTACAGAATACCAAATATCAAATGGAGTGGGCAAAATGCAAGTAGGGAGCTTTAAATCCTTTACCTGCCAAAACAAATAGATCGGCATTGATGTAGCATCTGAGAAGAGAATATTTTATCTCCTTTAATTGTGCGTTGTTGATCTATACAGCTCACCTCTGATTCTAAAGAGAGGTACAAGAAACTCTGATTCCAAATTTTAAATATAAAAAAATATATTAAAAATGACCTTAGAAACTAGGGTTTCTATAAGGATTTACAAGGAGAGTTCACTTAAGTTTGGAATCAGCTTTGTGGTTGCCATTGGCATAGCTTTTCTAAAACAATATATTAGCAAAATTTACTTCATCATAAGCCTCAGTATCATTGTTCAGGACGTGTTTTTGGTCTCTGTTAATTTGAAGCTAGTTCTATGAGGGGATGGATGGGTTGATTTGTTTTCTTTTTTCCTCGGCATGGAGAACTAAGATCTCTAAACTAGGCCTTGTGCTTGTTCCCAAAGGACAATGTAGGTTTTATCTGTAATAAAATACTAAATCTGAGCCCACTCGTCCTCTCCAGCAAAGGCACTTGAAGAGGACTTCCGAGCGACAGCTCTTAACTTTTGGAACGTCTCCAAAGTCAGCGAAGGGTTGTTAAAAGCCTCTCCTTGTCTCCAGGCTTAAAGAAAAGGAAAAAAAAATGAGTTCAGCAACATTAAAACATGACAAAGACTTTTATGCACTCCAGGCTAAGGAATAACGTTTTAATCTTTAGTGCAACATGTATATGGTAATTTGTGACATTTAGATTTTTTTTTAAAAAAAAAGTTATCTTCTATATATGGTCATCCAAATCCACTTAATTTTTTTTTAATTTCTTTCCTCTTCCAGGCTCTTTACAATTCAATCAAAAATGAAAAGCTTGAGTGGGCAGTGTAAGTATCTTATGTTGAACTAATAAGCTTCAAATGCTTCCTTTTATGGTATTCCACTTGATATACCTGCAGTATATGGCATAGATGCTAGAAATTGCAGAAATCTATTCCAGGAGTTCAAGAGAGGGAACCGCCTACGTTTATTTACAGGTAGTTCTTGACTTACAACCACATTTGAGCCCCAGATTTTCTTTGCTAAGCAAGACAATTGTTAAGTGAGTTTTGCCCCATTTTATGACTTTCCTTGCCACAGTTGTTAAGGGAGTCACTATAGCTGTTAAGTTAGTAACACAGTTAAGTGATTCTGGCTTCCCCACTAATTTTGCTTGTCAGAAGATCGCAAAAGGTGATCACATGACCCCCTCCTCCGGGACACTGCAACCGTCATAAATATGAGTCAGTTGTCAAGCGACTGAATTTTAATCACATGACCTTGGAGAGGCTGCAGGGTCATAAGTTTGAAAAATGGTCATAAGTCACTTTTTCCAATGCTGTTGTGACTTGGAATGGTCACTAAATCAATGGTTGTAAGTCGAGGACTATCTGTATTGATCTTTATCCCGATTTTATGGTTTTTGTATGTCAAACTACTTTCATTTTTCATTGGACAGTCTTAATTCATTCATGATAACTAAAACAGTACGGCCCCTGAAAAGGGCTGATTTAATTTATTAAATATGTAGTTTTGGGCAAGCCATTCTTATAATGATCATAATTCCATTTTCAATGTGAAGATAATAACTTGAAGAGTATATCTGAAAGTTGGTTAGATTCTATAAAATAATGTTTACCAAGTTTCTAATCTTCCTTTTATGGAGTTTTCTGAGCTTTGTTTTCTGCTAATAGATGTTTCATTACCCAACTAAGTTACACCTGTACAAAGTAACTGAATAGTGATGAATAATAGAACTTCTGCAAGATTTTTTTTTCTTTTGGAATCTTTTTATTTATTAAAAAATGTGCCACCTGTTATTCATATTCTCAATATGGTGTACCTCTATGCACAGATAGCATTTGAGAGTGAAGTTGCCTAAGGATGGGCTCTGGCACAAGTCCAAAAGCTCAGAAGACTGAACCTCTGGTCCCAGTGACTGGCCCAGATTGGATCCTGCAATAATTTTGAGTTGAAGGCCACTTGTACTCTCTTGGAGAACAGAAATTGGTGATACCTGTTAGTTACACTCAAGAAGTTTAATGCTGCTTCTTTTCCTTGAGAGGATATACTTGGCCATAGATTCTCACAGAATGAGATAGGGTTACTGCCCGGGCTCTTGTTGTTCCAGAAGGCAAAACATGCTGGAACATCCAAAATGGTGGCTTTTCCAAGTCTAAATCAATCTTCCTCCTGGCATTATTTCTGTTACATGCTTAACAAATCTAGGCCCCATATTCTGTAGAACCAGGTTACTTAAGAGGTACTTGCCTCCCATAACATCTACCCAGCTAATTCAATTCTGTACTTAGCATGCCCCGAGTTCCGTTGATTAAACATTGTTATCTATCAGGACCCTGAAAGCACACCTTCTCTATTGCAACATCTGATCTTTGGTTTGAGGTCCCCAAGAACCTCACTTTAGGCCTTCTCTCTGCTGTTGTTTAGAACAAGGGTCTCCATCCTTCGGTCCATGGACCAGTACTGGGTCGCAGCATGCCAGCAACTGGTCCACACGAACAAGCAAAGCCCCATCCGCGAGATGCAGGCAGCACACACAACCACGCCCCCTCCAGTCCACGGAAAAACCTCTCTCCACGGAACCGGTCTCTGGTGCCCAAAAGATTGGGGACCTCTGGTTTAGAAGGATAATAGTTTTAGTAAGGGAGTGTGAGATTGGTTTTTTGTGCTTGCCAACTTTTATCTTTATCTTTTACATTTCAGTGATTTTACTGTAATTTCTTTGATTGTTGTGAACTGCCCATAGTCATTGAGTTGGGTAGCATACAAGTTTTATAGATTATGGTTGGTTGCACAGTCAGCCAGATGTTTAGACAAAATTTGGGATTTTTATTCACCTACTGAGTCCTTCCCAAGGACCTGGGCTAGGCAGATGTTGTTGTTTGATGGCATTAAATGTATCCTTACAGAATGTACGCTGTTCCATTCAAGTTGCCTTTTGCAATTGATTAATGGTGATTTTGGTAGTGATCCAGATGTTTTGGGATTGCACCTATTATTCCCCATTGGGATGGTACCTATTACTATTGGTAGTATCTTTGTTTTCTTTTACCAAATCCATTCTACTTCTGTTTGCAGGTCTTTGTATTTTGTAATTTTCCCCAGATCCACTACTTGGACTTTGTCTTTCTTATCAACAATTAAGTCTGGGATGCTATGTCACAGGTGCTTCTCTGTTTGAATTCTAAAGTCCCAGAACACTTTAGCTTCCTCAGTTTCTGTTACATTCTGTCTATTCTGTGGGCCAAACAGTTTTTGCATCCAGGCAATTGGTATTTCTTGCAGATATTTCAATGTACCATTGTTGTTACTTAGTCACGCCGTTGCTTGTAATCAGTCTGAACAACCTTCTTGCAGTAGCTAAAATGAGATGATCCTCTATTTCTTTTGCTTCTTTGCAGAGGCAGCATTTGTTCTCTGTTGCTGCCTTTTCAATTCTGGCTTTGCATGCTTTTGTGCTTAAGGCTTGGCCTTGTAAAATCAGAATTGGCCCCTCTGTCTATTTCTTTAATTTTCCTGCTCTTAGCCATTGCCGGTTTAAGTGTTTTGCCTGCTATTTTTTTTTAATGTACTGGCCAAGTAATACTTGTCCTTGCTATATCTCTTTTCTATTCTTCCTTTGTCTTTTTTTCCAATTTTTTAAAATTAATTTTCTATTATTACATTTGATTAGTGCTTAATAAACATCGTGTTGTCTGGGTTAATTTGTATGCTTAATAAGACAAGTTACATTCTTAATCTCTAGCCTTTTTTTCCCTCAACCATTCATAAAATAAATTGCATGTTTGAAAATATTCTGTATCTTCTTTCTCTTTGATCCTCAATGTAAGTCTGTCCGTTTCAGCACAGTCCAATATCTTCTTGGCTATCTCTTCAGCTAGTGGCGTTTCTTCATTCTTCCAGTGCTGAGCAAATACAATCCTCGCTGCTGTTAATACATTAACGTTAAATACGCCAGTTTGGTCTCTCCAGTACTCAGTAGACCTTCATGGCATGCTAGCTTCGGTGCATCTTCTTCATTGTCCTTCATACATTCTTTCAATGTCCTTTTTTCTTCTTCAACTGCCTGTTGTACCCTCACTTGTTTTCCTTGGTAAGGAGCATCTGTCAGCATCACTGCATTATTTTACTGTTCTTTCTAACCAGGGTTTTTAGTTCTGCTTGAGTCCAGTCCACTGACTGGAATTGCCCAGCTGTTATTTGGCTTGGTGCTATTTCCTACACTGAATTTGGACTTTAAAAAATTTTCATGATGTATTCTCTTCTAACTTTCTTGACTTCAGTGTGTTTGATGATGTCAGCTTAAAGGAATCCCCAGGTATTTACAGTAATCATCCTCATCCAGACTCTTGATGTTGTTTCCATAGGGCATCTTCAGTTTTCATTATTTTTCCCCATTTGATGCTGAGTGTGGCACATTTGTCCAGTCCAAACTGCACTGCAATAGCTTGGCTGCGAATACAGGCAGTGTTGAGCAGTAGTGCTATTTCAGATGTTGTATTTTCGTACAGCATCAGATCATTGATGTAAAGGAGGTGTGATAGCCTGGCAGATGTTTTTGATTTTTGATAGCTATGGCCTGAATTATTCAGTACTGTTTACAGAAGAATCAGTGCAATAACAAATAGTAATGGTGATACTGAGTCTCCTTGAAAGGTTCCTCTCTTGATATTATTAACCTGTTCCACTCTATCACCATTGACCGGCAACTGCGTCTTCCATTGTGCCATTCGCCTTTGCACAAAACTAATGTTTCTACTGACTCCTGTTATTTCTAGGCGCTTGATTATCCAATCATCTGGCAGGGAATTGAATGCCTCCTTGTAATCCATGCTACATTCAAGTTGGTCTTCCTTCTGTTGCAGTTTTCCAAAATCAACTTGTCAGTTAGAAACTGATCTTTTGTTCATCTGTTGTTTTGGCAGTTCCCTTATTGTTGTTATTATTTTATTGAAATACAGTTTAATACAATGCAAGATGTTTGATAAGTAGGAGAATTTGGTGATGTGCCCATTTGGTCATCATACTCAGTCCATGCAACAGGGGACAGAATTTCCTGAATGTATAATAGAAGGATAGGTTGTCAAACCAAATTATCTCTTGCAAGCCAGGTGCCTACTTGTTATTCTAGTAAGCAAAACGAGTTGTTAATGATGAAAGGCTGCTTGTAAGGTTGGAAGGCTTTTTTAGTTGGGTTGGAAACATTACCTTAAAGATAGAAATTCAATCCTCAGTTAATCTGTGGTGGCATGAATAAAGCCATGCTTAGCTTACTCCCTTTTATCTTCGAAGCATTGTGTCAGAACTGCTGGTAGAAGAAACACGGCTCAGGTCAAGTTTCCTCCTGTTGGCTTCATGTCTGAAGTTTGTCTTATGATTAACTGTGGATAGCTTGATAACAAACTGATATTGAAGATAATTCATTGCAGAAGCCTTGTGTGTGCACTACTTCAGCTGCATTCAGGAAGCCCACAATTTTATTTTATTTAATAGATTTATATAGTCTCCCATGTTATGATATGAGACTCTGGGCAACATACAATATATTCACAATTAAAACCATAAAAGGAACAACATAAATAAAGGATAAAAACCCAAGAATGTGGGTGATCATTCTCGATCATTTAGCATCGCACAATCACCTTACAGGTTCACCATAGAATTTCCTATTGATATTCATAGTTAAATACAAGATGAGATTTTGCCAGCATACTTTAACCACTCATCATCCTTTCTCTGTTCATCCTTGTTACTTGATTTCCTTTCATGCTGAGGGGAATCATGGCTGCTGGGTAAAAATCTTTTTCAAAGAGAAAAGAAACAGAAAAATCCCTATATTAATATTAATAATATTGCTTTTATGGGATTACCCTTTACTATAGTAATGTATGCAAGTTTTCATCGCACACTAAGATAGTCTTTCAAAGTATACCACCATGTATTTTCCTGCCCTGCTGGAAGCTGTTGCATTAAGGATACCGTAATCATCTCTTGTCTCTTTCCAAGACTTTTACACTTCTTTTGTTGTTGTTAGTTGCGAAGTCATGTCCGACCCATCGTGACCCCATGGACAACATTCCTCCAGGCCTTCCTGTCCTCTACCATCTTTGAGTCCATTTAAGCTCACGCCTACTGCTTCAGTGACTCCATCCAGCCACCTCATTCTCTGTCGTCCCCTTCTTCTATTGCCCTCAAACTTTCCCAGCATTAGGCTCTTCTCCAGTGAGTCCTTCCTTCTCATTAGGTGGCCAAAGTTCTTGAGTTTCAACTTCAGGATCTGGCCTTCTAAAGAGCAGTCAGGGTTGATCTCCTCTAGGACTGACCGGTTTGAACGCCTTGCAGTCCAGGGGACTCACAGGAGTCTTCTCCAGCACCATAGTTCAAAGGCCTCAGTTTACACTTCTAGTCAATAGCAAATTTCTCTTGATGATAAAAGAAGTTATTATGTTTTCTTTAAAAAAATGTTATTGCTTTTAAAGAAGTTCCTTATGACAGATCCTCGCCTTCAAAGAGTTTGAATTAAGGCTTATTAGTTATCATATGATACTTGGCTTCTGAGAAAAAGAAGTAAAGGGGACCAGTGGCAGTGAGAGAGAGCAGGCAGTAATGTCTCAGCTGTGAAAAGTGTGTGGAGGGAATCTAGAGCTAGACCTCCCTCAGGGAAAGCAGACTTGACATTTCCAACCCCCAGTGCTTAGCCCTAAGGCTAAGTCTTGCCTCCAGATCCTCAGTATCACTGTTCTCCAGCTGCTGCTAAATGTTAGGTGTATTTGTAACAAAACTGTCTTATCTATGATCTGGATGAGGCAGCCAACCAGGCATGTATGAGTCCAGAGTGAGGGTGTTTCCCATCCAGAAACCTGTCTGGGCCCAGACAGGGATGTTCCATTCTCAGAAATGTGTCCATGAAGCCAGGCTAGGGGACTTGGAGTAGCTGTTACTGGGAGCCCTGCTACGTAGATCAGATCAGGAAATCGATTCCACAGGAAGGCTAAAACCATGCTTATTGAGAGTGGCTAGCAGAATCTTGAAAGTCAGATTGTGTTGAGCCTCTTCCTTCTCATAGTTCAGTGAATTAGGGAGGTGTCTGTCTAAGCCTTTTCTGAATATTTTCCTGTCTGTTGTCAATTTAACATATATTTCATCCCTTGTTGCTTTGGTAACATAGCTTGCAGATCTCCATCAAGGTCACCTTCCTCAGTCTGTGCAATGGTCATCCAAAGAGACTTAACAACTCTCTGAAGTATTGCATCAGGGATACATGGATTTGATACTCTCTGGTTGAAATTGGACTTGAGGAACAGTTATATTTATTGCTGATGTACTGGCCTTCTTGCTGCTCAGTGAGAACCTTGCCCAAATTGCTCGATTTCCATTGCTGGATTGGCAGTGAAGATAGGGAGGCTTAGCAATTTTAATCTACATTAGTGTAGCATTGAGTCTGGAGTAGTTCAAAAGTTTGTAGCCATCATAGATCCTATCCTAAGACCCCCTAGAACAGGGGTTCTCAACCTTGGCAACTTTAAGACTTGTGGACGTCAACTCCCAGAATTCCTCAGCCAGCTTTGCTTTTGCTTTGCTGGCTGAGGAATTCTGGGAGTTGACGTCCACAAGTCTTAAAGTTGCCAAGGTTGAGAACCCCTGCCCTAGAATAAGTATTGTAAGACCTTAGCATGAAAAGTATGATTGCTTTTCAACTGACTGATGGGTTAATTATATTGGCTCATATAATGGTCCCAGATGTGTTCTGTAGGGAGCTTAGGGTTTTTAGTTGCCACCTGGAATAGGCTGGTAGCAGGCACTTTGGTTTGGATTCTTCCCATGCTCCTACCCTTTTGTCAATCCCAGGGGACTTCTTGTTTTCCAAGAGCTCTGAAAGATGAAACAACAGAAGAGATGTGTAGAGTACCATTGGAGGACAGTGAAGAGTGAATTATCCAATTTTTGTAAAAGTCCATATGAAGCATGACATTGTCACAATAAAGCAATTGTCCACTCTTATTGCATCTGCAATAGCCTAATTTAAATTAATTTATTCAGGAGGGAGGAGTCACTGAAATATCTTCAAGGCCACTGTGTGAATATTCTAGGATGTGTCACATAAAGTCATTTGGATCCACTCAGAGTAAAATTCTGAATGAGTGACTCCATGTGAGTTGATTAAGACATTCACTTATTTTGTTATCTGTGAAACATCTGACTTTCTAGTTCCCGAGGAAGTGGACAGAATCTTCATGATTGTTAATCCAGCCATCTGTCTTTCCTAGTTAGTTAAAGTTGTCTGAAGGGGACATATGACTGAGTTCATGTGGTGGTGAATATATCCTTGGGTGAATGTATCACTGGACCAACAGTTCTAGATCACTTTCATCCAGTCTTTAACTTTTCCATTTTAAGGAAGATTTTTGAGAAGGTGTTGAGGTTGCAACTTCAGAAGTTGCAGCTGGCCTAGAATGTGGCAATGCAGGGTGGTTACGGGTGGACCTCAGTAGGCCATGATAACAATTCTGCTACATGAGCTGCACTGGTTATCAATGAACTGGGTGCAACTCAAAATGCTGGTTGTAATCTATAAAACCATTCCCCGCATAGGGTCTGATTATTATGTGACTGACTGTCCTTTTCCCATTGTTTCTGCCCATATATAAGTATTAGTGGAATAGACATGCTCCAGGCCTCTGCTTGTATGTATATATGTAGGTAGTCCTTGACTTTATGATCACAACTGAGGCCCAAACTCTAATCCAGCAGTTAAGGAGAGGGAACCTCTGATATTTATTTACAGGGAGTCCTCGGTTAATGACCACAAGTGAGCTACAAATTTCCCTTGCTGAGCAATACAGTTGTTAAGTGAGTTTTGCCCCATTTTATGACCTTTCTTGCCATCGGTGTTAAGTGAATCAATGTATTTATTATGTTAATGTCACAGTTGTAAAGTGAGTCTGGCTTCCCCCATTGACTTCCCCCACCAAAGGTGATCCCATGACCCTGGGACACTTGATCGCATGGCCAGTGTGAAAAACAGTTACAAGTCACTTTTTTCCAGCACCATTGTAACTTCAGTCACTAAACAAATGGTTGTAAGTTGAGGACTACCTGTAAATACCTATTATCTGCCCTGGAGGGATGTTTTATTAAAGATCTAGCTCCTGAGTTTTCATCTTCTTTGGGCTTTTTACTCAAATCAACATTGTTTCAATTTGTATGCTGCCCAGGATCATTACTAATGTAATTTATAAACATAAATAGTTATAAATATAGGTTGAATACAGTTACACTGCCATTTAGATACGGATAACTATTGATCACATAATCCAATTGCCAATATCACCTGATGCTCTAGAGAATACAGCATTTCTCTGCTATTGAAATTTGCTGGCATACTTTGATGACTGAGCCCTGACTTACCTTGGTATTTAATGTCACTTTTTGCAATAGTGAGGTTTTTTTGCCCCTACTTCCTCTCTGTTGGCTGATAAGGCTGAGTGGCACTTCCAAGAAGTTTATTAAGGACGAGCATTCTTTGGTTCATCATAACACCATCTAACAGAGCCTCAGCTATTTTTGGACACTGATGATGATACAAAGCGAGCCAGTTTGATCTAATGCAGTGTTTCTCAACCTTGACAATTTTAAGGCATGTGGACTTCAACTCCCAGAATTCCACAGCCAGCTTTGCTGGCTGTGGAATTCTGGGAGTTGAAGTCCACATGCCTTAAAATTGTCAAAGTTGAGAAACAGTGATCTAGTGGTTAAGGCACCAGACTTGAGACCAGGAGATGGTGAGATCTAGTCCCATTTTAGGCATGGAAGCAGGGATATTTGAGCCGGTCATTCTCTCTTGGCCCACAATGTCAGGTTCAAGCGACAAGCCAGTCGATCAATTATGGTTACAACCAATGAATTAACCCTTAGTGGATATTTTTTTAAAAAGCAGGAAAACTTGCAGGAAACACATTAAGAAGGAAACTGTAATATGTGCGAAATATTTGTCTGAATTATCAGAAAAAGCAAAGAAATCAGGAAACCATTGTAGGGCAGAAAACAGGGCATATTATGCTGGATAGCCAGTAGAAGATGACAGATAAATATTTGGTGATCACCTAAATGCATCTTAGTAACAAGCAAATCTCACTGCAGAGCTTTTTTGTGGTTCTCCTTTGTAGAACAGCAATAGTGAATAATGGAAGGAGCCATTTTTCTGCTAGTTTAGTATTACTGTAGTTGGCCTATCAATGAAACTTGTAGGTTCCTTGAAGGGGACTTAAATTTAAGCAATATTCGAAGATTTCCACGGAAAGCCATGGAGGACATTGTATAGGTGTGCTACAAACTCATAAAATTATTTGGTTCTATATTCTGCGTGTCTGTGAAGATTTTCAGTCATCCAGGTCATGGTTGTCCCAAAGGCGCTTTTTCAAAAGGCAACCATACTTTGCTTTTCCGTGAAGGCGTTTCTCTTCTCATCCAAGAAGCTTTAGTCAAAACTGAAGAAGCTTCTTGAACAAGGAGCGAAATGTCTTCAAGGAAAAACTAAGCCCAGTTGCCTTCTGCTCTGTGTAATTTATGGACATTTTAATATTTAAAGAACAAAACTGCCTTTCTTGATTAAGGGCAAGTGGTTTGAAATAAGTGTAAGCTGACCGAGGCTGAAGTAAGTAGGTGTTCCTTGTTTTTAGTTTTGAAAGAAAAGTTAAGATGCAGAGGAACGACTGCACGGCGGAGGGTTGATTTAGAACGCTTCCATCTGAGGATACTGACAGATAATCTGTATCCGAGGGTAGATTCCAAAAATAAAGCAGAGAGCAATTCCATTATTTCATGCCTGGACTGTGACAGATTTCAGTAGAGAGGAAAGGAAAAAGTGCCCGTCTTGCTTTGTACAGCTGCGTCAAAGCTGTACGAAGTGGTAGCAGTGTGTATGTTATAATGGGACAGGGTGCACGGAGGGAGTCATAGTTCAGAGGCAGAATAAATGTACAATTTCCCCATTTCAATCTGTACCACATTGTTTCATCTTGGTGCCGCTAGTTGTGTAGGGATTATAGTATGCTCGATTGTGGGACCTAGCTGGATCTAGATTTTGGGATCTAGTATACTGGATACTTGGATTGTAGTCTCATTGAATATGGAGGGCATTAAGTTGGAGCGGCTTGCTCCATCATCTGCTGATTACAGGTTCCTGAGTATAAGGGCTGAGAAATATCTGGTTGCTTCTTATTGGATTAAACCGTGTGGCCTTAATGGATTCTAGTATATGCAGGGTATATGGAGCAATAGCCAAACTTTGAATCAGAGGAAGTTGCCTTCCAAGAAATGGTAAATAATGGTAAATGTGAACTAAGGCAATGGTTCTCAATCTGTGATCTGCGGACCCCTAGGGGGCCACAATGTCCTCACAGGGGGTCCACGAAAGCTTGAAGAAATGTTATGTTAAGTCTTGGAGGTCTGTGGCCGGTCTGTGGCCAAAAAGTGTATTTAAAGAGGGTTGTGGTAAAGAAAAGGTTGAGAACCACTGAACTAAGGGATTTGTGTAGGAAGTCAGAGAGATGACCTTGGAGAAGGAATTCAAAAGCCTTCAGGTGCAGAAGGAATATGTTATGTTTAGAGAGACAGGAGAGTGTTATAAAGTCTCAGACATAACACACACACACACACACACACACACACAAATGTCCTGGAACACAAGGGGAAGGAAGGGGAGAGATGGGCAGGCTTGCAAGATTCTCTTACTAAGGTCTATCCCAATAAAATATAGCTCTAGTCCTGTGGAGTCTGTTTTCTGATCTAGTCTCAGTCGAAGGGCTAACTATTTAATTGTTACTGACTAAGAGAAAAGGGACAAGAGGAAAGGCTGAAGGGATCTGGGGTACAATAGGTCAGAACAGTTTATCCACTGGGCAGGATGGCAATTTTCCATACATTGAAGCTCCAGGGCTCAATTACAAGAGTCTTTGCCAAGTTTTTTTTTGAACTTTGATCAACAATGTCCAGCTGTTGCAAGCTGCTCTTGCCAGAAAATCAGGAACTGCAAGGTCCCCATCCCACCCCCTGTAATTTAAAATATAAAACTCTTGAAATAGCACATTGAAATGCACAAAGCCTCAACACAAACCACCTTGTTGCTGAATGCAATCCTACCATGTCTTGAAATGAGAATGGTCTGCCGAGGTTTCCATCCCAGTTCCTATCCCCAAAGATACATCTAAGCCTTCCCACTGAAACTAATGAGATTTCTTGCAGTTTAATATAAGGTGTACATGAAATGCCTCCGCTCATTTTAGAACCACAGGTCCTAGCGTGAAATCAAGCTTCCCAACTACTTAGTAAATAAAGGCGATGATCACAAAATATGCACCTTTGCTTAATCTGATTAGTGAAATAAAATGTGCATGCCTGAATGTGGGGTTTATGTTTGAATTTGCTTTAGAGATGACGAAGAGAAGAAAAAATCCCCTTCTGATGGTACTGATGAGAAGGATAATGGAAAGTCTGTCAGTCGCATCGGCAATTCCAATAACCCCTTCCTGGACATTCCTCATGATCCCAATGCTGCTGTGTACAAAACCGGATTCCTGGCACGTAAAATCCATGCTGATATGGATGGAAAGAAGAGTGAGTGCTTTTCAGGGGAGCTGCTTTTTCCCAAAAAGAGAGAGAGAGAGAGAGAGAGAGAGAGAGAGAGAGAGAGAGAGAGAGAGAGAGAGAGAGAGAGAGAGGGAAGTAGTAAATACAGAAGCTTGAATATGTGCAATTGTATATGCATGTTCACTTGCTATTGCAAATGTAAATAAAAGGTGCTACTAGAAGAGTATCTGGGAATCTGGCAGCCCAGAGGGAAAAGCTAAGAAAATGCTTTGTGCAAATGTTTAGGAAGGTTAAGGAGAGAAACAGCTCCAGCAACCCATCTTGAGAATTGCTCCAAGAGATGGAAGGGGAATTAGCACACAGCTGCAATCTTCTTTCCCCTTTGCCAAGCTTTGCTATTCCCCTCCAGTCATTTCACTTTGCCACAGATATGCGGGAAGACTTCTCTGTGATGGAGGTCAAAGGATGAGATGGCTCTCTTGCTTAACCTCTTCTTAGTTCAAGCCCAGGAGAGCCAGTTTGGTGCAGTGGTTAAGGCAGGCCGTCCCCAACCTTTCTGGCTTAGCGGAGTGGTGGACGGGAGGGGGGGGGAGAAGAGAGGATGGTTCCATGAAAGCGGCTGGCATGCGCCCTTGCACACACAAGTGGAGCTGCATGTGTGGTCCAATTCCAAATGGGCCATGGCCCAGGGGTTGGGGACCCCTGATTTAGGGCATTTGGCTTGAAACCAGAAGTTCCAGTTCTCTCCTTAGGCAAAAGCCAGCTGAGTGACCTTGGCCATTCTTCCTTCTCAGTCCTAGGAAGGAGGCAATGGCAAACCACTTCTGAAATCTTGCTGAGAAAACTGGGACTGGACCAAGAGCCAATTCTTCCTCCCCCCCTCTCCCACCCTCCCAAAAAACAAGTCCTGAAATAGGCTGAAAAGTCTTTCCAGTGTTTTCATTTCTTACATGTTTCAATTCACTGCCAGCACTTGAGGTGTTCCTTTTGTTGCAGGCAGCTCCAAGGAATAATAGGGCTGGTAAATACAGAAAAAGAGGAGAGAAAAAAAGAATATTAAGAATTTTTCTTTCTGGAAAGGACAAATATCAAGTCCCTATTATGCACTGCTGCTTCTTTGGACTACCCTTCTCCTACAATACTCTTTTTTTAAAAAAAAAAACTTTGTTATGATTTTTAATAATATTTTCTTGCTTTTTTCTTCATTTTTGGCTATCTCTTTTTATAATCTCCTTTTTTCTATTGTTTTTTTTAATCAAAAATTAGTTTTTAGAAGAAAGGGGGGGCTGAGGAGGGTTTCACAACCAAAAGAACACATTATTTATATTAGAGCTACCATATTTTAAACAGAATTTGTTTTTGTGTGTGTGTGTGTTGCTTTCCTAGCTCCACGAGGAAAGAGAGGATGGAAAACCTTTTATGCTGTCCTTAAAGGAACTGTACTTTATTTGCAGAAGGTAAGACTTTGTTTCTTTCAGCTCTTCTTGGTTAAAAGGCAGAAGCCTTTTTGTTTGCTTTGTTGAGTGATGAATGCACCATGACCACAAGACAAGTCAGGATAATAAGGTCTATCTGACCAACCATCTCACCCCAATGGGACTAGCCCACCACACTCATTCCAGCAGAAGCGGCCCATTTGGCATCCCATCTGTCAAAGAATTTTAGCTGGTAGTGTTCAGGAGAAGACCCTTTTCTGCTGTGGCCTCTGATTTCTGGAATATTCTCCTGTGAAGATGAGGTCTGGCCCCACACTCCTGGCCTTCTGGAAGAACCGGAAAAACTTGGCTCTGCCAACTGACCTGGGGCCACATTGGGGTGCACTAACTTGGGGATGGCTGATGAGGTAGAGAGAAGATCCCCACCTTCAGACCAACCATCATTTTGGGTTTTAGCTTTGCTGTTTGTTTTTTTCCAATTTTATTTGTTTTATAATACTTTTTTACTTTTTATCTTATTGTAAAGATAAATAACCCGGAGTTGTTATACCAGTGAGAGGGGCAGGATAGAAATTTAATAAATAAATAAATAAATTTTGGATATTAATGAATTGCTTTGGGCTGTTTCAAGAGCATACATAATTTGGATTTTTTTTTTCCCCTTCGTAAAGCCCGAAGCAGAATACATTTCCTCTTCCAAACTTAGGAGTTATATATTCTGTCATCATATTGGGGAAATGTGCAGTTTTTCATAGCTTAGAAAAGCAGAGATAGTGGAAGTTACACTCTCCATAATTCATCTTCTCTTGCTTCCTCGAAACACTCAAAATACTATATGTTTCTCTACTGAGGTGATGTTGTGCAACGATCTGTCACTTATCTACTTGTGGATTGGTTGATCTTAATAAGGTTACCTTGATTGTACGTGTTCTGCATCTTGTGTTCCTTAAGGTCACTACAGGAATAATCACCAAATAGACTTTTCCAAGCTTTATCCTTCCATGTTATTTATTAAGGCAGCAATTGGAAACAATTGAACAGATAGTTTGAGGTCCTTCAGGTATTTTGGGTTACCATTAACAATACTACTAGAAATGATTAGAGTTGGTCTAAATTGTCAGAACACTGCCTTCTTATAGACATTTACATGAAAGCCAGTCTTATAAGGATGACATAGCCTTTCTGATCATCTTCAAAACACTATTTCTCTAATAATTGGTTGAATAAAGGGGCAAAGTTTATATTAGATGGGCAAGGTTTATATTAGAATGGTTTCTTTGCTGTTTTTTCAAGAGCAAAACCAACCATAAGTATTATAAAAACTCTCAGACAAACTACTTCTACTTTGTTAACAACAGCATCCTTTTCATGGGAATTTTAGAATTATAGATCTGTGAGAGGTCCTACATTTCTATCATTATAACATCTCATTCAATAATAGTTCCAGGATTCTCTAAAATTACAACATTTAAACTGGTATTAATCTGAAAAAAAGATTCTGTTTGTATGTATGTACAGATATAAAGATGATGGTTGAAAATAAAAAAAATAGTTTTATGAACAAATGCCAAATGTTTCTGTTCTGAAGAAAATTTATAAAGACTAATGTAGAGATGGAAGTATATAGGAAATATCTCTTCATTTTAGAAGATAATCCTGTTGTGTTTATAAATTAAAAATTACCAGATGATATTAATCTTGTTCTTTACTTTTTTATTCCAGTGTTCACAGCAATGACATCCTTTTTTTTAAGAGACAGGGAGTGTGGGCTATGAATTATGTTGCTGATGTTATGTCTTACCTAATTCCAAAGTCAAGCATTGCAAATGCTGTTTTTCAAATACCGCAGTTTTTTTTAAAAAGTATTTTTTTTTTTTTTTTGCTGTTAAGCTTGATTTATTTTTAACAGAGCTCTTTAAGGGCATGTGAAACTTTGAAAAAAAATCACCTAGAATTTTAAAAGATGTCAGATTTTTCTCATGCTTCCTCAATTGTTGTTTGACTTCTTTATTCTTCTTGAAAAACAGCTACACTTTATAAATTGGTTACTTTTATTTTTATTTATATAATATATTTATATTAATGGTAATCTATCTTTAAATAGGGTTTCTGGCCATGGACAATGAACTAGGAAACAGCCTTTCCTAGCATTTATGCTTCCTGTTTCAGACAATATGGGGAATGGTAGAATCTGCCAAGTGTGACTGAGATTTCATTAGGATGATATTTGCCTTAGGAAGAGGTGCTGTATAGAAGCAGTGATTTTAAAAACAAATTGGTTGTCAATAGCAGATTCTTAGATAATGTCTTCATGGTACAATTGTCATCTCTTACCTGCAGACAGTTTCCACTGTTGTACAAAATGTTTATATTTGAATGTTTCTGCTTCTGTAGTTCTCTCCTTGAAACCGATTTTATCAACTGTTGATTCAAGGATTCCCGAATTCACATATCAAGTCACTTGTCAATGTCTTCCACTAGAGCTCGGGGACAATTGAGGGAAGTCCCCTTCACACTGTGCTAGCATTGCCAGGCATACTACTTTTCACAGCAGCTTTTGAGGGATACTGCCTACAGTACTCCAAGTAGTACAGTGTTTATGAGTAATAGATTAAATTTTTGAGAATGGTCCTCAGAAAAAACTGTTTCTTTCTTTCTTTTTTTAAGTATAGGAAGACTGGTGTCCATCTCACTTTCCTTAAATTCTGTTGAACCTGAAACTTAATGTGGATTTTTTTTTCCTTTATGGAGAAATATGGTTTTTAAAAAGTGGATGGCTTCTAAACACATTTGTGTTACATTAGTGTTATTAAAGAGTGAAACATTAACATAAGATTAAATTTACATTCTTTAATTGAAACAATTACATTTACATTCTTTAATTGAAACAATTAAAACACCTAAGATGTGAAGTTTTATTATAGCATAGATAACCTAAGAGGACTCATAAAATAGCAACTTGTATTTCTCCTCCCAGTAACAGAAGCTTATTTAGCTATAGATTTCTTTGATAATAATATAGAAAAATCTCTCATTAGCAAACTTATCTAGCTACAACTCTGCTTACAATATAATATATCAACAAGAATATTGCATTGTCCTGAATTTGCCATGTGACCTTGGTTCCACTTGCTTCTGGATGCTTTCTTCATTCTAAACTTTTTAAAATAGTATGAGTGATATCTAATGCTCTCCCCTTAGAATTTAAAGTCAAAAGATTATTAATTGAAAAACAATGATTCTAATATGCCATTCTTCCTGGAAGAAAATATCTTGCTGAAGAGAAAAATGTGTTGAAGAAAAGGATACAAAATGGTCTTCAGATGCCATATGGAATGTCACAAAGTTTGCTTTTAAATTCAGTTTTAACCTGGGAAAAATCAGAAAATGGAGAAGCTGGAAAAAGAAAGGAGGACAAAACAGCTTTATAATTGGTCATTAGAAATGTTTTTAAAATCACCACAGAGAGAGAGATGGTATGAGTGAAGCCAACAGTGAACATGGAGCAAACATTTGGGTGAACCAACCTAAAAATGGGGGAATTGAGGAATGGAAAGGCTCTTAAATGGATTGATTAAATACAACTTACCATTGTGCACTAGATTCTGCAACCTGCTTGTCAGACAAGGAATGGCTTGGCCCCTTGCTTGTTGGAACACACCATCTGTCTTCCTTCCATTTTTCAATTCTAGAAATTTCAAATGGCATAGGAGAAAAATGTAAAACAGGACAAGAATATGCATTTCTTCAGTAGCATAGCTCAGAAATGGAAGAAACACAGAGATACACAAGATAGGCAACGTATCAAAAAGCTGGCTTGCGGGTGGTTTGGGGAGGGTTGGGGGAGGCTTGTTTTGTTTTGTTTAATCCTGTTCTTTTTTGTCGTTGTATTGTTGTTTTTTGTAAAAACTTTTAAAAATTTTTCAATAAAAAAAAAAGCTGGCTTGCAATATTCTATTCTATTTGCCCAGCATTCCTTCACTAGTGTATATAAACAGTCTTGCTTATCTAGGAAACTAATAATAGCCTTGATTCTTAATGATTGGAACCTTTCCATGGAAATAGCTACAATGAATGGGAAGGATAGAAGTAAACCATGGCATCCAATTTAGATTATAGTGAGTAAAGCAGGTGTATGTTCAGGCCAGTTTCTTTCCGTCAGAGTGATGTTAGTGAGGATGTACTTGGGAATATTAGTATTCCTTGTAAAAACTAATTCCATTGATCTAAGTCAGGGTCCCCCAAAGTGGTTAAAATTGACCCCCAAAAGTCAATGGGATTATCCAAAAGATTGATAAATGGTTGGAGGTCAATATATTATAGAAAGTTGTTTGGGATCAATTAATCTTTGGGTCTCCACACCAATCCCTAATCCTGAAGATGAGGTAGCTAGCGGTGAGACAGTATTACCCAGGATTGGTCGGTCAGCCACCAGTGAGAGCAGCCTTGAATTCTCTCGTCATCGTTGTTATAATTCATATCACTGTTTAGTTATAGTAATACGGTACTTATAAGTTATTTTCATATAATGTTTCTGGCTTGATGAAGAATATGAAATTTCATGAAGGGGTCAACAAGCTGAATAGCTTTGGGACCAATGTTTTTTTAATGAAAACTCACACCATTGAAATGCCATGCAATAAGGTTTGTGGAAAGCTGTGTGTGAGGGACAGGTTTGGGAACTTTTCAGCCTGTCAGATTTTTCTGAACTAGAGTTTTGCTAGCCAAATAGCTAATGATACATGATGCTAGATGATGTTATATAGCATAATTTGGAGAAACACCGGTCCCCATTCCTGTTTACCATCTTATATGTGATCAATCTGAAATCCCCTTTGTAGGAGAGTCAATATGTTACAGATCTGTAGTTAATGGTCTCTGAGTTTCAGTGCCAAACCAATTAAATATTTAGAACTCCCATTTATTCTGTTCGATAGTGAAGGTTAATATGAAGGGTACAATGGGAGAAGATTGGATTTAAAATTAATCTTGGCCTACACATTGTGCACACATTGAAAGAACTTCTAAAACCTATTTCCCTTAACTGTTTTGTCAAGTTAAATTCTTTATATGGAATTTCATAGATAAGATCAGAGTTGCTAAACATTAATCATTGCTACAGTTTGACTTTCTGATATCAAGATGTATACTTGCATATATACATATACATATGTAAAAGCACACACATACACACAAAAGTATAGGGTCATCTTGTGTCATTGGAACTAATGGGAGAATCTCACATGCATTTGTTATATTTTGAGAAAAGGATGGCATTATCTATTGAAACTTAACTTACCTTATTGTTTTTATAATCAGTGCTTTCAATATGAAGTGCAGTGCAATGCACATTTAATTAAATTCTGCTGCCAAAATAAAATATGTACTTAGGAAAGTCAGGATCAGCAAATATTATTACTTTAGCCTAATGAAGTCTTTAGGAAAAATTCAAATAATTTTTCCTTTTACAAATATTTCCTGTTCCTTGTAATTTTTTAAAATTATTGCATACCTAGGTTTTTTTTCTAGGTTGATAGGTTCATGGCCCCTGTGGCTTCCTTCCTCTCTCATATGGAGTAGCATTAAGTATGATGGATCATCTGAGCCATCTTAGTAGCTACTATTTATATTTGAATAGAGCCAATGCAAATGGCTACTAATTATATTTGAACAGAACCATTCATTGCACATCTTAGTAAGAACAATACCCTCCAGCGTGTGAAACTTGCGTTCAGTATTATTTAGTGTAGATGCTCTGTTGACAACTTCTCCCCTGTGCAGTCTATTTTATTTTATAATATTTTCGTATATGGGAAGAGAAAAATAAAAAGAAACTACTTGGCGAAAAGCAAGCTGAGAACCTCAGTGGCAGCCTTAAGTTGTTTAAGTTGGCTTGCAAAACACTATGAAATATAAAAAAAATTATTAAAAAGCCAATAATTTATTACCTCCCTTGTGAACACCTATAGGCTCAGGTTCACTCTCTCTTCTTAGCAAGATGAAATGTAATAATAATAAAAAAAACAGTAGTGGACTTCATAGAGTAATAGTAATCAGTTTTGAATTTTTGAGGTACCGTGTATGCTGGCGTATAAGGCAACCTGGCGTATAAGACAACCCCTGTCTTCGGCGCCGAGTCGCATGCCTAGAAAGTCGTCTTATACGCCGAAAACTACCAGTATTTCCAGTATATAAGACGACTCGGCGTATAAGACGACCCCCGACTTCGGCGCCGATTTTAACGCTTGCGAAAGTCGTCTTATACGCCGGAATATATGGTAATAGTTTTTTGTTTCCCCCCCAAAAAAACAGCCTTTTACCTTCTGTATGTGTTGGATTATAAGAGCCATGGGTTGCACAAACTGGTGATAATAGGACTTCGAGTTTCACACATTTGGAAGATACAGTACTTAATATGTCTAAATCAACATTTCTCAGTCTTGGTAACTTTAACATGGATGAGCTTCAGCATCAGAATTCTCCAGCCAGCATGCAGTCCATACATTTTAAAGGTGCTAGTGATGAAAAAGACTGATCTAGACAATGCTCCAGAGATCAGATCAATGACATATTTCTGTAATGTGGTTTGTCCCTTGTATGACACATTCTTATATACTGTACGTACAGGTAAAATTTGGGAGAAGGATGTACCAAATCCATAAAAGAGCTGAAACATTACAATGTGGATTAGCTCAATTATTTGGGGGAAGGGAGAGACTTGGAATTGATTTTCATATCCATCCAAATGTACTATCATCCTTTGATTAAAATGTGATGGAATTTATAGCTTCAGGCCCAGGATTCAACTCTAGGGGCAATACCTTGTTTCAGAGAATGATACAGCGACCCTCCATATATATAATACAATATGAAATGCATTTTGCAGGAACTTCTGGTAGAAGCACAAAAAAAAAAAAAAATGCAGGGAGCAAAATGTTGATCCTTTTCTCAATTGTGCTCCATGCTGTGCTCCTATTCTGTAGTATCCTCTGGCAGTCCTTGAAAATGGAGCCTGTGTCTTCATCTCAAAAGCTCCTGCCCTCCGGTCTGCATTTTGATCACAAGATTTGGCTGAGTAATCCCCGGAATAGGGATTTTTCATTATTCCTTGGGTGTATGAAATATTCTTCATCTTGCCAAATGGAAGATGAAAAATGGAATGATATCTCTTTTGTCTGTCTGAAAATTTAGAGCAAATGTTGGCACTGATACTTAACTGCATTCAAAATGGTTTTTGTTTTGTGCGTAAAAGAGACACGCATACATTTTCTGGTTTGTTTGTTTGTCTTTTTGTTTGTTTAGCATAATCAGATGCCTGCTTGCTTTGAAATAGTCCCCCTACATTCAGTGAGAATTCAGGATAAATGTGTATAGAATTTCTAAGGCTTGTTCAGCAAAATCTTAGGCAGTAGTCGCAATTCAGAAATCGTGTTACAGCTTCCGTAGTTTTATCCTAAGTATGAGAAAGCATTCTGTTTCTAGGAACCAAGTTGCTTTGCTTCCCACTCAAGGAATGCCTGCACTGCTATCTTTTCGAACCTGCTACTCTGTTCTCCTCATTCATAGGGAATACAATAACCAGAATTCCCAACCATTTGGATAGCCATCCTTCTTTTCTGTTGACTTCTATTAGAACCAAAAGTTTTTCTTCCCTTCTCCAAAACCCCATTCTAAATACAAATGAAGTGTCAGTTACTAGTATTAGCACAGGACTGGGAGGTAAGAAGATAAAGGAATCCCTTCAGATTTTACTCTCCTAGTCGTTGCCAACTATAGGAGGCAGTGCTCATCTCTGTTTCAAGGCCATTGAGGCAGCACTGTTCAGAAGACATTCCCACAGTCATGTGGCCAGCATGACGTCATGGAGCACTTTATCTTCCCACTGAAGTGGTACCTATTTATCTACTCACATTTGCATGCTTTTTGAACTGCTAGGTGGGCAGGAACTAGAGCGAGGGCGGGAGGTCACCCCATCACATGGCGCTTGAGACTCAAACCTGGGCTGCTGGCTTTCCAGCTGACAAACGCAGGTGTCTTAACCACTGAGCCACCACGCCACCTTAGTACAAGATTGCTTTTGCTAAAATCCTCAACTGTTCAAAAAGAGCATCAGTATTACTGTCGAACATAGTTTATTTGCAAGCTTAAAGTTCCAGATAACTTCATGATCAGATATGAAAGTGATAGTCCTCCAGTACTATTCCTGGTTCTGTAAAAGAGGCGTGAAAAAGCTTAGGGCAAAAAGAAGTTGTACCTTTCACATTTGTTTTTCCCTCTGTACAGTGGCTAAAAGCTCAGGCACCTGTCCTCGGTTGCCTTGGCGGCATTTCTGGCTTGCCCCATAACTGCTAATGGGCATCACTCTACCTGGCCGACAGGGGCTCATTTACTTGATTTGGTAGACTTATTTCCAGCCCTTTTAAAAGCTTTTCTCCTACTTGCTTTGACTTCTAACTTACCACCCTCTCTAGATAGTTAGTACATGATTCAAATCCATCACTCAAACCTGGGGGGAATTTTTATTTATCTGGTTACAAATTTTTGGCTGTGGACTGTTCTACAGTGGATTTGCCATGGTTCAATGCTATGTTGAAATGGATTTAATCAACAGCTGACCTGTAACAACTACACTGAAGACTTTGGGTTAATTAGAGCAGCTTTTCATATATCAATGCTGATTTGGAATTCTACTGCACATTTTCTATGCCATTTCGTGGCATTATTTTTATTTTTATTTTTGCTCAGAGTTCTCCATGACATTTTATCTTAATGGTCTTTTTGTAATTGAAGATGTCAGCTGTACAGAACATTCACCAGGTAGATGTAAAGGAGAAAAATTGCAATGGCAAAATGAGGGGGATGCTGGCTTTGTTTCTACACAAAAGCCCTGTGCTCTGTACTTCTAGGATATTTCTTAAACTCATCTGAAGGTTTTAGAAGTGGGAGTGTATCAACCAGTGTGCTATGGTGGTTAAATGTTGATTAATGTCATTCAACCACAGAAAGCGATTGGGTAACTTTGAGCCACTCACTCTTACCTTTGGAAAAATTGGGAAAAATATATGTATCTCACTTTGAGCACTAAGAGGAATGCTTGGAGGGAAGGGAAGGAAAGGAAAGTAGGTTTTTTTTTAATTTTTCCAACTTTTACCATTTATTGGAACCAGTGAAGTATGGAGGTTAAGGCAGTGGAGGAGGAGTGGAGAGATTTGAATTCTAAATCCACCTTCAACCATGGAAACTCATTGAGTGATTGTGCCAGTTGCTCTTGGTCAACCCAACCTACCTCACCTGCTGTTATGTTGTATATAGTATGTTTAGGTGTGTGTCATGTATGTGTTTCACTTTGAGAGCGGGCAACTAAATTTCATTTTCGATGTGTGCCATTGTGCCCACATTTAAAAAAATGACAATAAAGGTTATCTTGCAGGGACAAATAGGAAGAAGCACCATATATGCTATTTAGAGCTCCTGTTCAAAAAGGGGGATATAAATCTAATAAAAACTTCGCTCAACAGATTTCCATATTAATTTATAATTTAATGGAAAGAGTAAACTTTTGTTTTCATATCTATAACTTAGATGTATTGGTGTTTTGAATCATTTTTTTCTCTGCAAGATGTATTCTTCTGTGCACCCACGTGGGTATATAGTAGGCTTTTCACTTCAGATATGTTTAATAAGAGTGAATGGGGGTAATTTCATATCGCAATGCAAGATAAGTTACTTTCTCACCCATCCCTCATTTGCAGTAAACATGTATAGGATCGTAACAACATGGTCTTGCCTTTGTCACTTCTGGTGGTTGTTTACAAAGCAATTTGAGTTCTTGCCTGCTGTTTGATTGCAGCCAGGATTTAAAAAAAACATGCAAAAAATAAATCTACCCTTTTAATTTCTGCAGGACGAATACAAACCAGAGAAGGCTTTATCAGAGGATGACCTTAAGAATGCTGTCAGCGTTCACCATGCGCTAGCATCAAAGGCAACCGACTATGAGAAGAAGCCAAATGTTCTGAAACTGAAGACAGCTGACTGGAGAGTTTTGCTTTTTCAAGCTCAGTAGGTTCCAGTTTGGTTTCTTGCATGGTGTGGTTCATGAAAAAAAAAAAAAAAATCTTAGAAACATTGGGTCCTCTTCAAGTTTGTTTTTCCCCCTCTCCCTTTTTTTCAAACTATATTTTTCAGTTCTGAGTATAAAAGACTGCAGGCTCCCATAAGTAAATACTGAAGCTGTTTGAGGTCCATCCTTTGCCTATAAAATCTTGCTAGAGGTTTCCAGTGTTAGTCAGGCAACCCAAGTAGCAGAATTATTCAGTAGTTGCAAAAACTGTCTTGGCCTTAAATCTGTGTTATAGGTCTGCTATAATATATACAGGGGTGGGGAAGAAAAAGCACACCTTAGCATATGTGGTAATATATAACATGCAGCTTTTAAGCCTTAACCATCAAAGTCAAGGTCAGGACAAGCTGTTCAAAGTAATAGCTAAAAAAAATGAATCCTTTTAGTCATTTCAACTTTAGAGGAAAAAACTACAAAAGAGACATGCACGTGGCTTTTGTAACAGCTGCAATGCAGATAATTTTTTTCTATTGTGTAGAGCCAGGGTTTAGACTTAAGTCAAAGCTGTAGGGGTGTGTTTTGCAGATCACTGAAATGCATCAAAACGTTCAGGGAAGGCTGATCTAGACCCTTATCCACCTTACTAGCGGAGAAACTAGAAATGTAAATAATATTAAATTTAAATTTGGGGTTAGGGCAGGGGTAGGTAACCTTGGCTCTTTTATGACTCGTGGACTTCAACTCCCAGAATTCCTGAGCCAGCCATGCTGAGAGGAAAGGGAAAGGTTTCCAAGCTGAGTCATGCTGGCTCAGGAATTCTGGGAGTTGAAGTCCACGAGTCATAAAAAGAGCCAAAGTTGCCTAACACTGGGTTAGGGGCTAATGATAAAATTTAATTTGTTGTAATGGTTACTTCTGCTGGAAAGAAGAAAGGGAGTGGCAATGTCCCTAGATCACTTAAGTGGACTTTAGAGAATATTTGTAGTTCAGGGCTGAAATGAGGAGTGTGTAGTGGTCTATGAGCTTGGTTGTTTTCTTGCAGATGTTTCATTACTCAAACCAAGTAATAACATCAGTGCACTGATGATGTTACCTAGTTTGGGTCATGGAATGTCTGCAAGAAAACAACCAAAGTCAGAGAGCACCACATACCCCTCATAAGTGGACTGTGATGTCATTAATTAGAAGCCTAGGTTAACAGAATAACAGAGTTGGAAGGGACCTTGGAGGTCTTCTAGTCCAACCCCTGCTCAGCAGGAAACCCTATCCCATTTCAGACAAATGGTTGTCCAATCTCGTCTTTAAAACTTTCAGTGTTTCAGGGTCATTCAATGAACTGTAGGAATGACTCCAGAAGAGTGTTTGGAGGGTATGATAAAAAAAAAAGTCAAATTGGCAGCTGTGATAGTGTGATCAAAATTATTCCTGAGCATATGAAAATCAGGCAGAGTTTTAATCAGCCCTTGATGGCCACCATCTTGATGTTTTTTAACCATACCCTGCAGACACTCTGCCTTGGTTGACTCAAACTTAAGTTAAGATTATTACTCTGTTCTGAAGCTTAACAGGAAAGCACTCTTTACAGGAAGTCCTCATTTAGCAACTGCCTTGTTTAGTGATCATTTGCAGTTGCAGCGGTGACGAAAGAGTAATTTAACAACTAGTACTCACATTCATGACCTTTGTATGTCTATAAAGCAAATGAAAGCTGAAGTAAGGTCAAAAAATTGAGATGTTTCTCTTCAGCAATTGCTTTGCTCAACCATCAAGTTGCTGGTTCCAGTTGTGGCTGCTAAACAAAGATTATATGCATTATGCAAGAAAGAGACTGTTGAACAAAAGATGGAAGAAAGGAAGAAAAATATGGAGATGAAGCACAGATGAATGGAATTTTCCTAAATGTGGCTTACACTCAGGGACAAATCCTGAGTTGTTGCAAGAGAAACTTATTCTGATGCAAGCATATATAAGAGTGGCCTAAACTAGCCATTCTTTCTATGCCAGTGCAGATATTGAAGAGAATGTGCAAGTCTTATGCCTGAGGCCAGCCAGAGTCACTGATTAATCTGTCTCTCTTCCACAGGAGCCCTGAAGAAATGGAGTCCTGGATCAATAAGATCAATTCTGTAGCGGCCGTTTTTTCTGCCCCACCATTTCCAGCTGCAATTGGATCCCAGAAGAAATTTAGCCGCCCTCTCTTACCTGCCTCCACCACCAAATTATCTCAGGTAATTGTTGTTTGTTTGTTTCCCCCTCTCCCCCTCTCCTTACAGCTTGCACAAACAGGGCTTCCAGTATTATTCTCCCTTGCAATCATTCTCAAATAATTGTATGCATATGGGCACTTGATTCATTAGTCACGATGCCAAAAGTAGTATGGAGGCTGGCTATGTGATTTCCAAGTCAACTGTGAACATAGCTGTTCTTTCTAGGCTGGCAGAATGTGGAAATGGGCAACAACAGTAGCAGCCAACAGAGTGATTTCTCCTTTGACCCATGATATGTTTACAAGTTAGGTACCAGTAGTCCTTCTGTTACGACTCTTATGGAGCCTGCCCATCATGGTTGCAACTCGTGATAGTCATAAATCAGGTCACCTAAGTGACTGACCTGATTTTATAATCTTTTTGTATTGGTTGTGGTCATAAAGCTAACCAAGGGCTTGCTATCGACAAAACCGAAATGATCATATAACTGTGGGACACGGTAAATGACCATAAATGCAGCCCGAATGCTCAGTGTCCGAAGTGCAGTCATGCAATCATTTAGGAGATGGGGAATGTTCAAACTTTGAATCTAGATTATAAGTATTTGCAGGATTCTTTTTTTTTTTTCACCATGTACATTTGAACTAGACTCTGATGTTTCTCTGTGTCATGTATGTGTGTGTATGTCGGTATATGAATAATGGTATTTTTTGAGAGCTGAATGCAACAAAATTTCATTTTAATGTATGCTGACTAGTGTTCATTTAAAGTGACAATAAAGATTCTATTCTATTCTACTCTACTCTACTCTATCAAGGGAGGCCTCTTGTAAATGTGAACAGTCACTAAGCAACTGGTTGTAAATTAAGGACCACCTGTACTGATCTAGGTCACATGATGGATGGATCTTTCTAAGTTTTGTTTAGAAAATTCTTGTTAATTTAATTAAAATCCTTGTAATAGTTGAATTGCTGATTTAAGAACCAGGGATAGTTGAGTTCTGGATTTAGGAACTGAACACTCCTAAAGCAATAGAAATGCTTTTTAAAATTATTTTACTAAATGCACTAGAGGTTCATTCTAATTTAAGCCATGTAATTACCTCTGCAGGATGACCAGCTAAAATCCCACGAGAGCAAACTGAAGCAAGTCTCTACTGAACTAGCTGAACATCGTTCCTACCCACCTGATAAGAAACTTAAGGGCAAGGAGATTGAAGACTACAAGTTGAAAGACCATTATTTGGAATTTGAGGTATACTGTGGTCAACTAAGACTGGGCACTAATTTAAAGATAGTCATTGTAGAGATCATAGAACTTCAGCAAATGAGTAACGAGACTTTATATCTGCTTAAAGTTTTTAACTGTAATTAAAATGGAGGGAAGATTGCCACATGTTTTAATCAAAAAGGTCTAAATGGGAGAAAACTATCCTGTTGATGTCTATGTATTACTAAGACTCTCATATCTGTTCCATTGTTTGTAATCTTCAGTTGGGCAAAACAGTGCATCATAGGACAACATTTTTGAATCAATTTACCTTAAATGGGTTAACTTTACAGAATACAATTAAAATCTAGGACCTATGACTTTCATGAGATTAAAATTTGGCAAAATTGTGACTACTTCATTGCTGCTATGCAACTGCATTCCACTGCAGTTACTTGATTGTCATTCCCAATGCTCCAAGCCAGCTTCCTACAAAGAAAGTCAGAGGGGAAACCAGCAGGAAGTTAGAAGTTGCTCCCATTCCCACTGATTTTTTGCACACCAGTGATCATTCTGTTTTTCTTTTTAAGTAAGCAAATACCTTTATAATGATGACCCAGCAGAGCACAGGTTGTCTAGTAAAGCATAAATGTAGAATGGTGGACCGGATGTGTATTTGCTTTGTTTGAACTAGGCCAGGGGTAGGCAACCTTGGCTCAGGGATTCCTGGCTCAGGAATTCTGGGAGCTGAAGTCCACAAGTTATAAAAGAGTCAAGGTTGCCTACTCCTGAACTAGGCTGTTAGTTTTTGAAGAATCAGTCTATAATAATTTAGGAAGACAGTGATATTCTCATGTTACTCTTGCCTTTTTAATTCTGCTTCTTTGTCTTCATTTGACACTGGCATTTCCTCCATTCTTTATAGGGTTAACCTATGCAGGAAGTTTCCTCTCTTAGTCATTTGAATTACAAGGAACTACCTATATGCCACTAGGGATGGAACAACAGTAATGGATGCCATTTCTGGATGGCAGTGACTGACTACTATAAGGAATAGGGTTTAAGTTCTGGAGTTGAGCTAAATTATAGGCAGTGCTATTCTACACTTTTCTAGAGCCATGGTTTTCAATGTTTTAGTTCCCAACAAACCATTTATATATGGATTATATATGGATTAGCCTGTGCAGCAATTAACACACTGGGTCAGTCTTGGGTCAGTCATGTTCTTGGGTCAATCTTCCTCACAGGGTTGGTGTGGGGATAAATGAAGGGAGCCTTAAGCTCCTAAAGAAAAGGCAGAGTTAGAACGCAGTATTGCAGGCAAACTCTGCCCACAGCCTGGAGTTCAATTCTGACCGTTCAAGGTTGACTCAGCCTTCCGTTCTTCCAAGGTTAGTAAAATGAGGACCCAGATTGTTGGGGGCCATATGTTGACTCTGTAAACTGCTTAGAGAGGGCTGTAAAGCACTATGGAGTGGTATATAAGTCTAAGTGCTATTGCTATATAGACTTAATAGATAAAAAAATGAAAATTCATTAGAATATCACCTGAGAAACATTTTTAAAAGAAAGCTGCTTACTTATTTGTTTGTTTGTTTGTTAATTTAAATTTATATGCAGCCCATCTTGTATCCAAAGATTCTTTGTGACTTACAGCATAAAAACATTGAAAAACATTAAAAAACACAGTAGATCAAAACATCAACGGATTAAAAAACCATGAATACAACATGGCAAAGAAGGGAGTCAGACACACCAGGGGTGGGGTGGGGTGGGGTGGGGTGGGGTAGGGAAGATGGGGTTGAATTTTAATTAGTCAACTACTTCCAGTATGAAGTTCTCCCATTGGGTCCTCAAGCCATCTGGTAGAGCCAGGTCTTAAGGTTCTTAGGAAACATCAGGAGGGTGGGAACTAGTCTCACCTCAGTGGATAAGATGTCCCAGAAGGCGGGAGCTATAAAAAAAAGGTTAGATTAAAAATTTGGAATAGAGGGAGAAAAACTCCAAGGCTGAAGAATAGTTGCTAGATGACAGTCATCATTTGTGGCACCATTTCCTCGCTGTTCAGATCTCCAGCTTATTCATTATCTGATGAAGCATAATCAGTTCAAAATGCTATCAGCATTCACCTCACTAGTTCCGTATTGTTGAGTGACATGCTCATATAATTATTTGTCTTTTCACCATTGCTGGAAGTATAAATACTAAGCACATGACTATTTCATTTAACTGTCAAATTGATTTTTCTTGTAATCCATCTCTTCCAAGGCTTTCGAAAGCTCATCCGCAACCATTGCTTTTTCTCTTGTGTTCTTTTAAAAAAGCCTTGAAATCTTCCTGCATTTGTATAGCAATGCTTACCTGAGTCATGCTTTGAAATTACAGAAAGCCCTTCGTTGGAGAGCACAATTTTGACAATAAGCTTCCCTTTAAAGAATGTAGGGCATTTGGTAGAACTTCATCAAAATTTGTCATGATTCATTGGGAAGGTTCAGAATGCATGTCAATAAATAAGTAATCCTAGAAATTCTAGCATCTTCATTTTGCACCTTTTAAAAGCCTTTTTCTGAATTCTGATTAATCACCACTAGTTATCTGATTTAATCACGCCACCAATGAGTGAAGCTGCAGATGAAACTGCCACAATACAGAGGAGTCGTGGTTTTCTAGAGAGTGAACAGATTCAGCCATTGGCATTTTCAAAAATATGTTAAATCTTCTTTTACGCTTTGTATTTGGTGCCTGTTGGGCTCAGAAATTTGTGGCAGTGAAGTGATACATGAAAACGCAACAGTCTGCCTGGCTGAAGACCAGCAATGGCATCTTTTACAAATAATTAGAAATCCATACCATACTGAAACACATGGCATAGAGAAAAACTTAAGTTCAATCTGTAATGATTATTTAGACATCAAAATGCTAAATCATAATATTCATAATCTGCATGAAAAGATGAATACCTAGTAAATTAAACTTCTGAATTGTATAAGTAAATGTGTCTCCATTTGCCATTGCTGAATTTTCTACTTTACATAGTGATCAGGTGGGCATAAAATGAGAGGGATTCTATTGTTTTCAGAAAGCATTTCTTTTTCCAGATTAAGTTGGGATAAAGGGGGAAGTATAGGAAAGGACAAGTTGAGGCAACAATAACGATCCTTCTTATTAGTCTGCCTAAGTCTTGTGTGTAGACTGAAGATCCTTACTAAATGTAAGGAGAAAGTTGTTCCACACTCTTAAATCCACTACTTTGGACAAGATTCTTTGCCTTTCCTTTCAAAATACAAGATTCAAAATTCAAATGCTTCTCCTGAGAAAGAGCCAACACACATCCTTCGGTTTTCAGTTAGCAGGATATACTTCTGAATGCTCTTGTTACTCACTAGCTAATATTGCTCTGCTGGCTTACTTGCTAGGCATCCAATTTGTTGTGAATTATTTCCATACACATCGTAGAAGTGACACTATAGACCGAGTCTTTTCTTTCTTTTTTTCCAGAAAACCCGTTATGAAATCTACGTGTCTCTTCTCAAAGAAGGAGCAGGAAAGGAGCTGCTGAGTACCAGTGAGATTGATGGTCCTGGACTGAAGAAATGCCACTCCAGCCCTTCATTAAATCAGGAGTCTCCTGTTAGTGCCAAGGTGAAGCGTAATGTCTCTGAGAGGAAGGACTATCGACCGGAAACTCCCAGTATCAAGCAGAAAGTTACTTAAGAAAACTAAGGCAGGCTGAAGGATCACACACCGCTCTCTCTCTCTTTGATAATAACCTGTCCTTTGCGAAACAAACAAAAATTAACACATCTGCCTGAATGGGTGTTAGTGACATTTTTCAGTTGTAAATTTTGTTGTTTCTGTACAGGTTGTTGGAAATGTTTTGGCTTCTAACTTGCATTTGTCTAGTTAAGTTATCATAGAGCAATTGATCCAGTCCTCCTTTTTCTCAAAAACATTGGAATGGGACAGGAGAGATGTCATGGTATATTTATCTCTCTGTCATATGTTGGTCTTCTTTTGTTGGCTTGTAATTTTCATCTGAACTGCTGCTGCTGCTGTTCGGCCGTGGGGGAATGTCAAGACAAATGGAGCTTATCAACTTGTTAAGCCTTGTCAGCGGATAAGCTAAGATGTAAAAGAGACTGGGTACAAAAATGTTCATGTGTTGCCAAGCTCGATAACAACACGTTGTGGAAGATACGCCAGTAACTAGATTATTGAGTGATCAGTCATTGTGATAAACTTTATGAGTTACCAAGTTAATATTTAGATGAAGACCTTCAGTGAGTAGAAATGATTTCAACCGAAACAGGTCTTATTTTTTTCATGTTTCTGGATAGAAACTTTCTACCATAACCGTCTCTGTTCTATCTGCACACAATGCTACCCTAATGATTCTCAACAGCAAATAATCATATATTCGTTGTATTGATATCAGTAGCATGTAATGTTTTTGTTCAGTTGGCATTACGATCCTCCTTCAGATGTTTAAGTATTTTCAGGCACTTTATAAACTAGTTGATCGAAATCTGGTATCATTGCAGTCCCCATTTGCTAACCAACAGTTCCCCTATGCTATAGAATTACCTAACAGAGATGTCTGTCTATCCCCATACCAATATTGTATTTCCTGATTTAAAAAAAAAATATAGCCCAAGAACTCTCTCATTATTACAGTTCCTAGAGTGGTCTCATTCCCATTGCAGAGGATGGTGTTACATCTGACTCTTCCTGGGGGTGAGAAACATCTTGCAACGTAAACCAAAGAGAAAAGAAATAACCAGAATAACAGAGGATTAAGTTATAATTAGGAGCCATGGAAAAAGGCTTTCTAGGGAATAAGAAGTTTGGAAAATTGTGGAAGGGCACCTCGTTAAACCCAGAAATGGCAGCTCAAAGATAAGAACACATGCCCTAGAGGGGCATTATTTTCTAGGCGGAGTTGGTACATTTCTTTGCCCACTTTTTGAAGAGGATACATTGTGTAAAAAAAGACACATCCCCTAGGCTCTGTCAGGCTGGGAGATAAGAAAAGGACAGGGTGACACATGTGAAAGCTCTGAATTAGGATCCTAAATTTAGAATACTAAATAAAAGCTGTCAGTAGTCAGGACATTCTTTATAAGTGCAATTAAAGTATTGTTCTATTTTAGTACCGGTAACTTGTGGCTCTTTAGATGCCACAAATATTATAGTTCCCAGCATCAATCACTATTAGAAAGCTGTACCTGCTAAATAAGGTGCACATCAGAAGCTCATTAAGATAGGACTCTCTTACCACCTGTAACTAAGAAAAATTTCCTTCATTTTTCAGTCATGATTTATCATTTTATGTGATGAATACTAAATTGATATTTATGCTGCTGGATAAATTGCTAGTGCCTGCCAAAATAGAAAGATTCCCCCCCCCCCAAAAAGTGGCAAATGTTTCTGAATCCAGTATTTTTCATCAAGAGTTCAGAAAAGCCAGCAGACTGCCAGCCTTGTTGAAATGAAAAGAGGTGGCAGTAAAATGATGGGACGGATTTACATCATCTTTTTTAAAAAGTGGGAAGGAAGGGGTTGTGTTAGTTCAGTGTATGCTTTGTACTAATGGAGTACAGGGGAAAAAATGAGGCTGTAAAAAGTTTGGGAAGGAGACCTCGGTAAGGCTGGGGAGAGATACATATGAGAAATGTTAAACTTATCCCTTGAAAACAGAGAAACTACTTTTTTCTCTGCACATGTGTGAGACAGTAATACTATATTAACACTATATATGGTGTTTACATAGCTAAAGTAGACTAAGCTGAGTTATTCAAGAGCCCTTCTAGGTCGGTTGGCGGTTAGCCTCCATGACTGTTTGTTGAGTGTTACTGATGGTGTTGGCAGATTCTAGGATAGCAGGGTTTTTAGTTTTGCATTTTGGAATGACTACACTACAGCATAGTAGGAATTATCCGGTGTGGGCGATTATTCCTTTCACCCATTGCACTAAGTTCAAGTTTATTTTAATCAAACTCCGTTGTGCCGACCATAATGGCTAGTTTTGCCAATATACTGAGCCAAAGTCAAAATGAAATACCCCATGGCATAAAACAATGTGGTGAACCCATCTACACGGTGACTGACTCAATATTTCTTCATATAAACACGCACTTGAAAAAAGGATCAGTGGGGGAAAACAGTGGTTGCTCTTTGTTGCTCTTGCAGATCAACAAGCTTTATAAGATTTTGGAGTAACCCACGTGGCAGCCAGGCAACGGATTAGATATACTCCACTCATCTAGTAGAGTCAATGCCAATTAGTTACATGGACTTTTTGAGGGCTTAGTACGAGTTTGGTCAAGATTGCATACAAAGATTGGAGAGGATATTAAATTGAGCTCCTGGAGGAAAAGCAGGATATAAAACAAACAAACAAACAAACAAACAAACAAATGCATTTCCTCCAATTGCAAAACCTCTCCTCCCCCCACCCCCTCCTTAGAATATTAGGTATTTTTTTATTTGTGTGAAACTGTGGGTTGCTCCATAGTCTGGATTTGATTCAGAGATTACTCAGTCAGTTGGAAAGTAGGGAGCATGATTTAGGATAAGAGCCTTAGTACAGAAAGAAGAAACCACCACCTAGCTGGATCTCTGTGCTCAAAAGGAGAGAGATTGCAATTTTCTCCATGCACATAATGACATGTCAGAATTAACTGTCTGTATTCATGTTTCCATTTTCTCTCCCCCCCCCATCCCGTACTCCTTTCACTTTCTAAGAATCAAGCCTGTTAGGCTTAATATTAAAAGTACGGTTCTTGAAAGAGGTTTGATAACAGTTGGGCGCCTTCTGCTTTTTTTACTGGATTCTTTTGTGATGCTTCCAGAAGGCTGAAACAAACCCCAAGATGGCTATTCAAATCACACAATTAAAAGCTGGAATGAGCTTTATATGCACACTTGCTCACAATGTGCACCGTGATGACTGTTGCCTTGGGGAAATAGCAGTGCAGCCAATAATTGAAATGCTGCAATTCATGAATGTATTTGTGTCTATTTCTTTTCAGAAGCAGAGGGGCATTCAAATTATTTATTACTTCCAAGGTGCCTATGGTGGCGGCAGGCAGAGGGTGTGCTGTAAATTACCAAGAGTGCAGTCAGTTCTTCCCTGAAATAAGGGGTCAAGCAGGCTTTGGCTTTGTTACAACCTTAGTAGGTAGCTCAGTAATTTTTCACAGAGGAATAAGTCTGCTTTTACGTTACATTTACTTATAGAGCAGAACATCAGGCATTGCACTTGTGAACCTATCTGGATTTAACATAAAGCTGCCTTTTTGTTGATGTGTTGACTGCAGTCATTGATGATTAAGCTTCTCCTATATAACCACGGAGCCATGTTATGAGCCAGCTTTTACAAATAAAGAACGGTATTTTTTTTTTCTGCTCACTTGAAAACTAAATTGTAGTTACACTTACCTTGCATGGGAGATATGGGTGCACTGCTGATGTGGATATCCACATCTAGGCAAGGGCATGCATCACAATACAATAGTTGCCTATGCTCTTGTGAAATATTTATATTGATAGGTGCAGTTATAATTAGGTCTTTTGCGATTAGAAGGTTTTGGCTGGCGTTGGATAGGGACTAGGTACTTATGTTAACTTTTGCTGTATTTCTGTTTTTCTGTTTGCAAGCATTGGCACATGGGCATTCAAATTCTATATATATAAAATCCTTATGGTCAGGGTCTATGGTAAGAAGCTCCTATAGTAGTGTATGCACTCGTCTCTGGTTATATTTTTATATGTCAAAGGTTTTCCTAATATTACTTCACTTTGCCATTGAAGCTTGTGGTAAAATAGCCAAATCTCTTACAACCATATGGCTTTTTTTTTTTTTTTAAACATCCCTAGGGATCACTTTTTCAGTCCCAGGGGTTTTGAAACTTGGGTGGGTATGGATAATTGTATATGATCTAAAAATTGCTCATGAAATTCTGCAGCTCATATCAGCAATTACAATACCCTTGGGAATAGGCTTGCAGGCTAGATCCCTTGATATTTAAACTATTGCTGTGTCTGGAAGCAGCGAGAACAGCTTTCCAGAACAGAGTTGCCCTCTCTGTCTCGCATTGTGTGTCCTTTGCCAGTTTCACAATGTCTTTATTTTTAAGTCTTGCTCTTCAGTTTTGACCCACCGGATCGGTTATCACTCCAATAACTGCATTCCATAAGACAGCAGCATTGTGGCCTCCAGAGCCCCAACAAGCATAGCTGATTTTCCTTCCGGATTACAAACTTCCAAGCTGAACTCTTGTGTAGTTGATACCCAGCCCAGTTAGATTATTGTAACTTTTTAAAGTCCTTGGAGGTGTGCATCACTGAATTCAATTCAGCTAGGCTGAGATTTTAAGTCCTATTTATTGCACTGAGTCGAATGCATTTTGAAGGAGAGAAACAAGTAAGCTCTTATTTTAACAGATTGCGCCCCCCCCCCTTGGTTGCATTTGCCTGTTATTTTTCTTAGATGTGTTTTCTTTTAGACCCTTATAGTGGTATCTTGCAGTGTTTATATTATTTGAGACGTGTTTTGAGCCAGATTAGAAGTTCTTTTCAAGGGGAATCTCTGGGTGGTACATTAATTCCATTTAATTTTCATTTGTACAATATGCTCCCAGTTTTATTTTCTGCAAAGCTGCAATGCATTCACACTCTGTAACAGACTGAGATGTCTAAAAATCAGCACTTTAGTTTAAATTCTGTTTAAATTGTTTAAGGTTGCTTTATCTCAGCATATCCAAATTTTTAAAGTATAACTTTAACAGCACTGTACTGGAATTTAAAGAAATTAACAGATACAGTGGCATGTTTTAACTAAGTTCTGAATCTTTATGTTCGTAAGCAAGCCTCATCTTTCAGTTTTAGATCTCCATCTGCATATATTATGTGTCCAAAGTGTTGTGAGGATTTCTAGAAAAATATTTCAAGTATTTTTACTGTTCTGGGTATGTTTGAATGTTAAGAATTGTTATAGTTTGAACCCTGCTTTTCATTTTGAGTTTGCATTAAGGTGATCAGTATAAAATTATCTGTATGCAATGAGAAAGATCATTTGGGGAGGGGAAATCTTTTGGAGATATCACCAGGGAAATTAGGCTAAGACTATGACACAAACAATTTTTAATTTTTTCCAATTGAAAAAAAATGAAAAAAATAATTTTAACATTGGCCATTGTCTTTTCAAAATTATGGAAGTGTATTTTTTTAGAAGCAGGATAGAGATCATGCTGCTTATATTTATTACCTATAATGGGAGAATTTGAATAATTTGGCAATACTGAAATTAAAATACATCTTGCATTAGTAATGCATATCATTCCTTTTAAGTGAATTTCTCTTATGTGCTATGCAGTTATTGTGATTGAAAATATTGCAGGTTTGGCTGAACTGATTGGAATTTCTGGAAATTTTATTTATAAGCTTTAGGAAGTTTGAACTGTTAATTTATTAGAGACTAGTGTTTTTTCCTTATTGCCCATATTTAACATTGACTATGTGATTTATCAGGGGCAATCATGGTTTCTTAAATCAAGAAATTATTGGTTCCTCAATAGGTTCTTCCTGGGAAATTGGGAAAAGGTTTGTAAGGAGGTTAGTCTGCTATTCAACTGTACAGTTTTGAAAAATTTGATCAAGTATACCATATATAATTACCTAGAACTGAGTGATAAGTTTGCATGAAGGGTGGATTATATTCAGTTCTCAGTATCTTCCAGCTAAAAGGTTTTCAGATTACAAAGCTTTGGAAGGAAAAAAAAAATCCTTGAAATGTGAGGGAGCACATTTGGAAAACATATTGCAACTACGTGAGGGAATATTCTAATTCAGTCCGTGGCAGAAATTTACAACATTCACTGAGCCCAAACTATTTCTGAGTCCATTGAAAACTTCTTGCTCATCTCTGGCTTGTATAGACACAGCAATGCAACATTTTCTTTAAATAGCAATTCCTGTTATCTCCAAACCAGCAAGACATTCACCCACATTGGCTGGGGATTATAGGAATGGCAATCCCAGAAACTTGAACAGTGCCAGATCAAAGATTAGGATTAAGTGAGAAGCCTCACCTAAAATTAAATTAGAACTAAAACTCATCAAGTATATTTGAATGTAACTAGCGTATCTGTGTGTCTCAACAGACTATATGTTATTACTGTAGAGATACAGTGTGGATAAAAACCAATTTGTTTCATTCTTAACAAAGATGGAATTTATACTTGATTATTTTCTGATAAGGAGACACAGAAGAGATAATGTGGCTTCTTCCACTGGTTCCAGATGAGCTGGCCTCAGTAATAGTTGTGGCTTATATTTAAAATTTTGCTGTGATTAGTTTATCTTTCTGTCTTGAAGTGACTGAAAATATAGCAGCCATCTTTGATCAGCAGAGTTCTGCATCACCTCTTTTGCAGAGTTTTAAGAACCTTGCATATTTGTTTTCCATCTGTATCACTTGAAGAAGAAGCATGGCTGACATTTGCAACAGCTCTGAGGCTCAGTTTATATTTGTCATTTTTAACAAATTAGATTGCCTCTAGGTGAACTCTCTGCACCATTCTTCTATGATTATTTACATAATCACCTGCAGTATAGTTCTCTGTAAAATCTGATTGTGTACACATATATGATATTTGTTCTTCTTAAGAGTTTAAAGAAGCTTTACATGGTAACAAATCAGCAGAAGTAGAACATACTAGCAGAAGTAGAACATATAAATCCATCTGGCCAATGTACAAGTGCTCTAGTTTACCCCATTTCCCTGAAAGTGTAAAAGAGAATCAACAGGAAATGTGTGCTGTGTTTTTGCTTCTTTACATCTGTGGCACTTTATTTTTCCACTGGAATTAAAGAACAAAACTACTAGATCGGATGCAAGTTGCTCTATTTCTTCAAAGACCAAGTCTTGTGAAAGCTTCACTATAGAACAGAAAAGGCATCTCATTTTATTTTACCTCATGTCAGCCTGGAAGATTGGTCAAGATTTTAAGTGCAAGGAAGAGATCCTCTGTTTTTTATAATGTTGGTTCTTCTGAGACCTGTTCAAAAGAATTAAAATGGAAGACAGACCCCTTCAATATTCCCCACACTGAGAGATGGTCCACTGAAAGAGAGAGAGTTGCTTACTTCCACTGGCCTTTTGATGCTGAAACAAGGAAAATAGGGCATATCTTATAAAAGAAGGGATGAAATGGGTGATCCTAAATCAGTGTTCTTCAAACTTGGCCTCTTTGCATCATGTGGTTAAAAAACAACATACAGGTTGTTGTTGTTTTTTAAAGTTCATTGTGGCAAGTGTGAAGAAGGATTCTGGGCAGTCATTTGATTCCCTGTGATTTGAATGTGCGAGGTTCCATTCCTCCCACAGTTAGCAACAATTGGTATACCATACTTGAAGCTGAAGCTTTTCACAATTTCATATGCAGTAGCTGCCATCAAAATGATTTGTCCTTACTGCATTGGTACAAGTTTATATAATGTGATTTTTCTGGGAAATGGAAGTTGAGCAGAGGCATAATTCAAGGCAGTTATTAGAGGAAGGTAACAAAATATTGGTTGAAATTCCTTGCTCAAGACGTACCTTTAAGTTATTTCCAAGAGTAATTGCCTCTCTATGTCCCTATGTAAAACCCAAGCAACAATTGCCCTCAGACTGTAGCTTATGCTTATTTTGATTCCTTTCCCTCAAGTGGAGCCTGAATAGCAAAACCAAAACTCAAAAATGAATTACCCAAGTCTTCATTATCTAACCTATAAGCTACTCTTCCTGTAAATGTTGATGTTTCCCAACTATCCACTGGGCAATTAAACTGTTAATCAGGCTTTTCTGAAATATAGAGTGGATTATGTTCTGAAATATAGAGTGCTGAGCAAAAGCCAGAAATGAGGACCTGGGGGAAGAGGAAGGACCTTGCCTAAAAATCTTAATTACTCCCCAGGGGAACACAAAGAGGCAACCCAAACCTCCTTTCTCCATACAGTTAGCCAAAGAATCCAAAAACCTTTTGATACAGTAAATACACTCCTGTTTTTGGACTACAGCCGTGTTTCTCAACCTTGACAATTTTAAGGCATGTGGACTTCAACTCCCAGAATTCCACAGCCAGCATTGCTGGCTGTGGAATTCTGGGAGTTGAAGTCCACATGCCTTAAAATTGTCAAGGTTGAGAAACACTGGACTACAGGAAAATACATAGTTCAGTCTGAAGGGCATCAGGTTAGGATAGGCTGCCCTGTCAGTTAATCATAGAATTTCCCTTGAAATCTCCATTCCCTTTTTTTCAGGTACTGCAAAGGCAATTTCACATTAAATGAAGGCACTTAGAGAGATCCTTCACTATATGGAAGAAGGACTCTCACTTATGTGGATATTGTTTTTATATATCATTGAAATAATATTTTCAAGATTAAGTTTACATTTGTTTTAATTTTTCTGTACATACAGTAAATACATTTCCCTATTTTACCATTGTTAAGAGTTAACCCTTTACAGTCTGCGGACAATTTGCTAGAAAAGCTGTGAGATACTATACTCTCTTCTCATCTCCTTTTGTGTGTTCATATTCGTAATGATTACTATCTTTCTTTTTAATAAGTTGACATAATGTTGTTTTGGCACAACAAAGCCTAAACATTATTTTTATGTTTCTGACAATGAACAAACCAGTGAAGGATTTCACATATGTATATGATATATGTATATGTAAAAAAAAAATTAGAAAAGAAATAAACCAAATGTATTTCAACTGCTGAAGCCGATTGCCCTTATTTGGAATCACAGTTTCTTATTGCTTACAAAAATGGCAGCAGTATCTCCTGTTTTCACTTACTTTGATCATCCTCAGATGGAAAATCATGGACAATAATAAAGCCCGAACCCAGAGTTTAAACAGTAAATGAAGTCATTATTCATTTATTTATTAATATACTACATCTCCAAGTTTTTCTGTGTTCAGTACCTCGGGTGGATATCTTCGGGAAGATAAGAAATATTTTATATTTTCCCATGCAAAGTAGCTGCTAGAATCTGGTTGAAAGAGACGTTTTAGTTTTTCTGATTTCCACAATGATGGATATATCTAACGGGCCCCACTTCTTTCCAATTAATGCTGATCCTGCTTAGATTCTGGTGCAAGATATTCAAGGCTGCCAGAAGGTGTAGAAGTTTGCTTATGTCATAAAGAAAACTGAAAACAAGGATGAAGAACTGGGCAAAGTACTACAGATAATGGTGGCAAACATATATACACATGCTTGTGTGGCTGTTAAAAATCCCACACACATATTTTTTCTCTCTTTCTTTCTTTCTTTCTTTCTTTCTTTCTTTCTTTCTTTCTTTCTTTCTCTTTCTTTCCATTTATTCGTTCATTCATGCCTAATTCTTGGCTATTGACTAATCAAGCATTTTACTTATTAGACTCTCTCTCTCTCTCTCTCTCTCTCTCTCTCTCTCTCTCTCTCTCTCTCTCTCTCTCTCTCATGGAGACTTTCAGATTTCCACCATAGCTGTTGTGGAAAAGTAACCAAGACTAAAAACAGTAGGGCCGTACTCAGCATATGGTCTCAATGGAACTGCATCTACATGGAGGGAAGTGTGTAGTGGGGTGTCCCAGTACTCTGTTCTAGGCCCAGTGCTCTTCAACATTTTAATCAACGATTATATGGGAATTCATCAAATTTGCAGACAACACCAAGCTGGCAGGAATAGCCAACACTCCAGAAGACAGGCTTAAGATACAGGAGGAAAGGGACAGACTTGAACACTGGGCACTATCTAACAAAATGAAATTCAATGGTGAAAAAAGCAAGGTTCTACATTTAGGCAAGAAAAACCAAATGCACAGGTATAGTATAGGGGGTACCTTGCTCAATAGTAGCAACTGTGAGAGGGACCTCAGAGTCCTAGTGGACAATCACTTTGATATGAGCCAGCAGTGTGCTGCAGCTGCCAAAAAAGCCAACACAGTGCTAGGCTGCATTAACAGAGGGATAGAATCAAGATCATGTGAAGAGTTAATACCACTTCACAATGCCTTGGTAAGGCCACACTTGGAATACTGCATCCAGTTTTGGTCACCAGGATGTAAAAAAGATGTTGAGACTCTAGAAAGAGTACAGAGAAGAGCAATAAAGATGATTAGAGGTCTGGAGGCTAAAACATATAAGGAATGGTTGCTGGAATTGGGTATGCCTAGTCTAATGAAGAGAAGGATAAGGGGGGACATGATAGCAGTGTTCCAATATCTCAGGGGCTGCCACAAAGAAGAGGGAGTCAAGCTATTTTCCAAAGCACCTGAAGGCAGGACAAGAAGCAACAGATGGAAACTAATCAAGGAGAGAAGCAACCTAGAACTAAGAAGAAACTTCCTGACAGTTAGAACAACTAACCAGTGGAATAATCTGCTTCCAGAAGTGGTGAATGCTCCAACACTGGAAGTTTTTAAGAAGAGACTGGACAGCCATTTGTCTGAAATGGTATAGGGTTTCCTGCCTGAGCAGAGGGTTGGACTAGATGACCTCCAAGGTCCCTTCCAACTTTACTATTACTATTATTACTATTATTATTACTATTATTATTACTATTATTGTTGTTGTTATTATTATTGTTGTTGTTATTCAGTTCTGTAACATAGGGAGGACATACCAATGATGAAGTTACAGAAGGCTAACCACATGCATTGGTTTAAGCACCTATACTAGTTTAGCAAGAAGATGGAGGCAAGGAAGACAACAATGAATTATTTACAGGAAAATTCTTTACATACATGGCACTGAAGTAATATGTACTGTATTGTCAATCTGCTATGATGTCCACATTAAAAACATTTCTTAGAAAAAGCTGTTCATATCAAAAATGATTTGGGGTGTATGTGTCATGATGGAATTTAATGGACCTGAGTTGGTAACTCATAATTGAAGGTTTCCTGCAGAAAAGAATCACTCCTTTAAATCCACCAACTGATTGGGAATGAGCTATGTACCTTTCATAAAGAACAGGCAGTCTGGAGGAATAAAATACTCTATAATCCCCAAATCTTTAATAATATAAATAAATCATGTCAAAAAGGGAACATTATGTTTAAAGCATTTTTACAATGTTCCTCCAAAATGTCACCTGCCTGTTCTTTCTATTACAGTCTAAAAGTCATAACACAAAAGAAAAATGAATTGGGAGGCGGAAAAAAAAGATAAGGATCTTTATTGTCACTTTTCTGTGTATGTGTGTGTGTGTGTGTGTGTGTGTGTATATTGTCACTTTTCTGTGTATGTCTGTGTGTACACAAACACACACACACACACACACACATATATATATGTGTGTGTGTGTTGAAAAATTTCCATAAAAATACGACTCCTGGGCATGTTTATAGTATAAATAAAAATGCGAGCACCAGGAGAATATAGGTATAAAAATATACTTTACTAAAAGCTGCTGAGCTTTCATTTGGGAACTCCAAACATCATCAGGGCTAAGAAGCCAGTAAACAATGATGACTTAAATAGGTTTGGCTGACATTTGCACCCAGCTCCTGGACCGCGTCACTGGTCCCAGCCGGTCAATTTGTGTTCCAGATGTTTCTTTGTTACTCTCCTTGCATTTCCTTCTATCGTTCTTCCGGATCACTCCTTCTACCATTTTATTGCTGACACTCATCTCCTCCAAGACCCCTTTATCCTTCTTTCCTCCCATAGTATTAACTCTCATCCCATTTCCCTTTTCATTGTCCATTCTGGGGGCGTCCAATTCTCCTCTGTTGGTATTACAACCTTCTCTGGGATCACAGCCACACCCCCGCATTTCTCTCGACCACGGGGTGGCACCCTCCCTCTGCTCTACATCCTCTCCTCTCACCCCCCCCACCATCACAAGTGATATTCATACGGGCGCTACACATTTGGGCACCCATGCGCTCCTCCCTCACCCTGATGTTCTCCGTGTTCACCGCTTTCCACCGTTCCATCTGTTTATTATGCAATCGGGTGTTTACTCCACCTCTCTCTCCATCCTCCCCCCTCCGTGTCACACGCTGTTCGCTGCTGCTGCTGTGAACGGCATTCAAGTAGGCACTACGCATCCAAATCCCCATGCTCTGGATCCCTGCGCTCTCACCCCAGGGTACCATCTTCGAACAAGTTAAAGGGAAACCTATAGGCTCCCCCATTTCTAGCACTATAGCGGAAATAGTACTCCAACAGTTAGAACGCAGGGCTATGGCCTTATACCAACCCAAATTTTGGGTTTGGTATGTGGTCGACATGTTTGCAGTTGTTAAAAAACAACATGTAGCTACCTTTATGAGAACATTAAATTTGATCTCCTCTGACATTCAGTTTACAGTGGAGGAAGAAAAACAAGGCCATTTGGCCTTCCTGGACGTGTCAATATACCGCCAACCGGATGGGTCGTTACATACAGGGATGTTTCGTAAATCCACCCACACGGACAGAATACTCCACTATAGGAGCAATCACCCAGTGTCCCATAAGGCTAGCTGCATTAAAACATTGTTTAAGCGTGTGGACTCCCACTGCAGCACTGAGGAGTTTAAAAACGAAGAAAGAAAACACCTCTTCCATATCTGCCAACGCAATGGGTACCCTTTGAGGTTTATCAGACAGTATGGTACCATACCCCAGCCCCGAGATAACCAAAGGAGAGAGGAACCACCATTACAAAAAACGTGTGTCTCTCTACCATATATTAATAACGTCTCAGAAGCAACAGCCAGATTGTTGGCCCCCCATGGGATAGAAGTGGCCCACAGACCCAATCAGACATTACGGTCTAAAGTCATGTGCCCTAAGGACCCACTTCTTGCCATGGATAGATCAGCAGTAGTCTATAAAATCAATTGCAAGAACTGTGATGGCGATTATGTGGGTGAAACAGCTAAGCGTTTAAGAACTCGCCTGCATGAACATAAGCTAGCCATAAGAAGGGGCGAACAGCATTCTCAATTATGGATGCATATGGCACAACATGGCCACCAATTTGACTTTGTGAATGCTCGCATTATGTCTGAGGAGGCCACCAAAGGAAGCCGGCTACTGAAAGAGGCTTGGTATTCTAACAAAGACTCAGTCAATTGTCACATTGATTTACATCCAGCGCAACAAGCATTGAGGAAATGGGATTCCAACTACCATTCTAACCATCATAAGCAGTCTGACCGATGCTTACATGGCTGCAACCGTGACGAAGTACCTGACCTCCACCCTGAACAGGTACATGGAGCTTTGGCTAAGCCCCGACGCACCAGGAACACTTTCGTAATGCTCAATCAACGCCAACGTCATTGTGACGAACAACTGGGGGGTCCACTGTTGCCAAGCACATGTAACCACCCACCGATGGAGGACCCATGCCTTCCCCAATATCACCTTGATGGACCCCCACCCTTAAAGCACGATGACAGCAATGGAGAGTTTAGAAGATCCAGCAAGAGGATTTTGCAGCCCGACGCTGTGGAGGACGGTAACGAAGATCATGCGAAGAAAAAGGGGGGAGGAGAAGAACGAGAGAATGGCACAATCGCCCGGGCACACTGTGAAAGGGAGGGAGACAGTGTTTCATCCGGACCCACCGCAGATAAGGAGTATCTCCACCAACGACTTAGCCCCCCCCCCGGGACGAATATTCCAAAACTGTCTCGAAAATGGATACAAGAGGGGGGAGTGAGAGCACAGGGATCCAGAGCGTGGGGATTCGGATGCGTAGTGCCTACTTGAATGCCGTTCACAACGGCAGCGGCGAACAGCGTGTGACACGGAGGGGGGAGGATGGAGAGAGAGGTGGAGTAAACACCCGATTGTGTAATAAACATATGGAATGGTGGAAAGCGGTGAACACGGAGAACGATAGGGTGAGGGAGGAGCACATGGGTGCCCAAATGTGTAGCGCCCGTATGAATGTCACTTGTGATGGTGGGGGGGGGGGTGAGAGGAGAGGATGTAGAGCAGAGGGAGGGTGCCGCCCCGTGGTCGAGAGAAACGCGGGGGTGTGGCTGTGATCCCAGAGAAGGTTGTAATACCGACAGAGGAGAATTGGACGCCCCCAGAATGGACAATGAAAAGGGGAATGGGATGAGAGTTAATACTATGGGAGGAAAGAAGGATAAAGGGGTCTTGGAGGAGATGAGTGTCAGCAATAAAATGGTAGAAGGAGTGATCCGGAAGAACGATAGAAGGAAATGCAAGGAGAGTAACAAAGAAACATCTGGAACACAAATTGACCGGCCGGGACCAGTGACGCGGTCCAGGAGCTGGGTGCAAATGTCAGCCAGACCCATTTAAGTCATCATTGTTTAAGTTAACAAGATTGATACTATATGGTACCATGCTATTACAGAATCTAGTTCTTCGTTGGATATCCCAAGACACCCCAAGGCACTAATTTTAAACTTCATGGGTTCTTTAGGTTAGAAAGGAAATACATACCCTAATTTCTTTCTTTGGCTGATGTATGAGGCCAGGTTAGTCTCCACTTTGTCATGATTTTCTACCTGAGAAACAGCATCTCAGTAGCCTTTGGTCTCCTGAGAGAAAGATTACAAAAGAATCTGCTAGGTGGTTGATTAATACATTGGGAACAGGCATTGTAGGCAATTTGCAAAAGTGCCGCATTTGTTCAAGATGTTAAATAATTCAGAAAGTTGATTTTCCAAAAATATAAGTTGTTAATTATCAACACTCAGGATATATATTCCATATGTCAGATGAACATTTAGGCAATATCAAACCAATTTCAATTAAGCATATAATATTTTGTTCCATTTATACAAAAAAATTGTGAAGAAACATACTGGCAATGTTTTAATATATTTGAAAAAACTGGAATTACACTAGATTTGAAATTGCTGCTGCATGTTACATTTTTCCAAACAAAATTTAAGTCCACAAGTAATAACCTAATAGCTTATTTCTCTGGCAGAGAAGAACTACTATAATCATTGCTATTTTCACATTCAGTAGGCATGCAATAGATATGTATAAAAATGCAGAGGGAAGAGTTAAACAGTCAAGGGAACCATTTTGCACATGTATTAATCACTTAGGTTCCTTAAGTTTGGATGTAGGTCTCATCCATCTGTTTGACATTAATGCCATAAAAATATCTAGGTTAGCTTTCTATGGTCACAATGATGCTAATCTTATTTCAGCTACATGGAGCTAATTATACACAAATACATTTAGCCCTAAAGGGTGATGCAAAATTCCACCCGCCAGCCCATTAATTGTGGCTAGAATGGTTTGCATTTTTAAAAATTATCCCTGCCTGTTCCTTGCAAAATCTATAAGCAGCTCACAAAACAATAATCGAAACTCTCAGAGTCTGAGAAGGCTGCAACAGCAAATAAAAGAGAAATTACACAGAACAAAAACAGAATTAAATAGAATATAATTAGAATTCCAACACATTCCAGAATAGAATGAGATAGAAAGGAACCAAGAGATTAAAGAGAGAAAAAACAAAAAGCAGACTTTTAAAGTGGCAAACTTGGGATATTTAGATTGCATTCATTCAGTTGCCTCAGAGCAAGCCATTCAAGGCCTGAGTGGGATTAATTTTTGAAAAGATGGCTTTAGCAAATGTCTTTAGGGCTGATACAAAAGTGGCCATTCAAAAATAAAAGGCTGTTGAAGAGGGAGATGTAATAGTAACTGCTGGTGCTGAAAAAACAGTTTGTTGATTAATAATATGAAAAATGAGTTATGTGGAGTTGCTATTCGTGCAATTTTCTTTTAGGCCTGAGCAGAGGAAAAACAGGCAATGGATGCCCTTTCTGTCCAGTCATTTTGAACATTATAACGAACAGCCTCAAGCACTTGAATATCACCAAACATTTAACATCAAGTTGTCTCCAAACTTCGGTTGGGTGCAGTTGGGTTCAGTCTCATCCGATCCTTTGCTACAATAAAGAACAGATTTATCTATCATGCCATACATTTTGGATCATATTGCAAAGAATCTGGATAGCTTGAAGTCAAGGTAGATGGATCAATAGCTTTAATAATAGTGTGAAAATTATAGCTTTTCTCTTCCAACGCAGCCTCTTAATGATAACCATCAAGGCTTGGTTTTTGTTATCATCATCGTCATCATCATCATTGTCATTGTCACTCTCTCCTTGCCAGACTTCTGCTTACAGAGAGGGTACTTTTAAAGTAACCAGCTACAATCCAGACATCGTGTTTCTTTTTTAATAATGTTGGCACAGTGAAATATGAGGCTCTCGTTGAAGCCATTCCCCAATGTGTAGATAAAATAACAAAACTGCCAATTAGATTCTTGCAAACATAGCCCTGATTTTAGGCAAATTGGCTTGGGCTGTAAACGATCCCCAAATATTACCCTTCACATGAATGCTAATGTCAAACTATTAACTCTTGTTTTCTCTCTGCGTCCACCAACAGCTCCAAGAAGTGTTTTTCTGCTGATTCTTTTAATCATTGCAGTTGCTCAGAATACATTACACATACACGGAATGAAAAGAAGTATCAGAGTTGCAGCATCATACTGAAACCAGGGTGTGTGTGTGTGTGTGTGTGTGTGTGTGTGAGAGAGAGAGAGAGAGAGAGAGAGAGAGAGAGAGAGAGAGAGAGAGAGAGAAAGAGAGAGAGAGAGAGAGAGAGAGAGTGTGAGGCGCCTTCATTGTTTCATGCTTCCTCTTTGCCTGTGTAAATTTCTACATTTCTTTAAGAAACACAGCGTGTTCTGCCTTTCAAGGCAATCACTTCCCAATCATGGCTTTTAAAACTAGAAAAATAATTTAAATATAATTAAACTCAGATAAAGACCAGCACAGCTAAATGCTACTATGCATAATACAGTACATGAAAAATGATGATACGCGGATGGAATGGTTCACAAGTATTGGTCCACCAGCAAATCTTTGTGGGAGCAGTTTCCCAGTCCAGGAGGAGAGAGGAGGGTTGGAAGGTGTACATAACCTTAACTTTTCGTTAAGCTAGTCTGTGACCGCAATAACATTTGATTTGATTTGATTTCATTTCATTTAACTTTCTGATTTCTCTGTGTGCTCAGCTGCCTTTGTGGTATTTGCATGTCCAAAAAGAAGAGCAGCCAAAGACTTTGCAAGTATGTTTTGTGAATACAACAAGATTTTAGAAGGCAAAAGACAGCCAAGCATGGAAGATGCATAGAGGTCACATGTCTGGACACGCACACACAAACACACACACACACACACACACACACAGCAATCTTTTAGTCACTGTTCTACACAGGTAATCCCTATTTTAGGGCTCAAGAGACAATTTTCAGGATGCATGCCTATAGAGATTCCCCAATCCATTATCAGAGAAAAGGCTTTCATGGATTACCTCAAATCTGATCCTTTACTGCTGCCCATCATTTCCAGAACACAAAAGAAACAGGAAGATTCATCTACAGATGAACCCTCTGGTACATTAAAATGGTAGAGAATGTACTATTGTATATAAATAACCCGGGCTTTCCCTCCTTTCTATAACATTTGGTGTAGTTGTGAAGGTGCGGGCCTGGAAACCAGGCAACCATGAGTTCTAGGCCTGCCTTAATCAGGTGTGACTTGGGGACCCTTACTCTCTCTTGGCCCATTCCAATTTCCAGGGTTATCATAGTGGGGCAAATAGGAGGCAGGATATTAGTGTGATTGCCACTTTGAGTTATATGTAAAAAGAAGCACAATAAAAATTGTTACAATATTTATTTTAATAGCTAGAACAGTAAAAAGAATAACGGGCCAGAACTCGCAGTAGTATTTGATTGGTTGGAGAATACAGGCTCCTGCATGAGGCAATCTACGTTTTGACTGATTGCTGGGTGTAAAGAGGGAGTTTCCCTTTTTCCCGCCTTTTTCTTCTGTGTGGTCTGTATGTTGTTCTGTGATTTTACCTGATGATTTATCTCATGATGTAGCGATGTGCCTGATTATCCTGTTTGCTGTAAATATAAATGCAAAATATATTTATTTATATAAAACTACAAGTTCGTGTCAGTGTCTCTGATTCCGTTTGGACACTGGCTGCGCAATTTCCTGACAAAAATATAATAATACAGGTCCTTGGGAAGGACTTGATAGGTCCTTGCAATGTCATGTGATGTGTCGCGACATATTGCGACTTTTTTTCCATTGCTGGCAATGGGGTGGGTGCAGTTTCATCATGATGCATCCGGCCCGTGGGCCGGCACTTTGACACTCCTGCGATAAGTGGATAAAAATGCCAAAACCAGTCTGAACATCTGGCTGACTGTGTGTGACGAACCATATAATTTGTCAGTTGTTTCTCCAAGCACATTCCTGAGAAACATGGCAATGCCCAGTACACACTTGCCAATGTAGATTGGCTTTATTTACACATTGTTTGAAAGGGTCACAGAAGTAATCATGACAGAACAGAGGTAAAGAAAATACCATGCAATTTTCTGTGAATTCATGAAAGAATGTGGACACCATATTGTTACCGCCCTGCTGCTGCCATGGTATTTCATGGCTGCCAAAGGGGAAGGTGAGACCCCCTGACATTGTTTAAGCCAGACTTTCCATTTTATTTTAAAAAAAAACCATTAGATTTGCTTTCTAGCAAATATAATAGTGTGAATGAAGATGCTCCTGGAGCCTTGCTCAAAAAGTTATTTGCCATCTTTGAAAGAAGTTGGCATGCTCAAGTCAGCTCAAAGGAAACTTCCTTCCCACTACTAAATATCAGCAGTGAGATCAGTTTTACCTTGCTGTTCTTGGGGAAATAACACCCATCTAATCCCAACTGTCTCAAGTGAGTTAGGAACATGTTTGCTGGATCCAAAGAGTAAAACAAATGTTGTGCTCTACATTTGATTAAAAAGAAAGAAGAGTGGGAGGCAACTGAGCGCAACATGAGATCAGCTGAAAGGAAAAAGAAGCAAATGATGCTTTCTCTGAAGCAATGCAAGCTATCCTGTTCTTTCCTAGGGCAGGAGCTTGGGATAATTATCAGCAGACCTGGGGCTGCAGAAATAAAAAACAGCAATTCAGAAGCCTTGCTGAGAAAAGGGAGGGAAAAAAATCTAATTTGTCTTATTTCTTAATGCTTCATGGTGGTTGCTTTCCCAATTCCCCTATCATTGACAGAATGGTGAAATTAGCCGGATGCAAATCATTAATCACTTCTGGTATAATCAATTTCAATCCTAAAGATTATGTTGATTTCTAAAGAAAAAATGAGTAGAAAGGACTCTTATCTGAATTACATTTCTATCCTTTTAGATACCGTGTTTTAAAAAAGAAATTCTGAATGTTTAAATTGGAAAAGTGCTCGACATGGCAGGGGAGAATTATACAGTGAGATTTGTCAAGTGATTTCATAAGCATTCGGTCAAGTTTCTGGCACAATCATGCCTTATTCAGTCATTGAATAATTGAATCATCAGTTGTTGAACTGAATTTGTTAATCTCAGTTAATAGAATAGAATAGAATAGAATAGAATAGAATAGAATAGAATAGAATAGAATAGAATAGAATAGAATAGAGCTGGAAGGGACCTTGGAGTCTTCTAGTCCAGCCCTCGGCTCAAGCAGGAGACCCTATACCATTTCAGACAAGTGACTGTCTAGTCTCTTGTTAAAAACCTCCAGTGATGGAGTGCCCACAATTTCTGGGGGCAAGCTGTTCTACTGGTTAATTGTCCTCACTGTTAGGAAGTTTCTCCTTAATTCCAGGTTGCTTCTTTCTTTGGTCAGTTTCCAACCCCTCTGGTGCTTTGGAGAATAATTTGATGCTCTCTTCTTTGTGGCAGCTCCTCAAATACTGGAATACAGTTTTTATACCATAAACTTTCATCCCTCATCCTATATCCAATGCATTTGTCTACTCTGTCCATATGGTCTGTGAGTTCCTTTCAAATGATTGCTGCAATTAGGGACCAAATATACACCGACATAATTTTTGCTATGGTCCTAATTGAGCTTCTGCATTGTTCTCTAGTTCATTGAAAACAACTCGAAGGGTTACACAATAGTGCAGTTTGGAGGCTTCATGGTTTATGGAGGTATGTGCAAAGGTAACAGTCAACGAGAGCCTTTTCTTCTCCCTCCCAAACTCCCAATGACTTCACCTATGAGTATGAGTCGCTGGACTACACCTAAGCTTCAACTATAAGAGGAACAACCAAAAGGAACTCTTGGGTATGGATATTCTAAGAGATGTATGGAATAAAGAAGTAAGACTGTAATGTTACTTTGCTTGATTCTGGTAGTTAGCCTGTGCAAGGATTTGGTGAAAGTAAATGTTATGAGATATGAAACTAGGGTAAAGACAAAGGGACCAGAGATTGTATATGTGTGGGAAAGCAGAAGAAGAGAAGGTTGCAGGTAAGAAAGAAGATAATGTCTGGTTCAGCAAACTAGTATGGGAAAAGGGGGGGGGGTACAGAATTCAGATACCAAAGCAGCTGAAAGTTGAATTGAGCAGCAGAACCAAGCAGCCATGCCAATTCCTGCAGTTCTGTTAACAACCAACAGCCAATCTGCAGCTGATAAGAAATCTTTCCCCTCTTGGCCAAAGACAAGAGAGCCAGGGCTGTGCTAAAGTCCCTACAGGGGTTCAGGATGGACAGCAGCCAGTCTTTATCTGAAAATACTGAAATGCCAGCCAATAACAAAACCAGCCAAAATTAAGATGGCTAAAGGACTTCCCCTCCCAAAATCCACAGCTGAGAGGGCAGGCGAGTCTAGCGCTAATTAACCTTTCTGCTTTATACATGGGTAGGCAATTCAAGATGAGGGAAAGAGAAAAAGGAGTTTATGAAAAGTTATAATAACTACAGAATAGACACATAGCACATATAGAAATAGGTACATTCATTTTTAAATACAATGATAAGCATTTTAAATATGTAGATATCATAAATCTTGTTTAAGAGTTATTTTTGTATAATAAAAATCTCCATTGTAACAAAGGAAATTAAAAAAATACACCTTTTTTCCGTGCTCTGAACCATTCTCCCAAAAGAATCCATCATAAGATCCTTTCTTTACACGTAATCTATAGGGATTCTCATTTGCTAAGCCAGTCTGTTGCTCCTTCCACTTAGGAGCCTAAGCTTGGACCATTGGAATTACATTGACCATTTTTATAGATAGATGGCCCAGAGTAGGTGTGATGAGAAGTAAGGCATTTTACAATCATCTTCTAAATCTCTGAAAAACTTTCCACCAGCTTTCTCGAACTGGTATCTAAGGGGCAGCCACTATTCTCCAAAGCACCTGAATGCAAGACAAGAAGAAATGGATGGAAATTAATCAAGGAGAGAGCCAACCTAGAACTAAGGAGAAATTTCATGACAGTTAGAACAATTAATCACTGGAATGACTTGCCTCCAGAAGTTGTGGGTGCTCCAACTCTGGAGGCTTTTAAGAAGAGATTGGACAACCATTTGTCTGAGGGTTTCTTGCTTGAGCAGGGGTTGGACTACAACAGGGGTCCCCAACCCCCCATCCGTGGACTGGCACCGGGCCATGGCATGCCAGAAATCGGGCCACGCAAACAAGGAAGGCCCATCCGTGCAAGGCAGGCAGTACATGAAACTACGCCCCCTCTGGTCCGCAGACAAACCTCTGTCCATGGAACTGGTCCCTAGTGCTCAAAAGGCCGGGGACCTCTGGACTAGAAGACCTACAGAGTCCCTTCCAACTCTGTTATTTTGTTATTCTGTTATTCTGGTATGTTTCTGATGATCTGAGATCAACTCCTGTAACTCCAACCAGCATTACATATTCTTTTTTATAGTGTTGTGGTACTCTGGATCCAATAAATATTTTGTATCAGCAATAAGAACTCATTAAGATTATTGAAATAAAATGAAATCATCCAGGAAGAAGACTAAAACTGATTCACAGAGGGCCTAAGAGCAATTCTTAGAGTCATCCCTGTAAAGATAGCTACTGGTTTTAGAAGTTGGTAATTTACTTTGCAATATGATAGCTTTCTGTTGTTTTTAATAAAGGGGGTCTTAAAGAATAAAAGAAATCAGTTGCAGGTATAGAAGAAATTGAGAGCCAGCTTGGTCTAGTGGTTAAGGTAACAGGCTAGAACCTAGAAGACTATGAGTTTTAGTCCCATCTTAGCCATGAAAGTCAGCTAGATGATCTTGGGCCAGTCACTCTCTCTCAGCCCATGACATCAGGCTTGGACAACAAGTTAGTTGATGAATTCCTATTGCAACCAATGGATCACCTGTGGGAAAATACAGAGGTACAGAATTGAGTAAATGTCCAGGTCTAGACATTATGCTGACTGCAGGCTCCACCTTAGATACTCTTTGTCCCGCTTGAAGATTAAGGCCTGATCTTTGAAAAGCGAAAGGTCCAGCTTTTCCCCAGGATTGAAATAGCATTAGGTTTCATAGCTACATTTAAAGGGCTAATTTCGGTTCTTAGAAGAAAATTGAAATAGTTACTGAAGCAAATGTTGAGGAGACAAGGTCTGGATCCGACACTGTTATAACGAAAGGCAGCCCCAAAGGTCTAACTATGCCGTCTCCCTGGGATAACCTTGGCGAGTTACTTCAGCCGCCGCTGCCGAGATGCCAATGGCCTGTGAAGGTACTGTAATAAGCTTTCTTGCTGCAGGGGCTAAAAAAATGTGTATCAGGACGAGGAAGTGAAGCAGAAAATCATGGGAAGGAAGATTAAAAAACCCAACCATTTTAAAGTGGAGGAATGATGACAAGCAACTATGTTTCCAGAAAGAGCATGATACTTGGGTGCATAGCTTCTTCCATTGACCCCAATGCCAAGCTAGTCAGTGCTAAACATTCTTTTCCAAGGATACCAAGAATTTGTCCCTTGAATGCTTAGATCAGGGAAATGGCTGGGGAATTCTGGAAGTTGAAATCTACAAGTGCCAGGTTTGGACATCTCTGCTTTAGATCAATGGGATGGAGGTAGGTAGAGATAACAAAATCCTGTATGATATTTCTATTCTATGATACTCAGCCAGAGCATGTATTTAGATATTAAGCTTAAGATATGGAGGCCTTATGTTTAGTACTAGTATTTAACAATTAACAATTTGGATATTGTATTGTTTACTAATATTAACTTGTTTATATTATGTTTATTTTTAATTTGTTTATACTTATGTTAAAGGGGAGTTAAAGCGCATTATGGACTTGATTATTTATACAGTTAGTTAATGTTAGTTAGAGTTTGATTATTATATTTGTAACCCTGTACTCAGCTCTGGGAAGTAGGGGAAGGGGGTTAGGGTGGGTGGGTTTTCGGGTGTATACTGTAATTTTTATAAAACTTTTCAATTAAAAAAAAAGGCATGGAGGCCAAAAAATGGAAAGGATTCTTAGAAGCTCATGTATCTCATATTAATTATTTAATGATGTGTATGTAAGAGGAAGAGGTTTTTGTCAGCAAATGGCAATATACTGGGAGAAAAGGATGGTAGCTAGGTGATTTAACACAACAACTTCCATCTCTGAGTAGAATAATACCCACGATTATTGAGGAATGTGACTGTAGAACCTCAGCAGCAGAACTCTGTATGCAGAATTGGATCTTCAGGAGGAATCCCAAAAGATTGTTTGCATAAATGAGTGCCCCTGCTGGAGTTGTGGTTCTTGAGCCATCTCAACTTCAGTTAGATTCCACTTTCAGCAGCTCTTCCTGTCTCAGGGGGATCAAAAATTATTCAGAGCAGGGGAAGGTGATTGTGTTGGAAAAGGAACTGGAACAACAACTATTTTTAGTGCTCAGTCAGGCTGAAAAAGCCTGTTGTGATTTCTTGCAATCCACACAAGTTTAGTCTACCTCTTTGTGCAGGCAAAGCTGAATTGAAATGATGCTAGAAACTGTCATGGGCACTAAATAAAAGGATGTATTTGCTGTACTGTAACCTTATTAGGCAGGCAGCTACGTACATAGCAGCCGAAACAAAAAGTACATATGGCCAGATTAAGTACAGATTCATTCATTATACAATACACACTTTTCATCTTATATAGTAAGGAAAATCCATACTTGCAAATAATGCCAAAACAGAACTGCATGCATGAATGGGTGGGTAGAGAGATGGATAGGTGCGTGATTGATAAATACATAGATTTTTTTTTTTTTAAAAACAAATTTCTCAATTTATGGTTGCATGATCTTACAGAGAAAATTTATCAACAGCAGAGGTAAGCCAAAGGTGTTCAGCAAAGGCAAAGGAAGAATTTAAAAAACTGCCTCAAACACTACCATTGATGGTTCCAAGTGCTAGAATGAATTCTAAAAATTCATTGAATGACCTTGAGAATTCCTCAGAGTCTTCCAAGATTTTTTACTGGCCCTTTATGTGAGTGGAGGTGGGGTGAGGACCACAACATGGGTTGGAATTGTTTTGTTTTTTTGAGGGGGGAAGAGAGTTTGTTTAATCTGGATATGTCTGTTTCATGAATTAATAGTTTCTTTGTTTCCCATCAGAAATGGGAATTATATATTCAGTTTTCAACAGTCTTGCTGAGAAAGATTTCTACAGGTTACAAAATGTAGTATCAGAGGCTGCATCTGGTTCCATAACCACAAGTTGCTCTCCTCTGTGCTAGATGTAGGGTGTTTTTTTTATATTAACAGTACATCAGCATTCTTCAAATAGCTATCCTTCAGAAGTCCAGACTTCAACATTCAGAATTCTCAGCAATGGCCATGTCAGCCAGGAAGTCCATTTAAAAGGCACCATGGTTAGGAAAGTCTACACTTTAAGGCCAAGTAAATGACCTTCTTAAAAACAGAGTAAGATTCGTAAGGTGGATATTTTCTTCTGAAAACAGTGCCAACATTGTTTATACGGCCCTTGCCTGACTGTGCAGGTCTAGAAAGATGAAGTTTCCAAATAAACAACAGCAAATATACATATTTTGACCAAGAGTTTCCTGAAGAAATCTTTCCCTCTCTTGAGGAAGATGTTTGAGTATTGTCCTGCTCACAGTTTTTTTGCTGCTGTAGGTTGTAGATCATGAGAGTGCCAAAGATGTCCCTCACTTGAGGTATCGTTTGGTGGATAGCTGACCCTGTGAACATTCTCCAACATTCCCACAATTCACTGTAGAATGTTGTGGGGGGTGGGATATATTTTTATAGGTCTAATGTTAGTCACGGTACCACACAGAGCCCATGCTTTCTACACATAAAGCAGTAGGTTTGATGCTGTACAGAGATGCCTCTTCTGACCTGACACAAGGCAACTGTTTGTTGTCATTATGGTTTAATGGGCCAAATGGGATCAGTTAACAGATGGAGATAATTCATTTCCTCCACTCAAGAAGAGCAGGAGCAAGGGAGAACTGTGTATATAGTAGAAGGCAGTTGGTGCTGGAGCTGGGTTTGAAAAGCCGACAGAGAGCTTGTTTTTCTAACCTCAAAGAAAAAAGGGGGGGGGATTGTGTCAAACATCGTCTTGGTGCTGAAAGGAAGCAGGAACGGTATTTTGGGGGGGGGGTGTCAGAGCTTAAAACAATGGGCAAGTGTTTGTGTGTGTCAGCCTTTGAGTCAGTCTCAACTCCTGGCAACTGCCTGGAGAAGTCCCTGAAGTTTATGTGGCAAGATTTCAGAAGTGGGTTGCCCTTGCCTTCCTCTTGCCTTTTTTGTAGGGCTGAAAGAGGGACTGGCCCAAAGTCACACAACTGCCTTCATGCCTAAAGCAGGATTAAATCTCACATCTCCCAGCTTCCAGCCTGGTACCTTAACCACCCCACCAACTGGCTCTCCAATGGACACACAAAGAGCCTCAATTCAAACTTAAGCTTAAGAACATGAAGAAAGTTCATATTCTGTTTGGTGGTATGTTGGGGGGATGATTTCCTATTAATCACTGAGTGATAAATGGATGTTTATTTCTCTGTGTCTTAATTGAACCCAAGTAGATTGCAATACATTCTTCAGCTTAACAGACTCCCAGAATGACTTATATACCACTGCTAACAATAATAGCCCCAAACAACCCTCAAACATCTGGAGCACCATGTGAACACCATCAATGCTGACAAAATCAACATCAGTTAATTGCAAAAGACTGCTTTGCTTGGAACAGCTTACACCAGGCGTGTCAAACTCTCAACTTCACGGTGACATGTGGCAACCTATCAATTTTTTCCATTACTGGCAATGGGGTGGGCGCAGTTTTGGCATGACACATCCAGACTGTGGGCCGGCAGTTTGACACCCCTGGCTTACATCCTGTGATGATACATTTAGCACCATCAAACATAGACATCTGCCCCTCCCAGTTTTTTGGGAAGGACTTGATAGGTAGATAAAAATGCAAAATCCAGCCTGAAGATCTGGCTGACTGTGTGATGAATGATAATAATAGCCCATATCATGTCCTCAGAAGAAGACATGATGAAGAAGAAGAGGAGGGGAAAGATAAGATAAATAAGGCAAACCAATTCTTAACGAGTCTTTTTTTCTATGGTTTCAAACATGCTCACTTATGAGAAGCAGTCTGTTCAGGAAGACACAGTTGACGGCAAGAACTGGTTATTGAGATTACGGTGGTCCTTTGGCTCTTCCTCAGAAGTTAGTTACTGATGGCTGCTGAAAGAAAGATGTGCTCCAGTATAACAAGGTACCAAAACAAACTGGGATTATATCCCTTAAGAGATTTATTATAAAAGAAAAGCAAACAAAAACTGTGCTGTTAAAAAAAAATGGCAGTAGGAGCCGGACTGGACAGCTTCTAGGATAGCTCAGCACCTCTTGAGTGAAGATTCAGTCAGTCAAATCTCACCAATTGATAGACAAAATCATATCCATTTTCCCCTTCAGGTTCGAGCAATATAATCTACCATAAAAGGAAGAAAATCCTTTTTCAAACAGGCCAGAGCCAAAGTTCTTCATTAGCCAGTACCAAATATCTTACATTTAACAATATTACTTAAGCCCAGATAATTTTTTAAAGTCAACACTCAAAATATGTTTTTAATTTTTTTTTAAAAAAACCAACACAGTGGAATATTGCTGCCAAGTTTGTAAATTCGCAATTTGAGGAATTAACATGCTGTGCCTAAATATCAGAATGTACATGCTTTCCTTCTTTTCTCCAAACCCAGTTTGCGCCAGGAAACCGAGGAACTATGTGACTCTTGCTGAGATAGTTGGGGTCACTGTCTCCTCTGAGAACATTGTCTTCTTAATGCTACCACTGTCATTTGGGTACATTTTTTCCCGTCTAAATTGTTTGTTATTTTAAGAATGTCGGGCTCAAAACAGCCCAGAGGTGCAGGAAGGTTATTTTCTATTTGGTCCTTCTTGGGTTGTTTGAGTTCTTTGAAGGTTCCTTGGAGGAATAGCCTTTGTTTATGAATTATGGAAGAGTTATAATATTTTGCTTGATCAGCCTAAGATCCATCTAGTCATAGTTGAAAATAGAAACTCTTCTGTATAGGTGAATCAGGAAATGAGAGAACCATTTCACTGCATTTCTTCACTGAGCCCAAACAAAGTTCACTCTATGTGCTTTAGGACTTGAAAAGCAGCTTATAATAAATAAACCCAGCTTCCATGATTTTGTCGTCCTGATAAAGTAGTGAAAACAGAATGGAGACTTCTTTGCACTGTGTGTAGTTAGAAGGTCATTAGTGTCTCAGGCCCAGTTAAATCCTAGTTTGACCAAAAAAGGACAGCAGGGAAGGAAGGAGAACTGAATTTCAGTTGCTCACCACAGCCCATGCCCACGTTGTGTTTCTCAGGCAACAGAGACACTTGAGCTGTGGGTGGCAGTTAGCAACTGCAATTGTTTCCAAGAAACCAGAAAAAAACCCACCCTGAGATTAGCTGAGATTTGTGACTATACTTAAGACAAGCTGGTGGACAAGCTGGCTGTTTGAAAAGCAACATTAAAAAAAAAATGGTGAGGCAACATTGGGAGAGTCTGATGGTCTGGAGCTGAACTGTGGTAGAGTGGTTAAAATGTTGGACTAGGAACGAAGAACGAAGTCTGGGCTTGTCCACTACCCCTCAGCTCTGGAAATTTACTAGCTGGCTTTGAAGAAGCCGCTTTCTCTCAGCCCAACCTATCTCACAGGGTGTTTTGGGTCTATGATGCCTTGAGTTCCTGAAGGAAAGCTGGGATGGGATTCAAACAAACAAACAAACAAACGAACAAACAAACAAACAAACATTCTGGTGAAAGGAACCTTTGGGGCAGGGTGAGTCCCTCTTTGTCATCCTTGTAAAGCCTGGCATCTTTTTTTTTTATTGAAAGTTTTTAAATTTTACAAAACAAATCCCTTCCCCAAACCCCCATCCTCCCGTACCCTCCCCCATCTTCCCCAAACCTCCCATACCCTCCCTCAACCTTCCCAGAGCTGAGTACAGGCTTAATTAAAATTTTCAAAGAAAATAAAAAATAGAAAAAAACTTAGAACACATATAAATCCTAAACAAATCTAAATACCTTAAATTAAACAAATTATCTTCTCTAAAACATAATAGTTGCAAACATTAAACACACATTATAATATACTTTAAACATTTTCTAGTATTGTACTTATATTATTATCCATCATTCTATATAGAATCCCCAAAACACAAATTTAAACATTACTTTCTTTAAATATCCATACCTACAATATAAGATCTAATCTCCCTCTTTCTTTACTCTAGAGCACAAAAATAAGCATATAAACATTCATTATACCGTTAAGACTGGATACTCTTTTGAATAGTTAAACCAAATACTTATATTTAAACTTCTTATCTAAAATTTTCATTCAGTCTCCATAATCTTCTCTCCTATCAAGAAAAGAAAAAACTTAAAAAACATATAAATCCTAAACAAATCTAAATACATTTAATTAAACAAATTAGCTTCTCTAAAAAATAATAATAATAATAGATCCCATAAACATAACTTAAAACATTAAAATTCCCTTATACCTGTTTAAATCTTTACCAATAACAAATTCCTCCACAGTAAACACATTCCTTCTCTTATCCATAAACCTCTTAAAGGTAATTCCAAAAAGTTTGTAAATCTTAATTCTCCCGCAGTCTCAATAGTCTTCTAAATACTTAAACTAAATACTTAAACTTAAACTTCTTATCTAAAATTTTCATTCGATCTCCATAATCTTCTCTTCAATAGCCAGTTCCATCCACTGTAAACACAATCCTTATCAGTCTCTCTTGTCCATAAATCTCTAAAGAAGTACTTTAAAATCTGCCCTTAAAGGTAGCTCCAAAAAATTTGTAAATCCTGGTTCTCCCACAAACTCAGGAACCAATACTTGTGAGGCTTCCTTAACTTCCTTCTTCTGTTGGTCTTTCTCTTTACGTTTATATGTTGCACAAGTTGTCCTCTGCTCTTTCATCTCGACTTGTTGAGGCCCCTCAAACTGAAATTTCCCATTTTTAATTAATATAGGCTCTTCACACTGCAATTCTGCCCTTAAAGGTTGCTCCAAAGAGTTTATAAATCCTACTTCTCCCGCAGATTCAGGAACCAATACTTGTGAAACTTCCTTGACCTTCTTCTGTTGATCCTTTTCTTTACAATTGTATGTTACACCGGTTGTCTTCTGCTCCTCCATCTCTACTTGTTGAGGCCCCTCAAACTGAAGTTTCCCAATTTTCATAAGTGTAAGCACTTCAGATTGCAATTCTGCCTTTTTATCTTCCAAAGCTTTAAACGTGATAGGTGGCGATGAACATACCCCCAGGACCGAAGTATAAAAGTCTTTTGCTTTAGAAACAGTATTAAGACTATAACATATCCCCAGGTAATTCACCACCATTCCAGTCGGAACATCCCATCTAAACAAAATTTGTCTCTTTTTAAGTTCGTCTGCTAAAAAAGCAAACTCCTTTCTTCTTCTTAAAATTTTAGATGGGATCTCCTTTAAAATTATAACATTTTGTGAAGCAATTTGAAACCTCTTCTTATAAAAAGCTTGTATAATTTCATTGCGCAGGGATCTTTTCCCAAAGTAAATTACCACATCTCTTGGCAAATTCTTTTGCTCTGCCACCACAGAGTTAACTCTAAATGTCTGTTCAATTTCACTAAGTATTTCCTCTTTTTCTCTATTCAAAATCACAGCAAAGTCCTTTGCAACCATCTCTCTCAGATCTCCTTGCACAGACTCACCCAAACCTCTGATTCTTAAAGCATATTCCATTTGTTTATATTGAAGCATAAGAATCTCATCTTGAAAATTTTTCATCTCTTTTTCCATACTTTCAAATTTTTCCTCCATCAATTCCACTTTCTCTACTACTTCTTCTACGCGAGAATTCAACTTTTCAAGAACAGAGGCAACTCCTTTTAAAGCCAAAACTATCTCTTGCCTCAAAGTCTTATTGTTTTCCTCTAGAATCTCTTTCATTTCTCCCCTAATTTGAAGTATAACATCTCCCATCATATCTTGCAAATCCTTCACCATTGTTGACTGTGGCAAAGAAGAAGATGAGGCTATTAATTTAGGTTGTTGCGCTGATGATGACACCGAAGAAGAAGCCACTTTAGAAGCTGTAGGGATTACTGGAGGCTTTGGAGCCATCTTAAAAAAATCTTTACTCCTTCTTAGAAATTGCAAAAATTAAACAAAGAAAAAAAGAAGTTAACTCCATAAAATCAAAAAAAAAATCCTTCAAAAGGAGATCATTATAATAAAAAAAGGAGTTCAAAAAAAAAGAAAAGAGAGAAAGAAAAAAGAATAATTAAATAGAAAAAATCCATTCCATTTTTTTAAAAATACAAACAGTACAAAAAACAAACCAAAAAAGTACAAAAATAATAATACTAACACTCCATTCCAATCATTAAAAAAAAACAAAAAAAGGAAAAGGGAAAGGGAAAAAAGAAACCCCAAAAAGCCTGCCGGTCGCCATTCTACCTTCCGAAAAAAAACACCGAAAGGCTTGCCGATCGCCATTTTACTTTCCCTTTCAACAAAGGAAAAAAAAATAAAAAGAGGGAATATAAAAGTAAAAATAAATCTTTGAACTTAAAATCCAAATAAAATCCAAGAAAGCAAAAACTAAATCCTCTACTCAGCTCTGTCCGCTTCTAAAAAAACCTCACCAGTTAACTTTAATCGCGGAGGTGGTTGCAGCAGCTGGGAAGCGGAGACAGTCTGAACTCCATGGGAGCACTCTTTTCACCCCCCCAAAAAAACTTTGGGGGTGCATAAGAGGCTCTACCACTATTCAGACACCTCTCTACCCCCCCCTTTGCCCGGGAGGGGGTTTTTGAACCGCTGAACAGCTGATGTCCACTGTTCATAGCGATTCAAACACTTACCCAGGAGGACGGCTACAAAGTAGCCGCCATCGCGTGCGCAGATCCACCGGAAGCTCAAAGCCTGGCATCTTTTGACCCTTTTCTGTTTCCTGCTTGTGTGTATAATACTATTTTTCCACTTTCTCTTGTCTCAGAATAAGGTGTTCATCCTGGCTGATATTATAGCGAATTGTATGAAGTTTGATTAATGATCTGACGTATAAATCTTGAGGCTGATCTAAAAGCTGGAATTCTATTGCACTACATTCATTCTGGATGCAGGCCATGCTGTTTCGACCAGCTGGTGAGAAATGAATTATTATTCTTTGGTATGCTTCCAGCTAATTAACAAAAACTCTGGCAGAGATGATTTACAATTACATCCTTCCTTTCTCCACCTTCATCCACTACACTGGCTTGATTTTTTATTATTATTATTATTAACCAAAGGGGAAGGAAAGCAATATGTGCTTTGAATTACAGAAGGGAGATTAGCAACTAGAGTTGTTCTAGAGTTAGACTTTGCCCAATCTAGTACATAAAAAAACTGAATTAACAACTAGCTGCAAGAACTGAGAAGCCCCACTTAAAGCAAGGGAAATGCTTCGGACTAAGAATGAGGAGGAAGAAGATTGTTATGGAGACCTCTTACATTAGCTTAACAAATGCAGAATAAAATGTAAAGCAAAGGAAATTTGTGGAACAAGTTTGGGCATCCTGGTTTCCTCTTCCACTGAACAATTGGAGTCTCTGAACACAATGCCTAGATATGGTAACATGCAGCAATAAATAAATAAATAAATAAATAAATAAATAAATAAATAAATAAACCCTGCATAATGGTATGTGGAAAGGTCCTTAGGAGACAAAAGGAAGAGCCACAGCCTAGACCAGGGGTAGGCAACCTCGGCTCTTTTATGACTCATAGACTTCAACTCCCAGAATTCCTGAGTCAGTCCATGAGTCATAAAAGAGCCAAGGTTGCCTACCCCTGGCCTAGACAATAGTCTAATAAAAGAAATCTGAGTCAAGAGGAGGGTTGGGAGAAAATGGCTCAGAAAGGACTCTCCTTAGTATCATGAAAGTAAAAGTCGGGGGGGGGGGGAACAAATACTTTCAGACTTGCAAAATTCTGTTACTGTAACCTTACAATAAAGGTTGTGTTAGTGCTCATGGTTGGTACTTCTTGCCCAGATTACTTCCAAGAACTGGGTATCATATGAACTTTCTGTAAGGGCAAAGTCACAAACCCAGGGCAGACTACAGGAATAGATCAATTGTTCTTCTGTGAGCCGACTGGCCATAGCCCATAAGAGGTTTTAGGCGGTACCAGACATAGGCAAGAAAAATCTGGATAAGCACTAGGGATAGTATGCAGATGATGGAAACACTAAAGATACCAGATCTGTAGCTCTGTGTTACCGTTTGGTTGTCAGATGGATTTTTGTAGCTTCAAAATAAAAACAACTTGGCTTAAGGAAGCTTCACAACCACTAAGAAAAATATTCCTGCACTAGCATATGAAAACAGGACAGTTTCTGAAAAGCATTCTGTACCACTGCCTGAGAGATTACTGCAAGATCTCGTAAAAGAAACAGAAATCCCCTATCAGTGACTTTGTCACTACTAAAATTTTACCAGCCATGCATTCTGTACTTTCCCAGAATCCCCGTAGGTTTTACTTTTCCCCTACAATGGCAAACCTGTCTAAATAATATTTGTGCGCTCCTAATAAATAGAGAGGGGTGTTTTATTGTATGGGGGCTATGATTTTAACATTAAACTAGTTGTACCTGTTGTACCTGAGCCTCTTCTGTTGGGCCAGCAGAGCAGCTGAATTGGACACTGGCAAAGCTTTGTCAATGCACAAAATATTAGTCCCACAGCGTTGTTCTAGCCCAGCCACAGAGGGGAGGGGTGAGGTGGAACAGAAGGCAAGCCCAGACCCCCTCATGCATATCCAAAGGCAAGGGCTGAGGTTGTAGCAGCTTTCTTTATACAGGTAGTCCTCGACTTATAGCCACTCATTTAAGTAACCATTCTTAGTTTCAACAGCACTGAAAAAATATGCCATGACCATTTTTCACACTTGCAGCATCCCCATGGTCTCGTGATCAAAATTTGGACACTTGACAACTGGCCTGTATTTATGAAGGTTGCAGTGTCCCGAGATTACTGAAAAAAAGTGACTTACGACCGTTTTTCAAACTTACGACCACCGCAGCATCCCCATGGTCATGTGATCAAAATTCAGTCGCTTGGCAAAGGACTCATATTTAGGATGCAGTGGGGGGGTCACGTGATCACATTTTGCGACCTTCTGACATGCAAAGTCAGTGGGGAATCCAGATTTACTCAACAACTGTGTTACTAACTTAACAACTATAGCGATTCACTTAATGATTGGCAAGAAAGGTTGTAAAACGGAGCAAAACTAGCAATGGAATTTTTGAACTCAGTTGTGATTGCAAGTCAAAGACTACCTGAGGCAGATGATACATCAGAGATCACAGTTATATAAAAGTCTGAGAATTGAAGCTTTAAGCAAATGTTCTTTCGAAACAGAGGCGTGATCTGAAGTTGCCTCATTTGCACAGCATAGCATCTGTTTTTCGAGGCAGGGAAAGCAACAGCTGCTTTCAAATGAAACTGGATTGTGTATTATGTATGTATGCTAAGCCTGAGTTTATTGGAATATAATATGATGTAAAAAGTTCTGGCTTTGGCATTCTAGACATAAAGCAAAACAAGCCATGATATTTAGGCCTAGATCAAAACAATATTGCATTAGATAGGAAGCAATAATGGCACACATAAAAATGGAAATCCTAGAAGGGATGAGAAAATCTTATTGAGAGAACCTGATTATTTTAGAGCAGCCTGTGATTTAATCTGTAGCAATGAACAATAGCCTTAAACTCTTCTTCAATCAAAGGAGAGTTATGGTTTGGAATGCAGAATACAGAAATGTATTCGTTATGAAAATTCTTTCAACTGGCAAATAGAATGGGAGGCAGCATGCCTGTCTGCTTCAGGGACCTAATAATGTTAGTCAAAAGCATTTTAAATAAAGTATTGATGTGGGAGAAGCAGACTAGAACTTTGAGCTTGAGGGGCTTTTTCAATTGCTAGGCAATTGACATAGACAATTGCTGGGGAACTTTTAGGATCAGTCCTTTTTTTGTTTTACCTGGAGAGCCATTGAGGCAGAGATGGGACCAGAGATTCAAGAAAACCAGCCACCTGGCTAGGAAAGACATGATGTCCTTGATCGCACAAGTTGCCAGATGGCAGATAGTCCTCAAATACTACTTAGGTTTGCACTGTGAAGGCATTTGGAAATTATTAGGCTGGTTGCTTGTTCATAATTATGTCTTCTTTTTATGTCATAGGTGTGTCTCCCTACCCCGCTGCCATGTTTCCTTCCAAGACCAACTTCCCTTCTTTCTGAGAAGTGATGATGTTTAGTCAAGACATCTAAGCCCTTCAATCTCCTCCTATGAGAAGGAGCAGAAAGAAGGAACAGAGCTGATGAAATATGAGCAATAGCTGTTACTCCTGCACTGGTGCTTTGCATATTTTAGACAGATGAGTTGATCAGTTCTCCGTATTAATTTGACTTGGTAAGTAGGCATGAAACATTTAGGTTCCATATGAAATATTCAGGTTCCTCCATTACAGTTTTTGAAAGGCTTCATGCATAATTGAAAGATTAATGTAATAACACCAATACCATTAAAAGCAGAAGTGCTTTTAGACCAAAGGCCGATGAGAGAAGAAAGGAGGGAGAATTGGAATGATAAAAAGATGCTTAAATGTTTGATTTAAAAGAGCCTCTCAGATAGATGGAGATGGATGACGGACCAGGATCTTCAATCCATTCAACATTTTCAAGCCAAATGAAATCAGCTAGCTGCTAGGTCAATTATTTTCAGCCCATTGTTCTTGATCCTCAACCTGCTGGACATTTTTTTAAAACTATACATTACAGGTAGTCTTCAACTTACAACTGCAATTGAGCCCAACATTTCTGTTGCTAAGCGAGACAGTTGTTAAGTGAGTTTTGCCCCATTTTATGACTTTTCTTGCCACAGTTGGAAACTAATCAAGGAGAGAAGCAACCTAGAACTAAGGAGAAACTTCCTGACACTTACAATTAACTGTGGAACAACCTGCCTCCAGAAGCGGTGAATGCTCCAACACTGGAGGTTTTTAAGAAGAGACTGAACAGCCATTTGTCCGAAATGGTATAGGGTTTCCTGCCTGAGCAGAGGGTTGGACTTGATGACTTCCAAGGTCCCTTCCAACTTTATTATTATTATTATTATTATTATTATTATTATTATTATTATTATTATTATTTGTTGTTGTTGTTGTTGTTAAGTTAATTACTGCTGTTGTTAAACTAGTAACATAATTTTTAAGTGAATCTGGCTGGCCCATTGATTTTGCTTGTCAGAAAGTCAAAAAAGAGGATCACATGACCTCAGGAAACCACGTTTTCGTAAGTCACTTCTTTCAATGCCATTGCAACTTCAGAGGATCATAAACAAATGGTTGTAAGTTGAGGTTGTAATTATCTTTGGTCTTTTTTTCCAACAAGATTTCCAAGCATCATATGTGGTGTCCTCTTCCTTTATCCTCCAATCACTTTAAATGAAATTGTTTGAAAAGCTGAGAGATGTCAAATGACCCTCAGACTTTGCAACTAATGAACATATTTTTATTTTATTATTCAAATTTCTTTCCTTAGAGGCACGATTAATAACCATGACAGGAAATGTGGCACAAGCATGAAAAATGGAAAAATTGGTGAAAATTCTACTGTTTTTTTTTTTGGATCACTGCATATAACTCACTGCCATCTAGAAAACAACACACTAGATATAACAATAATAGAAAAGAATAATGTTTGTATATGTGGCATTACTTACGAACAGCAGAATTGAAGAAAAAGAACAGGGAAAAAATTAACAAACTACAAAAATGTACTGATCAAAATGGGTAGATTATATAAAAAAAATTGGAAAATTGTTCCTATTAGTGCATTAAGTAGAATATCAAATAGACTAAACACATTTTTACAAGAACTAAATATATTGGCTATATGGTGGATTTACAAGAAGCCATTTTGCGGGGCATATATTTTATGATGTTACCCATATTATTCCTAGATTCCTGGCTGGGAATCAAATTTCCAAACAACACTAATTAAAAATGTTATGTATTCTTGCATTATGTTATCATAATCACCATATGAGGGCACAACAAATTTGAATAGCAAGTTTGGTTAGCAGCAAATTCCACAGAAGGTCTCTTTGAGGTCAGTTTCCAACAAGGTCATCATTAAACCACAGGGTCAAATTAACCAGCCATTGATCCCTATTGCACACATAATATGTAACAAAATATTTTTTTTCTGTATTTCCTCCATCCCTTAATGGCCAAGAGTGGACCTATTATTCATGCAGAGTTGAGGAAAGTAGAATTCAAATGCTTTATTTCTGCACAAAACAAAGGGCACCTCTGTTGACAGTTTCAATAAACTTCAGCAAAAGGAAAGAGGGCCAAGAGTCAGGTTTACATCAAGTTTTTGTATCATTTGCATAAAGAAGCATAAGGTTGCATTTTCATTCATTGGTTATTTATCATTCCCTGGGCGTATTGGCTGTGCATGCACTCCACATAGCATGTGAAGACCAAGAACTAAAAGTACTGGGCCTTCATTTTCCCATGTTCATTTCTCCATGTTCATTTCTTTCTTCCTCATGTATTTACCTGGATAACAACAGTAAAGATATGTGGAAAAAATATGTAATAATATGATACATATAAGATAGAGACTTGTGGTTAATTTTGTAAGGTACAGGAGATTCAAGAAGTTTATATATATTAAGTTACAAATTTTATTTTAAAATACATTGTTTTAAATTAAATTAAAATAATTTTAAAATTGTGTTTGAAAAGAGTTTAAAAATAATCTTCTGCATTAAATTGTTCTTATTCAGAAGCATGAAAGGCAGAGGGAGAAGAAACAACAGCTCTTTTCTAAAGCATTGGGTTTTGTGACTAGACTTCTCAATGCTTCAACCATTAACAGACTTTTGGCCTGAAGTAGGAATGAAAGGTGAGACAGACTAGGATATTTTTTTCCTATGGTTGGGTACAGCTCAAATCAAGTGTCATGGTTAGTTGCAAACCTAGCAACAGATATGCAACTGAGCCAAGAATGCCATCTTTACTTTCCCCCCAGATTTCTGATTGGCCAAACCAAGGCAAGAACTGGACATTTTCCATGGATATTTTATTCTCTGTAACGGGAAGTGAACTCCATTGACATTAAGGCCTCAACATCATCATCAGTTCTGGATACCTTGTTCCTGTCACAACATTCAGCCAAGAACAGCAAATACCCTCCTCAACAGACTGCCTAGTAGATGCTATTAAACACATCATTTGTGGGGCGATTTGACCTTCACAAAGGATCAGACAGCCATATTAGTAATGCACATGCAGAATTGCTGCATTTGACTGGATTTTCCCCCAATAGTTGTAGGTCTAATAAGAGGCCAGAAGCATCTGTTACCATTCAAATTCACTTGCTGACCTAGCCTTCCCCAATCTGGGATCTTCTAGATCAGCGTTTCTCAACCTTGACAATTTTAAGGCATGTGGACTTTAACTCCCAGAATTCCACAGCCAGCATTGCTGGCTGTGGAATTCTGGGAGTTGAAGTCCACATGCCTTAAAATTGTCAAGGTTGAGAAACACTGTTTTAGATATAACAGACCACAATTCCCAGAATTCTTAGAGGGTAATGTTGCCTGGGTTTTCTGGGAGTTGCATCACTCATACCTGGAAAACATCAGATATGCTTCAAACCTGCAGTGCCTTCATTTGTCACAGGCAGATAGATACCTGTTTTGAAACATCTGTCTCCAAAAATGGAAAAATAATATGCTGTCTAATATATGTGCAGGATTTCCATAAACTAATAGTCTAAGATTAGAATGTAATCTTTAAGAGTATAAACTGGGATATTCTTGTTCACATTTTCTCTCTTGGGCTATCAAGGACAGTATATTATCATCTACTCAGCTCCCTTGTTTTTCTAGTGTGCCATGCAGTTAAAATTCTGGCCTATTTTACAGAGTAGTTGTAAGGAAGAGAGAGAGAGAGAGAGAGAAAGAGAGAGAGAGAGAGGGTCACCACAAGATGTTGAGACTCTGGAAAGAGAAGTGCAGTAAGAAGTACAACAAGAATTATTAGGGGTCTGGAAGCTAAAACATGAAGAACAGTTGCAGGAATTGGGTATGTCTAATAATCTATTGAAAAGAAGCCCTAGGGGAGACATGATAGCAGGTGTTCCAATACGGGGAATTACTACAAAAATAAGAGGGTCAAATATTTTCCAAAACGCAAAACGAGAAACAGTGGATGGAAACTATCCAAGGAGAGAAGCAATCTGAAATTAAGGAAAAATTTCCTAATGGTGAGAGGAGAGCAATCAACAAACGGAACAGCTTGCCTTTAGAAGTTGTGGGTACTCCAGCACTGGAGGCTTTCAAAAAGAGACTGGACAACCATTTGTCTGAAATGAGATAGGGTCTCCTATTTGGACTAGAAGACCTGCAAGGTCCCTTCCAACTCTATTATTCTATGTTTTTATTGCCAGCAATGCTCTTCCTTCAGTGATAATTCCCTCTCATGGAGAAGGAGGGAGGGAGAGAGAAGAGAGATGTGCAATGCTGTGAATAGTCAGAAAACAGTATTGTACAGAAAACATGTTCTGTTGATGCCAATGGTTTGGGCAGAGGTCTGTTTTCTCAAGGGTGTCCATTTTATTTTTATAAGTTTTTATAGCAGTATTGCTTAACAATGCAGATCATATACTAAAGGAAAAAATGGTTTACAATGTGTCATTTCTGCTCCATCTTTTAGCTGCCAAAAATGTAATGAATTGGAACTTAATGGGTACTGGGGACTGCAATACCTACCTGTCCAATCTGATATCTGCAAAATTCATCAGCATGAACTTTACTGTGCTTTTTTTTTTTGCTGTTGGACTAAAACTGATAGCTGAGGGAGGGAGAGAAACAGAGGCGTATACATTTAACACTGGTATGGAAATAGGCTAAGAAAAGGCTTTAATAGAGACTTCATTATATATTCAGAATTAAACTTTGTGATCCTACGTGGGTTCCCTGCTGCAATTTGCAAGAATTATGCAAACATTTTTCCAGCCAATGACTAATATCTGGATTAGTAAGCATTGAGAGTTGTCTTTATGCGGCAGACGATCTTTAAATCAGATATCAACAAGCAAGTTACACTGAAAGAGGTCTGCCACCTTATGAAAAGAACTACATTATATTTTAGGCATTAACCACACAGGTTTTAACTCATTATCCATATGGCATACATGCGCACAAAACTGTTTTTTTTTTTAAAAAAAATCCTCAGGGGTATGGAATTAACTTTGCACTCCAGATTGTCAATAGGATTTTCTGCAACCAGTTTATAAACTGGAACTTAAGTTGCAACTATATATGTGATAATAATATTGGACCTTCTTTCAGAGTGACTGTTAGCATGATTAAGGCCCTGTATAGAAAGCTTTGAAATGTGTTAGATAAGTGCTAAGTGAGTGTTATAATGTGTACCACATTATGTACTTCCATAATTACAATATTCAACACTTGTACAGTTCAAGAGCTTGCTTCCAGAAATTGAGCATGCAAGGCTACTTGGGCTAATCAAGCTTTAAAGAACCACAGGGATCCTGGCCTGCTTTTTTCTTTCATCAGTGCTTCTGCATTTTTGTAGGCCCTGAAGCTAGTTGTCGGCTATTATGTCCTCTATGTATGTTTGCACGGCGGCATTGTTCCACAGCTTGGAATGAGGAGAATAAGGCTGTCACTTTTTATTATCCCAAAAAAACACCCCCAAAAAACCTAGCACCCCGAGCCCTTTCTCTTTGAGTGTAAAATGCTTTCCTTTGGGAAGAACAAAGCTTGAACTCAGGGACCACACAGACACACTCCACAATGCAGCCATTCTGATCAGTGTTTAACTTTGAGAAACAGCAGCTTAAAAAAAAGGGGGACAATATAATAAGAGCTAGATGACTTGAAATATAATCCAACCCCCCCTTCCCTCATTCCCTCATTCCCTGCATTTTAAGAGAAACAGTCTATATAGGGTGCCCAGCTGAAAGATTTTATCATCTTTATTATTTTTTATAAATAACTCAAGGATGCAAACATGCCTAATACTCCTTCCTTCTCCTACTTCCTGCACGACAACTTCCCTGTGAGAAGGATTGGGCTGAGAGGCAGTGACTGGCCCAAAGTCACCTAGCTGGCTTTCATGCCTAAAGCAGGACTAGAAGTCACAGTCTCCAAGTTTGTAGTCTTCTGCCTTAACCATTAGACTGAACTGGTTCTCCATATTAACTTGAATACAAGTCTGCAGCATTTTTGCCTAACGTGTTTTGGAGTGAATCTTTTTTCATTCAAAAGATAGATTATTTCCCAAAGGACTGCTTAACTTAAGGCAGGGGTGTCAAATTTGCCACATTACGTGATGGGCTGCAATGTATTGCGACTTTTTCCCCATTGCCGGAGTTGGGGTGGGCACGGTTTCAGCATGATGCATCTGGCCCATGGGCCAGCAGTTTGACACCCTGACTTAAGGGCAAACCAAAGCATTAAGTTTAACTATTCACCCTTACTATAATTGCTTGCATCTGATGAAGGACTGTAACCTTGGGGATAGCCTAATGGCGTGCAAAGTCTTGGCTAAATTGAAATTGCGACTAGAAATTTCCTAAATCACTCTTTGATTCACTTGTTGAAGTTTATTGGGCAAGGAAATACAATTCAACTGATAACCAGGTTCAAGGGGTTAGAATAGATAGATGAGCTCATGGATTAGATCCGAATTTAATGGATTCTGTAATAGTGATGGGTGATAATGCCAAGATGGAGGGGAAGAGGAAGATGGAAAGCAAAATGGCTGAGTTGGAAGGTTGTTCTTGATCCTAGTCCAGATTGGCAAAGACATTTAAGTCTGGAGCTGAGAATTTTTTTTAAAAAACCCACTAAAAATATGTCAGTATATTCAATATTGGAATTGGACTGGCCTTGGAAAAAGCAAGAGAAGACGTTGGCTAAAGATTACAAAAACAAATATATGAATTCTGTTTTTTGTTGAACTGTTCTCTGGTGGCATGCCCCATGATTTGTAAATGTGGGCTATCTTCTTGCAAGATGCCAAGGTCAAGACTGCACTTGAACCTAATGCAACTAATAGTGAGTTCACAGACATAGCCTTGCAATTTTCTTGGCAGTGTTAGGGAAATGATTTTGCCATTGTTTTCTGCTGGGGCATTTTTTTTCAGCTTTCCAATTTACTCAACAGCCTTGGAATTCCTACAGTAGATGCTTCCAATTCCAATCTGTTGCTGTTGGCATGATGCACAAATTTCCTTATCCTAACAACTTCCCAACATAGTTCCTCTCAGTTATGTTAGACCTAAACTGCTTAGAAAGCTGTTAGGCTTTGGAAAGAATCTGCATGCTGGTTAACTCAGAAAAATAGAGCATCGTTAGTATCCCATTATCACCAGTTAAACTGGAGAAAAGAAAGTCCCTTGCTTTTTAAAAAAACAACAACATTCAACTAAATTGTCATTCTCCTTATTCCACCTAATAATAGTGAAGCCAGAGTTCAGCAAAGGCAGAACAGTTATGAGCATCCACAGAAGAGGCAAATGAAGACAAATGTGTGATGAAATAATTGGGTCAGACATTTGATGTAATGGCAGTGTTTGGGTGATGAGGTCACTGTGTATGTGTCATCATCTAGGTGCCAGCAGCTGTCTGCAGATGCCACTCTGTAATGTGCCACAAAGGGGACTGCCAAGGAGGAAAGTTTTGGCAAATGAACAGAACCTGGCTCAAAAATGCCACTGCACAATGCATGGCTGTCATGTAGAGGAGAATTCTGTATGTGAGGTTGACATCAAAGTCTCTTCCATTTCCATGCAATCAGAGACATCCTTCGGCATCCTCTCTGGCCAGACCACCTTCTTCTTCATCTACCTGAATACTAACCTCTGAACACATTCTCTAGCATTATAAAGACCTGCATATCTGCTCTGAATTTAATTGCTTGGCATTTTTTTTTTAAAATGTCTCTTTAGATCAGGGGTCCCCAACCTCTGGGCTGTGGCCCACTACTGGGCTGCAGCCACTTGGACACCGGGTTGCGTGAAGGGATGACCAGTGCATGCACACATGCATATGCACTCCCCCCCACACTGCCAGTGGGATGCACCGAGCATCCCACTGGCACTAGCACCACCCCACCCTGAACGTCTCACTGGTGCTAGCAGTGCCCTGAACATCCCACTGGCATTAGCATTGCCCCACCCCTGACCATCCCACTGGCACTAGTACTACCCATAGCTTCCTGCAGTGCTAGCGCCGCCCCATTTGCAGCATGTATGCCTGCGCAGCCCCATTTGTTTGTACGCATGTGCTCACTTGCAGCTGTTTGCATGCGTGTCTGCGCTGGCACAGGGCTGTTTACCTGTGTGCATGCGCTCACACGCAGCCCATTTGGGCGCACGCATGTAGTGGTGCCTGTCTCCGTTTTTGGGCCACCAAATCAAAAAGGTTAGACCTCTGCTTTAGATGCAGTTAGGTGAATATCTTGTCACAAGAGGGAACAAACATAAAAGATATTACCAACCAGTCAGTCATCTGGAACAGCAGGTCAGTGAGTTATTCACTGTGGCCTTCCAGAAGCGTTCAGAAACTTTACAGAGAAATCAAAGTAGGAATTACAGTTAGGTATCCTTCAGCATTTTTTTTTTTTTTTTGAAGCTTAAGCCCTCCTTCTTTTCCACTCAAGGTTGCTACATTGGCTAAATTCTGGTAACATCCATAGTCTGCAAGAAGAGAATGTTTTAATTCAGTGACATCCAAGGGTCAAAGATTCTCTCCTGGTTGTAATGATTTGATTAGTTATATGTAGTAGATAGATAGTAAGGAACAATAGGCAGTTGAGTAGCTATACAGATATATTGTATGTGAGGGCTTCCCTATAGAAAAGGCAATCTGAGTACAATTTTGTATGTGGACAAAGACTCTGTTTGAGAGATTAGTAGTCTGTGACTTCCTAGATGCTGCTAAACTACAACTTCCAACAACCCAAAAGCACCTGTTCAGAAGTGAGAATGTAGTTCAGCACCACAGGAAAATCCACAAATTCCCCACACCTCACTTCACCAGGGGAGCAATGTATCAGATGGTTTGAAGTTAATCTGGCAAGACATAGTGGGAGTAGCAGCTGAAGCTGAAAGCAATAAATTGCTATTTCTGGTCTAATCACAAGGCCCTTCCCACAAAGACAAAGATCCACAGGAAATAACTATAGGTTTGCTTTTCCCAACCTCACAAAGCATCATGGTCAAGGCAACAGAGGATAATGGCAATTCAACACCTCTAGAGTGTATTTTGTAACTATTAGGTTTATGCTTTGTCTGAAGTCTACTGTCTTGTCCTCTTCCTTCAGATTAAAGCTCACTTTTGACTCACCCCCCTTCCTATAGCAAACAAAAGGCATTTACAAGTCAATTTATATCTACACGAGGATTTCTCTAGCTAAAATATAAAGGCTTACTGTGCAAAATGGCTGCGGCCCTGGTCTTAATCAATATCTGGCTGATGGATGGCTTGCCAAGACTCTTTCAAGCACATAAGTTTGACTGCTAGATTTTCTGCTTGCTCATGGCTTAACAAAATAAATAGAGATGAATCAAGGCTTTTAACACTGAGCTCCAGCTCAGGGTTTTGGCTGTTCAAAAATGCACTGCAGCTCCTGAGGGTTCTGATAAAGAAGATTAAGCTTTGGGTTGTTGTTTTAAAAAAAACTCTCTTTAAATGAACGTGCATTTAAAGGCAGCACAGAACTACAGTACACCCTAAATATAAGTCTCATTGGCTAGTAAACCACTTTTGGAAAAAAGGAAATTAGTTCTGCTGTTTGAAAGAAACTATTTTCAAAGGTTTTGCATTTCAAAGGAAAGCTGTTCCTGCAAGTTTCATGAGCTCTGATTTTGTATACTAATAAAATCTAGAGGAAGCCATGGGGGGGGGGAGGAGGGGTGGAGAGGAAGGAAAAGGCAGGTGCAAATCTGCCAACATAATCTCACCCTGCCATTGTCTATTTCATGGTGGAAATTGGTTCTCTTTGTGTTCGGAGTGGAGCAGTTATGTGCATCTGATTTTCAAAAGCTAAGCCGGTCAGACCTGGTTAATTCTTGGATTGGAGACCACTTGGAAATCTCAGGGCTCTTATGTAAATGAGGAAGTAGAAAAAAGAACTCCGATGTTGTTACTTGGAAAACAACTCAGGTGTGCCTGTGTGGTCACAATGAGCTAAGTTTAACATTCTTTTTTTCCCTTGGGGAAGGCAGGAAAATGCTGGAACTGTAGTCAATGAGCTATAAGGTAACTGCAAACTTAAGCATAATTATTTCTGCATTATAATCCATGTTTGAACTTTGGTATGGTAGCCATCATATATATTAAACAGCCAAAAAGGATGTTGATCTGTGTTAAAATATCTAAACAGCGATTTGATTTTGAAGAGGAGGCTTGTCCAAATGAGTGAAACATTCATTAACCTGTCCCTGATCAGAATATTTGTCTTCTATTGGAAAATTATCCATCCACCCACCATCCATGCATAGTTAATCAACTCTAAACTCTGCAAACTATCCATACTCCAATTCTGAAGAGAAGAACAACAAAGATGGTGGAAGGCCTTGTGGGTGAAATTCTATGAAGAACAGTTAAAAAAAAACTAGATATATTTAGCCTCAGGAAGAGAAGGCTGAGGAAGACATGGAAACATTTTTTTAGTATTCAAAGGACTGTTACAAAATTCCTATGAGTAGAACAAGAATTGGTGGATAGACACTTTCAGAGGGAGACTGAAACTTGAAGTGAGGAATTTCATTACCTAAAACCCTAAAAGGCTACTGTTAACTCATTGCAGCTGATCTCCATAGTGCTGTGGAGAAGAGTAATTGGAGAAGATACAAAAGGAGGATGGTAGCTTCATGCAAACAGTTTTGAGGGGCTGTCACAAAGAAGAAGGCGGGGAGTGTCAACCTAGTCTCCAAAGCACCTGAAAGCAAGACAAGAAGCAATGAATGGAAATTAATCAAGGAGAGAAGTAACCTAGAACTAAGGAGAAATTTCCTAACAGAACAATTGATCAATGGAACGGCTTGCCTTCAGAAGTTGTTGTATAGGGTCTCCTGCCTGAGCAGGGGGTTGGACTAGGACACCTCCAAGGTCCCTTCCAACTCTGTTATTCTATTATTCTGCCCACAAATTGTGAGTTTCCTAAAAAAAAAAAAATTGCCTCTGGCCTTGCCACCATTCTCTTTTTAAGTCTATACCAGGAGGACCAACAATGCTGTAAGCAATACAATCCACTGATTCTGAGCTTGACAGATTAACCAAGGTGGAGGAGCAGGAACATAAATGCCTTAGATGTATAAAGAGAGTTTGATTTGTTGGGGTGCCAATCAGTGAGCAACCTCAAATAACAGAAATGCAATACATTTTCATCTATAAGTGGAGGGAGCGTCAATGTGATCTTTTTAAAATGTCAGTTTATTTCAGAAGAAAAGATTATGCTCTTTTAGACTAGTGCTGATGAACCACAAACCATAAAATATGTCCTTAGGACTCCTGAACTTTTAGAGAGGGTATTGTCCTGATACACAAACCCAGAGTTTGGTCTATTTCACTGCCTCCATTATAACCACTATATGCTTCCAACTTGCTGTTCATCCCCCAGGGAAAGTTTCTACAAATTAATAGCCCTCACCCATAAAAGGCCACTGGCAGTCATTTGCAGTTTGGTTATAAGCAAATTCTAATCAATTCCACTGAGTTCATCCATGCACAAAAGCACCATTTCAGTGAATAATGTTTGACTTGCCGGTGCCTGATTGCCTTTTGCTATTGAAATACATTGAGAAAATGCCAGCTCTTCATTTTTTGTTGGCGGTAACGCAACCATGTTCTTCTATCAATACATTCTAATGGAATCTCCTCCAGGTTGTAGTGAATTCCTAGGCTAGGAGGAAATGGTCATGAAAGACACAGATCCAGAGATGTGCTGCCTTTTCCAGCAAGAACAGGAGAAAAGGAGCTCCAAGCCCACCCTGAAATAAGCAGAGGCAGTGACACCTAGTAAGTATGCAATAGTGGCAAATATCTCTACCCACACCAACACCAAATAGCACCAATTCAACTGGAGCAAGACAAAAATCATCCACCATGCTACCACCTGCCACACTCATGAGTTCATCGAAGCCTGGCACTGCACAAACAATTCCATCAACAGACACAATGACCTACAACCAGCCTACAAACCCCTCAGAATCCAAATCAACCGCACAGCCAATCAGAGACAGCACCGACTCTCAACCAACCCACGCAAGCCCCCCCACCAACAGTTCACCTCCCAATGACCCTGACCAATGATGTAACCTCCCCATCACTAGACTTTCACTGGGGACTCATACCTGACCATCACAAGGCCCATTACAAGACCCTCACTTGATATATCCACACCGGACCCATCACAAGACCTACTGACCACAGGAAGCCCTTATAAATAGAACACTGGCACATTCTATTAATGAATGAATGAATGAATGAATGAATGAATGAATGAATATGAATGAATGGTTTCATTCCATTTATATTCTGCCTTTTCTCTTGGAGCTTTCTGAGCTAACTTTTGTAAATTTGCTATTGTTCAATGTCTGATCACCAGCATTGCACAAGGATCCCTTTATTGAAAAATAATCTAAGTGTTAAGAGCAGCACAAACTGATGGGTGCTTTTCTGAAGCCATACCATATCTGGGTAGCTAAAATCCAGACAACCACTAGATGTCCTGAAGAAATTAAAATGTTCTGTATCTCTTTGCTGCCATCTAGAGGTCATTTGGCATTTTGCATCCCAGATGTAGTATTCCTTTTTTAAAAACTTTAAATCATATGGTTATTCCTCCGACTCTTCTAAATTCCTTGCATTAGAGATTAATATCTTTATGGGAAGTGGGCAAACAGAAGGCAGGAGAAATAATTCTTTTAAATTAGTTGAAACACTTTAGAAGCATTAGTGCTTTCCTTGATGTAATTTTTTTTTCTTTTGTCCTACTACTGATTTTGATTAAAATAAAGAAAACTCTATCAAGTTTGTTTGATTAAAGGAAACAATAAAACAAGATGATTAAGGGAATGGAGGCTAAAATATATGAAGAACGATTGTGGGAACTAGATATGTCTAGTTTATTGAAAAGAAGGACTAGAGATGACATGATAGCAGTCTTCAAATATCTAAGGGGCGGTCACAAAGAAGATACGGTCAACCTATTCTCCAAAGCATCTGAGGGCAGGACAACCAGTAACAGATGGAAACTTATCAAGGAAAGAAGCAACCTAGAACTAAGGAGACATTTCCTGACAGTGAGAACAATTAATCAGTATAAAGACTTGACTCCAGAAGTTGTGGGTGCCCCATCACAGGAGGTTTCTAAGAAGAGACTGGACAACCATTTGTCTGGAATGGTATAGGACAAGGCTCTTCAAACTTGGCAACTTTAAGGCTTGTGGACTTCAGTTCCCAGAATCCCTCAGCTAGCCAGGGCTGGCTGAGGAATTCTGGAAGTTGAAGTCCACAAGCCTTAAAATTACTAAGTTTGAAGGCCCCTGGTGTAGGATCTCCTGCTTGAGCAAGAGGTTGGATTAGAAGACCACCAAGGTCCCTTCCCCCTCTGTTATTCTGATATTGTGTTAAGAGTGTTAATATTGTGTTACTCAGCAACCTTTCAGAGATCTCTACCCAATTGTTCTCTCTCCCAGTTTAATGTGAATTCCTCTCTGTACTGATTTCCCTGGAAATCAAGCCAATTTTTCCTGACTCTTTTTCTACACAAATCAATTTTTTGTGATTGCTTAGGCTAGGTCCTTTAATGTGCACCAGTCACGACTTCCTCAATGAACTGTCTAGCCTCACCATTCAGAGAACAATGGTATTCTTGCCAGTTGCAAATAGCTCTTACACAACAGCAAGGTCATAATTTTACAAGGCATTTTTCACATTCTGTCAAAACTACAAGCTAAATAAATCAATGGATTGCTTTCTTGTTTAGCCTGCTTCTCAAGGTAAGTGGCCTCTTCACGATCATTTGTTTTAAATCCCGTTTAGACAGTTTGGCCTTTTGTGAGAAGGACTAGTGAATGACATGATAACTGAGGGATTATTACAGAAAAGAGGGAATTAACCTATTCTCCACAGCACTTGAAAGCAGGGCAAGAAGTAATGAGTGGGTGATCATTGAAGAGACATCTAACCTTAAAGTAAAGAGAAATTTCCTGACAGTGAGAACAATCAGTGAAATGGCTTGCTTCCAGAAGCTGTAGAGATTTTCAAGAAGAGACCTGACAATCGTTTATGCAGAATGGTATAGGATCTCCTGTCACAGGCAGGAGGTTGGACTAGAAGACCACCAAGACCCCTTCCAAACCTATTATTCTATATTCTATGGACCAAGTAGACTATCCTGTAAGTGAAAGGCACCACAATGAAACTATTGACTCTCTTGCTTTTAGAGAAAGTGATCTGGGAATGTTTTTGCTCCATGCACACAGAACATCACCCCCATGTCACAAACAAGAAACTGGCGGTCCTTCATACCTTTTAGATCTTAGCTCTTATCACTACAGAGACTGGTTATGTTGACTGAGGGGAAAAGGAATCCAGCAACTACATGCAACAATTTCTGAATCAAAATATCTCAAAAGTGGGATTAGAAAATATTGCTGTTGAGAAGTAACTATTCCCCCCCCCCAAGGAGGACTGAGGAGATTAGAGAATGGATTTATTATACTTAACTGGAAATCACTTCTATTTGGACTTTGTGAGGAAAATAGATCTATTGTGGAGACTGAATTTATTATATCTAATTAGATAACAATTGATGAGAGATGCCATTAAAAAACAAACATGGATATTTGATCCATGATGAATTACTCTTAACTTTTAGAACATTTGGGATAGATAAGATTCCGTGGCAAATTTTCTACAAGTTGATTACAATGACAGTTGGTTAACAGAGGGTTTTGAAATTTCAGATTTCAAGTTTGTCTTTTATTATTATTATTATTATTATTCCTGATAACTATTTTGTCATTAATACAGTATATAGGGGACAGGTCAATAATCTGCAAATAGATTTACTAGTTTAAAATTTTTGGAGGGCCTGTTTCAAAGGGGTGGGAACCAATATTGTAGTAATGTATTAATCAGTATTCAATTAAGGGAGGATAATACGTGTATATGTGTTGGTTTTCGTTTTCTTTTCAATGTATTTTTTAATGTCTTGATTGTTTTTTGTTTTGATTTTTTGGGGATTTTGTATTTTATCTACCCTTGAATAAAATAAAAAAAAATAGAGAAAAGAAAATCAACAGCTGTTTGCTCTGTTCAGTCACAAGTGAAGATTTCTTGTTGAGATTGTTTACTGAGTAATCTGAATCCGATCAAGAGGTAATTAATCTAACCCTGACTATTGATCTCAGAACTGGTTTTTATCATTGAGAATTCTGTTGCACATCAATCCTGTACACAGCCGTCAATAGTCTTATTTATTCTTTTGTAAGGAGAATACAAGAACCTGGTTCTGCATCGATTCACTTCTTCCAGACAGATAGTCAGATAACCAATAGAGATCTGATTGAGAGACAAATGGCAGGTCAGTGGACCAAGGTGAAATGGCTCCTAGAATGACAAATGAGGCAAGTGCAGATAAGTGCTCTAGAGTAGACCATTAAGAGTACAACTGTCAGGAGAGTCAGTTTCTTTCAATGAAATAGGAGAAGGGATATTTTCTTATCTTTTGCCGCAAGCATTTAAATATTGTACTTGGCTGTACCTCAAGTAATGGTTTTTGATCTTCTTAATTCTTCAGACTCACTAATCAAGAAAACTTGCCATGCCATTAATTCTCCAGTATCGGCAACTCCACTAAAAAGAAGTAGAGCAAATGAAAGGGCAGCATCCCAGCTGTATTGTAAAAAGATGGAGCAAGACAAAGATTTTATTAGCTATAGAGCTATAAAATCCTTAGGTACCCCTACCTACATCAGCATCAGTTTTTAAAGGCTTCCAGGAAAGTTATATTGTGAATAATGTTCCTGATTCCCATAACTAAGAATAACAGAGTTAGAAGGGACTTTGGTGGTTTTCTAGTCCAGTGATGGGAAACTATGGCCCCCTTATTTGTGGCCTTCAACTTCCATGGCTGGCTCAGGAACTCTGGGAGTTGAAGGCCACAAGTCATAAAAAAGGCCATAGTTCCCCACCCCTATTCTAGTCCAATTTCTGTTCAAGCAGGAAACCCTACACCATTTCAGACAAGTGGTTGTCCAATCTCTTCTTTAAAATCTTCAGTGTTGGAGCACCCACAACTTCTGGAGGCAAGTCGTTCCACTGATTAATTGTTCTAATGGTCAGGAAATTTCTCCTTAATTCTAGGTTAGTTCTCTCTTTAACAATCTTCCAACCATTATTTCTTAACCTGCCTTCAGGTGCTTTGGAGACTATGTTGACTCCCTCTTCTCTGTGACAGCCCCTCAAAACAATTTAACGTTTTCCCATTAAATTTACTGGTTGGGAATTATGGATGTTGAAGTCTAATGCATCTGGAGAGTGTCAGGCAGGAAAAAATACTCATAATTTGGTTACAATTCCATTGTTATGTGCTATTCCTCTTTGTTTTAAACTGATATTTTATCAGATCAGGGAATGCTCAACACAGCCTCAAAGATATGTGTAGAGATCTTTTGCCTCTATGCTATGTGACATCATACTGTATGTTGAGATAGACATTGGTTAGGGTTTTTTACATGTTAAGATAGACATTGATTGGTTTTCTTCATAGGTTGTTTATCTTGATTTATTTCATTCTTCAAGCAAGTTGCCTATGTAGATTATGACACAGAGAAGCAGGGAGAAAAAAAAATTAGAGAAAAATAAGAAACAAGAGAAGCAAACTTGTTGTTTCTTTACATCTCCAATTTTCTCCACTGGAACTTCCAAACTTTCAAAATCAGAGTTAGACTGGACTTTTTTTTTCATTGTGTGCAATATGTAACTGAGAAGCTGTTAGCTCCAATATCTGCATCCTGTAATTTGCTGTCTTTGAAATGTATTGGGCAAAGATTGATATCATTTTAACATGGGAGTGTTAATCCAATATGTTTGGAATGCACCATATCATTGCTAGGCTTGTACAATGAAGAGATAACATCCTTCAAGTCACAGAGGTAACTCCATATAGACGCAAGGCTGAACTTGCTGGTGTCTGAATGGGTCACTTGCCCTTTGTAATGTGGACAGCTCAGTGACTGAACCTTCAAGCAATGCCTACCAAATGTTAGGCAGAAGATAATAATTGCAATAGCATCATCCCTATATTCCCCTCTGCAATCCTGATTACATTTTTTTTTTTTTTTGGTCTACTGGATGCTGGGACCGGTCTTGCCTTCTTGACCTTCACCTGTAAAAACTAAATTATATGGAGAGAGGAGTGGAGGAATCTGTGATCTTCCCCATAGATTGCTGTGTACCTCCAGTGGCAAGGAATATCTGCAGGGTGAGAATTTCTCTACTCCTGCTCTGTGGAAGAATTTGCTCCTGAGGCTGTTTATTTTTCCTGATTTAATGGAACCATTTTACAATAAGGTCTCTTTGGTACTGGGAATAGCATGGAGATTTTGTTTTCAGCCAAGTGTCTTTCATCATGTGAACGTTTCACCACTGTTTCTTGTATTTTAAGGGATAGATTCGATTAGGGAGTCCTTCTACATTCCCCACATGGTTTACTACAGTCTCAGATTTCTTCCCAGCATAGTCAAGAATTATCTTATTTGTTTTCTCACTTATCTTGATTTCTATTCTATTCTATATTAGTCCCAGGAGCCTCAAGGAAACATAATAAAGAGCAAGAAAAAGGGAGGAAATAAAAAAAGCAGAACACTACTTTATTTTATGTGAAAATTGACAAAAAAAACCCTATGCTGACACAGATGAAATTAGGCACTTCATGGAAGAAGAACCACTATTTTGCGGGCAAAAGTATGGACCTGCCATAACCATTCCATTGTCAGAAAAAAAAGTGCGTGTACATTTTCTCTTTCTCTCCCTTTTCTTAATTACAGTATATACCACTAATTCAAAATACCTTTTCTCATCCGCAAGGCATTATACAGAATATCCTTTGAAGAATGTGCTCTGTCCCCTCAAAGCCTTTTATTCACTCCTCATTTTGATATTCCCCCAGTATTTTTTTCAGTGTTGCAAACTGTCTCAAAGGAGATGCAAAAAGGTTCCCTAGAGAGGTTTTGAGAAGCGGAAATGATGAGTGAGTGACTGAGTGAGGAAAAAAAAAACATCCCTTGGCTTTTTCTTAGCTCCTAAGAGTGTATTAAAGTCCCCCCATGCCCCATCTTAGGCTCTTTCTTTTAATGCTGAGGTCATAAAGCCTTCATCCCAAAGGGATCCTTAGCAAGACCAGAATTAATACATCACTCTGGTTGGCAGCCAAAGAAGTGGGTGATGTGGTTGAACTGCAATCATCCCAAATATTGAAATTTTAAAATAAGAGGATTGTTGTAAAGTAGGCAGCAGCAACCACAAGAAGCATTGGACATGGGATAAGAAATGACAGAGATTAGCAGATTTGGGATTTGGAATGCCAAATGTTCATGCGATGGAGCTCAGAGGCTGTCGTCTTTTCAGATCAATCTGTAACCATCATACTTTTTTTTTAATGCACATTATTACATTTACCTAACTGACCCACATATTGTTCTTTTTTTGTAATATATTTTGTTGATTTTTATAAAAAAACATAAATCCCAATAATTGGTGAACAGGGTGTTGTCTGGATTACATTTGTAAAACAATCATTAACAATTGATTTCTATAATCCATAATCCACATAATGGTTTTAGTTGATTTCCTCTTTTCCACAAATATCGTCTTTTGCAAACAGTGAGTTAATACAATTCTTATTGTTTTGATAGATAACAATTAAATATATATATTTTCCCCAATATTCCTGAAAATGATAGTCACATCAATATAATATTTCTTTTCTATCCAATCATTCTGGTTGCCTTATCATAGGTCCTGTTACAGTCCTTATTTTAATTTATTTCTCCCACCAAATTCTAGGTATTCTCACTGGTTAAGATTTTCTCAAAAATTAATTACATTTAAAAATGTAACTCTATTTTTCCATATGAGTCATCTCACACTTTTACATTTCTTAAGGAATAGATAGAACAATGAAAAAAAAAGAAAAGAAAGGAGAGCAAGAGTAAAGAAACATAAAAAATAACATACCTTTTAAAATATATATCCCTCCTAAACTAATATATATTTATTTCCTAAATTTCTTATTCTTTTTAACCATAATTAAAAATGTTTAATCTTTAAACATTCCATTTAATACATCTAGTCACCTAGTCCTTTAACTCTTATTCAAAACATTTTTATCCATTATAATTTTCTTAAATTCAATCACATTTAAGTATCTAAAACATTTTCTTTATCTAAGTCATTTCAACTTTTTTATATTACTCATATCAAGAAAGAGAACAAAAAAGGGAAAAAAGCATACTATATTATTGAGGGAATTCATCCCTCTGAGAATGACATATATATTCCAAAACTTTTCTATTTCTTTAACCATATTCAAACAAATGTTTCTTTTTAAACTATTCTCTCTGGTAAGTCCCATCATCTATTTTCTTGGTTTCCACTTTAGTCTTTTTCCTTTGCCAAGTATCTTTCTTAATCAATGTATTTTGCTGAATCAAAAAGTTTTTCCATATGTTCATAAATGTTGCTGTAGATATAAAAAGCAAATCAGGTGAAATGTCTTTGTATGGGGCTTCTGCTTTTCCACGTTTGTTGAATTTTTTTTTTCTTTTTCTTTCTCTCTGCTTCTCTTATCATTTCCTTTCTCTCCGATGTTCCTGACATCTCTACTGTCCATTTTATCCAATCTGTTTTCTTGTCCTTAGATTTATGTTTTAGTCTTAAGGGATAAATTGTTTTTTCCAATTCTTGTGAATTTTTTTCCACTAAGATTAAATCATGTTTCCTTGTTTTGTTAAGTTCCATCTTTAAGTCTCTGTTCTCAATTCTATATCCATTTATCTGTTTTATCTGCTCCTTCTCTGTTGTTTTTCTGGGAATTTTTTTGTTGTAGAGTTAACTTAGAAATAGATTGATTTATATTTTCAAAGTTATTTTGGATTTCTTTGTGGTTTAAAGTCATTGTTGTTTGAATTAGTTGCAGTATACTATATATCTCCTCCTGTGAAATATTTATGTTTTCTTGATATGTTCTTTCTACATGTCTCTGATCCTTCCCTTTGGGAGGTATTTTGCTTCTTGGGGATCTTTTCCAGGAAATTAAATGTAGAATAGAAAAGAGAAGATTGAATTCCTCACCCAGTTTCAAGCACGCTGTTCACAGTTGTGCTGGTTAGTGCTTTTGGACTTCAGTTGTTAGTAGCTTGTGTTGGTCGATACAATATGACCAGCCTTTCTCTTGTTGGGTTAGAAGGCTTTCCCCAAGTTGAACGGAACGGCCGCTGCCGTTCCAGAATTACTGAAGCACCTTTCTTCCTTTGTCGCCTCTCTGGGGCAACTTAGACCCATTTGGGGTCCGCAGGCAGGACGAAATTAGCCATGAGGGTGCGGAGAATCCACAAGCCTACAACGGTCACTACCACGCAAAACCGGAAGTCCAGCCCGACCCACATCTTATTTGGTTTTTTTTTCTATCTTTCTGAAACAATCTTGTTACATTTTTTTCTGGGATTATTTCTGGTACAGATGATGAATTGTTCTGTCTCATAATAAGACTGAAGAATCGCAGAAACAAAGGGACGTATAAGCACTTAATGTGCCTAAACTAATGAATATCCTTACCTTTCTTTAGATACATATTTAAACATGAAAACCTTGCCATTTCATCATTATCGCAATGCCTAAGGAAGTTTATAAGGAGTTAAAAACAGTATCCAGATACATGATTAAAAATGACAGACATTAAAAGAGCAGACAATAATTCTATTTTCAGGCAGTAAAGAATAACATATTTTAGTGGAAAATAATTTAGTAGTCCAGCAACAGATTTCTAGACTACTTAAAGAAAAAAGAACAATCCAGTGGTCATATATAATAGTATCTGCAGGTTAAAAAAAAGTAAAGAGCCACAATCATGCAATTGAAGTCCCACTTCTTTTGCAACACATATTACATAGTCAGAGTAAGGAACCCCAGAATAGAAACCAGAATATGGTAATAAATTGTCACTTATGCTGGAAACCTTAGTGAATTTACTCTGATATAATCATAATAATCATAATAATCATAATCATAATAATAATGTTAGAAGGGACCTTGGAGGTCTTCTAGTCCAACCTCCTGCTCAGAAAGGAAACCCTATACCATTTCAGACAAATGGCTGTTCAGTCTCTTCTTAAAAACTTCCAGTGTTGGAGCATTCACAATTTCTGAAGGCAACCTGTTCCACTGATTAATTGTTCTATGACCTTGGAGAAAGAGGAGAAGAGATACAGCCTAAGAAACAATCAGACAAGAGAGGCAGGAGCCTCCAATAGCTTAAGCATCAGAGAAAAAAAAAAACTTAGAAAGGACTTAACACAGTGGTTCTCAACCTGTGGGTCGGGACCCCATTTGGGGTCGAACGACCATTTCACGGGGGTCGCCAAACAACGCAGTCCGCCATTTTTTCCCCCTTTCCCTTAGCTGTGCTACTCCCTTTTATTCTATTGGCTTTTGAAAGCCAATAGAATAGACCCACTTGAATAGAGTCTAATTCTATTGGCTTTCAAAGGCCAATAGGAATTGTCCAGGCTGTCTCTGCCCTGCTGAGCCCGCCAAAAGCCCCATTCTGCAAACGGTGCTGCACCAGTTGAGTAGTCCTTGACTTACAACCAGTTGAGTAGTCCTCGACTTACGACCGGTTGGGGGTCGCGGCATTAAAAAGGTTGAGAACCACTGACTTAACAGATCAAGCTGTTAAAAGTGGAGGTGGAAATTTGTCCCTTCAGACTTGCAGGTTTCTATTAATATAGCCTTACAATAGCAATATCAGTGGCACTGAGACTTATATACCACTTCACAATACTTTTACTCTCTAAGCGGTTTACAGAGTCAGCAGGTTGCCCCCAACAATCTGGGTCTTCATTTTACCCACCTCGGAAGGATGGAAGATAGAGTCAACCTTGAGTTGGTCAGGATCGAACTCCTGGCAGTCGGCAGAATTAGCTTGCAATACTGCATTCTAACCACTGTGCCACCACGGCATCTACAATAAAGAATTAGTTCATCTAGTTATATTTCCTATCTCATTGATCTGGGAAGGCTGACATCATCACAGTAATAGGAAAGTAGTGTGCTGTTTGAGAAAAACCTATTGGGTCATAGCTACAATAGCCTGTCAAAGACACATATTGCACACACCAAACTAATGGACAAATCAAACATTTGTAAAATCCTTTAAAAAAAAAAAAAAGAGTGCCTCTAGGAGAAACTTGAGTGAGGTTTCCAGTTTTTTACTTGGATACCAAAATAGATAAAATGATGGCCAAAAGTCTGAAAGGACAATGTACATGAATAACAGAAATGTTTTCTGTCTGCAGATGAATTGGGTACATTAGATGGGTTGCTGCCTCTAAGCACAAAGGAAGGCGTCCAAAAATCTTTGAAATTGAAAATGGTTGAGTGCACTGTTTCCCAGCATGACAAAGATAAATATTAGAATATATTCAGTGCAATGATTATTTCAGAAATTCAATTCCAAACAAATGTGTTGCTAAAGTTCAGTCAATTGTCACGGTCAGCATCTGACTTCCAGCAATCTGACTTTCTGTCTATATATCAGTTGTAAAAGAACCCTGGCTGAGTGAAGATGGCTGTGCAGCCCTGTCTGAAATTCATTGTTGGGCTGTAGATCCTGACCTTGTCAAGGCCAAGGGAATGACTCCATATGAAAGTTTTGCAGTCATGTAGAACATTGCCCCAGAGGTGGGAGGGAGGGCTCCAAGTGCTTTTGATTAAAACTGGGCCACTGCTGGTGTACCAACTCCCAACTACCCAGCAGTGGCACTCCAATGCTTTTATTGGAATTGATTGTATTAATTAAAATTTGTTATATACTGCTTTAAGTGCAAGCACTCTCTAAGCGGTGTATACCAGTAAGCAATGTATATATATATATATATATATATATATATATATATATATATATATATATATATATAATCCTATTGTTTGCCACCTGGAGTCCTTCCCAAGAGTATAAAACTCTTAGAGAAGGGGGAATAGATGGGAAGTGAGTAGAGGAATGGAAGATATAGAAGCTAGCTGGTAGGTAGGTAGGTAGGTAGGTAGGTAGGTAGGTAGGTAGGTAGGGATAGATAGATAGATAGATAGATAGATAGATAGATAGATAGATAGATAGATAGATAATATGATAGATAGCCATCAGAGTGATATTTGAAGTAAGGGAGGACTCAAAACATTTTGCTATCATAGACTCTTCCCATCAAAACCATCCAAGTCTATTCTTCAAGAAAAACACAATCACTTTCAGCATCATCTAAAAACCTGCATGATTTCCCACATATAATACCTGAAGAAGCCCCTTCATTTTATCTCAGTGAAGACCTGGTTCTATTCTGAAGAATCACTTTGTTTTGAAGGAAAAAGATGAACGGCAGATATCATTTCTCCAAAACAGAGAAATGTTTGTTTGCCCTTTCTGTTTATGAATCCTTTATTCCAATTGCTTTGAAAGGCCTTCCTGAAATGGCTTATACAAAAATACCTCATGAAAACTAAACACATCCTGAAAAGGCTTTTTCACTGAAGCAATTACTTTTGCAGGCTCTTTTCTGAACCAGCCCAGCCATGGGCTGTGATTTAGATGAACTTCCTCTGTTTAATAGTGTTAGTTTGCGTTGGCACGAAGTAACACACATTTTCTGTCTGGGGTGCTGTGTCCATGTGATGATTTGATTGAGAGAGTCTGTTCAAAGACAATTTGATTGAATCTCCAAATCAAATTGACTTTGGAAACTGACAGCCTGATCCCTATGCAAGCTCTTCCCCACCCCTCAAATGCAATCAATCTGATGATTTGATTCGGAAAACAGTTTGGCTTCCAAATCAATATGATTTTAATAGAATTATTCAATCTTATCCTGTTCAATTTTTGTTTAAGAAATCATTTGCTTTTCTGAAGCAATCTGAGGATTCTGTAAGAATCAGCTTGGATGGGAACAGACCTGTTCCGCAGAGACTATGCTAAACACACACATCTTTTGCCAAGAAGCATTTTGAATTTTAGGGCTTAAACCAAGAACCTGATGAAGAGACCTACTGAGGTATGAATCAAATTGCATTGACTTGTCAGTCTTTCATCAGCTACTGATGACAAGTACAGAACATATAGAAGTTGTGTCTGTTGTGTTTTTATTGTATTCTTAGTCCAAAGGTTTCCAAATAACTCTCTTTTATCTCACTTCCCTAGCCTCTGCGTGCACATACATAAACACAGGTATATGTTTTGACTATCCACCTGGTAGGATTTGGATGGTGCCGGGATTCCTTTATCGGTATCATGTGTTTCCTTAAATACATCTTCTGTCTGTTCTCATTATTAAATCTGCTTCCTTAATCATTGCTCAGACCAGACCCCTGTTCTCAGGAATGATAACATAGACCAGGGGTAGGCAACCTTGTGCTGGCTCAGGAATTCTGGGAGTTGAAGTCCATGAGTCATAAAAGAGCCAAGGTTGCCTACCCCTGACATAGACAGGCAAAATCTTTAGTCTTCAACGGGGAGGCTAGAACTTAATTGGGAAGTGATTCCAGGACTGTTCAGTTTTTGAAGAGAACAATTCTTCTGGAAGCAGGAGGGGTAGAGACCATACTTCAGGTCTGCTTCTTGCTCTCTGTGATTTCATTGCATTGCTCACATTCGCTTTGCATTCTGGGCTCTACTCGTCAAGAGTTTAAGACGACACATTGTGCTAAGGTGGCAAGCAGAACTTCTTGTTCCATCTGTGAAGAGGTCAAGGACAGCAAGGGAAGCAGGCAGGCAGGATAACTGCATGTGTGCAGCAATGACACTATGCATAGCTCCATTCCCCACAAATGCTAGCAGGATATAGTAAAAAAAAGTCAAGGTGCAGTGGTGTGATTAATGTTCCAACTGCTTTTTGCCTGCTGTGGCATGATCACATCATTTATGGCTGCCATCCTGATTTTTATTTCTTTTACAATACCCAGTGAACACCCCTGCCTTCTTCTATTCCAGTTTTGTGTGATGAGGGCTCAGAGATAAGTAGCATCAGTCCCAATGCCCGAGAAGCAGGATGACACTTCTTAGGAGATTCTCCTCATTAGGAGCAACTTGTAATGACCTTATTTCACTAACAGAATCTCCTTTTCACCATCCCAAATGGGGCAGACTTCTTTTCTCTGCTGAAGAAATATATATGCTTCTAAAAAAACCCCAGCATTTTAGACTTTGGATCTCAAGGGGATGCATGAATTTGGCACCCCAGCCAAAAATATTGGAGGAGGAAGATGCAAATCCTGCAATTTCAGTTCGTGTATGGCCTATTGCATGCCTTCTAGATTGGTCTGTGGCTCAGAGTAGGGGAGCGTTCAGGTCACATCCTTCATCTCTGCCCGTAATGGCAGGATTTATGCAAACGCAATGTGAGAGGCAATCTTCAACTAGGCTGATTTAATTTCCTTCATCCAAATATGCTCTTGGCATAAACCCAGAAATGATACCATAGCTGAATGTAACAGCAATAGGCTGAGTTGCTGCTTGGAAATGTTTACTGTTGATAGAAAAGAGCTGGTAAAATGATGCTCTTCAAGTTTTATCCAGTTGCTAGTTTTTCAAGATTTTCAGGAGAGAAAGGAATTGCACAGGAAATGATTTTCTTGCAATCTTCCAGAAACTCTGATTATTTTATCTCTAAAGTGAAGGCTGGTCAGAATTTTCAGAAGGGAAATGAGAAACACGAAGTTGCTGCGTAGTCTTGCATAGATGTGAGCAAGATTTATGGCCAAAGTAATTATATACTTTATACTCCTTAGAGTAGGAGGCCTTGGTGTGGATGACTCATTCTCTTATCACTTAACAGTTGGACTACCTATGTTTCCCCAAAAATGAGACTGGGTCTTATTTATTTATTTATTTTTGCCTTCAAAAGAGGCACCAGGTCTTACTTTGGGGGGGATGTCTGACTCTCCTCCGGCACCGACAGCTCCACCCAGCCAGCCCACTTCTTGGGCCGAAGGAGCAGCTTCATGCTGCAGCTGCCCTCCAGCCTCCATTTTGCAGTCAAGTCTTTCTGGAAGGCCTCTGCAGACAAGTACCAAGCTATGGATTCAATCCATAACTCAGTCCTCAGCTGCAGATCTCTTGCAGAACCGAGCCATGGATTGAATCCATAGCTCGATTCTCGGCTGCAGTGACCTTCTTGGAAAGGCCTGACTGCAAAATGCAGGCCTGGCTGCAGAAGACACCACAGAAGAAGTGGGCCAGCGAGGAGAGGCCTAGTTGCAAGGTAAGTGGGTGTGAAGCGCGTGGGGCAGATCCACACTCCCCGTTCCCGCCCAAGCTTGATTTTTAGGTGTGTACCTCGGCCCAAAACTAGGACTTATTTTTGGGGTAGGGCTTATATTAGGCCCACCCTCAAAAATCAAGCTAGGGCTTAGTTTTGGGATAGGCCTTACTTTCAGGGCAACAGGGTATTGTTGCAGTGTGTTTTACATGGGGCTGCCTTTGAAGACTATCGGCAAACTCCAATTGTTAAAAAACATGATAGCCCAGTTACTAGCCAGTTAGTGTTGCAACCACCTTGCAGTACAGTTTCATGGATGTTGTCCTGGTTACCAAGAGATTCAAAGTCCAAATGCTGGTTTTGACTCATAAAAACTTACATGGCTTGACTCCTAGGTATCTCTAAAGTCTGCTCATCCTGTTTTTTCAGTTCTACTGATGTTTTGGGTCTTCCCTCTCTGATAGAGATTTGGTGGCAGAGATTCTCCATTACACCCTTTTGGACAGTCTTCTTCTGGAGACCCAAATGGCTCCAAATATACTGAATTGGCATTTAGAAAAGCAGAAACAATGACTGTATTTCACGGAATCTTAGGGTAGTGCCTGCTATGTTGCTCAGGGATAGGAACTGCCTATTGGCTGTTAATAGTGATTTGTATTTTATCTTTGAAGTGGGTAAACTTTTAATTGTATTACAGATCATTTTAGGGAATGAGATTCGTAGCTGTATTATGCTGTTGTTCTTTTTTGTATGCCTGGAATCGTTTTGGAGCATGGCAGCGGAGTCAAATTGTAACAAATTAATGTTATGTGCTGCTTATGTGCACATTATCATAATGGAGTACATGGGGAGCTTTAAAGCAGCGAGGACCATCAAACTCAAAGGACTGGCTGTTGAAGCAGAGTTTGCTCAAAAGCTCAGGCAAACCTGTGGTATATTAAGTGATCCTTCTCCAACTCTATGCATCTTTCTCCATGTGAAATATCTACCTCCATATGCAAAGCAGATGTGTCAGAAAGATTGTTTCCAATCATGTACAGGGACGGTGCTCCATGAGGTGCATTTAAATAATATTCTCATGCTCCATGCCAAATAAGGATCTGATTGCTTATCAGAGGTGATCATGTGGCTTATTAATGTGTGGCTTTTTCTAAAGTGAAAATCCAGTTAATTTGATAGCTGTTTCCCAAATGCTTTAAGCTGATGGAATGTCCAGTTTTGCTATGTTGTTTTTGCATTCCTCTGTTGCCATCAAGGGGCAATGTTTACTTTTGTTACCACAATAAAATTCATGCCTTCTTTAGAAAGTTAAAAAGGGTGAAAGGAATTGTAACTCCTTAAACTTCACTATTGCTTTTCTTTCTTTCTTTCTTTCTTTCTTTCTTTCTTTCTTTCTTTCTTTCTTTCTTTCTTTCTTTCTTTCTTTCTTTCCCTTCCTTCCTTCCTTCCTTCCTTCCTTCCTTCCTTCCTTCCTTCTTTCTTTCTTTCTTTCTTTCTTTCTTTCTTTCTTTCTTTCTTTCTTTCTTTCTTTCTTTCTAGTGGACAGAAGCCCAAGGCCAATATGAAATATGTGGATCAGAAAAGCCAAACTGGCTTTTCTGATCCACACTCCTCACTCCTTGACAGGTCTGCTTTCTTCAGGGTTTCAGTCAACCAGCTATTTCATCTCCTGAGTATTGAGACACTCTACCAAGACAATTCTTTTCCCCAGTTTTGTGAGTTTCTTTTTGAACCAACATTCTGGGTTTCCTGAAGTTCACATACCACATTTATTCTTCACCGGGTTAATTGGTGGCTGATTTCCCCCACCCCCCCCACTCCACTTTTTGAGTAACTTGTACATTGTTGAAGGAGCCATGCAAACTTTGAGGTCGCCCTGCATGGCATCCCTCCCTACTGTTGCTCATTGTACCTCTTCTGCTTCCAATCTAGTTGGCATGGGAGGCACTTAGCTTGCTATTACATTTGCCACCAGAACTAATTAAAAATAAAATGCTGCTTTTGTTCCTTGACAAAATCATCTAACATTTTCTCTATGCTGTTATTGTTCAATCACAACACCAAGTCCAATGAGGAGAGAAGGTCCAACAAAGACTGGATACAGCAGCAGATAGTAGCATTGGCAGAATTATATAGGTAGTCTTCTACTTACAACAATTAGTTTAGTAACTGCTCAAAGTTACAGTGGCATTGAAAAAAAGTGACTTAGGACCAGTCTTTGCACTTATGACCACTGCAGCATCCCCAGGGTCATGCAATCAAAATTTAAGCACTTGGCAACTGGCATGTAGTTATGATGGTTGCAGTGTCTTGGTATCACGTGATCACCATTTGCAATCTTTTTAACTAGCTTCCGACAAGCAAAGTGTCAAGGTTGAATGGCTAAGATGCTTGCTAACCTCTGTTGTTATTCAACTTGCAATAGAAACAGGGGGGAGGAAGAGCCTGGGAAAGAAGCCATCCATAGACCGTGAGACCAGTGGTGGGATTAAAATATGTGAACAACCGGTTCTCTATGTGGATGCCGCTTTCAGAAGTCCATTCTGGGCCTGGGCAACAAAAAAATTAGCTACCAGTTCTGCTGAACTGGTGTGAACTGGCTGAATCCCACCACTGCATGAAGCCCAAAGTCACAAAACCAGGTGTCTGAGGGAGAAGTGGATCGTTCCCATAACAAACTGAAGAGATGTGATTGGGCAACATGAACATTTGGTCGGTGGGGGTTATAAAAAGCTATTGTTAACTATAGCTAGATTTTTGCATGGGAAAACTAAAATTGATTTTGCTTTTTCAGTGCCAGATGTGTATTCAATAAAGTTTATGTCTTATGGCACCTCAAGACCATAGAGTTTCTTCAATGTTGAATTCGCTAGCGGACAGTTGACACAAAGTCAATCAGAGAAGCTAGACTCACTTAACCATGCAATTCACTTAACAACTGCAATGATTTGCTTAACGATCATGGCAAAAAACACCATAAAATCAGGCAAGATTCACTTAACAACCGTCTTGCTTTAGCCATGGAAATTCTGGTCCTAATTGTGGTCATAACTGGAGGACTATCTGTATTGCTTACAAACATGCATAGGATGTGTTCCATTTTTCATTGGTTTACTGGCGTTGTAGGATTAAATTTACATTTTTGTATATATAAAGGTTTTTCTATGTGGTCAGTTAAAAGGCTGATAGGCCACTTCTCCGTCCTACAATATTCTGACATACTTACTGATTTATTATCTTGATTTCTTGTATCTGACCAGTTCATTTGAAGCTAATGGATAAGGGCTCTTCTTTGGCCATACGTACCGGTAATTCCATAATCTATAGGACTGTGTGCAACTAAGTTATAATAAACTTTTGGCTTAGACAAAGCTAAGAATAAAGTAAAAATGTTTTCACTTTGAGCTTGACTCCTGGAGACTATAGAAAACAACCATATTGTTTTCTTGATAGCAGTACAGAAGTAATTTGCCACTGATATTTTCCTATAATACAGACAGAAGCTGTGAAATAACTTTAATAGGATATAGTCATCTAAATTAATGCAATTGCCTTGAATTATTATAAACAGAACTGAGACCACAATGTTCTTAAGGAAACTGATACTCCACAACTAAAAATAGACATTAAAGCATAAGACATCTGCTGACAAAAGGCCAAAATGACTGCCTACATCTACAGGAAATTTCAATACTTGAAACGAAAACGGGAAAGAGCATTATGGGAGAATTACAGAAATGTTCAGAGCAATCATTAGCGTTTTCAGATGCTGATGAGAACAAAAAAAGAAAAAGTGATTTAACATCATTGTATCTTGAAAATAATCTCTCCCCAGTTCCTTTCCTATCATGAAATTACATGAAAAATTGCAAATATCACAAACTTGTATAGCCACTGTTTCTCTTTTTTAAATAGGTTGGTCAACCAATTGACTAGTCAACCCAAAGCAGGAGTTTTCAGAGAGTTTCATGTAATGGGACCTTTTCAAAATAAAAATTTTAAAAAAAAATGGAACCCTGGATCTGTTAAATGATAGCCATGGAGATTTTTTTTTTTTTATCTAGAGGAGAATGATCCCTGCCTTTTCAATTATTTCTTTAAAAAATACTCTAGGTGACTTTAGTCTTTTATCTCACGATCTCATGGAACTGTAGGGTTCTGTGGAAGACAATTAGAAAAACCCTGGCAAAGCTCTGAAATTGAGTAGCCTGTTCCTGGTTTAATAACTGAATGGTCACTTCTGCAACCTGCTTGATGAGGCTTTCCCTTCCCTTCCTTTCCCCATGAAATATTCTTAGGTAGTTTACGGTTCCTGCATTAATCCCCATACCAAAACCACTTCATCAAATTCCAGCTCTTCCGGCATGCTTATCCATCGGTGGCATATCAGTCAGACAAATCTGGATGGCCACTAAATGGCATCTGCCAAGAGATACAAAGCATTCCCTTTGCTCCCATCTAGTGGCCAAATAAATGACCAGCCAACTCACAGTTATAAGGAATATAAAAGTTCCTTTGGTATGAGTAAAACGGAAAAAAAAGGGCACAATTGCAGTGCCTGGGTTTATCAGAGCACTGGACATATCAGTTGGAGAAGGTATTTCATCTGGTGGATGATGTTGGCTAGAGCAGGGACTTCAGAGAAAGGAACCACCACCAATCATGTGGTGGTGCATTAATGCTGCATAGACAACAGTACAGCCTGGACTCATTTTGGGTGTAAGCTAGGAGTGTGCTGGGGAAGAGGGCAAGATTTAGGGCAGGATGTTTTCCTGCCAGCTTTGGGAGAGAAGCACAGCAAAGCAGCTGCATGGAAGTGAACTAAGTGCATGAATGAACTCCTACCACTCAGTGGGAGCTGAGAGACTTCTCAGATGTGTAATGGTGACTCTCAGTTGAAAATAAACAAAAAATGGGAGGGGAAGATCAGATGGAATCTCCTAGAATTCTAAACCAGAACATTATGTGTTACAATATTTTGGTATAAGTCTCATATCATTCCTAGGGTTAGTACTTGAAAGTTCCCACCTGTCCCCACTTATATATTGTTGAAAACTGCACTCCATCTGCTATACACTGACATTATTTATCTTCTATAGCACGCCCTGTACTGTTATAAAAGCCAAAAAAATAAGTATTTTATTAAGATATATTGGTATAATCAGCATTGTCCTAATATATTTTTCCAAGAGTTCAAGAAAAATCTCCCAGGGAGGAGGAGGAGGACATTATTTTGAGGAGGAGGTTGCAACTAGATGTGGAAGATGTACCCCCATTTTATGTGATCCACATAAAAACTAAGTTGTCAAGGTTCCGACTAGTGGACTCAAAAAAATCAGAACTCCGAGGCTTGAAGTTTTCTCAAAGCACATGTTTATTGGATACATAATATCGGCACGGTCAAAAGTGAAACCAACTCTAAACTTTCCCCTCAGGAATTCAATGTAACTAAATGTAGCACTGCCTTCCCCCTGCTATGCTACATTATCATTGGATAGTGATCACACTATTCAATGAGAGCAATTGGCGGGCTTTGTGACATTTCTTCTCTCCACCTTCCAGCACCTGTGGGAATGACCTTGGTTCCCATGGGATCGCTCTGTGTTTAGTCCAGCAATCCTTTCGGTTTCTCCCCCCCCCTTCTTCCCAACCTGTGTGGCAACGGAGAACGAGAAAGATGGCTTCAGCCAGGTTTGTTTCAGAAGTTGACATAAGTGCTGCTATCTATAATGAAGTAAAGAAAAAAAATGGACCCAGTTCCATAAAACATAGTTTGGTCTTCTGCATTTCCCACATTGGTGAACATATATTCTTCTGAAACTCCCCTTGTCCATTGACCCTGCTGAATGGGGATGATAAGAAAAATCTGGGGACATGAGGGGTGATTTGCACGGAGATCCATTGGAGACAAGAAGCTTCCCTCTCCTGCTAAATGATTTGACTCTTGAGGCCTGAGGAGATGGCCACATCTTCAAATAACTATTTATTTACACCTCCACTTCCCCCCTAAAAGAAATAAAAACAAAATAAAACAGCGAAGAACAGGACAGAAAATATTTTTCACAATTGTGGGATTCTAATTCCCGCTTCATGAACAGAGGCACAATGATATTTTATTGCAAGATTGGGAGACAGTTCTTCATCCATAACAATTTCATCAGGGGGGTCATTATTTGTATACACATTACACTGAGCAAAATTACATACATAAATGTACATAATGAGAAATGGGGACAATAATGAATATAAAGTTCCATATTAACAGTTGAAAGCGGTTGCAAAACCAGACACAAATGAAGAACAGAATGAAACAAGGATTGATCTGGAAAAATTAACCTTCTCTCCCTTAAAAAACAAAACAAAACAATGCACCAAATGGAGTTCTATTAAGGGTGATTGCAACTCAAGGAGGAAGAGCAAAGTAGGCAGTGATTGATTTGGCTTCTAGCTGGGATAAACTGACAAGAAGTTTGAAAGCTCAGTGACTCATTTACTTAATGTACAAAATGCTACATGCTGGGGGGGGGGTTTCCCCTTCTTGAAAAATCCATTCTTTTCCTAGTTCTTAATTCATCCCAAAAAGAAAATTAAGAGTAGCCTTATCCCAGTGTTTTTCAACTTTAGCAAGTTTAAGATGTGTGGACTTCAACTCCCAGAATTCCCCAGCCAGTCATGCTGGCTTAGGGAATTGTAGGAGCTGAAGTCCACAGGTTTTAAAGTTGCCAAGATTGAGAAATACTGCCCTAGCTTTATCGTTGTACTGCAAATTCAAAGGCATTTGAATCAATCCCTTACTGATTGTCACCCATCCCTGCTTGCTGGATCCAAGCCTTCCTTTCCTTTTTCCTATCACACTGCAGGGGACTCTGCAGTACACATTTTCTACTGCGGTTGAGCAGAGAATAAATGAATCTAGATAACTGTCTAGATTCTAGAACAGGGATCTTCAAACTTGGCCCTTTTATGACTTGTGGACTTCAACTCCCAGAATTCCTCAGCCATAAAAGGGCCAAGTTTGAAGACCCCTGTTCTAGAAAAAATACTGACTCATAAAGTTTCTTTTCCATCATGGGATATCAGGGATATCATGGGATATAATTTGTGCCCCAGTTCCAGAGTTCTCAGCCTCAACATCATGTCTGTTTCATGGCTTCTTCGAAGGGAACATGCAGGTGGATTCTCTCCATGACTAGTTTGCTGATTATAAGAGCAGAACTCCATACCTTTTAATTACCCACAATTCCTTATACCAGGGACAAAGGAAACGTGATCTCAACTTCAAGTCCCAGCAGCCCTTCCTAGATGGGCAACAGCAAAGGATAATGAAAATTATAACTCAAAAACATTTAAAGAGGCATAGTTATCTTCTCTCATATGAGGTCAGGGTCCTAATAGCTAATGCAGACACCTCTGCGCTTTCTGCTTGCTTCCTTACTTGTATGGGCTACGCACCATTTCTTGAGCGCAGGAACAGAGGTGGCCATCTCCCACCTTTTCCCAGTCTACCATGAATGCGCCCCAACCAATGTTTCAAAGCTCGGCTCCAGTTCAAAACTATTGTTCTAGGTTTCTTCACACTTGGCCCTTTTATGACTTGTGGACTTCAATTCTGGGAGTTGAAGTCCACAAGTCATAAAAGGGCCAAGTTTGAAGACTCCCTGTTCTGGCTGGAAAGCTATTATTTTCCATCCTGAGGCATCTTAAGCTGAATAGTCAACTGTGCTGCACTTTAGTCTAGCGACATCCCCTGCACTGATTGGCTACAATGCCTAGCACATCACCTCCCTTCCAGTGACTGGTTCATGTCCAGTATCATCATTTTATCCTGGATTGCCATAGTCTCATCTGATCAGCAAATGGCCTTTCCCTCCTCTTCTAATAGATCCAGTAGTGCTCCATAATTTCCCTGGAGCACAGTAAAATCTTTTAGTCAATTCCCCCCCCCCTTTTCTGTCAGGATATTTCTGTCCAACCCATACACCTCCTAGTGGGGGCCCTTTCAAGTCTGCCCAGGCTAAGTGAAGTGTATCCTCCTTTCCTTCCCACTTTGTGCCCACTCTACTATAATGGTTCTCTATCTCTTAAAAACATGCCCCAGAATTTTAAGTTGCAACACAATGTGTTGGAGGAAGAAAGGTATAAATCTCCAATCAATGTTACTCCTTTGCTTCTATGAACCTGAACCATTAGCTTTTCGTTGTCACAAAGTTTCTAAGGATTTAAAGGGAGCAAAGGAATGAAGGAACAACTGTTCCTTTTGCTTTTATCATTGGAGCACCAGAGAAGGGGAAAAGGGGAATGTGGGAGAGCAATGTGAAGGCATCTGTGTGTGCACCATCTCAGAAAGCAAAGGAAACGAATTGGGATTAATGAGGAGGAAAGTGTCCCTTTAAAAAAAGGGCAGGGAAGACTCACGCACACGGAAGCCATCTGGTCAGCCTGCATGGATTGGAAGGGCGGGAAACAGGGGAAGGATCATACATAGCGAAGGCTGAGCACCAACTGGTCCCTTTGCCAATCCATTGCACTCCAGACAGGAATTTCTTGAGTCACTTTGCGAAACAAGCAGGAGCAGCATAGGAGACAAATTGTTCTGGTGGCGGTGCAGAATTGCCCTGAAAGAGTCCTAGGGCAGGGCATGCGATAAATCCTGTCTGATTCTGATTCTCATTCCGCCTCAGCCCCTCCGATAAAGACAGAAAGATAGAAAAGCCCCAAGCAAGCAGTTCAAGAGGGCATCTCCTTTTTCCTCATTACTATGCTATAATTTGTAGCAAGTCCTTACAAGACAAGGGGGGGAGGAGGACAAGTAAAAACAGCAGTGGGGGAGAGAGGGGGGGGGAGAGAGCGCACTTCCAGCTACTGATAAAAACTGATAAAACAATTCCACTCTCATCAGAGCACATCTTTCGTCTTCACTATTTTTATCTTACTTCATTAGTTGATCATTATTGTTTTCACATCTCCTCCCAACTCATGTCTTCTTTATTTATTTACTGAGCTAGTGCTGTTTCTGGCTATATTTCCCTTGTTTATTTCGCTCAGATACAAGCGATTTGAATCCCTAATCCGTTTACTTGAATTGCAAATAATTTCCTGTATGTTTTTTTTCCATGCAAAAATGCATTAGAAATATTATGCATGCATTCAATATCATGCCTAAGTGCTTTTCCTCAGCAGGCAACCTAAAAGAAGATGCTGCATTATTTCACTTGGGAATAATGTTTATTTCCTTCTTGATACACTAGGTTAAGAAGTCAGTGCACCTAATTTGTAATTAAAGAGATCTGTATATAGTAGGAAGATATAGAAGATCTCTTTAATTACAAATGCGTTCTTTCTTTCTAAGGTATTGTATCAAGGCAGGAAACAAAACAAGATCCAAGCGTAATGTGCAGTATTTTCTTTGTTATTTATATTCCTTTGTCGTATGTGTGTATACACCCATTGCCAATTAGAATGAACATAAATAGATGTAAAAAGTAAGAAGCCTTTTTTTAGTACTACAACAAAAACTGAACAGCACCAGCAACCTTTCATATTTAAAAACAAACAACAAAACAGATTGAGAGATTTAGAAATGACAAATACAAGGGACAATCGTTCAGAACTGACAGAGAACTTTTCAGATTTCCCTGAATTCTTGACTCATACATAGTGGTGGGATTCAGCCGGTTCACACCACTTTGGCAGAACCGGTAGCTAATTTTTTTTGTTGCCCAGGCCCAGAATGGACTTCCGGAAGTGGCATCCACACAGAGAACTGGTTGTTTACATATTTGAATCCCACCACTGCTCATACATGTAAGATTAGGATTGTGCTTTGAGCTTTAATGGGTCACGTATCAAAAGATACCAAGACAGTGGTGGGATTCAGCCAGTTCGCACCACTTTGGCAGAACCGGTAGCTAATTTTTTGTTGTCCAAGCCCAGAATGGACTTCCAGAAGTGGCATCCACACAGAGAACCGGTTGTTCACATATTTGAATCCCACCACTGCACCAAGATGCTCCAAACAGGTGTCTGTCCCCAAGAGCTTACAATTCAAACTGCACAACATGCCTCCATTAACTGCATATTGCAACTAAGCCATGCAATTAGTGTTGCGGTAATTAGGAGAGTTTATTTAATGTGGTAAATTGCCCCATTCTCTGAACATATATTTATTGCCTCTTTGGCTGCTTTTAAACCCTTTTAAAGGTATAAATAACACGGTTGCTCTTTTAAAAAGATTAATTTCCCTGCACTGCAACTTTTTCCCATCTCCTCTTACAATTTTGTTTGTACCCATTTGTAACCTTCGGTGTTCACCGTGTACCACAAATCTTTCTCTCTTTTGATGTTTACTCAAGCCTTAGCAATGCATCACAGTTGCCCTTGGGCATCTCGCCCAGCACATGAAAAGCTTTTGCCGGGATAGGCACCTAGATCTTGTGTAATCCTAGAAAAGTGTGTGTGTGCTTTGTTGTCTTGACTGCGGGTTATCTCAGAGCTCATGTAATGTAAAAAAAAACCCGCACAACATAATTAAATGTCAATTCCGTTTGTCTCTTTATTGAAAGTAGTCTTACTGCTCAAAGGCAAAATAGATGTTAAGATCAAATTGAGGCTACAGAAACAGTGGGGATATGCCTTTACAATGAGACAGGAAAGCTGGATCTCTTCAGATGTTCCTGAGGCACAATTCCCAGTCCTGAACATACTATGGACCGGATGCTATCCTTACTAGGATTTTGCAGGGCTTTAGACATGGTTGACAAGTGGTGCTGTGGAATCTCTGACTCCTCAAAGCAACCATGTCTACTTCCAGAGTTGCAGTTGTTGCAGAATGACTTTTCCTGCAGTACACAATTGTGGGTGGGTGGGGGGGGGAATGCAGCTGCTTTAATGAGTTGCAAGCAGGTACTGGCTTCAGGCTTTTGCTTGTCCCAGAAGACCTCTTCCTAATTGAATCAGAAGCACACACAATCTTAACAAATCAACAATGTCTAGTCTAGAAGAATGTCTCAGAACAATTAATCAGTTGAATGATTTGCCTCCAGAATTATGGGTGCTCCTATACTGGAGGTTTTTAAGAAGAGATTGTACAGCTATGTGGCTGAAATGGTATAGGGTCTGCTGCTTGAACAGGGGGTTGGAATAGAAGACCTCCAAGGTCCCTTCCCACTCTTGTTATTCTGTTAAGGCTCAAAATTCTGTTCTCTACCCTCTGCTTTAGCAATAAAAGAAACTACAGAAAACTATTTTGTTAAATGATGTGTGTAGTTTATTTAGGATAGAGGACTGACCAAAAGCCAGCAAAGGATAGGATGACACTATTTCCCTCATGCCATACACAAGCTGATTGTGCTAGGAGTTGAATCCTATCTTAATAATAGCAAAATGTATAAAGAAATCTGATAGATATCATTTTCAACAGCTTAATTTCTTGCTTAGGCTCGTTTTGCTTTTCGGCTCCTCTCTGTGACACAGGCGCCAAATTTGTTTGCTCCTCCAAATGTATTCACATTTTCTTTGCTGTTGTCATCACTGTCCCTTTGTTTGCCTTTAATCTGCTCAGCAACTCAGGCATAAAAGTGAGCAAACAGTATTTTATCATTCAGAGCGTAGGAAAACAGAAACAAACAGTGAAAACAACCAAATAGCAAGGTGAAGGGAAAACCAGAACCGGCAATGATCCCACTGAATCAAAAGACTTGACAGGTGCCCCGAAGTAGAAACTGTAATTTCTACTGTGTAATTTGGCCTTGCCCCAAATGCTAGACAGGATTATCCAAGGGTAATCTGAGGATGCAAATTATTTTATGGCAAGATTTGACTGAAGTACTTGGACTAAAACTGTCACAAGCCCAGCAGATAGGAATGCTAGATATTGTAGACCAACATCATGTGTTGTTTGCTTTAGCTGTTTTGCTTTGCACATCTCAATCTCCTTTCACTGTGGGAAGGTATTAAAGTTGTCTCTCCAAATGACTGAGACTAATGTACTACATTTTGTATCCTGCGTCTGTCAAGGAATTCACTCTGGAATTTACAGCTGGTAATACAAGTTAGGGCCAGAATTGAGAGCGGAATTCCATCACTAAGTGATGCAGTTGGAGACTGCAATGTCATGTGACCATATCACTTAGTGATGGCACTTCCTGCAGTCCTGGTTGCTGTTGTAACCTCAACCCACATGGGTTGTTAAGCAGGAAGTGGGGGAAGTCTTAAGTAAAGTGCACGGAGTGCCATGTGGGGGTGGGAGAGGCTAGAGAGGGATGATGCAGAATGCACATGAATGGGGAATGGGAAAGCGCACTGCAGTGAACTCAGAAAGGCCAGAGAAACAACACACTGTGGCTCAGGGGCTTTGTGGTGCACCACAGCTCTGAGGCTTTTTGCAGACCCAGAACTGAGGCACATCGGAAGCCCCTTTGTGCTGCATTGCACAAAGCCCAGCCCCAGTTCCAGAGCCATGGTGCATCAGGAAGTCCCTTTGCGCTACATGAAGCCCAGCCCCAGCCCAGCTTAACAGTTTTGCATAAAGCCATCATGCCCCAGGAAGCCCCAGATATCCCAGTCCGGTCCCAGCTATCGTCTCATCAGCAGCAGGATCAAGAAGATGGCAAAGGTCAGCCAGGGTGTCAGGGGCCACAGAGTGCAGGGGCCCAAGAGGGCATAGATGGGGCAGCAGGCAGGTGGAGAGAGTTGAAATGCCCCTGAAGTTGCAAGTGTGGGCAGGCTGCCATGCATCCAAATTTTGATCCCGGCACAGCAATGGCCATAGCTCTGGGAACTGGTCCAAAGTTCCTTCATTCAGCACCATAGTAACTTCAAATGGTTGCTGAATGAATGGCCATAAGATGAGGACTACCGGTATTCTCAGAATAAGCTGTAAATTGAACAGATCCTAGAGCTCTCATGTAAGGGAGTTATGGAAGAAGCCAGGGAGATGAGTAAGCAAAGCCCTTTTACTGTAGATGTAGCATTATAATGCTCTGCAGATACTTGGATTACTAACTCTAAATCCCTAATCAGTAGTTATGCTGGCTGGACTTCCTTAATGCAATGCCAAAATGAGTGTGACCTAAAATTAGGAAGAAACAGAAATTAGTGAACAATGCAAGACATAATAGTAAGAATTTTGTCTCTTTTATCATATGATTAAAGGCTGACAATTGGGACATTGTGATGACCTCAGGGATAAACTCCCAGTCATTTGCCTAACTTCCTGTGGCATACAGTGATGGAAACGTCCATGTGCATATGTGAAACATGTCCTTTGAAGGAGAATGAAGGGAAATCCCCATCTCGGTCTGTGCAAGCTTTTCAGATGCTCTCTTGACCTGTGACAGATCTGTAGGGAAAGCCATGCAGAGGGAAAGGATTTGAATAGGGAAACAAGAGATTTAGGAGCATGCTATGTTCCCACCCATTATGTGCTGCATGGCTTCCAGCTGTAGCATCCACAGGCAGTTTTCCAATGGTGAAAGATTACTGGATCCAATGTATATTCATGGATCACATCCTTTGCTGCTACGGGTAGACCTAATTGAGGGTTGGTCTTTCACCTGCTGGATTCTGAAACCTTAGCTAGCATGGTGAAGAGCCAGCAGTACAGGCAGTTCTCGATTTATGACCACAATTGACCACCAGATTTATGTTGCTAAGTGAGACATTTGTTAAGTGAGTTTTGCCCCATTTTACGACTTTTCTTGCCACAGGCGTTAAGTGAATCATTGCAGTTGTTAAGTTAGTAACCTGGTTGTTAAGTGAATCTGGCTTCCCCATTGACTTTGTTTGTCAGTAGGTCTCAAAAGCTGATCACAGGAGCCTGGGACGCTGCAATCGTCATAAATGTGAATCATTTGCCAAGCATCTGAATTTTGATCACATGACCATGGGGATGCAGCACTGGTCGTAAGTTGAAAAAACAGTCATGCCCCTTTTTTCAGTGCCACTGTAACTTCAAACGGTCACTAAATGAACTGTTGTAAGTCAAGGACCACCAGTAATGGGATTTCTAGTTCAACAATATCTGGAGCACTGAAAGATTCCCGCCACAGAATGTGTCTTTCCAGGATTGTGTGAATGCCTCCCTTCTCCTGTATGAATTTAGATAACAAGGATCAGAGGTTCTCTCTTCTATAAACAAAGGACAGTGTTATTATTTAACTTGCTTTGTGTCCGGATTATTTCCCTGTTGCTGTACTAGAAAACAGGCGAAGAGTCGCGGAATAACTTTTTCAAATCCGAGAATCTCTAGATGGGTTGCATAGTTAGAGGGGAACCTCACACAAGGGTACAAAGTTATTTGGACACTATGGAAACAGAAGAGGAGGTGCTTGAACTGGGACAGCATTTCAATTTTAGGTATTTTCTCTGAATCAACCGACGTTTCTTTTCACAGGAAGTTCTCAGTGTACCTTCACTGGAATATTGTTTATCATTGACTGATAAGACAATCCAATCAATGTTTGTTGGGAAATCATGTTTATTTAGATCACTAACCCTCAACTCCCTGGCAAATACAAGTACGTTTGTTGCATAAAGCCTAAACCAGTTGACCCTAACGTCTTCATATAGTTTAATTTTCACAATTGCCTTATCTCTGAGTAATCCAGGGATTATCTATTTTTTCATAGTATTTTGGTTAAAAAAATTGAGGGTCAGCTTATCTGCGAATGATCTTATCTGCAATTTTTTAAAATACCCATATACCCCGTAAATACCTGTGCAGAAGCCCATCCACAAATAAGAAGAACCCATTTGGGGGGCTGTATTTTGGTACCTGAAATGGTATAAACGGAAGAAAATCATACAATCTAAAATAAGTACAGATATATTGGATGATATGTGGCTTGAGAATGATCTATTTTAATCAACTGTTCAGTATTCAATGTTTTCAAGTTTGGCATCAGTACAGGTACTGTATATTGTGCATGCACTTCTCTTTCAATGAAATCTTGACTGTAAGAATGTGGACTGTTCTTATAGGGCAGTGGTTCTCAACCTGTGGGTCGGGATCCCATTTGGGGTCAAACGACCATTTCACGGGGGTCGCCAAACAATGCAGTCCGCCATTTTTTCCCCTTTTTCCTTAGCTGTGCTACTCCCTTTTATTCTATTGGCTTTTGAAAGCCAATAGAATAGACTCTCTTGAATAGAGTCTAATTCTATTGGCTTTCAAAAGCCAATAGGAATTGTCCAGGCTGTCTCTGCCCTGTGAGCCCGCCAAAAGTCCCATTCTGCAAACGGTGCTGCACCAGTTGAGTAGCCTCGACTTACGACCAGTTGAGTAGTCCTCGACTTATGACCAGTTGGGGGTCGCGGCATTAAAAAGGTTGAGAACCACTGTTATAGGGGGTGTTTTGTTTTGTTGGGGGGGGGTTTATTGGTGCAAATATTTGCTGTTTGAGAGAACCAGTCTTTTTGTTTGTTTCATTTGATGCCTATGTCTGCCTCCTTGCAAGCAACTCTGGATGGCTAACAATTTAAACAGCAGCAATAATTACGAATAATAAAAAAAATCAGAGAGGGAGAGACTCAGTTAGAAAAAAAAAAACATTCTGTCACACACACCTGTAATGCTGGGGTCAAATTGCTTCACATAAATCTGAACACACTGGTGGCCCACTCAAATCTTGGTCTAAAGCAGTGTTTCCCAAACTTGACAATTTTAAGGCATGTGGACTTCAACTCCCAGAATTCCACAGCCAGTCCTCATGCCTTAAAATTGTCAAGTTTGGGAAACACTGGTCTAAAGCCCTGGACCATCTTTAGGGCCTTTCTTAAGGCCATCAAAAACCATGTGGATTTGGAAATGGGATGGGGCTGGATTTCCTTAGGACAGAGGCAGAGAAGACATGCTTTCTGGATCCTGACAGATTGAATAGATGGGATCTGGCACAAGCCAACCCATTATGACTAAATTATTCCAATTCAGAGTTAAATTATAACTGCTAATAAAATTCAGGGTTCTTATCTGCCCCAGTATTTCTGCTGATCAAAGTACTACTATTTGTGCAATCAGTTGGCACTATCCCTGAACAGAAGCAGGCTTGGGAGAGGCCTGCAGTTTGCAGAAATACCCCCCACCACTACCAAAAAGGAGGGGAGGGAGGAGATCCTTTAAAAACAGAGCTTATACAGTAGTTGTGGGTTTTTAATGGATTCTGGAGTTAATGGAATGGGGAAGTATTTTATTAATTCAATGTATACTTCTGTTTACAACAGCCAGGAAACAGAACCAGAAGAAAAAAAGAAAGCCCTGCAGATTAGTCTTCAAATATCGAAAAGGAGGACATGTAGGAGGACACTTTTTGAGGGAGGACAGAACTCACAAAAGGACTGTCCTCCCTAAAGGAGGACTGTTGGTCACCTTAAATTGCAACTGGGAAAACCATAGCCTGGACTATACGTACTTTTGTTGGCAGGGTGATGTCTTTGCTTTTTAGTATGCTGTCTAGATTTGCCATAGCTTTCCTCCCTAGCAGCAAGTGTCTTTTAATTTCTTGGCTGCAGTCCCCATTTGAGGTGAACTTGAAGCCCAGGAAAATAAAATCTGTCACTACCTCCATTTCTTCCCCATCTATTTGTCAGGAATTGAGAGGGCCGGATGCCATGACCTTGATTTTCTTAATGTTTAGTTTCAAGCCAACTTTTGCACTCTCCCTCTTCACCTGCATCAAGAAGCTCTTTAGTTCCTCTTCACTTTCTCCCATTAACTCTGCCCGTATTTTTCAGTCTTGTTTTTCAGATCCCTCCACTCTGGGATAAAAGCAGTTGCTGGGGAAAAGTCTTTTCTGGCAGACTCCTTGAGTTTGCAAATCTTTGGCCAGCAGACACCTACGTGAACTCTTTGAAGAGCCTGGAAAACCTTTTCTGTGTCCTCAAGACTTTTGGTGCTTTCTGATTTTGGGGGGGGGAGGGGGGGCTGGGAGCATCATTTTGGAAGACCATTCTTAGGACCTGCTATATTTCATCTGAACAGCTTTGTTTAAACTGATTGTATTTTGCACTGTTTTTATTGTAAGTTAAAAGACAGGATAGAAATGTTGATTAAAAAAAAGAATAAGAAAAGAAGGAAGGAAGGTTAATAAAAGTTTTAGAAGCAGGATAGTTGAAGAAAGAAATTCTGGATACCTTCCTACATGAATATTGCCAAAGCTGATACCAGCTAGAGCATAGAACAACTTAAAGAAGTAATGTAAGATCAGAAGACACAGAGAGACCTGGTCCACAGAATTGCTAAGAGTTGGACACGACTGAATAGATATTTTCTTCTTCTTCTTCTTCTTCTTCTTCTTCTTCTTCTTCTTCTTCTTCTTCTTCTTCTTCTTCTTCTTCTTCTTCTTCTTCTTCTTTCTTCTTCTTCTTCTTCTTCTTCTTCTTCTTCTTCTTCTTCTTCTATCTTTGATATTTATTACTAATAGATTTGTCAATTTAGAAGGTGAAGATGTCAGATGGCGAAGAAGGAGGAAGTGTTTCTGAAGAACAATTGTGGGAAGGAAGCATGGGTGATATACGTCCTTCTTCAAGATGTTGAACTATATCCTCATCCGGAATGGCCCACACGGAGTCAGGAATGTTGTGAGCTTCCCACTCACCCCTACCTACAATGATGCCCCTGGGAAGTCCGTGAAATCTGATCCCGCACATTAATGGGAAATGGAATCAAGTGGCTTTTCAACAATTTGATGCTTATAAGGACTCCTTAATCCCCACCTCCCAAAAAGGGGAAGTTGTTCCTCTGTGGGGTGGGGAAATACCATGTTGGGGATTTTGCATTACAAAAATTAATGCTTAATAATTCTTTCTTGCTCAGAAACACTTTATGAGATTCTTTTTGTTCTCTTCTAAAAAACACCGGCCCTACCCCCTGTGGCATAAAGCGGAAGGTGATTGGAGTTTGAATCTGTCTGCAACAAAGAGCCAAACCGCACCCCTGGGAGCCGCTTTTGGAGAAGAGGCAAACCATGCCAGCACATGCTAAGAATGTCTGGTGTGCGTGGGCTTTCTGCAAAACAGCTGGAAACCACCTCGGCAGGCACCCATTGCCTGTTCAGCCCCACTCCCTCTGGGGTTTGCACTTGCATAATTTAGAGATGGCCATGGGGAAAGGCGTCACTCTAACTGTTCCTCCTTCATGAACTGGATGGGGAAGGCAAGGAGGAGAACAGCTTTTATTTTGCAATAAATTGGGATTTCGTTTTCTTTGCAGGAAGCCAGAGGGCACAAGGCTGGCCGCCAAGCATAGCAGAAGACAGGATGAGGCTAAATCCCCCATGCCATAACAAAGCTGATTTGGCTGTGAATCCTACGTTAATACTAACAAAGATGGAAGATCATCTGGAAACTCCAGAATTATAAACTAAGCAGGGCAGTCAACAATAATCCTGGGAAGAAGATAATACAGTAGCTAGCAACTTCTGAATTGCTGCCAAGTAAACGTCTTATGGGTCATTAGCCTAGGGGTCAAGTTGGATCAGCCTTTAAGGACAACCTCCTTAAACATTTAAGATTGACATAAAATGCCCCTTTCTGTAGATTTAAACCTTTCATGTAGGGAAGCAAGAACATCCTATGGGCATATCTGCACACTTTGGAGTAACATTTTGGAATCCATAATGTGTTCCTCATTTGGCAAATATTTAAGCCAGGGGTAGGCAACCTTGGCTCTTTTATGACTTGTGGACCTCAACTCCCACAATTCCTGAACCAACCATGCTGGCTCAGTAATTCTGGGAGTTGAAGTCCATGAGTCATAAAAGAGCCAAGGTTGCCTACCCCTGATCTAAGCTCTCCCTGTCAGAATAATGGCCTATTTGTCACCTTTAAAGAAGTTTAACATTCAGTTAGCTAACACAATTCTTACCCTTCCAAGAAAGTCCCAGTAACAATTCATTGTTACTGATCTTTGTTTCTCAGCCTTTGCAACTTGAAGACTTCAAAGTTTTGCGGAGTTGAAGTCCACATATCTTAAAAGTTTCCAAGGTTGAAAAACATTGTTATAGATATTGGAGTGCCATCACATTGCCAAAACCAAATTCTACACTGTTTGCAAGTGATGGGGTTTCAAGCAAACTTAAATCTGGTTTAAATGTATAACAAGTCAGTAATGCAAAGTGGGTTTACCCAACAAAAATTGAATGGATCTTGTTGAGCATGCAAGATACCTTTATATATACAACTGTAAACAAACCAATAGGAGGGTGTTACTGTGCCCCACTGTCTGTCTTGTTGCCAGAGCATTTCCATGAAAATGATAAAATACTGGGTTTTGTTTTAAGCAGTGGTTATTGTGCCAAGGACCTCTTTGAGAGTTTGGTGAAACCTAGTGCCTCTTCCTCAAGAAAAATGTGTGTGTGTGTGTGTGTGTGTGTGTGTATAAAGAGCCGAGGTGGCACAGCAGTTAGAGTGCAGTACTGCAGGCCACTTTAGCTGACTGTGTTCAGCAGGTCAGTGGCTCAAATCTCACCGGTTCAAGGTTGATTCAGCCTTCCATCCTTCCGGGGTAGGTAAAATGAGGACCCAGATTGTTGGGGGCAATGTAAATATATATATATATATATACATTGCTTACTGGTGTACACCGCTTAGAAAGTGCTTGTACTTAAAGCGGTATATAAGTCATATATATATATATATATATATATATATATATATATATATATATATATGTAGGTCTTTGGTTGTTCGGGTTTTCTCCCACGTAAAATTGGAAGTGTCTTGGCGACGTTTCGACGAAGTCCCATTCGTCATCTTCAGGCTGGTGTTTTCAGCTTCGTGCTTTGAGCAGCAAAAACCTCAGAAAACATATATATATATATATATATTCAATAATGTTGGTAAAAATGCGACTCCCGGGCATAGTTATAAATGAAATAAATAATACACGATCACCGGGAGAATTTTTAAGTAAAAATACTTTACTAAAAATACTTTACTTTGCTAAAAAGGTTGCCAAGCTTTCATTGGGGGAACTCCCCAACATCATCAGGGCTAAAAGGCCATTCTAACAAAGGTGGTTTAAATGGGTTTGGTCGACGTCTGCGCATGGCTCCTGGACTGCGTCACTGGCCCCAATTGATCAGCTGATAACGAACGACGAGAAAGAAAAAAACGTCAGGGATACATTCCGATTATCAGCTGATCAATTGTTCAGTGTTCTGTGGCCAATGACAATGAAGACAACTGTCAACCAGGCCATATCATGCAGTGTCAAGGGCCTATAGGAGGTTCTGACTTATTGTAGATGTAACAGCATCCCCCTTTAGGCTGTATTTTATTCTTTTTCTATAGGATAGACTAGAGGACAGCCATTCCTTTATATATGGGAAAGAAGAAAGTGCAACAATCATGGATAATACTGGAGTGGAGATTAAACTTGGTCCTTTAAAATCCCAATCAAGCCAATTCTTCATCCGTGATTACGTTTTGTTTGGGTTTTATTTTTTGTCAGACTGCAGTTTGACAGAATTTGAGAGTAGGTTTTTATGCACTGGTGCAACTAGATCATTTTAGAACCACAGGTAAAGTGTTTCTATCTTCTTACCCTCTTTAGACGGTAATATAATATGTTTTTCTGATTTTAAAACTGGGGGGTGTCAGCCTGCATGCTTTTGCCATTTCATTGTTCTTTCATTCAATATTCATTTAGAGTTATCAGGCGCTGCAGAAGAATTCAAACTCAGCATGTTGGGTGGTGCAGCGCCACAACTGAGGTCCTACTGTGCACAGGATATCACTGCACTTCCAAAATGGACTGAAGTTTAATCATACACAGGACCCATTGTCTTGCAGATTTACCACCAGTTGTATGCTGCTAGGTAAGTCAAATCTTGGATTTAGGTGTTATTTGACAGAAATACTATTTTTATGCATGTGGAACACTCCCCATGACTTAAGCTACAGTTTCCATCAATCAGTTTGGTATAGTGCAGGGGTAGGCAACCTTGGCTCTTTTATGACTCGTGGACTTCAACTCCCAGAATTCCTGAGCCAGCCATGCTGAGGCGAAGGGAGAGGTTTTCAAGCTGAGCCATGCTGGCTCAGGAATTCTGGGAGCTGAAGTCCACGAGTCGTAAAAGAGCCAAGGTTGCCTAACCCTGGTATAATGGTTAAGGCACCAGGCTAGAAACCAGGAGACTGTGAGTTCTAGTTCCGCCTTAGGCATGAAGATGACTGGATGACTTTGGGCCAGTCACTCTCTCTCAGCCCAACTCACCTCAAAGAATTGTTGCTGTGGGGAAAATAGGAAGAGGAAGGAGTATTAAGTAGGTTTGGCAACTTGAAGTATTTATAAAAAGAATAAAGATGGGATGAAAAAAAATCTTTAAAAAAAGGTTAGCAACAGTTTAACCATTATTCATCCAAACTTCAGTTCGTTAGGGAAATCTGGTACAGAAAAAGATAAAGAAGTCCCACCATCCTTTGCATCATCAACTCACCCTCACCAAAATCTTCAACATTCAAATGTGATTAAAACAATCTGTTCAAATTCTCCTGGGATATTTTTGTTCTATTCCCTAGTGTAAGTCCACTGCCTCCCTTCAATTTTTAGCAGTCAGACTATTTCACAAGCAAGTCCCATCCTGCTGCTCCATCTCAGACAAAGTCTTTTCTCAGGAGGATTGTGATAGAGACAGAAATTGTGAGCTGCGGAATGTATCTCAAAAGCCCCGTTGCAGACGTGGATTTCATCTTGTACTTGCAAAATAATACAGTCCCTTCTGAAAAATCTGGGGTAAAGACCTTGAAATGGAAAAAATTGCAAATTTCTTAGGGTATACATTCAGGAAAGCCTGCAGGCAATTATTTTTGTAGAGAGACAATTGTCTTATTGAAGGAAAAGGAAAAGACTGTTCATAGAGCAGGAAATACACTTTTCTGGTATTTGCCCTATAGCTGTCCTAATACCTAAATATTGGTCACGCACATCAGGGCATATGGGAATTACAGTAATGATTCTGGGAGCAAGGCAAGAGAGCAAACGACAATCCAAATACAGAACTTGAATTATGAAGTTGTGATGTTTTATCATTTTAATGCCTTTGTAGCCAGGAATGAATGCCTAGGATTGGAACTCCTGTCATATGTTTTTATCATATTCTTGGGTGTCTGATTGAACTTTGCAGAAATACCATCAGTTACAGCCATAACTGAGCTATGTTCCAGTTTCCTAAAGGTCCAGTCTCACTCTACAATCCAGACAGATAAAATAATTATCAGCGAGGGTTTTTTTGTGGGGGTAGATTATGATGGAATGTAGAACGACTTAAAGTAAAGTAATGCTATAAGAAACAAATGGGGGGGGGGTTCTCATAGATTTATTTTTTCTCTGCAATTTAGGGGGTGGTATTTTATCTTTCCATAGTACAACCTACTTTTCTCAGGTTTTGGGTAGCTACTGTTTTCTTTTGCAGTGTGGAATCCTTTCCCCAATAAGTGATTTATGGCATCTTCTAAAGCCATAAAATCATGACTATGCCAAAATAACAGTAATGAGAACATGCTTTGAAGCATTGGCATTAGTGGCCAATGAGATGCCAAAAAAATGGCTGCTGTCTCAAAACAATCAAGGACGTTATTATCCATCATTCATTAGTTAGCCACACAGAACAACCCATTTGGGGAAAATACAGTATCTGATCCTTTCAGGAAAACAGCTGCAATCTAATTCAGACAGGGTAGAAGACTGGAATCAGAAGACCAAGTTGTCCTTCAACAGTGAGATAAGCAAGGCATTCCTTTTAAGGAAGAAAAATATAAGGCAAGCATACAAGGTGAGAGATTTGTGGCTAAATTTGGGGTGAAGATATGGTCACTGAGAACATATTGAACAAGCTGAATATGCTCCCGCTCTAGAAGAGTTAATGCAGGTCTTCATTGAAATGGAAGAAGAAGCATTGTATCAAAGACACCCAAAGTCCTTATTGCTGGGTGTGGAAAAACCAGTCCACACACTGATTATAAATTACTGATTTATTGCTAAAGCTATGCAAAGGAATCTTCTCAGACTAACGGTTTCCATTTATGCAGAATTCAATAAGGGTCAATGGCAATCAAAGGGGGTTGGACTTTATTCTTTTGTGGCTACATTAAGATTCTAAACCAGTGGTTCTTAACCGTTTTAATGCCGCGACCCCCAACCGGTCATAAGTTGAGGACTAAACCGGTCGTAAGTCGAGGACTAAACCGGTCGTAAGTCAAGGACTACCCAACCGGTCGTAAGTCAAGGACTTTCCCTGCCCGGGAGCCCCACACATGCGTGGTGCCACCCCCTGCGCTGGCCGAGGCGTAGCTGGCAAGTGGCAGAGACGGAGCAGGCCGACCATCAGCTGGGCCACCAGCTGGCCCAGCCCAAGGGAGGTAAGGCACCCGCCGGAAAAGGGGAAAAAAATGGCGGACAGCCTTGCTTGGCGACCCCCGTGAAATGGTCGATCGACCCCAAATGGGGTCGCGACCCATAGGTTGAGAACTGCTGTTCTAAACTAATGCCCCATTTAATTCTTCCCCGTCTCTCTGCCAGTCTCTATCCTACATCATTTCTCTTTATTCTGCAATGAAGGATCCTCTCTAGAGTACCATATACAATTATGGGCTCCACATTTCTACAGTGATATTGGCAGGTTTGAACATGTTCAGAGAAGAGTGACAGAATGATGGAGGGACTGGTGGACATGCCCCATGAAGGTAGAATGAAAGAAATTGGGATGTTCAATTTGGAGAAAAAAAAAAAAAACTGAGGGGAGGCATGATTTTAGTACTGAGGTACACAGGAAGGGTTCCAAAAGGAAAATGGTCAGGAATATTTTCCACTGCCACTGTGGAGGCATTAAGGGGAGGTATTTGAAGATTTTACACTCGTCAGATTCAGATGGAGTTGTGGTCTATTCCTATATCGTTGCCATTTAATAAGATTTCCAACAGAATATTTATGGTGGGTTTTTAAAGCAAGTTTTGTCAACCTGATGCCTTTCAGATATGTTGCTCTTCAGCACCACAATTCCATAGCTATCGTAGTATATGAGAACTGAAGTCCAGTATATTTGAAGGGCCTCAGGTTTATTCAGGGACTAACACCTCATTTGCCTCTTTTAAAATAAGCAGGGAGCCAAGTTTTAAGTTCCATGTTCAAGACACGAAAAAGGAAAACATATACATTTATTTTAAAAAAGCAAACAATCTTTCACACAGTATTAATTTACCAGCTCCTTTGCTAAGCCAGATTCTCTGAGACACCTCGCAATTATTTCAATGGGATTGTGTAAGAGCTTTATAATGTTGGTCAGTAAACCATGGCCAGTAAATAGATTAGGACTTTGTGATAGAATGACAGCACAACACAACAATGAGGTACCAAATATGCCTTTGAAAGATACATTTCCCAATCTACAAAAGTTTGTGTTCATATTTTGATTACACAAAAGCCATAGTGTTTGTTTGCCATCCTTCTTATTCCGAAAATCTAACTATTCCAAAGCTAAATATTTAGTACACAAGGGTATGTTTTTGTTACAGTTGTAACAAAAACAGTTTTGTTACAGTTAAGCCCTGAAATCTGAAGCATGTGTTATGCTGTATGAAAGCAACCAGAAAGAACTGATTTAAGGAATGAAAACTCTAATGAAATATTTCACTGATGTTTTAATTTTTCCTGGAGAATTATGAATAAATTAGGGTCTTATTAATATAAATTAATTTTTATATTCAGAATGACTAAAATTCACTGAATTATTACTGGGCTAATGCCATACAGTATGTTACCAGTTTTCTAAACAGCAAGTTGAGAGCTCTGTATAAGAAAACAATAAAATATTTTCTGAGGAAATAGATGATAGAAACCTTGATTCCCAAATGCCTCAATTCTTTGAAATCATGCCTGACTCAGAAGTACTGCAGGCCTTATGTTCGCTCATAGAGTTGTAGTAAAGGAGGCAGGAAACTTTTGTCAGGATGCACTATTGGTAAGCCTTCTTTCCTATACGTATACATAAGTCTCTTCTTATTGATGAGCAGGGGACACCATCACAAAAAGCCATTAATCCAAGCTTTGTCTATATGAGCCAACATTGGGTTTGGACAAAAAAGAACGTCTAGTTGACCCTTAGCATATCTTATATAATCTATAAATCAATATTTTGTTAGGGCAAGTACTATTTATTTCAGCTTTTTGTTTCACACAGTGGCTAGCAATTTCTTCAGCTCTTGAGCTTAAACTCAGCAGAAGTTTGCCAGATCCTTGGCATGACGTGTCTAGAAAAGAATGCATGCCAGGATGAAAACTTTTCTGATATCTTCAGTACTTAATTACGGTACTTCTTCTGCTCATTTTACCCATGATTTAACAGATATTTAGCCTTGAATTTTTCAGATGTGAAAAACAGCAACTAATGGCTGTTGACAGAACTCACATTTCTGCCCTGGGAAACTCTGGATCCTAGTGTAACTCCCATCCAGATAGTTGAGAAGTGCTCATAAGGAGAGAAGGAGACATACCCCTCTTCCCATCTTGTGCCTCTGCCTTCAAAGACTAGTTGCAGAGGAACAATAAATAAAGAGGAGCATAACTTACCCTCTTATTGTGAGTACTCCAGAACCAATTGTATGCAAACTTTCCCAAAGAAATAGATGGAACTAGGATGTAAAGAACTAGCATAAGAACTAAATGCAAGTAATATAATTGTTCCCTGTGTAATTTATGACAGTGTTCTTGTTTTACACTCAAAATGATAATTTACCAGCAACTTTTATTGTTTTTTTTATTATTATTATATGCTGCCCTGTCACCTCATTTGAGACTGGTAACCATATAAATTTGACAAATAAAATAAAAGTAAAATAAAGTTTTGAGGGTATTTTTAAGGTCACCGTTAAGGTTCTCAGAGTCTTGGATATCCTAGGTATGGTGCCATATTATGTAAGTTTAAAACAGAAATATATTTCCAGAGAGAGCATGACCATTGTTTAAGTGAAGATAGGGCTGCTGCCATAACTATTTGTATTTACATGAGATTTCATTGCTGAGTCTTTATATGAATGTGGTTTTTTTTAAAAAAAATTCCTATTCAAAGACAAAAGTGAGAGGGAGTTGGCTGGTTCAAAACCTGTTTGCAAGTACAATAGCTTTGCCTATGAGGAAGCCATAGCTCTGCAGGAATGAATCATTTGCTTTTGGGCCAAGAAATAAAACAAAACATTGCCTCCCTCCTTCCATCAGCCAATTTCATCTTCATTATTGCACATGGGCAAGAACCTTGGCAGAGCTGAAGAAGGAGAGAAAGGGCCAAACATGCTTGGTCAACAGAGGAGAGACATAACTAATGAAGGAAGTCTTGGCTTCAATACCCACCTCTCAGCCTTTGAAGGAGAAAAGGCCAGTGCCCATCTGTCATTTATATGGCATGCTTTAAAAAAAGGGCTGGCAAGACAATTGAGGTGGTTTTGGCAGGTGGTCTCTATGGAGTTATTAATCAAACTGGAGAAGATCAATACAGCCTAGATAATTTCAGGATTTTCCAGGTAGCAGACTTTTACTTTTATAAAGCAGAAAACCCCTGAGTCTAGTAGGCAAAAGACAAAGAGAACTTGACATTGCTGACATAAGTGATTAATGAGTGGAGGTGAGGCTGACCTGGGCAACAGGAAAATGAAAGGTATCAACCAAAGGGTTTTCAAAGAGAAAATAATAGGCACTTTCCCAGACCCTGAGTAATAAAGAAACAATGGTCACACCAACACGAGGAAAGACCTCTGATGTTGCTCATTGTCCCGTGTTTCTTGTATAAGACAAATTCTCTCCCACGTCCTGCTCTGTTTTGTCTTGATGCTACTATGCTTTCCCTGCACATGTTGAATTGCAGGAGCATAACATGGTTTTTAACTTTTATCTTTTACCAAGGATTTTAAAAAGGGAAAGAAAAACAACATGGGTACAAAGGATTAGCTTGTAATGCCACACTATTAAATGTTCAAGGAAAATAGAGAGGGACTCTGATAATAATGCTGTCATTTATCACAATGATGATGAGTTGCTAGTCAACATTTAAAGATCATGGGTAAATAAGAACCCACTATGGCTGCGGTGTAAACTGTGCTTACTAGTTGAAAGACTAAATGGAATAAATAAGTATACCTATTTACTTATACTGAAGGAGACTGAAATGCTCAAAACCCTTCTGAAACTGCCCTTTTATACAAACCACTTTTATTGAAATTGATACAAATGCTCCTGGTTCAGACTTGAAACAGTTTGCCTACAACTAGTTCAGATCAATCTTGCATTAATTCATAATGGCAGTGCCTTTACTGCTGTTTTGTACCGTATTCTGTCATATTCTCTTTCTTTGTTGTTACAATGATTGCATTCTGCTTAAATTCTGTTGGTTTTACTGTATACAGCACTCACAGTTGGTTGGAGTTGGTTGGTGTTTACATTAATTAAATTAAATTAAATTAAATATCCAATATTTCCTCCTTAAGCTGCCATAGTACTTTGGTGTAAACATGTCATGGGAAGGTCCCCCTTCCCTTTTAGGGAAGGTCTGCTTATGTGATAAGTGGCTTTGTTTGTCATCAATCATTATCAAGTTAAGCTGCATAATTAAAAGGGATGATGGCAAATACAAGCCATTAATTATTTTTTATCATGATCCTCAAAATGTTCAGCAGCCCAGCCATGTGATTATGGCTTGGTTCTGCTTAGGAGGTATTCTCTCTTTCCTCTGAAGATCAGGAGGAAAAACAGTAATTCCATTGGTGTTTCTCTCATTAGGTTCTCCTTTCCCACCATCTGGGGAAAAAATGCAACGTTTGCTTTCTCGCTACCCAAAAACCCTGGGAAAATATTATAATCAGCCCCTGATATGTGTATTCATACATGGACTTGACAGAATCTTCACTCCTTGGAAAGACATGAATTATTAGGTCTTTCAAGCAATGCTGGTAGTTTCATGTCCAGAGGACCTAGGACAATCTCAAAGAAAGCAAAGCAAATTTTTCCAAGGATGGCTGTTTATTACAGAACAGATGTGACAGCTAAGCATGTTCTCCTCTATGTTTTATCTAACAATTCCTTCCTGTAATTTAAATCCCATTACTTCATTTCCTGCCCTCCTGTGGACTGGGTGGAAATATAAATTTCAACAATCCCACACTATGGATTACAATACAGAGCAGTTGCCAGAGGAGCTAGTCTGTCACAGCAAAAGCAACAGAGAGTCTTGTGGACCTAAGAGACTAATATTAAGCCTTTATTCTAGTATTCCATCTTGTCAGATGTATGGAAGATTATTGTTTGAGAGTTGGAGGCAATTTATACTTTCAGTGAGAAATGAAATACAAGAGATGCCAAGATCAATGATTACCTACTGATAGATGCCTTTACAAAAGAGTTGTTGAGCATGATGCAGGCATTCAGACCCATTGACAGATTGAGTTGCCCATGAAGAATTCATAAAGTCTGTAATCTCTCCTTCTAATTGAATGTTTTACTGTATTTTTTAACTATTCTCTAAACTAGCCACAATACAATGTGTTTACTAAATGTGCAATGAGATCTTGTGTCTATTTCTTAGTTGGTCCCAGTTTATCCAAGGAGTGTCTATTACTTCCTAAAGTTAGAGTTGTGTAGCTATTTACCTGTGCTCAAATAATTATGAGTGCAGACATATTGTGATTCTGCAAATTGGGCAGGATTAAGGGATAAATAAGAGATGATGCAACCCTTCCAAGTAGTATTTGTATCCATGCTTTTACACAGTGGTAAGCTGGTAAGAAATCCATGAGCTACGATTATCTTATCTAATAGGGATCAGGCAAAAAGAGCACTATGTTAGTCCATAGTAGCTCCAGATCAGAAGGAATCTGGTAGCATATTTTCCAACTACTGAATGTTATTAAAAGATATACACTTTTATTAAATAAGTAACTTTAAGTGTGCATTCTATGCATTTAATTACATGCATTTAATAAAAGTCTTTCTCTTTTAATATAACGTATTAATCAGGAAAAGTGATACCAGATGCCACACACACACACACATACATACACACACACCATACCCTAGTAATCTCAAACCAATTCAGCATCAGGACCAAAAGCCACAATGGAACCCAAGGTTGATTAAACTCTGCAAATATAATACCATGCTGTCAATCTCTCAAGGGTTTCAAGAAGGTCTGGTGAATTTCTGTTCCATCTTCAGAGCAATCTTCTGAAGTATATTTGGCTGAGCAGAGGTTATTTATCCCAGGCCCCTAATATGTCCAATACTTTCCTTTATTGTGACTGGATTTGCATAGGCAAATCCAAAGCAGGCCAAATATATGCATTCCTCGGATAAACCAAAAGGAAACATGCAAATCCCTAGAGGGAATAAGCTCCATAAATCAATCACTTTCTCTTAGTTTATAGGAAAAGCCCAGTTCACAGTAAAAGTATACAATACATACCACATTAGTTCAAGAGGTTTGTTCTGGCACTGCAATTCTTCCAGTATTTCTAAAAAAAAAATAAAAATGATTTTTTTATTTTTTTAGTTGCTCATAATTACAATCAGATTGCAAATCGTTTTCTGAGATAACCTAAATACACTCAGTTCAATGTTAGATTGCATTAAACCTTGGAATCTAAATGAAGCAAATGGCCTTTGTACAAAATTGTATTCATTCCTGAATCTTAGCTTTCCCCTTTCAAATCAACAAAACTTCAAAGTGCTTAACTTTGACTTAATTGTACCCAGAATGAATATATGTGTATTTGGGGGGGGGGACAGGAGGGGGGGGGAGAGAGGGAGAAAGTTAGGAAAATTATTCAAAATAGATGTATTAACCATAAACAACTTCACCCTTAATGCAAAAAAATAAAAATAAAAATCATACTGCTTAAACCTTTCATGTTACTGCTGAATTTCAGTATCAGAATCTTGAAAGTGTTCAGGCAGAGGTGAACAACTAGAATGGATCACCCTGCTTCCAAGAGATTCCACAGGTACAGGTGATGAATGTGTATGAAGAGGGGAGGGTTGAAGGAAAAGAAAAATGTGAGAAGAAATCTTTACTAGCTGATTCAGAAAAGCAGGAGACATCCTGTTTCTCTTACTTTCTCTTTCTTCTAATTTGTCTGAAACCAAGTTAGTTCAGAATGAATAATGCTACCGGGTAACAAGGTATAAGCCCACCTGTTTTGGGGTTTTCCTCAAGCTCTCTCACACCCAGGATACCTTAAGAAAAACAGAGTTGCAATGCTTGCAATCCCACCTTAATTCCATCAGGTGTGACCAGGATGCTGTGAGTGGACCTTTCCTTGTCACTTGTCTCTCTCCACCCTCCATAATGACTATACTACTCAGAGAGCACCAAGAATATCATCACAGACTCAGATGTTTTGTACATGCATCCATGTCTAACACATGCACAGAGGGGTGGTTGCTTTGATAGTGTAAAACAACAATTTTTGATCCCTGCTCCCATCCACCCCCGGAAATTTTTGGTGGAATTCTTGTCAGAAAGTTAGGAAACGTCTACCTTTTGACATGTGACAGTGGCCCAAATCTGAGAAGTGAAGGGCACAATTAAACTTGTATGCCCTTTGAATCTCAATTACTCTGGGTGGCTTACAGCAAAGTGTCAAATATTTTAACAAAAGGCTATAGCCTCCCAAATGTAACAACCCTCCTGCTCTTTTCTCACATCTTGGGGTTACAACAGTGGATTGTGGGTAAGGTGACCAATTTTTTTACAATGAAAAGGAGGACACAAATAAATTGAAGAAAAAGATATCGTAAATAAAAGAAACATTTTATTCATTGCAACAATAATACAGAATACACTATAATATGATAAATGCACAATAAAAACATTTGTAACAATAACATTTTATATTGTAATTATGCTTACATGCCGCGCCCCTGCCTGCAGCTGCCCCGCCAGCACTGCTGCCCCACCGTGTAGAGCGGACCCCGTGGCTCCCAAAGCACTGGCTGCGCCGGCTCTGGCCCCGGGGGGAAGCCTGCCATCGACACACCCCTCCTGCAGCTGCCCCGCCAGCACCACTGCCCACCCTGCACAGCCCCATGTAGAGCAGGTCCCGCGGCTCCCATAGCATGGGGGCAGCCGGCCACTGCCGTCCCTCACACCCCCGCCCAAAGCAGCCCCACCGCCCCTGCCTCTTGCGCCCGCAGCCATTATTGCCCTAGCAGGGCCGAAGATCAAGAGAAAGTTACCATGGCATTGCCACTCAGTCTCCTCCAGGTATCTTCGGGACTAACTAGGAGATGGTGTAGTTGGGTAGCAGGGAGGGGTGCAAAGTTCCTGACAATTTGCCTTCGCTGCAGACAACTTACATGTGCAAAGTTTGCCGGCTGGATGTTTTGGCGCGCTCAGCAGCAATTCCTATTGTCTTTCAAAAGCCAATAGGGGGAGTAGCACAGCTCATGCAAAAGTTGAAAAAAAACCATCAAAAAAAGGTGCTGGAACGCCGTTCTGAGCGTTCTATGAGAAAAAAAAGCCCTGCAGATTAGTCTTCAAATATCGAAAAGGAGGACATGTAGGAGGACACTTTTCAAGGGAGGACAGAACTCATAAAAGGAGGACTGTCCTCCCTAAAGGAGGACGGTTGGTCACCTTAATTGTGGGGCATCACATATGGCCAAAAGATTTCAGGTTGCCCAGCTCTGCCATAGGGCTAGCAGTTAGCAAATTCATGGATCATCTGAGACATAGCTGTTTGTTACTCATCTTTTAGTCATTAGTTAAAGCTGAGCTCAACAATGTTGCCTCATTTATCAAGCGCTTTCTCTTCTCCACAATTTCAGTGTTCTGTTAAGTTGCTTGAACAATAATTGTTCAGCCTAGGAAGAAGCCTAAAGTTTGGAGTGCAGAATTCAAGGGAGAATGGCAGGAACAATAAACTTAAAACATAACAAATCAAGCAATGACACCTATCTGCAGGACACTGATATAGATTATATATACTAAACATACATAGAATGTATAAAGTACTCTAGATATTAGTACTTTATAAACATACGCATACATACACGCACATATACCATGTTTTCCTGAAAATAAGACTGGGTCTTATATTAATTTTTGCTCCAAAAGACGCATTAGGGCTTATATTTGGGGAAATATGATACTAAATGTGTCCATCTGGCTGACGATCTTAACTGGGGCTTATTTTGGGGGTGGGGCTTATATTACGAATATCCTGAAAAATCACCTAGGGCTTATTTTCTGGTTGGGTCTTATTTATGGGGAAAGACGATATAGTTTGACCAAGGGATAAGCTAATTGCTGTTCTGTTAAATTTGGCAATAAGGTTGTTTCTTGGAAAATACCGGTGGCTAAAAGATGGTTCTTTAAGAGACCAACTAGTGGCTGTGACTGCATTAGTGATGAGCTGTATGTTCCATTTGGTGAGATAAGAGTGTAAAAGATGAAGTGTGGCACTCAAGGAGGAGGGAGGGTGTGTAGGACAACTCGCCGCAACCAACCTGCCACAGCCAGCTTACCATGGCTAACACACCACTGCGGGACAAGAGTGACACCAATATCAAAGAAATGGTGGAACAGAATCATTAAAGAAAGGGTGCAAAAGGAAGGACAAAATGAAATATGAATGACCAAAATAAAAATGTTAATTTTTTTTTAAAAAAAAACAATTAAACTGAATTGTTGAATTATCCCATGGCAAATTCGCCGTGGCGAGTTGTCCAATTCTGGGGAGGGAGGAGGGGAGGGAGAGACAGAAAAACAGAGAGAGAGAGAGAGAGAGAGAGAGAAAGAGAGAGAGAGAGAGAGAGAGAAAGGTTTGTATCTGACCCAAAGACATATTGTCGGATTAAGGATTTTAGAGATGGATACCATTTCATTTTCAAGCACAGTGGGCTTGTATATTTTATTATTGTAATAGTTAAGCAACCTGATAAAGTTCGGCAAAACATAGGTACATAGAACAGGAGAATCTAACCTACAGACTTCAGTCTAATGCAGTGTTTCTCAACCTTGACAATTTTAAGGCATGTGGACTTCAACTCCCAGAATTCCACAGCCAGCAATGCTGGCTGTGGAATTCTGGGAGTTGAAGTCCACATGCCTTAAAATTGTCAAGGTTGAGAAACACTGGTCTAATGTCAATCATCCTTCAACAGATTACTGGACAAAGCAGCTCACCAGCTAGGATGGACCACACAGGAACAGGCAAAACTGGAGAGTGAGCGGGAGAGGGAGAGAAGGAAGGAGGAGGGGTAGCGCTGATAAATTTTGGTACTGGGCCCCAATATATTACTTTACCCTTGATAGAAAAATAAGTTTCTTAACTATGGCTGGATGGGTGACTGCGCTCATAAACTATGGTGAAGTTCATTAGATTTTCTCACCAGTCAGCTGATCAGCCTGATAATTAGTTGGTGAGGAAGAGATATCTGATTACCCGTTTATAATTGCAGTAGGAAACAACAAATTTCTAGAGGGAAGAAGCCTCATTATCTTTTAGTAACCATTAGCAGGAAAACAGTTATCTCCAACTGAATTGTTCAAAGGGAAAAGGAATACAGGCTTCCCAGCCTTGTGGTGACCCTATTTAAATCAGTGGTTTTTTTTTTTTTCCTTGTGGGAAGCCATCCAACTGCAAGTGTGTCACTGAGAATGTTGGGGAGATTAAGAAAGTGACCAAGGAAATATTGTCTTTGTGTGCATATCACAATGCACTTTTCATCCTATATCCCTTTTGTCCTTACTATAGATGCTCACGAAACCTGCCCTGCACTTCCCAGATTTTGGGCACTGTCACAGGTCAAAAGGTAGACGCTTCCTATTTTTTTGATACGAATTCCACCAAAGATTTCCCGGGGGCGGGGGCGGGGTGGGGCAGGGGCCAAAATTGATAGTATTGTACTATCAAAGCAACCATCCCTCTGTGCAGGTGTTAGGCATGGTTGCGTGTACAAAGCAAGTGAGTCTGTGGGGTTCTTGGTGCTTTCTGAGCTTGGTGGTTTTCTTGTAGACATTTCATTCCCACACAAGGTAACATCATCAATACTAGCAGTGATGATGTTTCCTACTTTGATAATGAAACTTCTGCAAGAAAATTACCAAACTCAGAGAGCATCAGGGACCACACAGTTCAATCCTGAGCTACAGATATTTTCTTCTTCCGGTACAAGTGAGTCTTCTTTTTTTTTTTTTTTTTTTTGCTCTCTGCAGATGCTGGTGCCCTGGGTACTTAATAAACTAAGGCAATGAAAGCAATATTTAATCTATAGAATGTGTGGTGTGTGTGTGAGTGTGTGTATGAGAGAGGGGGGGTATTTGAATGTTGAATACACTCAATGCAAGATTTTACTGCTGAATAGTTCTTGTTTTAACAGGCTGCTCTGAGTTCTACAATTAAAGTTCCCCTTTAAGAATATTGCAACATATCCTTGCCATCCTCATTATCTGCTGGAAAAAGTTGTATTTTACATTATCAAAAACAGAACCACCTAATCTCACTTAAAGTTAGTTTGTGTTGCTAAGCAACTTAACATCAGAGGAATTTTAAAAAAAATAAGTTTGAAAAATTTGCCAAACTACCTCAGGAAAAAGATTTGTTTCCAACACTAGTCAGGCTTTTAGGCAAAACAAGGGAACTGCTTCAGGCTAAAGAGATGCCCTAAGAAGCCAGAGGCCAAACTTTCCTGCTGCATTCCACATAGTGACTCAGCCATCTTCAGCTGGAGATGTTGCCTAATTGTCAGTGTTGGGAAAAAAAAAAATCCCTAACTGCCAGTTTAAATTAATTTTGCACATGCATAACACGAGGTCATCATTTTGTCCTTTGCCCCAGGCAGCAAATGTCTTGGATCGACTCTGATTAAATTCATTTTTCCCAAATGGAAAGTGTGATTGCGTTCTCTTTCTGATGTAATTGTATGCTTCTCATTTGGGACCACGGAGATTTTTTTAAAAAAGAAAGCTTTCCAAATGGAGAGTTACTAGGACCTGGGATAGAGATGGTAGAATGAATTGCCCATTACAAAATTTTAGGAGCAAGTTTAAACTGCATGCATGAGAGAGAAAAAAAATATTGGGAAGGATACAGAAGAGTTCTGGAGAAAGAAAAGGAATGTGATTTCTCAAGTGAGGAAGATGGGGGCGGGTGGGAGACTGCATATTCCAGATTGAGGCACACAGGAGGAGGGAACTGTTGCTGAAGTAATGGGCAAATGATGTGATGAAACCACTTTTGTGAACTTTGATCTGGTAGATCTTCCTAGGCTCTTGCACATCCCCTCCTTATGGAATTGGGTTTACACAGAAAATTTTCTTTGGGAATTAGATGGCTTTCACCTTGATATTTCTCAAGTGCCAATAAGAAACACAGTTGCATTTACTGCAAAGCAGGACTCTAAACGCTCCAATTTTTCTGAAGTTAGAAAATTAAAGTTAGTAAATTAAAAATGAATTAGGAATAGTATTTTATGTCAGAGCAAGTAGTTATTCTCTGCAATTCAGTACAAAATAAAAGTTTTAAGTTTATTCATCACTAGTAGGAAATTACCTTTTCCAGAGTCGGGCAGGGAGTGGATCATAACTCCTAGACCAGGGGTGTCCAACTTGGCAACTTTAAGACTTGTGGACTTCAATTTCCAGAATTCCCTAGCTAGCCACGACACCTAGCCATGCTGGCCAGGGAATCCTGGGAGTTGAAGTCCACGAGTACTACAGTGGCCAAGGTTGAACACTCCTTTCCTAGACTGGAGAGTGTTACTGATTAGTAGATGTAAAAACAAATGAACTTGCTCCTGCTCTATGAATTGGTGATCCCTGTTTGAACAGTGACCCTGAAGACCAAAATAAATAAGATAACACTCTATCCACCTGCGGGTCGTGCCTGATATATTCACCTGCATTATTATCCCTCCGTAACGCTGTAGCCGTGGGAATACCTTTGGGGGAGTAAGCGCCCCTAAACCCACATGAAGGCAAAAGGACTGGGGCCGTTTTGAATACGGAAACTGGAAAAGCGATTCGCAGCAGGCAGGAGCGCGTTCCCGACGCCTCTTTAACGCAAACGCGTTTCCGGGATCGCGCGGCTCCCGTGACAACTCGGGAGAAACCGCCGCTTCTTTAAAGAGTAGCGCACAAAGGCAGAGCGTGCGCTCTGCGCTCCTCTTCAGCCTTGGCTCCCAAACCCTGCCTGAAGCAACGGGGATCAAGGAAACAATCGATGCCTGCGGGTCTGGTTCGGTTCCCAGGCGAACTTTATTCAACCCCGTTGTGGATCAAAACCATCCCTATCCCCCACGATCCATCCTAGAATAAGTGTTGTTTTTTTTCGTTATTGCAAACTCTGTGGCGTACAGGAGAAGGGCTTCTTCTTATGAAGCCCTCTCCGCCCGCAATTTCTAACCGTCGGGACGCTAAATCGCCCTGCTCGCTTACGCGAAGGCATCTTTCGGCAGGAAAGGGGCTCGGCCGTCCAGCCAAGCTTCGCTCCAATGCCAGGGGCTGGAAGGGCCCCTCCTCCCTTCACAAAGAATGCGTACGATAAGAGCCAATAGGTGGGGAGATTCATTTGCATATTTCTCTTCAGGCACTTAAGGCGCGGTGGAGAGGAGCCGGGCGCGGAGTTAGCGTCTCCCTTGCTCTTCCCGCGGAGGCTCTCGCCCTTTCTCAGCTTTCTCGTCCGTTAAACTTCGGGAAACTTTTCTTCACCCCCCCCCCGCCTCATTTTTTGCACGAAGGCTCCCACCCCTTTTGCCTTCCCTTGTTTCGGTCCGAGGACCGGCCGCGTTTCGAGCCATGTGTAGACCAGCGCTCCTTACAGCCCTGTGTATCTGGAGTTACTGCCTCGTCGCGCTTTGCGGAAAGTCGGCTAGCCAGAAGGTCGGGGGCTCAAGTAAGTCAGAGAGCAGCTCGTCTCCCTTGGAGGAGAGAGGCCGAAACGCTGCGGGGCTCGGCCTCGGCCTCGGCGGAGAAAAGAACCGAACCGACAAACCTGGAGGAACCGGCTGCCGGGCAACGCGAGGCCCCGGGAGAGAAAGGGAAGCCTCCTGGGAAACTGAGCGAAGCGTACAACAAACGGAGAGTTTTGATGGCCAGAAATGGGCAACGGGGCGGGGAATTGGGAGGCAGCAGAGCGCCTGACAGCGGGGTCCCCGACCAAGATTGCACGCTTGCGGACTTCCAAAGAGGGTTTGTTTCGGGGCATTCGTTCTAGGAAGGAGGCTAACGTGGCTGGGTCCGGTGCTTCGTCCCCAGAGGAGGAAGGCTGTGTAAAAGGAAAAAGGTCAGAACTAGCCAGGTCCCTGAAACCACCTACCAGCCAGGTGTAACGTCAGCCTTAGTGGCAAGGACTGACCTGGCTGCCGCCTGCCTCTCTGCCTGGGGCTGCCGTTGCAGCGAGCCGTCTGTCCTACCAGAGCGCGCTAATGGAGGCAGGCAGGTTGGTGTTGGGGAGACGGAGGGCAGGTGCGCGAACAGGTTCAGGTGGGTTGTATCGGGTTGCTCTCTTAAAGGGGCGTGGCTTGAGTGGGACCACCAGAGGTGAGGAGGACGGGCCAAATCCAGAAGGCGGGCGAGGGGCGTGTTTGTCGTCAGTCGTTCCCCAACGTGGCGTCTCCCGGAGCTCGCAGTGGAATGTCTTTTACAGTCCTCGGCCCGTTTGAGCGACGATTAATGCCGCTTGCATTTCCCCCACATCTTCAGATTCCTTCGTCCCGTTTGCTTGAAAAAGGTGGCAGCTTCAGGGGCTGGCGCGCCTTTGCATGGGAGGTGTTTCGCCGAAGCCCGGCGGCCGCTCGAAAGAGACCGGTTCATAAATAGTTGGGAAAGCGGGAAAGCCCGCCGAGAGGTGTTTGGACCGTTTGGTGGGCGGGTCGTTTCGCGCGCGTTTAGTTTGAGAATCGAGAGACTAGAAGGTGACGCGCGCAACGTGGTGTGTAGCCCGCGGCGCTTCCTTCCTTCCTTCCGTGTTGAATTGAGCCGCCGGTTACGGAGTCCTAGCCTCTTCGCGTGTTTACTCCCGCGGCGTCAGGAGAGGCCGGAGCGGCTCCGCCACTGCGCTGGCTGGAATGGAGGAGGGCGGGGAAGGGGCCCGCCGAAAGCTCGGCTCATGCTGATGACCGCTAGTAATTCCTCCGCTTAGGAGCCGGCGCAGGAATGCCTGGAACGTGGGCCAAGGTCACCCGGGTTCAGGGACTGCTACGAGCCAGGGGAGGGGGCGAGCCGGAGCTGGCCGAGAGCGCTCCGGTTCCCCCAGGACCAGAAAAGTCTGGCTGGGGCGCGTGGCGGCCTGGAGGATGAAAGCGCCTGGCACGAAAAGAGGCTTTCCAGGAAAATCTGCCTTCGAGGCAGACAGCGGTTTCCCCGAATGGGACTTTTCCTGGCGGGCGCAAAAATAAGATAGGAATTTACTAGGACCCGTAAGGGGTCGTGTGAAAACTCATAACTTTGCCAGAGCAACAGTTTCCTGAAGCAAATGTTCTGCAAGGGGTGGTAGAAAAACAAATGGTTTTCCAGTTGTCCCCGTTTAGCAGCCAAAGTGGGGTTTGTTTGTTTTTTTGGATGCATTCTGTACTAATAGCTTCCAGTACTTTCTCCTTATTTGCCCTTTTGAAGGAATTTTGTGGTTCCCCCTCCTTTTTTAAAGTTTAGTTTCAAGATTATCTCCTTTCTCTCTGTTGTTAGTAAAATTGATTAGTGTTAGCAGAATAGAAATATACTGGGGAAGAGGTGCAGATGTATTTAATAACCTAGTTCAAAGTTAAGGTGAAGTTTATAGACTATATATGTTCCTAAAATAGGATGGGATGATTGCCCTTTGGCTAAAGCTGTAGTTTAAAAAAAGTAATACCCATTTAATGAGTCATAAAATAGATAACTGCAAAAACAAATTTATATAGAAAATGGGTGGTATATAACAATGGGATATAGGTGACTCATTCTCATTGGACAGGAATGCTGAAGTACTACCGGTAGTACAACTTATCACAAATAAGAATAAGAATTTACATAAATTTTACTGCACTTTTCTGCCTTGTTACCTGATCCCCTGTGTTGCAGATTTATTGCAATTTTTAAGCTTACCTTGCAATGACAGTGTAATCTGTTATGTGTGAGCTGACTGGACTGATATTGCTTCTTCACTTCACCTGTCTCCAAGAAATATTCTGGAGTGTTATTGACAATTTGTGTAACCTTACTCTTTCTCAAAAAGTGCACAATTCAGCTTTTTTAAAAAAGCAGCTGATATCCTTGAATGCTGCAGCTGCCTGAGAAGCCTATCAAAAGAGATGTATTTTGTCAGATTATCAGGATTTGGGAGCCATTTGTAATGGTGTCTGGAAATAAGTTGTTTATGAAAGAGTTTTGTGAAATATTGAGGTTTCTATCCTCTGCTCTATAGAAGTCCAAAGAAATCTGTTAAGTTTTAGTAGGCTTTTCAGAAATTGTGGAGAAACAGGCCTATTATTAGTGAATGAGGATATGATATGTACACCCATGTGTGTGGAAATGGCATCAGGGGATGGATCTATTACCATGGTATGGTGCTAGTACTATTAGAAAGAAATCATTCTTTTGCTATTCCCTGGAATTCCCATCATCACCTTGGTTATCTCTTTGTGAATAATCATTAGCATTCAATTTAAGAACCACATTTGGGTAAGATTATGTACCATCCATGATTATAGGTCCCTAACATGTTCTTTTAGATCCTCCAACAGTGTATCTATCACCATTATAATTGAATCTATCTACCTTTTTCCTTCCACCTTTTCCAGTGTTAGAGCCTTCCCCAGAAGACATGTACAGATGTCTGCACACCCTGGTACACCCATGTAAAATCATTTTTTATAAGCTGCACTAAATTCCCAATTGTCTTCTGGGTGCAATTCAAAGTGTTTATTGTCACCTATGAAATCCTGTATGACAGTGATGGTGAAACTTTTAGAGACCGAGTGCCCAAAAACTGCCCCTGCCCTGCTCCACCTGTCCCGTCCACTCTGCCCCTGCCCCCAGCCTGCTCCGCCCCTGCCCCGCCCGCCTCCACATCCTGCCACAAATTGCCCAGGGGGCCCAGCAGTGCCATGGCAGCCATGTCCTCTGCCCGCACCCTGCAGCATCATCTGTGCGCAATGGAGTGCGAGGGTGGAGTCTTGTCCCCACTGCTTGGCTCCATGGGCTTGGCTGCACTGCTCTGCATGGGCCGCACTCGCAGGTGACTCTCCTCGGGGGGGGCTGCTGGTGAGGGAGCTGCGGGGGGAGGTGGGGCGGGGTGACAGCACGTGTGCCTACAGAGAGGGCTCTGAGTGCCGCCTCTGGCATGCATGTATGACCTAGGTATGGGTCACTTGTAGGACTGCCTATCTTCAGTGATTTCTGTACCTTCCACCAGATTCAACGGGGTGGGCATGTTCTAGGTCTCCTCTGTTATCATCTGGTTGGACCCTGGATATGCTTCTTCTCTGTTGCACTATCTGCTTTTCCGCAGGTATTATATAATTGGCACTAAGCATCTGTGATTAATAGTATACCCCTATGTTTACTATGTAGTAAAGATGGATTTTGCTTACAGAATTGCACTGTATTATAGTGTGTTTGGTTTACTTTGCTCTTCTTGTTTTTATTATTAGTTATCCTAGATTGACATGCATGGCCTTATAAAGTTTTTAAATTCATACAATTCGGTGAGTTTTATCTATAGGATCAAACTAGAATCATGACATGAACAGATTGTATCTGCTTACTCTGCCATTGGAGTTTTATATACCACTGTATAGTATGTGTAACTGTAGTATGAAAAGATGGTATCCACTTGATTTTGGAATTTGCCTATTCAAGGTTTCACGTTCATATGGATTTGAAAGATTGTGTTCATATAATTTGAATGCACCAACATACATTCTTTCAAATCTGCTGAATGCTGCTTTATATTACTGCATTGTGTTTGTTTTTATTTTTTTTAAAGTCCTGCCTATTTCACCAGCTGCCTGAAATGGATAGAAAGGTATCATACATCACTTCTAACATTCTGTACTAAGCTGGGATTGTATACATTAAAACATCAGAAACTGGGAATAAGGGAGATGAGATTACTTTAGTTAAGCACAGAAAATATGCAAAGGTTTTCATAATCCTTTTTGCAAATATATCAGCTGCAAATAAGTTAAGCACCATTCCTCAAGGATTAGTTTTAGAATTGGTTCAACACGATACTTCACTTGGTGGACTTTTGTTCCTAATTAATGGGGCTAAGTGTTAGCAACATTATACATCATTAACTGGAGAATTGGATTCACCAAGTTCTTGTATTTTGTGAGTTATATCAATTCTGTTTAATAAGTTGGGTAAGTCAAATTAATGAGAGTACTCTGCAGAAAGTTGTGATGTGTGATACACATATACTCTGAGTGAGAAAATGCAACATAATTTTCAGTTTTATACAAAGAGACTATGTGGGGTCTAAAACTGACTACTGTGAGTTAGAGGATTATGTAAAAACTTTGATCAAGAATTTAGTAAGCCACCTGCATAATATATTTATAACAGTTATAGTTCCTTATGAAAATGTAAATTAGTTACATCTGGACTGTTTACACAGGTAAATAGCAGTTTACAAAAAGCTGTTTCAAAAAGACAGCTAAGTAAAACTTTTGACATATTAACCTTTTGCAAACTTTGTAATGTATATTATCTTGTCTTTAGGACAGGAATACTATAATAGTGTAGCCATTTCCAGAGAAATCTTATCATTTTTCCTTCCCTGTTCAGTTTATTAAAAGCCCCAAGGAACAGTATTTTGTTTCATTATAAGTAGGCTGCTAAGCATAATAATATAATAAATGCAAGTAAATAGAACTTATTTACATATAAGCACATATAAGATTAAGCAAATGAGATGGGCGCAGAATTTTGGTGAGCCAGTTTCACTGGATACCTGGGAAATTATTTGGGTGAGAAATGTCAAATTTACGCAAGCACAGAATTTAAGGGAGAATTTTTATAAAATGTTTTATAGATGGCACCTTGATCCACAAAAAATGTCTCTTATGTACCCTGACTTAAAAGCTAAATGTTGGAGATGTGATTGTATGGATGCTACCTATTATCATATCTGGTGGTCGTGCAGAGAGATAAAAGCATTTTGGATTAAGATATGGTGGAATATCCAGAGAATTTTTAAAAGGAGGGTAAAATTTACTCCGCAATTATTTTTATTAGGTATAGTTACTGATTGTGATACAAAGGAGGTTATATTGATGTTAAATTTGATCACAGCTGCGAGGCTGTTAGTAGGACAATATTGGAAGAAGGAATCTTTGCCTACATTGCAGGAATGGTTTCTTAAAGTGTCTTATTTGGCGGAAATGGCAAAGATTTCGGCTTTCTTAAAGGGACAAACGCAAGAGAAATTTCTTGCTGTTTGGGATAAATGGATAAAATTTATACAATTTAAATTTGATATAAAAAAATATTATATAGCTTTTTCATAATTTTTAATTCTACACATATATATATTTTCTATTTTATATATATATATGTATATATATATATATATATATGTTTTCTGAGGTTTTCGCGGGTGTTTGTATGTAGGTCTTTGGTTGTTCGGGTTTTCTCCTGCGTAAAATTGGAAGTGTCTTGGCGACGTTTCGACGAAGTCCCATTCGTCATCTTCAGGCTGGTGTTTTCAGCTTCGTGCTTTACATTGCTGCTCGAAGCACGAAGCTGAAAACACCAGCCTGAAGATGACGAATGGGACTTCGTCGAAACGTCGCCAAGACACTTCCAATTTTACGCAGGAGAAAACCCGAACAACCAAAGACCATATATATATATATATATATATATATATATATATATATATATATATATATATATATATATTTTTTTTCTATAAATATAAATTTTTTTCAATTCTTTTTTAATTAAGCCTATATTCTACTCTGGGAAGCTCTGGGGGGGGGGAAGGGGGGGTTGGGTAGGGGTGGGGGGGGTTTTGTTGGTAATGTTTGTTTTTTACTTGTATATGTTGTTTTTTTGTTTTTGTATTGTCTTTTATTTTTTGTAAAATTTATAAAACTTTTTAATAAAAAAAAAAAGATTAAGCAAATGTAAAATGTCAGTGCTTTACTGCCATAGTTATGGAATATATTGTAAATCAGAGACGAGGGTAATCTTTATACAGGCATCAATGTGTAAAACTTGTTTTAGGTTTCCTTTTTCTCGTGGGAATATTATTTTCAGCAATATACCTGGGCCTTAGGTAGTCCTATGACATCTTCATTGGACTCTGGAAACAGGTATTGCATCTAGATATTAGAAGAAACAAAGAAAACAGAAGAAAACAGTCAATTTCTGTTTTCTTGCTTGATCAGTCATATTTGTCTTGCTAGATCAAAAGCAGACTTGTTGATATCATTTGCTTAGCATATTCTTGATGTATCTCCAGAGAAGTGTATAACATTATTGTAGGAAGGTCTAGCCTTCTTCCTCCAGTACTTGGGATTTGATAGCTAATTGTCCTTTGTTGTACAATATATGTAAGGGTTGTATCTTCAAAGCTACATTTTTCTATTTTTATGAAATATGCATACATTCAGACTTCGTTTGTAAATAATCCAAGCCATATATGCTTTAATTACAGTTTGCAGAATATCCCATAAATGACAGGGTTTGTGTTAATCCTAGACAAGTGACTTAGCATAATGCAGAAAATTCAGGCTTGATTATCACAGCCTGTCATGTCAATTTCATTAAACTAACAGGGCAGCATAGGAAAGCTAATTTTGATTTCAGTAAAAATAAGGACATCTACAATGACTGGTTTTCTGGGTGTGAAAGGTTTTGAATACCCAGGATGCAAGATTTAAACGTATAGTTTGTATAAGTTACCACATATGCAGTCTAGTAAATTTTCTGGGTATGCTTATTTAATTTGAAAGGGTGAATGCAGAGAGTGTTTCATATGCTTATATTCAATCGTACCTAAGTTCTTTAATTTCAGTGGACCTATCTTAGTTGTGTCTAACTTCTCATTGATTTCAGTAAGCCTGTTCTTGATAAGCACATAGATATCTTCTCCAATCAGGATGTTCTCCCTGAATTCCCTATGCAGTGTAGCTATTGATGAGAGCTCCAAAAAATTAAAGTTCTGGATCTGGGGTGCTCCCAGTTAAGAGAAGGATATTTCCATGAATCTTGGTTTGGGTACAAGTTTCTGTTCTCAGCTGACAATTTTGGCAAAGTGTGGGGCATTTGTGTTGGCACCATGTTGGGAAGGAAACTATTTCTTTCTCCCTCCCAAAAGCTTTCCGGGGTAAAGACAGTCTGCAAATATAAGTAACAGGCTTTATGTCATGCATACTTGATGTTTAGTAGTTTAGTAGTTGTTCACATTCGCCAAAGGAACTTGATTGAGAGGATAAGAATTGGAGACACTGTATGTTCCAACCACAAGCTTTGCTTTGGGACCCATTTCCGAATTTTGTTCATGTGACCATGGGGATGCTGTAATGGTCTAAGTGTGAAAAATGGTCATAAGTCACTTTTTTCAGTGCTGTTGCAAGTTTGAATAGTCACTGAATGAAGTGCTATAAGTCAAAGGCTTACTTGTATTTGAAACTACAATTTTCAAATCAGCCTCTGGCAACTTCATGGATGTATCTGTGTATTCCAGTGATGGCGAACCTTTTAGAGACCGAGTGCCCAAACTGCAACCCAAAACCCACTTATGTATTGTCGGGTGCCGGGTGGGCATGGCCCATTGGGTGGGCGTGGCCCATTGGGTGAGCGTGGCTGCAGTGGTAATGACAAACTGGGTGGGGCTAAAAAGTTCAATCAATTCCAACTTTGCAAGATCTTTTTTTTTCCTGCGAGAAGTTGAAATTGATTGATTGATTGACTGAACCTTTTTTTTTTTTTTGCACACGGCGGAGGCCTAAAGCAAAAAGGTTTTATAAAACTCAGCTGAAGGCCTGGGACTGGGGCAATGGCATGCATGCCCATAGAGAGGGCTCTGAGTGCCGCCTTTGGCACACGTGCCATAGGTTCACCACCACTGGTGTATTCTTTTGACAACAGTGTGGAAGTGTTTTGTTACTGTCTTCTTTCTAGATGTACTTTTGATTTCAATATAGTCTACAACTCTGTGGTTGTCTGCAAGATGCATCCAGTCCTGCATAGTTTCCAGTTCTACACAAGATCATCAACCAGGTGTAGCCATCTGATCAGATCCAGTGACCTTATAGTTAGGGGCAATCAATGTGAAAGCTTAAATCTTGCAATGATTTGTTGTAGCTCTTAGGGATGAATGAACCAGTGCATTGCATCAGTAGTTTTCAATGCCTTTTCTAGTTTGTTTGCATTTATAAGAGGCAGATGATTGCTTTAATGTACTGCAGTCAGTAAGCCTTTGACAAGCGTCTTTTAGCCCAAGAAAGACAATCTCAGGAAGATAGTGGAAAGGAAGATAGGTTCCGATGGTTGAAAACCATTTTCCTGTAAACAGATAAACTTTACTTACCTCCCACTGGATATACATTTTTAGTTTGGTGAAGCAAAACTCAACTTGCAATCCTTTTCAAAATGCCTCTGTTGAAATGTCAAAAATTTTAAAGCTAAAGTTTTGACCCATAATCCACTGGGTCAGAAATTTCAGAGAGAAAGCTGTAAGCTCAGAAAATCAGACTGGCATTGAATTTTCATCCTCCTGTTGAACAAGCTGTCCCTTGAGCAGAAAGATGAGATTGATTGTTTTATTTCATTCATGAATGTCTAAATAATAGATTGACATGTGACATATTGTTAGAGGAGGTACTGTATCCAGAATTTCTCCTGCCTTCCACTATGTTCTTAACTGAGAAAAAAGGTAAGATAATTAAATCTAACATTTTACTTGCAAGAAGAAGAAACAAATGTTGTTTCTTAATTTTTGCCCCACAATCTGCTTTAATTATCAAACTTATACAGGTAGTCCTCGACTTATGACCACAATTGAGCCCAGAATTTATGTTGCTAAGTGAGAAATTTGTTAATTGAGTTTTGTCCCATTTTACGACTTTCCTTGACACATTTGTTAATCACTGCAGTTGTTAAATTAGTAACACGGTTGTTAAGTGAATCTGGCTTCCCCCATTGACTCTGCTTGTTAGAAGGTTGCAAAAAGGCATCACATGACCCCCCTGGGACACTGCAACTGTCATAAATATGAACCAGTTGTTAAGCATCCAAATGTAAATCACATGACCACGGGGATGCTGTAAAGGTCACGTGTGAAAAATGGTCATAAGTCACTTTTTAAGTACCGTTGTAACTTTGAACGGTCACTAAATGAAGTGTTGTAAGTCGAGGACTCCCTGTATAGCCTCCCATCTCACAAACATGACTCTGCTAGCATATAGTGAAACAGTAAAAAAAGTCTAAAGCATCCATTAAAAACAACAGCATAAATACCAAGAAGAACCAAATCCTACATATAATACAGGTAGTCCTCGAGTTACAGCCATTCATTGTTAAAGTTACAAAGGCACCGAAAGAAATGACTTATGATTGGTCCTCACACTTAGAATTATTGCAGCCTCCCTATGGTCATGTGATCAGAGTTCAGGAGATTGGCAACCAGCATGTATTTAGGATGGCTGCAACATCCTGGGGTTATGTGATCACCATTTGCAATCTTTCCGACTGGCTTCTGACCAGCAAAGTCAGCGGGAGATGCTGACTTTTTAATGGCCAGGTGATTCACTTAACAACTATAGTGATTTGCTTTTGCATGGCAAAAAGGTGCATACAACTGGATGTGATTCACTTAGTAGCAATCGCCTTGCTTAGCAGTGGACTTTCTGGTTTCAATTGCAGTCATATATAACAATCCTTCAGGCTCCCTATTTCCATGGAATCCCTAAGCCTACTAGAAAAATCTTGTTTAAAGAGATTTCCAGAAAGCCAGTAGATTTGGGACTAGCCTCATTTCAGGGAATGAGGTTCCATGGCAGAAAAGGCTTGTCTCCTGTTCCTGGATCCCCTCGGATGGAACTCTTCAGCAGACACGATCTATAATCTGCCTCTCTTGCCAGACCTATTGCTGTGATAAAGTTGTTTATGTCCTGATGTCTGGATTGCTTTGCTTGTATATTAAATGAATATCCTTCAGCACTTCTAATACGTGAGATTAGTTGACATGTCAGCCTACTTTAATTCTGGCTCATTGTTAGGAATTCGAATGAGTTTGCAGTGGAAAGCTATTTAAAATTAGTGCATGCATATCTTATCCCCAGAATCTTTTACAAGCAATTTGTCTTTTTGTTATTAAGCAAAACCTCAAACAAATTGAGAGTGGCACTACTATTCTTGTGTGCAAATACAGTATTTCCTTATTTTTAATTTTGTTTTTGCTGTTTTTGAAATTCACAAATGCGTTTCAGGCGTGTTGCAATATTACCATGGAAATTATACATCAAATGCAAAATCGAGTAATAAGCAATGCAGGTTTGTTGACATTTGTGTTACCAAAAGATGAACAAATATTTGAGAGATGGAGCTAGACCAAGTAGGCCATGTGTTACCTAGAAAACTAAGGGATGAGTTTGTGGTTTACCTGTTCAGAAAACAATTCAGACTGTGGCCGTGAGGATTATGTTAAAATGCTTTCTAAAATCTTTGTAAAAGAGCAATATTCTTTCCCGACTTAGTGCTTTCCAGGAGTATTATGCCTTATCATTATCAAAGCCTAAAAATTGTAATCCAACACTTTTGTAAGGTATTCAGTGTGGGCAGCCTGGTAAATAATAGTTTGTGTATGTGACATAACTATTTGATGGCTGCAAAGATTTACTTTGTTGATGGATTCAAAAAATCAACTTATGGGACTCTTTAGTATATTAGGAAATAGAACTCAGGGTGTGATACATAAATGAAAAGGCAAAATTGGGCTGATTCATTGTACCAATAAAGGAGAATATTTGTAAGTCAGGGTTGAAAGGAGGGGTCCTTGGTGCTCTCTGAGCTTGGTTGATTTCTTGTAGATGTTTCATCACCCAAACTAGGTAGCATCATTAGTGCCAAGGACCCCTGATTCATTGAACTTCACTTACTTTATATCCCTGCTGAAAAGTGCCTGGACAGCTTTTCATCTAGATGGGACAGATTCAAAATAGCTTCAGCTTTGTCACAGGTTACTTACCTTTATTGAACAGAGACCTCATGAGAAGTACAATAAACCTTTGGCTTTCAACAATCTTGAAAATGCATAAATCAACTTCTTCCTTCCCTCTCTACATGCAGTTTAATGTGAAAGCACTCATTTCACTGATTTTTATTTTAAGTAAGTCATAACACAGGAGCCATTGTATTCTCACCTATGGTTGCTCTATGTAAAGTATAACTTCTTCAAGTAAAGCTAGTTCTTCATCATGATTGCTTGTACCCAATTGCTAACTTCTTGTAAAAATATATATAGGGAGACCATAAAGTTGCCTTTCATCAAAACAAACAATATTTCTTAACTAATAGTAGTTTCCAAAGTATTGGGTTTTCTCTTATCCTGCAACTCTTTTTAAGTCGACATTTTGTAGATTAATTTACCCACACGTTGCATGTAGCTAGTGCTTAATGATATTATTGTCCGAGTGCTATACAAGCCATGTCAAATGTAAATGCAAGTTTTTAAAGCCAAGGACAACTTACTGACCATTTTTTGACTGAAATATGGAATGAGTTTAATCAACTATTACATAATCTTGCAAGCAAATTTGCTTAGCTTCTGATGACATTCACCATCCATACCATAATCAAAACGCACCCCAATAGGAAATATATTTGTTATATAAAATATATTCACAGTAACAATTAATAATGGGGTATTGCAAATCCATAATATTTTATTAAAATCTTTCAAAATTGGTTTAAACTGATTAAATTTGTTAAAAAACCTGTGCCACTTCTTGAATATGATATGGTAATATTTTCTGCTTTTTTGCCTCAGCTTTTATTAAAGAGTTAAATGGAAGCTAATGATGAAGGCTAAAAATTAAGATCTGTATAAAATGAAAAGAAATGTATCAGTAAACACCCATCTAAAAGAAGGAATACTTTATGCATAAACTGGAAGTGTTTATAAACTGCTCATAAGCAATATAGAGCTGAACTTACTGTAATAAAATAAAATAATATTATATTGTGACTTTTCCTGCCCTCTATCATCTGAAAATAATGTTCTTGCTTAGCTTCATTGTATGGAAACTTAAAGAATCAATAAAATAGGTGGCTTGTTTGTCTCTTTAGCTGCCACTGCAGAAATCTGTATCAAAGATGTATTAGGAGAAACAGTTCTCCTGGTAGCCCATCTGTGCCCTGTTTGATGCTACTGGAGATGCTAATAAATCACTATTAGTGCTGAATCACTTAGCTTCCTACTTATTTTATTGATTTCTATATCAGAGAGAATCTTAAATAGTCTATTCATGTTATTTGCTGACAGTTCCTTTCTTTCATACCACTTAAAAATCCCCTCTCTTGTTTAACTTCAGGAAACATTATAGCAAACGAGAAAGACTTCAGTGGTATTGAAAGTAAATTTTCTTTAAGAATACCTGAAAAGCCTGATGAAGACATTTGTCACCTAGTTCCTGGACAGGAAACAAGTGTAACAGATTGCAACTTCAATCATACCAGTAAAACTTTTGTGGTTATACATGGATGGACGGTAAGAGGAGTAAAACATTTGCATAGCTATTCACTAAAGCAGGGGTCTTCAAACTTGGCCCTTTTTTGACTTGTGGACTTCCCCTCCCAGAATTCCTCAGCCAGGCACATTGTCTGAGGAATTCTGGGAGTTGAAGTCCACAAGTCATAAAAGGGCCAAGTTTGAAGACTCCTGCACTAAAGGTTCTTAGTTAGCCTGATGTGAACAGAGACCAAATAGTGATTTTTAAAAAAACCCAACAAATTAATTGCCATACATTTTTACTTATAGTCATCTCATTTCTGGAATGGATAAGCTCTATAAGTAATTCTCAACTAATGACTGTAATTGAACCCACTATTTTGGTCATAAGTCATAATGGTCATAAAGTGGCTTATCACATGACCAGATCCAATTTTACAACTTTTTTGTAGCAGTCATTAAGCAATCCCTGTGACCCATAGTTCACTATGGGAAATTTTTCCAGAAATGGAAAGTAAGTGCCTTTTCCAACAGAAAATACTGTGGTCACATGACCACAAGCTACAAATAGCTGTAAATTAGGTTTGTTGCTAAGCACCCAAAATCTTTTACATGACTGAGGGGCCCCAGACACCAGAGATTTGAATCCTTGTTATAAGTCCCATTTTTTTGGGGGGGAGGGGTGTCCATCATAATTCTGGTCACTAAGGAATTGGCCATAAATTAAGGACCACCTGTATTGTCTTCTGGATCATGTTTGGAAATTATAATATGTGTTTTTTTAAAGCAACTCCAACCTTAGTTTAAACATCCCAATTTGATGATAACTCTTACAAAAAAACAACTGTTTTGCTGCATCAGGCCATCTGTCTTAGTATTCTTTTTTCAAATAGTGCTGAAATCTGATAAGCTGTCTCGCTAAGTGGGACGTAGCTGTAAAGGTGATCCAGGCAATTCTATTCATGACAAGAACTAGAAGCCATATTGCTTGGGGAGCAATGAAAAACATTGGCGTTGGGAAGACCTTGTTGCTTAAGCAAGACATGAATCCTTAATAGTGAAGTCTTCGTAGCATTTCCTATCTGGGAAGAACTAAACAACCAGGGCCACCTAGAGTTTGCCCTAAGTTCCAAAGGGCAGACTTGACATAGGGAAATGTAAGCTGGATCTTTTCTAGGCTTACCTGGAAAACCAGGATTGTCTTCTTGAAAAGCAAAAAAATTGCTATTGCACTACAGCCATTCCCTGAACATTTTCTTGAGGCTAGCATTAATATTAGGAAGTCTTGCAGTAAGAATGGTAAAGAAGCTTGGAGCTCATTTGACATCCATGTTGTTCGTTAATCCTTTTTTTTTTTTTTACCTGCTAACATAACCCACACACATTTGCATTTCTTAAACTTTATGTTCTCCAAAGTTTAGGTCCAAGTGACCTGAGCATTATCCCAGCAGAGTTCTTTGTTATAGTAATTATGGTTTGTTATGGGAGAAATAGGAGACAGGGGTATTAGCTATGTTTATCGTTTTTGAATTATATATTTAAAAGGTGGGATAAAAATCTAATAATTGCAATTATTATTATTAAATAAGTGTCAGGTGCAAGAAATCGGGAACCAAGATTGTTCAAATGAGTACAGTTTTAATCCATTCAGGTTCAATCCAAGAATCTGAACTACTAACAGTCAAGGCAGATTGTCAGTAGATAAGAGTCCATGTAATTCAAGAAAGGATGGATTTGAATCTCTTGTGGGCGTGAAGGGACCCCTCACTAGGGCTCAGCCTGGTCATCTCCTACAATCAGCAGCCACGTAATTTACTTCTTCACACCAAGGTCTGCACAAGTTAAAAGAAAACTAATACTTGTGCTTTGCTCAACTTACATACATTCACTGCAGATCCTCTCAGTGCTTTCTAAAGTCTTCTTCATTTTCCTCTCCCCTATATTTCCTTAAAACTGCTAGAACTCCTCAGCAAAAAAAAAAAAAAAAAAAAACACAATATTTTGCTTTTTGTCACACAGTTGATTTTCTACTGCCCTTCAAATAGCCACAACAGCACCCCAGGGTTACTTGGAAAAGCTGGCATAATTCACTAATTCTCCATTTTGCAATAAATATATAAAGATACTGGCCTTTGTAGAAGTTGTGGCAGTGAATTTCCTATCTATTAAAGGATTAATCTTTTATGGATTAAAATACTGTATAATACACCCAGGCAGCTGGATATTTTCCATATGTTTTGAACAATTCCCGTAAACTCTTAACATGGAAATGTATGGAAGCTTTAGTCTGCTACATTTGTAGAGCACCAGATTAGACAAGGTTACTATCAATGCACTCCTAAGCTTGTTTATGGTTACTTATGGTTACTTACTTTGAAACTATTTGATGATTATATTTCTTATCTCTGTAAGTGTACTTAATACCTATCCTTTGAGGTTTATATTATAGATTGACATAGAGTATCGTATTCTAGGTGACTGGCATGTATGAGAGCTGGGTTCCTAAGCTGGTGAAGGCACTGTACAACAGGGAACCTGATTCTAATGTCATTGTGCTTAACTGGTTAGCTCGAGCCAGTTTGCATTATACAACGTCTGCATACTTTACAAAGGAGGTGGGAGAAGATCTTGCTGCATTCGTTGATTGGATGGAGGTAAGCATCTGTTTGCAAGTTCTGTACAGCACAATATCTCAAAAGTGTTGAATACCTAGAATCCAAGATAAGGGCATTTCAAAATGAGAAACTTAGGCCTGCTAAAAAAACAGCCCTTGGGATTTTGATTCCACAATGTTAGCTATATTTATTTCTGGCTGAACTGTATTTGAAACTGTACTTAACCATTTTTTTTAAAAAAAATAAAGTTAAATGGACCTTATAGGTCAGTGATTCTCAACCTTTTTAATGCCGCGATCCCCAACCGGTCGTAAGTTGAGGACTACTCAACTGGTCGTAAGTCGAGGACTACTCAACTGGTGCAGCACTGTTTGCACAATGGGACTTTTGGCGGGCTCAGCAGGGCAGAGACAGCCTGGACAATTCCTATTGGCGTTTGAAAGCCAATAGAATTAGACTCTATTCAAGAGAGTCTATTCTATTGGCTTTCAAAAGCCAATAGAATAAAAGGGAGTAGCACAGCTAAGGAAAAGGGGGGGAAAATGGTGGACTGCGTTATTTGGCGACCCCCATGAAATGGTCGTTCGACCCCAAATGGGGTCCCGACCCACAGGTTGAGAACCACTGTTATAGGTGGTTCATTTTCTGCTTCATCACCCTTCTTGCTCTTGCACTTTTAAGGGGAAAAGTGGCTTGATGCCTTTTCGGCACTTCCATTATGTGGCCAGCATATGCATACTGCATGCAATAAGGCCTTGGAGTGAAAAGCAATTTATTTTGTTCCTCATTTCTGTGGAGTGGTAAAGAAAAGGGATTTATGGCAGGATCTGCCATAACTCAGGATGGAGCAGTTATTTTTTACTGTCAGTATATCTCCAATTTGTTTGTGAAGGTTTCCAAAGTAGAATAGGTGGATTCTCATGATGGATCTATTGCTGTGCTGTACCCGCTAGTGAGAATGACATGATGGAATGCTTTCTCATTGGGAAAAACATGTCTGCTGGGTATCTGGCATATGAAATCTATGCTAACATATGTAGCATAGATAGTTCCATAATATTGCTATTCTCTGTTAATTCTTATTTTTAATATGTGGAAACATCCAAACATTCATATTCCAGCTCTTGCCTGAAAAGTGTTGTTAGCAATATTTGCACTGACACTACTATTTTTTATGAGAAACAGTGTCCATAATGATGGCTGGAAAATTGATGTAGTCCTTGACTACACCACCATTGACTACACCACCATTGAGCCCAAAATTTATGTTGCTAAGTGAGACATTTGTTAAGTGAGTTTTGCCCCATTTTACCTCCTTGCTACCATTGTTAAGTGAATCACTGCAGCGGTTAAGTTAGTAACACGGTTGTTAAGTGAATCTGTCTTCCTCATTGGCTCTGCTTGTCAGAAAGTCACAAAAGGTGATCACGTGACCCCATGACCTTGCAACCGTCACAAATATGAACCAGTTGCTAAGCCGCTGAATTTTGATCACGTGACCATGGGGATGGCTGCAGTGGTTGTAAGTATGAAAAATGGTCACGAGTCTTTTTTTCAGTGCCATTGTAACTTTGAACAGTCACTAAACGAATTGTTATAAGTTGAGGACTACCTGTATTAAATGCAAGCGATGTCAAGTCTTTTTAAGTATCAGATTTGTAATTAAGGAATGAAGATATCTGAATGTTCACTTATATACTCAGGACATCTTTGACGTAGAGTGTTTTTTTCATTCCTGATGTGCCAAATGTGCCCTCTGCTGGGTAGTGATGAATATATTGCTGTTCTTCACATTCTTACATTAGGGCTGTTCAAAGCCTCTAAAAGAGGGCCTTGAAACACACAGGAATATATGGAACAGCTTGCTGTGGATTGTTAAAGCTGCTGTGTCTTTTTTCAAGCTATGTATGGCTATGTTGGAAACTATCCCAGCTATCTGTGCAAGTATTCTTAATACACTGCTGCTTAACTCCGTGCATTCCTTTGCAGTCTCCTTACTTCCATCACGATAATATATAGTCCCTTCAAATTGCTTTCTGAATACATGAGGCTGTTCTCAAGTAAATTTTGGATGCAACAAGCTACGCCCAGAGTCATTTCTTGTGAACGGGCAGCCATATAAATTTGATCAACTAATACCTTCAAATGACATGGAGTGGAGACCTATCTCTCTGTTTAGATCTTCATCTGAAATTCAGTTCTTAGGAGCAATGAAGCGGTGCTGATTCCTGGAAAGGAGACAGTGATTTTTTTTTTTAGTGGCTGTTGAGAGTACGCACAAAAGATTGAAGGCCTCATGAAGTTTACTTAAAATGTTACTAGGTGGCCTTCTTTCCCCATTTCCTCATCTGGGCAGGTGGGACAGAGCCACAAATTGAGTACCTCTTTCAATGGAGAGTAAACCTGAGGCTAGGCTAGTTCCCATACTTTACATTTTGCAGAAAAACAGGCTGTAAATGGAGCTCGGTTCCCCTTGCGCCACATCCCACATGAGGATAAATGTACATATTTGCTAACATTATCTGTTATGCAGTATCTCTAGGAAAAATTTTCTCTCTGTATCTGCATCACCAAATCCATCCATCTTTCTTTTTAAAACATAAATTATTACTTTTTCACCAGAAATGCCTATCTTCCTTTAGTTGTTGTTGTGGTTAATTGCGAAGTCGTGTCCGACCCATTGCGACCCCATGGACAACGTTCCTCCAGGTTTTCCTGTCCTCTACCATCTTCTGGAGTCCATTTAAGTTCACACCTACTGCTTCAGTGATTCCATCCAGCCACCTCATTCTCTGTCGTCCCCTTCTTCTATTGCCCTCAATCTTTCCCAGCATTAGGCCCTTCTCCAGTGAGTCCTTTCTTCTCATTAAGTGGCCAAAGTATTTGAGTTTCATCTTCAGGATCTGGCCTTCTAAAGAGCAGTTGGGGTTGATCTCTTCTAGGACTGACCAGTTTGATCACCTTGCAGTTCAGGTGACTCAGGAGTCTTCTCCAGCACCATAGTTCAAAGGCCTCAATTCTTTTGCGCTCAGCCTTTCTTATGGTCCAACTTTCACAGCCATACATTGCAACTGGGAAAACCATGGCCTGGACTATACTTCCTTTAGTATCTTTGCCAATAAATGCTCTTCTAACAAATAAAGCTTTTGGGCAGGATGTTGAACACTGCTGGATTATATTTTCTTTTTTGGCTGCTGTTCTATTTATTTTTTGTTACGATACTGTTTTTAAATGTTATATTTATACTTAAACTTTTTTTTTTAAAAAAAATAAAATGTGTTCCATCTTGTTGATGGAGAAGGCTGAGTAATCAATAATTTAGAAAAATGTATCTCTGGCTTTAGAAGTCTTTCTGAATGTTTTAAGCATAACATCCTTTTTTCTTTTTTTCTTTTTTTTTAAATCAATTTTTCTTTTGCCGCTCTCAAGTTTTGTCCCTTAGCTGTCTTACATAGATTTTTACGTATTTGCGTTTTATATAAAAGTGTGCAAATTTCCTGCTGCTACTATAATATTTTTGTTCTTGAAGTGAAACTGATCATTTGTTTTTTAAATAATAAGCAAGTTAAAATTTGCACTTAATATTTTAAAAACGATTGTTCTCAGGAGCAGTTCAGTTATTCTCTCGACAATGTCCATTTGCTGGGATACAGCCTCGGTGCTCATGTTGCTGGCATTGCTGGAAGCCTGACCAGTAGAAAGATTAATAGAATTACAGGTAAGCAAATCATTATTGCTATTAGAATAATAATTAGAAGGAGATACAGTGGATCATTCAAAGCACTAAATATTTTAGAATCCTGGCATATGTCGATAGCAGCTATTATAAAATGAGGAGCTAATGAAAACTGCTTTTTCCAGCATACATACCATTGCTTTTCCTTCGAGATTCTAAAGAGCCATTGTATGTTACAAATCCTCCTCCTCCTCAAAATTAAAAAACAAAAATAAAAAAAGTAAGTGCCTTAATGGCAGTCTTTGCCCTGGGAAGTCATTGGCTTCAGTGGGATTTATGAACTGAGGATTTCTGCCTTTATGAAAGCAACACATGACCTGCAAAATAAGCTATTTGGATGGCAATCTTAAGCTTTTTGTTTAAGTGAATACTTATTTGAGACCTTAATTATAACTTTGGAATTAACTGCTTTTGCAGACAATCGTTCAATTCATTTATAAATGCTGGAAATTGATTTTTTTTAGAAAAGGTACTTGACATTTAAGAAATATTTAAGGCATTTATGTAACATTTGCATGATCCTTTCATGGCTTTGTTCTATATCGGTGAAACGTTTCATATTTTTTTTTCTTTTAACTTCTTTATATTTGAATTTTTTGAAACGACACTAAACTGTTAAAGTGTTTATCTTGCTTTGCATATAATACAGCAAAAGATCAATAAACAAATCACTACAGCTGGTCATTGACTTATGACCACAATTGAGCCTAAAGTTTCCATTGCTGAGCAAGACCGTTGTTAAGTGAATTTTGTCCCGTTTTACAACTTTCTTGCCCCAGTTCTTAAGTGAATCACTGCATTGGTTCAATTAGTAAACCGGTTGTTAAGTGAATCTTGTTTCCCCATTGGCTTTGCTTGTCAGCATGTCACAAAAGGTGATTGTGTGACCCCAGGACACCACAACCACTATAAATGCCTGCCAGTTGCCAAAAGTCTGAATTTTGATCACATGACCCACGGGGATGCTGCAACAGTTACAAGCGTGAAAAATGGTCATAGGTCCCTTTTCTCAGTGCTGTTGTAATTTTGGTCACTAAATGGTTGTAAGTCAAGGATTACCTATATTTTTATGAAAGATTTTTTTTTTCGGACATAATATCTTAGGCTTCACATTGACTGATTATTCTAGTGTTGCCTGCTATTTTGGGCACAGCCTAATTACAGCTGAGTTCTTGTTTATTTTAAAACTACAGCCTGCCTCCTTCCTTCCTTGTTTTTTCAGGACAACAGTTTGGTGTAGTGGTTAAAGCACCAGAGTAGAAACTAGGTTAGGGTAGGCAACCTTGGCTCTTTTATGACTCGTGGACTTCAACTCCCAGAATTCCTGAGCTTCAGGAATTCTGGGAGTTGAAGTCCACGAGTCATAAAAGAGCCAAGGTTGCCTACCCCTGAACTAGGTGATCGGGAGTTCTAATCCCACCTTAAACATGAAAGCCAGCTGGATGACTTTAGACCAGACACACATTCTCAGCCCAACTTACCTCTCATAGTGGTTGTAGGGAAAACAGGAGGAGGGAGGAACATTAGGCACGTTGATCGACTCAAGTTATTCACCAAAGAAAGGATAAAGGAAAAACATAAATAAATTTCTCATTTACCAGAGAGCACTGTAAAACCCAATAATATTGACAGGAATTTTGGCACCGATAGTGAATAAAAATATGGACCATATCTGCAATTTTTCATCACGACGCTGCCCAGGGCATCCAAATAACGGGTCTCTTTCTTTTACGCTTGTCTTCGCATTTAGGGTTAGATCCTGCTGGGCCCCTCTTTGAATATGCTGAGGCGTCTAGGCGCCTTTCTCCAGACGATGCCGTCTTTGTAGACGTCTTGCATACTTTCATCAGAGGCTCCCCAGATCGCAGCATTGGCATTCAGCAGCCGGTGGGCCACATTGATATCTATCCCAATGGAGGTGGCTTCCAGCCAGGTTGCAATTTAGCTGAAGCCCTGCGCCTGATTGCCCAGAAAGGCTTCCAAGGTAAGTTTTCAAATCTGAATGCCCCCCTCCCCCACCCCCAGTACAAGGACAACGGTATCAGGAAGATTCTGTGGCCACCGCTATTCATGACTTATGTTAGTTCTGTTCAGAATTGTTTCCCTTTCTTAGATTCATTATAGAAACATCTAGTAATGAAGGAGTTTGCCTTTATTTTTGTTCCTCAGGTGTCTCAGAGTTTTGCTCATACTGGGTCCAAATTAAGCAGGGCTTCCCCTTCCCTCCATTAAACTATCTGTTTACTTCAGGGATTAGAGGTAGTCCTTGACCTATGGTTCACGTATGCTAGGTATGAGCTTGGAATTACAGTCATTAATCCTGCTGATTATTAGTGGGTCATCATGTGACCAACCCAATTTCATGACATTTTTTGCAGTGGTTGTTAAGGGACTCCACCATTAAGTAACCTCTTGTCCGCAATGGGTGATTGGGCGGGGCACAAATAGTAATTAAATACCAGTTTCCAGCAAAAAAAATGTCATAAATCACATTCATGTGACTATGAGATTCTGCAAACAACCATAAATGTGGGGCGGTTGCTGAGCGCTCAAAATGTGATCATGTGACTATGGGGGGCATGTTGAAAGGACATTTGGGGGGGCTGTTATAACTTTGAATGGTCGTTAAGTGACTGGTCATAAGTTGAGGACTACCTGTATTGATCTATGACTAACATCCCTTGTCAAGTTACAGAAGATTAAAAGTAAGGGAGTACTGCAGAGATACAAAAGAGGTGCCATGTGCTAGTGCTGTGCTCACTTTTCATTGCATGCATATGATAACTTCAGCTGTAGTGATAGCTGGTCTACTATGTGTAGCATGTAAACTGTATTATAGGTTGTGCTTATCTATGTGTAGTCAGTTATACATACCCACTATTATGCTCAAATATTCAGTCTAGACCAGGGTTGGGGAACAGTGGCCCTTTTACAATATGTGAACTTCCAGAATGGCTGAAGTTCACATAAAAAAGCCCATCGTTCTCCATGCCTAATCTAGACTCTCCTTAATTTCTTCCTTATCTAGAAAATACAATGAGCTATAGATCATTGTGGTTATGATCAGCAGTATTGTATAATTCCTAATTGGAAGACACTGTTGATGAGGTTTAATGCAGGACAGGAGAAATAGCAGCCAGGTAGGGTGAAATAGTACTGAAGAAGAAGCAATGAAGAAAAACAATGGCATTCAGTGTGACTAAAAATGAACACTAGCTTCACAACTGAAGTATTTTTCAGAGGGTGAGAGAATTCTCACCAAATTTGTTATACTAGAAAACATCTGATGCAGACTTGCTTATCGTAATTGCTGAACCATAGAAATACATCTCTGTACAGTGCGGCTTATGTTGTTTTTCTTCCCTAAGAATCTGATCAGCTGATAAAATGCTCTCATGAACGCTCCATCCACCTCTTCATTGATTCCCTCTTGTATGAAGAAAAGCCAATCATGGCGTATCGATGCAATTCAAAAGAAACATTTGAAAGAGGGCTTTGCTTGAGCTGCCGAAAGAATCGTTGCAACAATTTAGGGTATGAAGTCAAAAGAGTGGGAAACAAGAGGATCAGCAAAATGTATCTAAAGACCCGTGCATATGCGCCTTATAAAGGTATTGGTGATCTGCAGCAAAACTTTTATTTTTAGGTCACTGCCGTAATACAACATGTGAAAACAAACTAATTTCAGAACAAATTGAACCAGAAAGGACTCTTGCACAGACCTCATTGAAATAATAACATTTTGCTTGATTAAAGTCTGAGTTCATTATAAATTTAAGAACGATAGACTTATTAGATTCAAATTATGCACTTGTTTTAATTAATCCTACTATTGAAATTGAAAATTTCAATTAAAATTAGCAAATGTGATACATTTGTATTTTTCAGGTGCATAATACGTTCTAATATCAATCCCATGATCTGATTTTTTTTTTGTAAACGAATACAGATTTTCTGAGACATGATTCCCCCAGAATAGTCAGTATCAATTCCTAAGGCTTGATGAGACTATCCATTGTTGATATTAGGTTGTTATGTGAGAGTAATCTACAGTTAGATTCACAATCTAAGACTGGTAGAAACTTAACTGAAGTCCCAACTAATAATTGTTAGGGTAGAATCTATGAATAAATATATTCATATGTATTATTATGGTTGTTGCGCAACCAGCTGTTTCGACTGGATTTGGCATTTTTATCTACCTGAGTCCTTCCCAAGGACCTGCGATAGGCAGATGTTATTTGATGCTGTTGTTATTTGCCGTGCTATTAATTAAATTAGCAATGTTATTTTCATATAATAAAAATTTGGGGGGAGCAAAGACATACTTCAAAATCTCATAATAAGAGACAATTCGGATTTATAACTGAATCCTTTTTACATTACTGCAGAATTAGATAATTTATATTTAGAATTAATCAGTTGTAATAGGAAGAAATTCCTTTATCTCATACAATCATACTTAGTATTGCAGTACAGAATTCCCAAATAATATTTGATCTGATCTTCAAACGTTGCGGGAAATTAGTTGGGAGACTATCAGCACTTTATACCACCCCCTTCTGTTTGCAGATTATCTGAAATTATTTTGGGGTTAGGGTTAGGGTTTTTTAAACTTATGAAATGTTGTCTATAAAATTACTTTTCATGCTTAAGCATAAAAGTACTATCTTCCAAACCAAAACTGGCAGAATTTATTAATAATATTTTTCATCTTTTGCTCTCAGTCTTTCATTTCCAGGTCAAGGTACATTTTTTTGGAAAATTGAACATTACCAAGAGAAACGAGCCATTTCTTATTTCTTTTTATGGCACCAAGAAGGAAAGTGAGGAGATACCGTTTGTAATGTGAGTATCAGCTGAAACAGTTGCCTACACATTTATCAATATACTGTCGCATTATGTAGCAGCTAGACTTTTGTTTTTTTTAAAAAAACTCTTCCTATTGGCTGCAGAAATTGCTTGCAGAATCATTTGATAATGGTTCTTGCATGTGTGCAGATTGTGGATTTTCACTAAAGGATGTGGTACATTTTGTTCCATTTAATTGTTCTGAGTGTGTTTTAGAAGGAGTTCTCAGATAAATTTTTGCATATTATACAAAAATGCTGCATGAAACAAGTGAATGATCATCCCTTTTCTCCTACACTTCCTTTCAAGGAAGTGTAAAAAAGAGATAATATTTAGGCTTTTGATACGCCCTGTAAGCACAAAAAAAGGACAAGTTGATTGTATTCAGTTGCTCTGTTTGGGAAATGTACATTTGTATATAGAAAGTTGTACAAATGGTGACTTCCCATTATGCATTTCTGCTTGGGTGAAGCAAATAAAATGTACATCTCATGAACCTGAGATTAGACTTTTAGCATTACAAAGACAAGCAGCTAAGTGGCAATAATAGTAGTCCTTAAAAATATAAGTATGCAAGATTCGCTTAATGATTATGTGTTACAAACTACTGGTAATCATTTGCTAAAAGGCGATCTGATGAGATGTTCCCTCATTGAAAACCGGCTATTTCCTAAGAAAGCCTATTGGTACATTCTAGCCTCCCAAAATTTTTTTGAAATTAAAAGTATGTAAGGGATTGGTCTGTGAGCATACTGGCACTTACTATTCATGCTGGATATAGTATGGGATTTAGCAGGACTAATAAAGAATGGGATTACCAGTTGCATGTTTTAATCTGAATTGTCTCAATTTGCAGTCACCCATAGTTGTGCTGTCAGCTACTATATTGGGCATGTGCTTGTCTGAATGAAAGTGATCTGGAAAAAAGAGGGCTGGTACTGAGAAAAAAAATTGTTGTAAGCTGCCCAAAGTCACATGTTTGTGAAATGAGCAGCTATATGAATTGGACAAATAAGTAAAATTGATGCTCCTTAAGATATCTCTCTTTGATTTTATATGATTGCTACTGTGAAGATTGTACCAACTTCCCCAATCCAGTCCTCTCCAAATATATTGAGAGTTCACCTCTTCTATTTCCACCAATCTCTAGAGTTGGAGTGGTGTCATATCTGGAGAACACCAAGTTAGGAAAGGAAGATTTGTAATAGGAGGCCAACTTTGCTTGGGTCACGAGTTGCTTCAGCCTTTAACTGGCATGCCAAGGGCTATCACTCTGAAAAGGAGTGAGTCTACATCAAAAAGTCAGGTCAAAACAATATTTCAATTAATTAAGTAACTCATATCATTATGAACTTCTTGAGATGGAAGGAGAGCATTAACTGTTAAGGAAAAGAGAAGTCTTGGAGGGTTTTTCAGCTGATGGGGAAGAAAGTTGGAAGGATGTAGGGTTAAAGAAACCAGGAGAGACAATAGTGGTGGAATGGAGGACAATATGTGAAAGGCTGGGCTGATATATCTGAAATTTAGCAGGTAAGAATCAAGAGTTGGAGGATGTTGGAAATGGCATCTGGGTCTTTAACAGGCCATCAGGATTCTCTGGATTTACAAGGAGGGTATCATTTTTATGATAGCAATAGCACTTAGACTTACCGGTATATACCACTTCACAATGCTATACAGCCCTCTCTAAGCGGTTTTCAGAGTTAGCATATGGCCCCCAACAATCTGGGTCCTCATTTTACCGACCTCGGAAGGACGGAAGGCTGAGTCAACCTTGAGCCGGTGAGAATCGAACTGCTGGCAGCCGGCAGTTAGCAGAAGTAGCTTGCAGTACTGCATTCTAACCACTGTGTCACTGTGGTTCATTATAGGATTTTGCTGCTTCTGAATTAAAATTATCCTGTGAATGAAAACCATTTTTTATATTCTCTGATAAAGGAATAAGATTCTGAGGTGAGTTGAAGACCAGCACTGACTGAACTTGTATTTTTTATTTTTTTAAACAGGCCTGAGATCTCCACTAACAAAACAAGTTCCTTCCTGGTATGTACAGAAGTTGATATTGGAGAACTGCTTATAGTAAAACTTCAGTGGGAAAAAGAATCTTTTTTCAGTTTTAGATGGTGGGATACCCCTGAATTTAGCATACGAGTAGTCAGAATCAAAGCTGGAGAAACCCAGAAAAAGTAAGTTTACTTTTATTTATTTATTTTCTGCAGTCAATCGTTTTGTCACCATCCAAGATTACTGATTATCTGTTTGTTCTCTCTTGGGTTCATTTGTATGAAATGAGTTTTCTGAAAGATAATTAATGATTAAAAAACTTGGAGAATTACAGTGGGTGTTCTTCCTTAATCAAGGCACTTATTTCATGCAGGAGAATGTTTTCCATTGCCCCCTCTCTCCATTGACAGCTTGCTTATACTAATGGGAAAAGGTACAACAAAGAAGAGTACATGACTATTCCCTATTTCACAACCATAGTGCTCTAGTTTCAACTCACATAGTATCTTTGAATCACTATAAATAACACTGACCTTTAATTTATTACTGCTACTAATACTCTCCCTTTCAATACTATGACTCAATATGAGAATTTTTTAATCCTCACTCAGCTGTATCTTAGAAATAATGCTATGTTCTCTAGAGTACTAGGTGTATAGTAAACAAGTAACAAAAATGATGTTGGAAATAACTTTTACACAGGATACCCTTATTAATCCCATGGTACAGAGATATTATAGTAATACCAATATCCTTGTAATTGCCTTGGTCTACATGGAAAGATGAGATTTTCTTGAATAGTAAAATTGATCCAGAATTACAAAAACTGATGGAGAAGCTGTAGAATAAATGCCTTGAAATATGTCTAGTGGTTTTTTTTTTTCAGAAATGTGGTACATTATGCACTTTTTAGCATTTTCTGTTATTTAATATATGGAATTAGACTGAATTATTGATTCTGCATATATTTATAGATCTTATTTTGCTTGTAGGCTATGATTGATTTGATAGTAATGGTTTCCTATTTGTAATGGATCAACTTCACAGTTCAATTCTGATAGGCATATCTACTAAATACTCACCTGACTACAAATTAATATTATAAAGAAATAGTAGATATTGTTTTTTTTTTAATTTTTGGACTAACCAATCAGTTAATGCCTTGTCAGAAATTCTATTTTAGATACAGTTGAGATAATGAAATATGACTTTTTAGAAGATGAGTTTACAGCTACTTCAGCAGTTCTGTTTATTTATAGGTTGATGTTCTGCTCACAGAATGGATCTTCTTTCCTCCAAAAAGGGGGCGAAGCTGCAGAATTTCTGAGATGTAATAAGAAAAAACCTAATGACACAGATTCGTGGTAAGAATTCTTTCATTCGCTATGCAGTGCACCCCTGAAAATTCATTCCATCGTTGCAGTTGTCAAATAGTAAGAAGCAGGCTTTTTGGACAGAAAATTGTGTGACACACTTTCCGTTTCTGACGTCTTTCTGCTGCAGGTTGGGTTGGAGTGATAAAGGGAATTCTATATATAAACCATGTGAACATTAGAGAGTTATAGTGGAAATTAACAATTTCCTCTAACATGCTAGCTTTATGTGTTTAGGATATTCTCTCAACTTTATGGAGAGATCCTATTCAAACTACACTCTTCCACCTGCATTTGGGAAAGAAAAGCTGAGCTGAATGGTTCTGCTAGATCAGGGGTATCAAACTGCCGGTCCATGGGCCGGACGTGTCACGACGAAACCGTGCCCACCTGATGGCCGGCAATGGGGGAAAAGTTCCAATACATCACGTGACGTCGCGAGTTTGACATGTCTGTGCTAGATGTATAACTTAGTTCTAAAACTAGGTAATTAGAAGAAGAGAATCCATTGTCAATCATAAAATGCAGGTAGGGCAATATTGGAAGAAGGAATCTTTGCCTACTTTGCAAGAGTGGTTTTCTAAAGTATCCTATCTGGCGGAAATGGCAAAGATTTCAGCTTTTTTAAAGGATCAATCGCAAGAGAAGTTCTTTGTGGTATGGGAAAAATGGATAGATTTTATACAATATAAGTTGGATATAAAAATATTATTTAGTTTTTCAATAACTTATATATAAATTTTAATATTTTATAGACTATTTTTTCTTTTTTTATATATTTTTTTATTATTATTTTACTTTCTTATATTTCTTTTCTTCTTTCTTTTTATTTTTTTCTTTTTAAGTATTTTTTTTCTTTTCTTTAATATTTATGTTTTATATATATATATATATATATATTGTTAATCATTCTATTAGTTTAAGTAATGTATTTAGACTTATTTATGGTTTATACTTTTTTTTTAAGAATTCAAGAAACTTTAATTAAGCCTATATTCAGCTCTGGGAAGGCTGAGGGAGGGAATGGGAGGGCTGGGGTGGGGTGGGTTGGGGAGGGTTGTTTTTTTTTTCTTGTAAAAATTTTAAAAATTTTCAATAAAAAAAAATCATAAAATGCAGTAGATACAAGGCATCCCTGTCTCTCCCGCAGGCATTAATTTCACAGAATATATTGCTCTTAGCAAAGCCTGAATAATTTCTTAAGAAACAAAAGAGGCGGCTAAATAGGCACCTGAATCCATGATAGGAAATGTTGAAGCTAGATCGGAACGTCAGCAGAATGTCACTAAAGCTTCTCTCCTCAGGAATGTATTGCTTGTTCTAGAATCTAGATTTTAGGGAAGTAACAAAGGACTTGAATGTTTTCTGCAAATTCCAGAGAGATAGAAAATAGATGTCACTAGATCTCTGTGTCTCACATTTAGCCACTGTTCATGCCATAAAGAGTCTTTGTTTGAAGACTGATGTAGATGAAGCCCTTACACTCCTGAGAGCAGAATTCTGCACGTTGAGAGAACTAGCCAAAAGTTTTTTCTCTCATAATGTTAATACAGGGATGTGATCAATATATTTGTAGTAGAGAATGAATAGGAAGAATAGGGATTTAAGTATATTATTTTCCCTGTGATTTTTTAAAAATATATTCTGTGCTTTGCATCTCCACATTGTTCTGATTGCTTGGATCTTTGAAGGAATTTAGAGGAATTCAGATAGAATTTGTAATTTGTTATTAATCAATCACCTTATTAATATTTATCCTCACAAGTGCTTTATGTCTAAGAGTGACAAGTCTTTTGTTAGTATAGCTATCAAATTTGGGCAGCAAAAATCCAAAAGGCCTCTAGACCACAGCAAAGAGTTGGGAGTTTTCTGCATTGTTTTGCTGCCATCTAGTGGCTCAACTGGATATTTGCACCTCACGTCTAGTAACCATATTTATTTGAGAACGGATATTTAGGTGTATAAAGTTCTGTTTTGCTATCTACTTTTTTTGTATTGTGCCTATGTAGCCATTAGATTTGTAAAGCAGGGTTATAAAAACTTGGTAGAAAGGCTCTCTATATTAGTATTCATTACACTTCACATCTCAGAGCAGTTAATTGATTTCACTGTTCCTATATGCTTTGTTTTGATTTACTTGTTGAACTCCTGCAGGGTTTGCAAATGCAAAATGCATAGAAACCTTTAATCTTACATCTTGCTCAAGGAAAGGTGGCTTGTGTTCCTTGGAATGGAACATATGGATGACTCATTAAATTGCATCCTAAGCATTTCAGAAACAGTAGCCTAGAGTTTTTTCCCAGAAGAAAACTGAGTTTAGTAAGGAAGTTGAATACTGATAGAATGACACTTCCCAACATCTGGGCAAATAGCTTAAATTAAAGAAATTTACTGTTGCTACCCCATCAGATTATTAAACTAGATGTCTGAAGTCACCAATCCAGTTGATTTAGGAAGTAGTGTCAACTATTGAGATTTTTAAAATTATTTTTATTTTTAGAGACCAGGCCAGAATAATGAATGAGTGAAGACATTCTGTTTTGGAAAGGAAATTCTCCAGAGTGCTGACCAAACAGGAATGATTTACTGACATAATTATCTATCTTCTATAAAACTGTCAGCTGACACTGTCCTAGGAATTATTCACCCGGACTGAAATCTTGATTTGGTTTCGCCTGAATACGACTAGCAATATACATTCAAATTCACATCTGACTGAAAAAACGTGCAGATGGACATTATCTTCATCCAGATCAACATCTGAATGCACACTTGATTCCTGATTCAGTGAGCAGCATGTATGTAAAACCTACTTCTACAGATAGATCTCCTAATCTGGATCATCTCAGCATATACCAAAACCTACATAAACCAACTTTATTTTTATAATTAAGAAGAATTCTCTCACAGATGGTGATTTTTGTATTATTCGGAACAAACATCAATAATTCTTATACCAACTTTCTTGTTTTATAATGCACTTGTATAAAAAAACCCTATTTATTGAAGAATTGCTTATTTTTACATGCATTTGGTTTAAGGTTTTTGGTTTTGTTTTGTTTTTTAAGTTCTACAAGTGGATGTTTTGCTGTGCAACGTCCATTTAGCTGATATTTGCAGTTTTGGAGCTTTGGCTGGCTATAAATTACTTTTATAAGCAATTAAGAGCAATATTTAGACTTTTTATTCAATAAATGCTTACAAGCCACAATAGATATATATGAATAATGATGTTTTGTAGGTCTGAAAGATTCCAGAGTAAGCTGTTTCACAGTAGGTAAATAATTAAATTTAGGAAACACTTAGCAATCCATAATCTCTTTACATGACAATAAATTCATCACAGGGGAAAATACCTACATAGCGTCTCATGCTTTTCCTTTAAAAAGGAATCTAATGCATTTATATTAAACATATGCATCCTTATCAAATGACTATCCATAAAAAAGGCAGAGCAGTATCATAAAAATGGTAGGAATATTACTTATAACAATTTTTTTACACAAAATTACTGTATTGATTGTGGATAGGGATGACAATTAAACCTATAACTTTCACAAATCCATATCCCAAACAAATAATAATCCTCTTTTTTGACACTGTTGTTTCTAAGTTAGAAAATAATATATTTTTTTAAAGTAATGTAAGCGTATGAAAATGTAGTATTATAACTCTCACTTTTGGAGAATACACAAATAGTTTGTTGAATCAGGAAGTACACACAAAAAGGTATTTGATACAGATATTTATTGGCATGTTTAAAATAATTCATTTTAATATTTTAATCAAAATCTCAGACTTTCAAAGTTGCAGCCAATTATATCCACAGTGGTTTAGTAAGTTGTATCCTAAAAAAAAAAGATAATTTTTTACTTCTGTGAAGATACATAAAAACATAGATGTGCCTGAACTTAGATACTGCCATTTTAGCACCTGGTTATCAAATACATTATCTCTTACTACAGGAAAAAAAGTTATCAAATGTGTGGCAAAAATTACATGCAATACTTTTAAGTCTTCTTTATTGAGATGGTTTCCCTGCACATAGGTCTTTCATTTAGGCAAGAAAAACGAGTGAACACCAAAGGATATCTTTAAAGATGTACATCATTTCTTCTGGATGAAGCCAATTTCTCAGGAATGAGGTTTAAAAGACAATTTCTTAACAAGTTGAAGATTTTTAATGCAAAGTCAAATACAACGCCAACAGCAGCACTTGATCACCAAATGGAATTTTATATATGAGAAGATATATCTTGACTTTAATTGTTTCTATTTATTATTTGTAAAATATATTTGTGTATATATGTAAAAGTTAGTTTGTATATATTGCTGAAGTAAATAAAGCTATATTCATTTATAGACTCTGGTGACACAGGTTTCTCAACACAAATATGTTACATTCTGCAATGATCATTTGTTGTTTCAAGACATCTCTACTTTGTATATAAGTGACTTTCACAAGCATTCAAAGAAATCAGCCATTGTTAGTAAAATGGCTGGAATGATTTGCTATATTTGCAGAACCAGAAATCCCAACAGTGCAGACACATCAGGCCTTTATCTTTTTTTGGCATCTGACAATGCATTAAATGCAACAACTTTTTTTGGTCATGTTCCTTTTTATCTCATCCCAGCTCAAAAATGAGACAGATTTGAGTCATCCTTAGTTGTACTGGGTGTTAGAGAAAAGCTCCCCTGCTTAAAAGTGGCATCATCCAATTATAGCTGCAGGGTGTGTAGAATATATGCTAGTATTGCTATACACCCCTGTAGTGGCATGAATCTGAGGTGCATAATGGCCATTTCAGGCCCAGGTGGCCAGACACCTCTGGTCCCCAGTTAGCCTTGTTTGCTATTACATTGCTGACATCTTAAAGAGCTGATCTCAGCAGTGTTGTAATGATCCTTTGGATTTGCAGAAAAGCAATTCAGCAACCTTTAGAAGTATAAAGTACAACCTTTTTGTGTTCTCATTATTGTGCCTTAGCTGCATGTAAATTATTTCCTCCCCCCCCCAATATGCTCCTATAATATTTAGTACAGCATGATACTTGGGTGTTGCTCTTTTACATCCTCTATAGTAGTCATTCTCAACACGTAGGCCATGGACTGCTGGTGATCTGCAGAGATCTGTAGGACGTCTGCCATAGCCAGGGGCCAGAGCACATTATTTGTCTCACCCCTGCATCCCCCTGGTGGCCAAGACATGGTGAAAGCCTTATCATTATCTTAGACCAGGGGTCTTCAAATTTGGCCCTTTTATGACTTGTGGACTTCAACTCCCAGAATTCCTCAGCCAGGCACGCTGGCTGAGGAATTCTGGGAGTTGAAGTCCACAAGTCATAATAGGGCCAAGTTTGAAGACCCCTGTCTTAAACTCTACCTCTCCATAACCCTTGACAAGTAGTTCAAGAGAAAATGTCAATGGCTGAGAACTGTCCACTAAAGCATGCAAGTGATAACAATGTGAGTAGTCAAATTAAGAAAAATGATTATAAGTCTCAAGTGCAGTTTTTGACTGTGAATCTGCATGTATTGTGTTAAGTGGAAGAAGTTCTTGCTTAAAGTAAGATGAATCTACAAATGGGATTTCATTTAAGGTGGAGATCTTCCATCCAGATCTTCCTTAGTAGAACAATCAGTGACCTTACCAAGAAAGGTCAAATCACTAAAGAACAATCAAAAGCTAAAAAGGAAAAAAACAAAACACCTCTCACCAGCAACAAACACCCACATGAGCAGAGATTAACACCAAGAATAATATTAGACCAACCATCGAGCAAATAATACCCCAATCAAGAAACCACCAGCTCAGAGAAACAAGCTAACAATAAACAACAGCTTAATCAAGGCACCATCAAATCCACTCCCACCAGCACTGACAGGGCAAGCACTAGTGTATAAAATTAGAGCCAACCCCACTCCCTTCTAACACTGATAGTTACCTTGTTTGGTAATGAGATGTCTGCAAGAAAACAACCAAGCTGAGAACACAAAGATCTAATTTGTTATCTAGTTTTCCAAAAAAGCTGATTGATACATATATAATTCCTTCCAATGTATGAAACCTAGACACCATTAGCTAAGCTGAAAACAACTAAAGAGAACAACTTTCCTACATATGATTATCATAATTACCATCATCAGCTATCATCCTAGTTTGTAATATACATGGATGATCATTTGGTGCTGACCAAGAAGGAGGATGTTTTCCTACAGCAGACCATCTTTGTAGATGCGGTCTGAAATGTAGCCTATTTATTACAATTTGCCATTACTGCAAAGCAAAAATTCTGACACTCCATTTCAGAATTCATAGTCTAATTCTAAGATCAGACGGGATCAGAAAAATAGCTTTTCTGGTCAGAAAGACATTGCGTTATGACACAATGTGTTCTTCTTTGGCTCACAGGTGCAACATCACAATGCCAGAATTTGCATTGTGATGCCACAACACTGCGTTAGTCCATCTATTCCTCCTTGCATGTGCCTCTGAAAGCAGATATTTTTTTGTGCATAAAATGCAGACTTTTATGGTTCCCTTTGGTGACTTAACTCCAATGAGGAGCTCGTGTCTGCAACATAAAATAACGGGATTCAAAGCATGACCATTTCCCAGCTCAAATCTCCTTTGCATTTTCAAAAAGAAAAGGAAAAGAAAATTGTGCTGAGACTTGCAGTGGTGTAGTGACGTGAAGTGAGGAAGAAGTGACGAATTTAAAAATCATTAGACTAGTCAGGCAAGCTTCTGCAGATACTGTAGGGAAACTACTATGTAGACTAAATAAAAATAAAACCAATTTTCTCCAGCCTAAAGTGTGTGTGTGTGTGTGTACACAAACCAGAGAGGGAGAAATGATAAGAAGATCTAAATTTTATAAGGGGATTTACGGTGTTTAGACTTTGAGCATTTCCATATTGGAACCCAAAGAGTGGTTCTTGTTCTACTCCTTTTGTAAATCAGCTTCAGAGATTCCACTCTGGATTGTAATGAGTTGGCAAAGGGGCCGAGTTAATGCCAGTAGAATAGAGGGGTCCATTGGTCATTTCTCTGTTTCTTGCCTCTGTCATCTGTGCAAGAGAGAGAAGCCTCATTGGCTAGCCTCTGTTTCAGCAGGTCTATCAGTCCTAGCCTCCTTTTAGGGATTAATCCCTCCTCATTAACTCTAGTTCTTTTGCTTTCGCAGCTGTTGGTACATATCCCTCCTACATTATGTCTTTTGACACTCCAGTATTGCAGACCTTCCCTGTTTTGGTGTGATGTAATAAAGCAACAGAGAGCAGCGTCTTCCGTTTCTAAGTTTTCCTATAGGCCTGGGGAAATGTTGTAGCAAGGATGCTATTCTTGTTGACAGTTCAATTTCCTAGAAACAAAGTAATAATGGGAACTCAAACTAGTTTTTTTTTTTTAAAAAAAAGGGGTGAATGGGAGGAAGAGAAATTTTGCAGAATTGTGTATAGGGAGTGGGAAAGGAAGAGGAACTTGCTTCTTCCACCTGAGCAGAAACCAAAAGGGTGTCAACTGGGAGATAAAGGCATTGAATAGAGCATGAACTTTTAGGGTTAAGGATAGTTAACTAACTTAATGGCCCATTGTTGGATCAACCACAAGATTATTCTAAAAAAAATGTCAAATGCCAACTAGCAGAAAGCAGATAAGGCCAAAATGGCAACCTAGAGCAGTGACTCTCCACTAGGGAAAACTGCATGCCAGGCACTGCAGCCAGTTGGTGCTGGAGCTGCTACTAGAACAGAATTAAGGTCTTGAGACCATCTTGAACACCTTAAGACAAGCAGAATAAAGGTCTTCAGATCATTCTGAGCAGTGTAAGACAGGCCAGATCAGAAAAAGCAGGCTTGAATCAAAGCTGGAAAACGTGGGTGCATTTCTGATGAGTGGAAGTTACCTGTTCCTGCCCTCAGATGGGTAGCTTATACTGGTGAAGGGCTAAGCAGAATGTGTGCAGATGTATCCTTTCATAATTTGGGGAATTAACCAGATGTGTCAACTAGTTGCAAACTTGCAAAATTTGTCTGATAAAATGATGTATCACTTTGTCCAAGATAATGCATTCACTCATTTTGTTTTGTTGATTTTTTTTTCATTGTAGTCGGAAGAAGGGGGTTTACTTCAAAGCAAACCAGCCTGTAGTTTATTTTCAAGCTTTCATTCTCAATCTGATGATGATTTTATCCACCTTGTGAAAGACCCATTTCCCATCACTTATGATGGTTAGGTTCACATTGCAGATCCATTCATTGGGAGAAATTGCTCTTCCCCAGAACCTGGCCAACCAAACGGTGTCTCCTAAGGACCTCCATCTATTGGGAACTCAATGGCAGTTTTCTGTGGGAACTTCCCACCTCAGGAACAGCCTTCCCTTGAGATAAGAATGGCCTTCTGGAATCTGGTAAAACTATTTTTTTTCAAGAAGAAATCTGCAATAAACTATTTTTGTTGTTGTTGTGGATATATTTTTTTCGTCCCTGAGCCTGGAATAAGTCCACATGTTGCTATTTCTGTGGTCATCTTCAACATTAGAATCCTCCTTTAATGGGTCCCCTCCCATGCCTAGGAATGCCCCCCAAGACTTTGTAAAGCAACATAATCTCCTCATGGTCCCTAGACTTGGCCTCCGTATTTCAGACAATCCTAGTTTTTTTGTTCCTGTTGCATGATATTGTTAATGGCCTGAGATGATTGGAATGATACCATGAGATCTCAGTTTAATTTTTTTTAAAAAAATTCTCTCTGCGGAGTTTTTCCAGATCCATAATCTAAGCTGTCTGCCCTTTCATCTATAATATTCAGCTTGTGAGGTGAAGATGAAGTTGGTAAAAGGAAAACTGAAAAGTGAGAGGTGGGGACCCCAGAGAGAATATAAGCATCTCTGCTTTACAGTGAACTCTGGTTGTGTAATGAAATGTGTGGATGACCTTAGCACAGTGATGGCGAACCTTTTAGAGACCAAGTGCCCAAACTGCAACCCGAAACCCACTTATTTATCGCAAAGTGCTAGGGCTGATCAGTATTGTGGTGCCCTCAGGGGGAGGGGGGCAGAGAGGTGCCTCTGAGTGTTGCCTCTGGCATGCAAAAACTGGGGGCGCAAAAATGGACTACCATGCTACAAGGCGCAAAAATGGCCGCTGCAGCACCGCAGGGTACAGATACAAGGTGCTGCACCATGCAAGAACGGGGCAGGGCTAGTGAGTAGGCACTAGCCCCACCTCATTTGCAGGGCATTCATGCTCGTGGCCCCATGTGTGCATGCATGCATGTAAAATACTTCCCCCTCCCTTTTCTTCCAGTCCACCAATCAACAATGGTTTGTGACCTCTGCTTTACCACCTCTACCAAGCTTGCTAGTCGGCCGCTTCACCTCCTTTGTGCTGGGCGGGGCGCCTGCTCCGGGCAGCAGTGGCGGCCTGGTGGACCTGCTGCTGGTGGCGGTGGCATGCGTGCCAACAGAGAGGGCTTTGAGTGCCAACTCTGGCACGCATGCCATAGGTTCGCCACCACTGCCTTAGCATGTTTTGATTAGTTTATGATTCAGTGTATCACTGAGATGTTTAGCCAAAGCTTTTAAACAACTCTTCAAGCTAACCTCAGGGCTAGCAACCTGTAAGACTGGCTTTGAGAAAGCTGCTACTATACAACCAGGTAAAATTTGCAGAGGAAATGATTCTGTAATGCCCTTCCTTCTTTTACAGGTAATTTTACACAGCTGAGTTATTTCCAGGTTTCTGAGATTGGACCCGATAGTCTAGATCAGGGGTCTTCAAACTTGGCCCTTTTATGACTTGTGGACTTCAACTCCCAGAATTCCTCAGCCCGTGTGCCTGGCTGAGGAATTCTGGGAGTTGAAATCCACAAGTCATAAAAGAGTCAAGTTTGAAGACCCCTGGTCTAGATGATGTGAAATATATCTCCTATCTACTGGCTGTCTGTGTTTTGTTACTTGCTTTGGGATAGAAGTAAGAGTGAACAAGAGTTCTTTATTTTCATTCTTTAACTATAGTATGACTATATTATTTGACAATTTTCTGCAAAACTATCGAGGTTGAAAAGAAATGCAGATGAGGTGAGACGCTTCAAATACAAGAAGCACCTTCTATTCATTATTACTACGGTACTTGCAATTGTCCTGGTGATAAATTAAAATAAATGTCTATTTTGGAGTCTACTATTTACTCTGGTTGGATGCCATTATGTCTAGGGCAAGTGTGAAGAAGCTCACTGAGAATTAAGATCTGTTAAATAACACAGTTAAAAAGAACAGACTGGGGCCCTGGGCACAGTGCAATATCTGATTATATCCTCCTGGGAATGAACTAGCATTAAAAAAAAATGCTGATCCCAAACATGTATGCACTTTGTACACATATTTGGAAGAAAGATGCAGAAGAGAACAAGAGATACACTGCAGTGGGCTGGATTGTCAGACTCAAAAGCCAAATATATCAAGTCAACTCAAGACTCATTGCTATATCAAAATAAATCCCAACTCTTTTCAATGGTATCGATTATTGTGGAGATTCTTTATTGGAATGCACTCTGTGAAAAGATGCCTTTGAACCATGTCCCAAAATAGCACATGATCCAGAAAGTTGCAGTTTGGTTGATTTTATACCGGCCAATCAGAGCAGCTAATTGATCTAATATCTATTTTCAGTGAATTGCACTAATGACTAGTTTGTTGTCACTGGATTCAGTTCAAATTATGTTGTTTCTTACAAGTGGATAAATAAGAAAATAAGATAGGTTGTGTCCTGTTTTGTTTTCTATTTTAATAGGCAAATCAGAAACTCCCTACGTATCATTGTGTGAGCTGGGCCTTGAAAAGAAGGAAAAGGAGAATTTTCAATTAAGGTGCATATATCTTTTCCCCTCCTCCTCCTCCTGCTGTCCATGTTTTTCTTCCTTGAGCTTTTCCAGTGAGTTGTAAAAATGCATACCTGAATCTATAGAAATGTCAGATCCATAGTACCTGTTCTTGCATATAATGTGGAAAGCTTTTTATTCAGAAAGGCTTTTGGAAAACCAGTGAGCAGATGGCTTCAGTTTTAGTTAGTTCTGCTTCTGACCTTTAATTGGTTTGCATTATTAAGAAATTTCTAGTGCCATTTTAAAATCTTGGATGGGTGGGTTTACATATTGCACAGGGGGTAGACAACCTTGGCTCTTTTATGACTCGTGGACTTCAACTCCCAAAATTCCTGAGCCAGCCATGCATGGCTGGCTCAGGAATTCTGGGAGTTGAAATCCAAGAGTCATAAAAGAGCCAAGGTTGCCTACCCATGCTATTGACGTGTGCTTAGCATTTCAGGAGCACTCAGCCATTTTGATTTGTTCGCCTAGTCATAACTAAAATAGTAGTCCTCAAGTTATGACTGTAATGGAGCCTGCCCATCATGGCAAAATTTGGGACAGTCCTAAAGAAGGTCAGCCATCTGACCAACCTAATTTTATGAACTTTTTGTGGTGGTCATTAAACAAATCATCATGATTGTTAAACAAACTAATGGGTCACTATGACTGTGGTTTTGCCAAAAACTGTTATTAAATGCCCACTTTTGACAAAATTATTGTAAAATGTGGTCACATGAGTATGGCATGCTGCAAACAATGGTAAAATATGGCCTGTTTGTTAAGCGCATGAAATGCAGTCATGTGACCATGGGGAGGGACTAACTGTTGGAACTTCAAATCTGTGTCATAAGTACCCCTCCCAGGAAGATCCATTGGATGTCAAACAGTTGCTAAGCAACTGGTTGTACACCCAGTCTATATCTATCTGTAAAATGAGAGAGTCCCAATCTCTTTGGCTCATAAACCGCTTGCCGAATTTTACAACATCTAAAGCAATTTTTTTTCCTTCATTATCCCAAACCACCTAACAGAAAATCCCTTTTACCCAAAGTAAACAAAACACTTTAAGTCCATTTAAATGTTCCTTTTGTGATTGCATAATGACTTTGTGTGTCTTTACCCAAAGAAGAAACTCATTTACCCAATTTGAAGTAATTCACCCAAGCTTGGGAAGCACTGGTCTAAAAGAAAGTTGCAACGTTTAGGGAAATGGATGTATTTCTGTCAGGGAATAAATAATTCAAGGAAAAACAAATCTGAGTAGCCTGAGAATTTCCTTAAAGGAAGAACTTTGCCATGCATTTGGCACAAAGTCTAATAAGTTAGTGTTTAGCAAGGCTCCTGCAGGCTTTTAAATGCAGAGGAAAAAATGGATTGAGCACAGAATCCACCCCCCTTTTATCTTGCTCTTGCAGACATCATAAAAGACTTGCCAGCAGCCGCTTTTAGTATCAGTTTTAAACACCACCCTGCTTCATTAGATAGGGTTATTGAACTAGTAGAGAAATTTTGAAGTGGTTCTGGCCTGAAATACTTTATCATAATCAAAATGTTTAAATCTCCCCAGCCTCAGAGGCTGACAGTCAAAGATTTGCACCTGGTGTTTCCCCCCTCTGCTGTGAAACTAAATAAATATTAAGAGTTCAGTTCAAAGATGAACAACCCCTTAAATCCTTTATTAAACAAAAATCAGAGGTATCCATCCAAAAGACACACAATTCACTTCAGGAACAATGTTCTGCATCACGCTTCAGTGGCCTCCAAGATAAAACTGGCTCTGGCTAAAACCAGTTTGAAACATCAGCCTGTTTGAAATAACTGAGAATGAGTTAAGCTGTTTTTATAGTACATAGAATAATAGGGTTAGAAGGAACCTTGGGGGTTTTATAGTCCAATTCCAGCTTGAGCAGAAAACTATATACCACTCCTCAGTTGCTTTGGAGGGGTAAGGGATTTTTCTGGAAATTGAGATTAGAAGCTAGACATCTATACTTCAGCTAGTGTGGGGTAAAAAATAACCCATCAGTTGGCTGTTGTATTTGATATGTACAATTAATCTGGGACTCTGTCCATCATATATATCTGAAGTGGGAAGCTTTGTGGGATGCAAGAATATCTATATTTAAAAGCACCTCATAAACAGAGACTGAATGCTGACAATCAAAGCCAATGTAAGCAAGGCCTTCGTTTCCTTCAGGAATTGTTAGTAGTCATTCCTTCAAGGCTTTTCACTGAATAAAGATGCCCAAAACATTCTGATTGTGAAACCAAATGTTCATGTTCTGAATTTTGACCAGCTAGCTCAGGGCTTTTCAACTAGTGGTATGGGTACCACCTGTGGTACATTGGCACCTGGCAGGTGGTTCGCGACCATCCTAGAAAAGTGGTAGTGGGGGAGGGGAATGAGCTGAACTGGTGGCAGCACCACACAAGCCTGAGCGAGAAATGGCTGGAGCTGCAGGGTTGTCAGGGCTCAGCGGAAGCGCCAGGATCAGTGCCACTTTCCAGCTGATCGGCGCTTCTTCGGGACTGTCAGGGCTCAGTGGAAGCGCCAGGATCAGCGCCAGGCTCCAGCTGGAGCTCAGCACTGATCCTGGCACTTCTGCTGAGCCAAGAAGCGCCAATCACCTGGAATGTTGCAGCATCTCCAGGGTCTTGTGATTTACATTCAGATGCTTGGCAACTGATTCATATTTATGATGGTCACAGTGTCCCAGAGTCATGTGAAGAGACCAAAACCTGCTGCAACCACCCAGCAGATGGGGGGAATAAAGACCAAACACCCTCCACCCCACCCGCTCTGCCAATCCTCGACAGAAATGATCACAACAATGAAAACCTCGGACAGGAGGAAGAGCGCCGCCGGGTGGGCAGGCAGGTGTCTTTTTCGGCTGTGGCTTGGGGGGCACTTTAATCAGTGCCATTGTAACTTCGAACATTCACTAAGAGAACTGTTGTAAGTCGAGGACTACCTGTACTTTATCACTTTTTGACACCTTGCTAGGCGACTGGTGGTACTCGGAGGTTGCCATATTCTAAAAGTGGTACAATGGGTGAAAAGGTTGAAAAGCCCTGAGCTAGATAGTCTTCATATTGAGTTTGTGACAAAACATAGATTGCATTGTTCCAAGTGTTTCATTTTATTGTGACTACAGTAGTTGGTTGCTTTCTAGATTGTGCTGCTGTTTTGAAATTCCTCCATAGCTGGATGTATTAACTAATAAACTAGCAAGCCCCATTTCCATCTGTGCGACTATTGGTCAGAATAGATGGGGTGACTCAGGAATGATAGGGCAAAGAAAAAAAAGGGAGAATAAAAAAACTCACATATTCAGATTGCAATGAAAATGTTCCCGTCTTATATCATATCTCTGTTGTGCTGCAGGTAGACAAACGCAAATGTGTACAGTGTGTGTGCTACAGATGGTGTTAGTTCAGTTTTTTGATTGGTAATTTCTATATTTGCTTTTCTGTTGTTGGGTCTTGACAAACTGACATTTTGAAATGCAAAAGCATGTTGCTGCTGCTATTCAGTTTTCCTTTGGACAAAAGTGGTACATTGCCAGACTGGGATTTTATTGTTTATTGAGTGCTGTTGCAGAGGGGCCATAATGCAAAAAGTGTTGGATGTATGCATTATGAAGAAACCTCTCTAGCCAGAAAAATGTGTATCTCTCTCGTGTGTGATTGTGTGTGTGTATACACACACACACAACACTACATTACACTACACTGAAGTGATTTTGATTAATCATTGTTGTTCTTGCTAGATTCAGGCCAAGTACGTAAGTGCCATGTACTTGTATACATTAAAAAGAATCTTTTGCAAATCAGTGTATTTTGTGCTGTTGCTGTTCTTAGGCAACTTTGAAGTGAATCCAGTTGCTGTTGGCTATTTTTTTTTTTTTTATAGAGGCACTGTGTGTTTTTCTTCTGCAAAACCCCACATCTTTAAATTCATATACACTGCTTCCTGTTCAAATTATTGAAGTGTTCATAATGTGCATACAAATCATAACATTGAACAATCTTTTTATAAATTTGTTGGTAAGCAGCATTTAGTATATTTATTGCGCAACAAGCAAGGGAACGGAGGCTTATTCTGAGTCCTCATTATCGTCTATGATGGAGTATTCCAAATGGTACGTGGAAATAGAGGCAATCTGAGTTTTGCTCCTTCATAATGCATGACACTTAGAATGTTCTGATGTCATTGAATGGGATTGAGTTTTGTTCAGCAAAGACCAAAGTACATCTTCTGTTTTATGTATACTCCTAGTCGTAAATGATTGGCACCTTTAGGAGCTATAAATCAATGTCATTATATTTAAGACACTGATTTTTCTTCATCCTCATCAGCTCAATGAGGAATAAGAGGGGTTGCATTGTTATTTTACCTAGATGACTAGAGAAAATATGCCCTAAATGTGGCTCTGTGTTGGTGCTTCCCCACTTCTGATATACAAAGTAGACAACACTGAGGGTGAGTTAATGATTTATAGAAGTAAACAAATGATTGAGATATTAGAACCATTCCCTGATTAAGACTTAATATCTTCTGTTTCTTTTCCATTGTTACTTTTTCCCCAGCTGGGTTCTTTCTGTGAAAAGTTTCAAGGGATGGAGAAAAGTTAGGGCAAGTTAAATTGATAGCCCTCAACAGAAATATTGCTTATGGCAGGGGTCTTCAAACTTGGCCCTTTTATGACTTGTGGACTTCAACTCCCAGAATTCCTAGGCCAGGCATGCTGGCTAAAGAATTCTGGGAGTTGAAGTCCACAAGTCATAAAAGGGCCAAGTTTGAAGACCCCTGGCTTATGGCTTTGTCTTCTTCTTGCTCTCTTCAATTAAGAGAGAGTTCATCTTTCTTTCCTTTCTGATTTCACTCATTCTCCATATGTGATTATAAGCTCCTTTTTAAGAGTCAAGCAGATTGAAGCCATTTTATTAATTATGGGAATAGGTGTATTTTGTATTTTGGTATGTAATAATACTGCCATGTATTATAGAATGCTACTTTTTATTTTTGTGACTGCTTCTCCCAAGTTATTAGCTTCCTTGCTTTGGGGATAGTGTATCATAAATATTTATATTATTCCAACATTTTAGTTCCTGCGATGTCTGACTATAGTGAACTTTGCTTTTGTAATGTATATACCACAACCAGACATTCTAGCACGCAAGGTTGTAAAAATGCTTAGACAGAATTTTGAATGCTGTTTAAGACCAAATATCTAAATCAAATTTTTAGATCATTAACTTTTTTTCCCCCTCACTCAGACACACAACAGCAGCTTCAGATGCTTTAATGGTTTGGGTTTCCTCCAAGAATCTGTCTTTCTCTTGTTTATCTAACAGCCAGCATTTCTTGTTGTGTTTCAGAAAGACACAACAGAGTTCCAAACTGCTCTGTAACTCCTTCAATGTCAGAACTCCTATTTGGATCAATACCAGCAGTGTACAGCTTTCGTCAGCAGAAAAACAAGAGCCACGTAGCTGTTAAAAATGTCTATTTTGCCCAGAACAGAGGAAAAGTGTTCAGAATTTGTTAACATCAGACATAGGAAGGGGAAGAAAAGATGAGCATTGTGAAAAGAGAATCAAGTTTCATTCATGGCCTCTGTTAGTAATGAGCATATGATTTTCTTGCAAAATTATCAATGGAGTTCTCAACATGAAGACCGTAGTTTCTCTTTAATTGGTTTTTACTATGTATAAGGGAATCTAAAATCATTTGTTTAAGAGAAAGGGGTTTCAAGAAGAGCTCAGCCTTTTATTTGTTCCTTTATCCTGATAACCTTGGAAGAATAATAGCTGGTGGAATGCAAAATGCAATTCAATGTGTAATAGGCCTAATTTGAATGACTAGATCAGGAGTCTCCAACCTGCGGCCCGTGGCCTGGAGTGGGCTGTAGTCTGCTGGCCACCGGGCCACGGGACAGGCTAGCCAGTGTGCATGTATGTGCGTACACACCCCCTCACTTGTGCTAGCACTGTAGCCGCAGGGCACAAAAACAGGACACCATGCCACAGGGCACAAAAATGGGCCACCGCTGTGCCATGGGGTATGAAAATGGGCCGCCACTGCACGAGGTGCAAAAACAGGCTGCCACCTCACTGCAAGTGTAAAAACAGCTGTTGCCACGCCATGGAGCACAGAAATAAGGCTCTGTGCCACGCAAGAATGGGGCAGGGCTAGTGAGTATCACGCAGGTGCTAGCCACACCCCATTTGTGGTGCATACTGCTCACAGCCCCCGTGCGTAAGCGCATGCATGCACGCATGTAAAATACTTCCCCCTCCCTTTTCCTCCAGTCCACCAACCAACAAAGGTTGATGACCTCTGTTCTAGATTGTTCAGACAGTAACTCCCAGAAGTCTTAGCCAGCATGACCTCTATAATGTGACAGAATTGAGAAGACTCTGAAGAGTTTCAATATCATCACCCTTTTTTTTGTCCTTTCTGTCAGCTATAAAAAAAGGGAACTCAATATCTCATTCCTGAGCTGCCAAAGCTCTTGGATTAACAATGTTCCCCTGCGTTCCTCCACACAAAGGAAAAATAAATTGCTCGCACTGTATCAATCCACATTTTAATTCAGGTTGTATGTAAAGTAGCTGTCTGGTGGAAGGAAGGAAGGAAAGAAGGGAAGGAAGGAAGGAAGGAAAGAAGGGAAGGAAGGAGGGAGGGAAGAAGAAGGAAGGAAGGAAGGAAGGAAGGAAGGAAGGAAGGAAGGAAGGAAGGAAGGAAGGAAGGAAGGATCCACCCTGCTGTGCTTCTTTTTCTTTTGGCTGCGATGCTAGGAAAAAATAGCACGCATACGTGTGTATCATGATGCTTCATAATAGCTTGATTACACTTGTAATTTGAGGTCTAAAACACAAGATGTATGAGTTTCTGAGTATTGTAGAGAATAGGGAGGAAGGGAATAAATCAAGCTGGCCAGTTTTTGACAGAGATTATGAAATTGACCAGAACCTGTCTAGAAATATTGAGACTGGATTCAAGTGCCTGTATTCTTTCCCTAGCATAATTAGGTTGCAAAAGAAATTGAGCAAGAGCTTGCTTGCACACTGCAACTGGGAGATGAGATAACTCAAAGGCAAAGACAACCAGCCATAAGCCTCAGTATTGCAAAATAAAAATAGCAAAGGGCATTGACAAAATCACCATCCATCAACTGCAAAAGACAGCTTTTACTTGGAACAATTTGTGATAATACCTTTCATCTGCTTATCCCAGGTCCTTGGGAGAGACTCAATAGGTTGATTAAAATGCCAGATCCAGAATAAATATCTGGCTGACTGTTTGACCAACCATACAGTAATTGTTTTTATTATTTTAAAATCAGCTTTGGTCTGGTTTCACATAAACTGGCATGGAGCTAGTAAAACTTCATGGGGCTGAGGTTGGCAATAGGGCTGGACAGGTCTGGTGTCAACACTGCAAATATTGTATATTCTTGCTTTTGACAATATGTAGAATTGTCTGGTAATTATGGGGTTAATACAGAGCAGAAGGGTGGTTGGGGGTAAAGCCCAGGAAAGAAAGGGGAAGAAAACATTTGATCTTCACACTAATTGGATAATGTGAGATATGACTGTTAATTTAGGGAGGGAACATGCTGATAATTTAACTGCTCAGAGGAAGAGAACTTAGATCCTAGCATCCCTCTGTTGTGCCTGTGCCGACATTTTGTAACAATAAAAGACTTTTAGGAAAATAAATGCCTGGAAGTTCTTTGTAATGTTTCATTAGCCGGAACCACAACATCACGCTAGGATCTAAGTTCTCTTCCTCTGAGCAGTTAAATTATCAGCATGTTCCCTCCCTAAATTAACCGTCATATCTCACATTATCCAATTAGTGTGAAGATCAAATGTTTTCTTCCTCTTTCTTTCCCGAGCTTTACCCCCAACCACCCTTCTGCTCTGTATTAACCCCATAATTACCAGACAATTCTACATATTGTCAAAAGCAAGAATATACAATATTTGCAGCGTTGACATCCGGCCCCCCTTACAAGAAGGTCACATCCTGTAAAGTAAACAAAAGCATATGTTAAGGGTTATCTTTTGGTTTGTTGGGGTGTTTCATATGAAACCTTTTGACCAATCTATCAGCTTTCACTTCACTGGATTTCACCCAGGTGGCTTCAGACAATGGGTATCCCTTCCATTGGATTAGGTACTGCAATTTTTCTTTAAAAATTCTAGAATCAAGAATACATTTTGCTTCATACTGGGTCTGTCCTGCAACCCAGGACAGGACCCACAACATCTGGAGCCACATCCGAGACTTGCAAAGGTTGGATATGGAAAGATTGTATATTGTATATCACAGTGGTTTCCAAGGGAAAAAATCCCAGAAAACTGAAACTGTAGCTAGCAAATTGGGAGTTAAACCGGTTGGATCATTTGTCTTTTAATAGAAACCTATTTGTGAAAGGCAGTGTGTTTCTTCCCTGTACATCCCCCAGTTTTTCCTTTATGACATTTATCTTGCCCATAGTTTGGCTGCAGCTTCCCTCCAAAGGGAGATTTATTCCATATGTCTCCATTCTCAAGAGAGATGGAGGGCGAGGTCGTGATTTAACAATCTGCCACTAATTAGGAACAGTGGGTAGCAAGTGCATAGAAGGATAGGCAACCTAGAATCAAGGTTTATTTCTTAAAAAAGAAATAACTTAGCAACTTCCTTGCCAAATGAAAAGCTGCCTAGGAAGATGAGCCTTCTGTAGCAGTGGTGTGTTCAGACAGGAAGTGTGCCACACACGTGCACAACTCCCACTGATGTGAATGTCAGCCGGTTGTGCCAAAGGTTTGATCAATGCCCAGAGGTCAAGGCTCCGATTCAGGGAGAGTGACAGGGATGAAATGATATTGAAAGGCCATGAAATGTGAATGCTGGATAAAGCTTAAGTATCTACAAGGTACAATCAGCTTATTGTCTGTAGCTTGTGTACATTTGAGCTGCGAGAGATTAAAGAGTCATTTCATGGCCTTTTGATCGGTGCTCTCTGGATCAGTGGAAGGGAATGTCAATCCATGAATCTCTGTGACTTAGTGAATTTTCATGCTTACGGCGCTACACCATTTCCCTTGGAGGATATTTTTGCTTATGGTTACTGTATCCTAAAAGATGTCACTTGGTTTATATAAGTGTGTCAAATTGGGCAAAAAAAGAAAAATAAATATTGTTGAATTGGAACTGACGATAGTGGTGGGAGCCTCCGGCTCAATGTGATGACTGAATCAAAGGACAAATGTGAAAAATCTAACTTCTTTCCCCTTTTGATAGGCCAGTGCTGGTGAACCTATGGCACACGTACCAGAAGCGGCACTCAGAGCCCTCTCTGTGAGCACGTGTGCTATCACCCCAGCCCCACCTCTCCCCATGGCCCCCTCCTCACCAGCAGCCCCCCCCAGAGGAGAGTCACCCCTGGCGCGGCCTGCATGGAGCTGTGCAGCCAAGGACATGGCAGCCGGGCAGCAGGGAAAGACTCCACCCTCGCACCCCCGTGTTCACCATGGTGCTGTTGGGCTGCCTGGGCAATCTGCTGTGGTGGGCTGTGGACGCAGTGGGTGGCCCTGTGGGGGGGCGGGGTGGAGGCAGGAGGGGCGGGGCAGTTTTGGGGCACTTGGTCTCTAAAAGGTTCGCCATCACTATGATAGGCTTTAGAGTGGTGTTTATCAACCCCAGCTATTTTGAAATGGGTCAACTCCCAGAATCCCCACCTATCTGGGGAACTTTGGGAGTTGAAACTCACCCATCTTAAAGTTGCTGAAATTGAGAAACACTGATTTAGAGGTTTAAAGCAAAACTGATCTATTAAATCAGGTAGGGGTTTAGGAGGCTGTTTTACTTCTCATCCCAGATTAAAAAACTGAACTGAAAAATTGCTCCACCTAATGTTGGCAATCTGATTCTTAATTTCAGTGATGGGATCAAAGGAATGAGTGGGGTGCACCTCACAAAAACAAGCCTGTTACCTGCAGTCAGTAATATACCTATCTGCCATTTAATTTTTTTCTCCTATTGAGAATAATAGTCATAATCTGATCAAGAGAATGGTGGAGGCCCATTGTACCTCATCCCGAACTTCCTCTCCAGTGCCAGCAATGTTTTTTTAAAAAGGGCACACAAAGAAACTTTCAAAACTAAAGCTCGTTGTGCTGTGGCTTATGTTGAGTTATGGTTCTTGGAGCGCTCAGCCCTAAAACATCTTTCAGCTATATACTGCCACAGTCAGAATAAACTATACTTTCAAATAATGGATTATGTATCCACATTTATTCCACCTACCATTTGGATTTATATATGTTAAATCTTTCTTGGTCAAGGTTATCAATACTACAGAGGAAACATATGATGCTTTGATACATAGGAAGTGGACCAAAAATAACTTCTCATGGTACAGGGAAAAGTTATCTATTACTTTATTGTTTTTGTGAGAAACAACAGGAATCCCATCCTGTTGAGGTGGTGGGAGGTTTGGAGGTGTTTGTCAGGGTCCTCATCTTGTTTTTCTTTTTTGTTCCTCCATTCTAGTTTAGTTTTGTTGATTGTTGCTTCTTATTATATAATTTTTTATATTCTCTGAGGTATTGTGAGCTGCCCCGAGTAATATGGAAGTGGGCAGCATCAAAAATAAACAAACAGACAAATAAAGCCTGTTCTATTCCAACTCCATGTTCACCCACAACTACTTCTAAGTCTCAATCATGATCTATCAATCTCTCCTGCTTCACCCTTTATCTGTGATTTCTGTGCCTGTGACCAGTCAAACAAGGTATTTTGTGGCCTGAGTTTAGCACTTTTTCAGACAATTACTAGATCCATTTTTCAGATGTAGCCTGACTCACAGATCATAGCAACCTGATAGTATTAAGTGGGACATTCCAAGAACCTGTCTACACTCACCCAACTCTTCCCCATCCCAATTACGGAGAGTGATTGGGAGTTGTTTTCTCACTTTCATGTGATTTTTTTTGATGGAAGGGAAACAAAGCTGGAAGGATCTATCAATTTCATATTTTTAACTTGACCCACAAAAAGGAGCGGTAAAGATAGCATAAGTTGCCAGCCTCAAAATCTGAAAATCAAACATAGCGTAAGTCCCTCTCTGCCTCAGTGGCAGAAGAAACCCCAACAATCATAGTAAGCAAATTATATGCCACCATGCACTTATTTTTGGTTGTTTGTTTGGGGACTTTAACAAAAACACATACTGTGACCCCCCCCCAAAGGAATGTGATATGTTTCTCTGTGTTGGGAAGACTGTATTCATTTTGTACCACTCAAATTTTTCTTCTAGGAATCCAGACAAATGTGACTTTTGGGAAGCATGCTGAGAATGACACTCTATGACTTCTCTTAGAATTATCACCCCTAGCTTTGCCTTGTCAAATGGCTTAATGATTTAGTGTATTCATGAACATGAGAATGAACTTGTATGTGTAAATGATTGCTTGTGTAAAGAATTAATAGATGTTATTTGGGAGTGGATGCAATCTGCATTGTTTAAATAAAAAGAAAAAGAAGCCCCAGTCAAATGCTTGCTCCTCTGTAAAGTAAACAAAGCTGTTGTTGGCAAACAATGATTGCATGAACAAGGAATCCATCGCTGAATAGATATGAATATCAAATTATATTCCACAGCCAATCAGTTTAACAGAGAGGAATGGGTGAAGGAACCTCCAGAATTCCTGACCTTAAACTAGAATTCTTGTGTAATCAGCTTGTTGGAAACTAGTGCAGTGGTGGCGAACCTATGGCATGTGTGCCAGAGGCGGCACTCAGAGCCCTCTCTGTGGGCTTTTAGAGACTGAATACCCAAACTGCAACCCAAAACCCACTTATTTTGCTGAGTGCCAGGCGGGTGTGGCCCACTGGGTGGGTGTGGCTGTGGTGCTCATGGCAGACTGGGTAGGTGTGGCCAAGGTGGGCGCGATCACCTCAATGTTGCTCGTTGCCAGAGATGGCAATGGTCCCTCTTCAACCAGCCACCTGCTAACTTGCCGAGGTCCACATGGCTGGATGCATCCCAGCACCCATGTGCTTGCTAGCCTCTGTATGCAGGGGCTGATGGTGTCAGGCATCAGCTGCCCCAGCCCCTGCCTTGCCTTGCCCTGCGACAATGGCTCCCCCACCCTGCCTCGCCTTGCTTGCCTCACTCTGCAGGATGAGCCTCTTGCCTGCTGTCCCACCTGCCAGAGACCCCCTGGATTTTCCCCAACTCTGCCTGGCCCCCACAGGTGTCCCTCCCAACGAGCAACATTGAGGTGATCACGCCCACTTTGGCCACACCTACCCAGTCTGCCATGAGCACCACAGCCACACCCACCAAGTGGGCCATACCCGCCTGGCACCCGGCAAAAAATAAGTGGGTTTTGGGTTGCAGTTTGGGCACTCAGTCTCTAAAAGGTTCGTCATCACTGAACTAGTGTATTTGCTAAGAACTGATCCATCTCTCTCTTAACTTCCTTTCACTGATAGTGTGACCACCAAGCAGTTAATATAAATTATATTCTTTCCTGGGAAACAATCTTTCTATTCAGATGAAACATTCCCCTTTGTATCAGTCATTTGAAAGACAGGCTAAGCAGGGTGGTTGCTATGAAATGACAGCTAATTAATTTTTTTCTCTCTAAGTGACTCACATACTTTTAGCAGATGTGCTTAAAATGCAGCATAGACTACATGAATCGGTTTGTCCTCCAAATGTAGGAGGACATTCTGGGGAAAATATGGGCGTAATAGTCTACCTCATCTGCAAAGAAGTATGTTGGGAACACTCCATAGAAAAGAGTGTCAGGCCGAACAAGGTGACAATGATAAATTGAGCGAAGGGCTAACACAACTAATGCACAACCACGTTGCATGTAAATGCCATGCAGCTGCCCACCAGGAGTTTGTCAGAAGAAAACCTTTGCAGCACATGATGGATGACTTAGCTGGACTATTAAGTCATTTCCTACTCACTTTAATAGGCAATGCATTTTTCAACTGCCCTATCCCTAAACAGGATCCAGAGGAAACAAGAACAACCTAAATATCCATTTTGAAAGCTAGAATGCAATGCTTGTTTGCAAGGAGAAGCCTCGCAAAGCCTGATTCTGACTGTAAAAAAACCAGTCTTTTGTGCTTTTTACTGCAGAAATCTTTCTGGCAGGTTGTTGTTGTTTTGGCTACTAGTGAAGCCTCAAGAACACAGAACCGCACTTTAACTCTTGCGTGACAATACATTTTGCATCTTTCAAATATGTCACATAGATCCCAGATGAGAGCATTGGCTTTGTTCATCTCCAATGTTCAAATTTCTTTATGGAATGCTTGCATTACCATGCCCTTAGCATCTTTCCCCTCCTTTTTGGAATTTGAAACAAGGTTCCTTTTAAGGTCCACATCATTTTTAATTCCAACACTTCTCTCTTGAGGGATGGCCTGAATGGCCCAAGAATCTATTTCTTCATCTGAAACCTTTGTCCTCAGTGTACGGCAATGCCCTTGATAAAATACATAGTTTGTTTGGGCCATGCCAAACATGCCAAACATGTCACCTCAGTTGTGCATTTCAGTTATGATTAGGATATAATTAACCCACAAGTTTCCCATCCTTCTCATTTGTTTACATGCTTTATTCTTTGACTCGTCCATATTAGAGTGTCCTTATGAGAATGATTCAACTCTGCATAGATTGGCAGCTGGGGGTAGGGACACAACCAGGCCATTAAAAACCATGACGTAACTAAAGTTAATCCAAAGTTATTCAGCTACCTTCCAAATCTCTCTCTTTTCCCCCTAGACAGGATCTTTCTCATTAATCTTATTTTTTGTTTGAGGCAAAATCTAGCGACATGAATTTCTTATCACCCTGTGATAATTGCTCCTTTATTGTTTATTTTACCTATGAATAAAATTGTTGTAGAGCCTCTGAGAGGCCAGCTTTACAAGAGGAATGAAATAACAGTGGTCAAATTCAGCTCTAGTAATATGGGGACTCCAACTCCCAGTATTTCCAATTAGTGGTAAGGCTTCTAGGGGCTGTGATTCTTTCACATTCAAAATGTACAAACCTGGGAGTTTCCTGTGATATTTATTGTGACCAAATAATAATTCTCAGATCATTCAAAATCCATACAGACTCACAGTGGTCTGTACCTAGAACTAATGCATCTGAATAGCAAAATTCCAGGTTACAATTAGATGGCAAGAGAAAGAATCAAGGTCTTACTGTTGCCATCTAATATTCATTCAAATGTTGAATGAGATTTCCTCCATATCGAAGGAAGACTTTGGATCAAATGACTGAGATTATACAGTACAATCTATTGAATCAGAAAGCTGAGTTAACAAAGACTGTGTTTATATAATATATTTGGCCAAATAAATATTTTATATTATGTGTAACCTAAAGGCTTAGCCCATAAAGCATGCTAATAGTTGGGTTCCATCTTGGAATCCCTTGGGTTCCAAGACCCATGGTAGCACAGTGGTTAGGATGCAGTATTGCAGGCTAACATATGCTCCCATTGCCAGGAGTTCGATTCCTTCGATCCTGACCAGCTCAAGGTTGACTCAGCCTTCCATCCTTCTGAGGTTGGGAAAATGAAAACTCAGATTGTTTGAGGGGCCATATGCTGACTCTGTAAATCGCTTAGAGAGGGCTGTAAAGCACTGTGAAGCAATATGTAAGTCTAAGTGCTATTACTATTGCTATCAGCATGACCAAATCACAAATCACTCAACTTGTTATGAATGTAGCCAATTTTGCTGCACACATTGATAGTGATCAGTTGTTCTAGATTATAGAAATGACATTGCACGACAGGATAAGGATAGAAGTATATTTAAATTGGAAAATAAAGCTATATTCAGTGCAAGGGAAGAGTTGTAGCATTTGCCTGGATTAATCTACTCACAGGAGACATATCTTTCTCTAATTGATAGTTGTTTGGCTTAAATAAGTACATAGGAAGTAATTTTTTTCCTCCTGAGTCTGTTGTTTCATGTAGTTCATTATTATCTACACAGGCAGAAAGCATAAATTTGGAAATGCAGAGGTTGATTGTGTTTTTAGCTAGGGCCTGAACCCAAGTTCTATTATGCTTAAATTGTTCCCAAATGCTTTCCAAAAATATACTTCCTTCTTTGTGTATGGTGCGTGTGTACATATACAGTGTATGTTGCACACAAACTTCTATTTTCATAGGTCTTAGGAGCACTATTACTTGAAGAGGTTTTCAGAAAACTGCTAATATTGTGTAATACTTGTGGTGAGGCTAGAATGTGAACAAGGTAATAAAAAAATCAAAATGGGGACAATTGAAGTTCCACCTATTTTTTTTTAATAAGCAGCATACTATTTTGACCACCATTTTGAGTTTAGATATAGAAAACATTATTTTTATAGCATCTAGTGGATATCCAGATGTTTGCTGCCCAGTCCCAGTAACTCTAATCAATCTGTTACTTTATTTCTTAGCTGGCATATCTAGGTCACATTAGATTCTCATTAATGTTCTTCAATAATTAAGAACTAAAACTGAGAAACAGTTGAGCTAAAAATCAGCAAGCAATTCAGTCTGTTTCCTCATAGGATGAACAGAGAGCAAGAGTTCTCCCAGTACATGTGCTAATCAGTTCATTACTGTAAAGATGCTAGTGTCATATTAAATATTTTTTTGAATTACTACTTCTTATGTATTCTATCACCATCCCCACTGCATTTCATTTCTTTCAATATTACTGTTCATTATATTCACCTCATCCAAATCATGAAAGTATATATTCTCACTTAAGGTTAAACTCCATCATCTGATGAAGTTGGAATCTATCACACCTTATCATGTAATAATTTATCAATCCATTTTGTCAGCTGGGAGAAATCTTGCAGGGAATCATTGTTAGTCTTCAAGTTTAAAGCAACAAATTCTGGGGCAAAAATATTGAGAAAGAGCAAGCTGTTGATTTTTTACTGAGTTTTACCGAATACAAAACTACAACTATACTTTGATGTCCAAGATGTTCATGCATCAATATAGTAAAATAGAAAGGAAGGATGAATAATGTAACTCAACTGCATCTAGTATATTTTTTTTTGTCAAGCAAACATTTCAGGCTGGAACATGTTTTTCAAGCAACTGCATCAGGAATAACTACAGTTTGTTTTGACTATGGCCACTTGATAGTGATAAGGTATCTCAAATATGAGATGCCAAAGCAGCAGTACTGACTAGGCTATTGATCTGCATGTGATTGGAGTGTGTTTCAGGATTTCTTTCTACAAGAATTCCTAGGTTGATCCTAGGTGCCAACAGGAGGTTATAGTGTTAATAGTGGCTCTATATTATTTGTTTGTTTTTTATTTAAATTTATTGGCTGCCCACCTTGAGTGGGCTCTAGAGTTAATTATGAAGGTCAATGATCAAAACAATATTGTAGATAACCAGGGCTTGGCTTAGAATGGGTCTATGACAATTCGCCACAGCTAACTCACCACACCCAACTTGCCCTGGCCAATTTGTCACAGGCTACTTGCTGTGGGACAACTTGCCAAGGGACAAGAGTTGCACTAATATGAAAGAAATGGTGGAATAGACTCATTAAAGAAAAGATGTAAAAGGAGGGGAAAAATAAAATGTGAATGACAAAAAAATTCTAAATGTTTCAATTATTTTAAATACTTAAGTTGTAATTGTTGAGATGTCCCATAGCAATTTTTCCTCAGTGAGTTGGCCACAGTGAGTTGTCCCGTTCCAGCTTAAAACACAGCTTTTCTAGTTAATTTTCCACTTCTCCTAAAAAGGAGAAGTAACTTCCTGATCTTGAAAAAGTGCAGATGTTGGTAATATTTTAAAGGGAGAAAAGAGTAACCTGTTTCACCAGGTTCATTTTGGGGATAAAACAAGACACACCTTCAGCTGTATTTTTTACACGCTGTGATTTTTATTACAGCCTATTAATTCCACGAGAAAGGTGAGCTATAAGGCTCAGCTAATAAATTAATAAATAGGTGAGATTATATCCATATTTTATGTTGCTGGACTCATGTATGTGTTTTCTTGAAGATTACATAGGGAATGGAAGTGTATGCAGTGCAGATGCATTCAGGATGGGCAATAAGAAACTAGTTCTCAAATGAATTAATATCCAACATTGTTTAGGAGGTATGCCTGAATTTTACCCACAACAGATTTTTACACACTCTCAAATTCTCCAGAGTAGAAGAACTCCACGTTACTCAAAACATGAAGACTTGATACAATAATTATTGAATTTATTTACAAATACAGACTTGACATAGTGCTGAGTCATAACTAATATTGCTTCTTCTTTTGATCGTCCATAGAAGCATATACTTGCAAAGAGCAACATAGCTTCCTGTATCTTCTCCACTCCATCTAAAAAGGGGCAGACTGATCCTAACTTGCATGTACTTGTATTTAGTATGTGCAGGTAATGATAAATCTGTATTTAGTACATTATTTATGCTTCCTTGAGCTATTTTCCCTTCATTCAGATCCACCTGACTAATTGAGGCTGACAGCAGCACTTTGCTAGATCTAACAGCAAAAACATTAGAATGTATCCTGAGAGACGTTTGAGATCTTACTGCTTCTATAATCCCAATTTACAATTGTATCATATTATTGTCTGTCTCAAATTTTTGGGACAAGGCAGGTAGTGAACATGGTTTTTCTTTATTGGATTTCATTTTGAAAACTGACATTTGCATTGGCTTCAGGGAAGTCAATCTGATGGTGTCTGGACAAAGTTGTCTGATTTGCAATCAGGCAGCAGTTCTCCACTATCTTTGTTTTGGATTCTTCAGCTTTTTTCAGTCCCTGTTGCTCTTTGCAATCTGTTGACTGCATCTTTAAGTTAAGTTACCTGCCTAAAAAATATCCAAGGAATTCATTTTCCTCAGGCAAATCTTAGTGGAATTTTTTTCCACATGCTGGTCTAGGCGCGGTTGCACCAAAATAAAAAATTCAGGAGCTGCAACTGCATGCAAAAAAATGTTCGCCCAAGGTGGAATACATCCAAATGATCTACTCTGTATAATTTTGGCTTCTGCTATGCAGCATGCAGTAAAAAAAAGTTTACATATAAATACATCTTAAGGGAACTATACACAAAAGAAATCACATTAGGACAAATATGTATTGTTGGAAGTCAGCACCTACCCACCCTCCTAGAGAAGGAAACATTTTGGGGAATATTAAAAAAAAAGGCAGAATATTGTATTTCCCCAAAGGAATAATGGAGAAAAATCTTAGGCAGAAACCAGCCCCCAGTCTCCTTCCCCCAAGCAGGCCAGCTCTGTAGAAATGCAGATTTGGGCCACCTATTCATAAGCAAAATGCCTTCAGCCACAGCCCCAGAGAAGCAATAGGATTAACCCACCACCACTAGACTACCAAAAGGGCACACTCAAGCTCAGGTCAAGGAACAGGAAGAACCTCAAATACAAAGCCACAGGAATAAGAAGAAACTCAAATACAAAGCCCAAAGAAGGTATAAAAACCCACTCCCAGCTCCATTTTTGACAGCTTTCCCAGAACCACATGCTGTTGGTTCTGTTCTTCAAAAAACAGAACCTTCTTTCCTAAGTAGTCTCTATTTTGTTTATTCCCAGCTTGGACTGGACCTGAAGACTTTTCTTTCAACAGTATAATAGAGGAAGACATCAAATCAGGAAATTGGAAGAGGCTTGTGCATAAAATACAACTGAGGAAAACTGATAAACATGCATATAATTAGGACAGCATTGAGCTAAGGTCTGGACTTTACATTTTTGTGAGAACTGAGGACTCAGAAGAGGGTGGAGGGGATGACTGTATTGTTGCCATATGGTGAGTGATAATGATAGTGCTGGTACATTTTTCTTTTTGTTTGTTTTTAGTAACACACTAGGTGTTTATGTGTTCCATCTCAAATTATCCATATGTAATTTTAGGGCTGTCAAATGGGATCTTGGGGGCCATAAGCTGCCCACCCTGGAATTAGGACAATTGTGTATCACATGTTTATGCAAAAATGCATAACGATATTTCTGCAGATTCTCCATTGTTACTGAGCACCCTGAAGTTATCCTATCCTAATAGGCATTGTTAAAGGTTATTAAGCCCCCCAGTTTATTATTGTAAAATCTTAGCACAAAGCTCTTTCTTCCACCAATCTCAAATCTTCTCAACATTTGCATGAAGGCACCAAAACTGAAAATGTTCCAAAGTCATCATAACAATGCTTTCAAGCAAAAATGGCTTAAAAAAAACCCCTCACCTGTACAGTAATAGGAATTGAGGGGTGGGATGTCAACATTGTATGCAAAATTAATATATAATCTACCTAACTGAAGGGAATGGTGTTAGGGAAGGGGGAGAGGCTATACCACAGAGAAATGATGTTGCACAATATTGCTCTTTGCTCATCCTGTAGAATAAAGAAAATGAGGAAAGTTACATTTTTAAATAATCTGGGTTGTAACCAATTAACCTTCAAGCCATCGGGACAGCTTTTATTTATAGTGTGAAACAAATGTAACCCACCAAAGCCTTGTTAAAATGCTTGGGTTGAGGTACATATTATTTCAGGCTCATCCAACCAATCAATAAGAATCTCAGTGTTTCCCCCCCCCCCCTTTCCTTTTTTATTGGTAATAGTTTAGGAACTGGTTAAAATTCTATCCAAATATGTCATAACAAAGCATTTGCGGCAGAATCTCTTAATGACACATATTTGCTAATTAGAGTATAATGTAATCAGTTGAAACAAAAATTTTCAAGAGGAATAGAGTTGCCTGCTCTTGAATGGAGTTACATCTGTTGTCAAGAATTGTATCCTGTTTATTAGTAGTGGAATTCCCAATGTATCCTATAATATTGCTAAAATAACTAATAAATCACAGATCCTGTAAATGAAGGCATTTTATAGTTTCCCCTTATTGATCAGGAAATAAATTTCTCACCATTGGTTTTTCCCTCTGAGACTATTAGATTTTCAAGCTTAAGCAAAATTCTTTAGGCCATTGGAGACTTCTGAGTCTGAGAGTCCAGCTACAAAATGTTGGGGTGGGAAGTCAGATTTTGCATGACATCCTCACTTACACGAGAGACCAAGCTGAGTTTATGCATCGGTGCCAAAGCAAACAGCAATTGGCTGTAAAAATGCAGTCACAGAAGAAACTCTCCTATAGAGGATCTAGTCTGGAAATGGGCAACCAGGTCACCCTTGAGTTAAAGGAAGAGAAAGCAAACTGAGCCTCTCTCTCTCTCTCTCTCTCTCTCTCTCTCTCTCTCTCTCTCTCTCTCTCTCTCTCTCTCTCTCTCAAAAGCCTAGTGCTGAGCTCTTTGAGAAATGAGACCTTTTTCTTGGGTCTTTCTGGAAATCCTAGAAGAAACAGGAAGAAGCCTTTTCTCTTCAAAGAGCTAACTGCTCCTGATTTTTCTTTTTTTAAAAACTGTTTTTTTTAAAAAGAAACCATCTGTCATCTACAAAATGACTTCCTCTACCATAGAGTCCCTCCAGGATAGAATGGCTACGATCTGATTTTGATTTTGGCTAACATGCATCCCACCACAAAGCTCTTAAAAATCCTCTGCAGCAAAATTTCTAAAGTTGTTTCCAACAGGATCTGTGGTGGAATTTTTTTTAAAGCCCTTCTTAAAGAAATTATTACTCCTTCCAGAACATGCTTTCCTTTTCCAATACAATTTTTACTCCCTAAATCCAAAGTAGAGAATATGTTCTGTAGGACAGGAAGAAATTTTCAGGAAGAGACAGCCCCATAATAGCTGAGTAGTAATTCTGACAAGAACACACAAATCATATGGAAATGACAACATAATGGGACTGTGCTATTTGAATGAGATTTTTTTTATGGGCAGCCTCCACAAAACAAATTGTTGCTTGAGGCAAAGGTTAAACCCTATCCATTCCTTAAAGTTAAGGTGACCAACTTTTTTACAATGAAAAGGAGGACACAAATAAATTGAAGAAAAAATATCGTAAATAAAAGAAACATTTTATTCATTGCAACAATAATACAGAATACACTATAATATGATAAATGCATAATAAAAACCATTTGTAACAATAACATTTTATATTGTAAATATGCTTACATGTCGTGCCACTGCCCACAGCTGCCCCGCCAGCACTGCTGCCCCGCCGTGTAGAGCAGGCCCCACGGCTCCCAAAGCACCCGCTGTGCTGGCTCCAGTCCTGGGGGGGGGGGCAGCCCGCCATCGACATACCCCGCTTGCAGTCGCCCGCCAGCACCACCACCCACCCTGCGCAGCCCCATGTAGAGCAGGCCCCGCGGCTCCCACAGCATGGGGAGCAGCTGGCCACTGCTGCCCCTCACACTCCTGCCCGCAGCAGCCCTGCCGCCCCTGCCTCTTGTGCCCACAGCCATTATTGCCCTAGCAGGGCCAAAGATCAAGAGAAAGTTACCGTGGTGTTGCCGCTCCAGGTATCCTCCAGGTATCTTCAGGACTAACTAGGAGATGGTGTAGTTGGGAAGCAGGGAGGGGTGCAAAGTTCCTGCCAATTTGCCTTCGCTGCAGACAATTTACATGTGCAAAGTTTGCCGGCCGGGTGTTTTGGCGCGCTCAGCAGCAATTCCTATTAGCTTTCGAAAGCCAAGAGGGGGAGTAGCACAGCTCATGCAAAAGTTGAAAAAAAAAACATCGAAAAAAAGGCGCCAGAACGCCGTTCTGAGCGTTCTATGAGAAAAAAAAGCCCTGCAGATTAGTCTTCAAATATCGAAAAGGAGGACATGTGGGAGGACACTTTTTGAGGGAGGACAGAACTCACAAAAGGAGGACTGTCCTCCCTAAAGGAGGACGGTTGGTCACCTTATTAAAGTGCGTTTGCAGAATAATACAGGTAATCCTAGATTTATGATCATTTGTTTAAGGACTGCTCAAAGTTGCAATTGTACTTAAAAAAAGTAATTTAAAGTCGGTCCTCACAACTCATCACAGCATTGCAGCTTGGGCATTTGGCAATTGGTATGTATTCTGATGGATGCATTGTCCCAGGGTCATGTGATTGCTATTGGCGACCTTGCCAGTCAATTTCTGATTAGCAAAATCAATCGGGGAAGCTGGATTCACTTACCAATTGTAGCAAAAAGGGTAAAATTGGACACAGTTGTGTGATAACTCACTTAACAACCACATCACTTAGTGATGGACATTTTGGTCCCCAATTTGATCATAAATCAAGGATTATTTGTATTTTTAATTCTAACAATGACAGAATGTCTACTAATGTCTTGGGGGAGAACATGCTAGTTAAGAAAGTGCAGGGACAGACCATATACAGTACAGCATACAGATCCATCCTTATAAAGAAATTCCTGGGGTGCTCAGAAAGAATGGCTTCAGGGTGTAGCACTCTGCTGCTGTTCTTTTCCAGTACCTGGTATCTGAGCAATTGCCTCACTATGTTTGCCCTATCTATGTAATTTCATATGTAGTTACATGGAGGGTGCAACTGATTTGCAGGTAATGTCCTCTGCCCACAGATAGATTGCCTTCCTTCCTTCCTTCCTTCCTTCCTTCCTTCCTTCCTTCCTTCCTTCCTTCCTTCCTTCCTTCCTTCCTTCCTTCCTTCCTTCCTTCCTTCCTTCCTTCCATAGTAGTCATCCATGAGAAAATAATTATCCCTTAATTAGATTTCCTTCTATTTACTTTGAATATTTCCCCAAATAAACATTATTAAATGCAAGAGTTTTCTACACAATTAAAGATCTGTGGGTAAAATACATGTTCATAGTAAAGACTTACAGTAAGATTTCATATATCTAACAAGATGATCACATGTTAAAAATATTTGACAAATTGTTTTTATCTATTAATCAAATTGTGTTCTGGCACCTACTGTTGGGATTGATTTAATTTCTAAGCCATTTCTATATAGTATTCCCATTTCTTCCTTATCCATTTCTCACGTTCCTTTCCAGTAGTACATAGAAAGTGGAGCCAAATATCATGGAGAACAATCCAAGCATAAGTCATTTTGTGTGGGAGGATGATGGTAGCGGTGGGAACTCTAGGTTGGAATCAGTAATTGGTAAATAGCAATGAGAAATATTGTAATAAAATATGTATGCTGAACATGAATTGGCACGAGTTTTTGGGGGGAATGGTTGCATATTTTGAGAAATTGGTTTCTGAGGAAAGCATTCAAAAATGTGTTTTTGTGGAAATATATTGATAAAGTTTAGAGCTAGTTGGCTAATTTTTTAAAGCTCATTTGGGACAGATTGGCTCTAACTTTCCCTGTTCCTGATTCTAAGCCATCCACAAAGTTTTGCCTTGGGTTGTAGTTTTGGAGCATAGTTTGCAGAATGAAAATAAAGGGTCTGACCACTAAAAATCATGAATTCTTTTTGCATTTTAAATTACTTTGCTTGCAAAAAAAAGAAAGAAGTTTTTGATGTAATGATAGATCAGTATGCTGGTGATATCATCATTGCCAGGGGGACATGCAGTTGGGAGCTCTTTTCATATCCTTGGCAGAAGCTGGAGCAAAGGACGGGAGCTCACTCCATCCCAGGGCAGCACTTGGGTTTTGAATGTGGGCTTGCTAAACTCCAACCAACTCTCCTAACCATGCAAACGGAAGTAATGAGATAAGCTTCACCATCATCCCCAAGAAGTTGTGACTGGAGCAGTAGAAGACAGCCAATCAAATCATACTTTGATTACAGTGTTTGAAGCAGACTGATTTCTTTTTTTTTCTTTTTCACTGGTATTGTGCTGGGCTGGGCTTTTATGATCATGTTTTTCATAGTTTCCCATGCTTCTTGAGTTTGTTTTCCCCTTTAGGATTTTCATCCATGAAATTTTTCATAGGCTTTCTCTGACTTTGTTAAAATCAGCTCTTTTAAAGTTTAAATCATTGGTTGGATTATATTATATTGCTTGTGTTCTCATTATATGTGTGTGTGTGTGTGTGTGTGTGTGTGTGTGTGTGTATACTTTAATATTTTTATTAATTTTCTAATTTTATATTTAGGTATTTAAAAAGCAACATGGTGGCTGGGTTCATCAATAGTTCAGTAGCATATGAAAATCTTTAGAACAAATCTCAAACTACAACTTCAAATATTTCCTCTCTTTTTCCCTTAATATCTATTATCTCATATTTAAGCTAATACAGTTCTTATTATATCAACTAAATAAAAACATCATTATTACATTTATCAATACATTTTAGCTTATACATATCTTAATTACTTTTACATTCAATCTTTACATTCAATCAATGTCCTGTTATTAGTTTTTCCCAATTTTTAGTTTCCTATCAATATTCAGATTTAACATTTGATATTTATAATTTCCAGGTTTTAGGTAACCAAAGTTTTCTTTATCTCATAACCAAATCTGATATTCAAAATACACATATTATCTATTTGAGTATAATCTTGTTCTATTTCCTAAAAGTTATCTATTTCCCCCATCTTACATCATCTAGTTAATAATACATTATCCCCTTTAATAAATCAAAACCCATTATATATATTGTCTGTGTTAATCAATAAATCAAGCATATTCATAATCTTTTTTTCTTTTGGGTCTAATTTTTAAGTATTAAACAAATAGCATCCTTATTTTCAACTAATTTACAAATGTTTTAAATTTAATGACCAAAATTTCCCTTATCTCAACTTCTCCTTTTGACCCTCTAATTAGTAATACGAATTCCCCTCTGGTAAATCAAAAAACCCCAATTTTCTTCAGCCTTATTCTGGCTTTCTTTCTTTGCCAACTAGCCTTCCATGTCAACGCTTTTAAATCATCAAATAGATCTCCCTCTATTATTATATATATTGTTTGGAATAAAAGAGACCATTTAGTTGCCATTTTTTTGTGGAAGGGCTAGCCCATTTGTATTCCTTAAATCTTCTCCCTATTATTCCAAATCCCTATAATTGTCTGGTATGTTTATCTTCCATTCAGTCTGTTCTTATTCTTGCTCCTCAAATTTCTTTGGATTTATATAGAAAGTCTTTTCCATTTTCAGAGTTGTCAGTCCCTTTTCTGGATATTCCATTGATGGTATTTGTTGGTCAATTGAGTCCTCTGTCTTAGTATTTAATTGTTCCACTTCTTCTGTTACCTTCTGTGTTGTTAGTTCTTTAGTTGTAGTTGGAATTTGGGTTTGTATATCTAAGCTAACATCTTGTTCTTTTCTGTAACATCTTATTTTGTCAAAATCTGAAAGGATGGTTTCATGTATTGCTTTCAACATGGAAATAATCTTTTCCTGGTCTTCATCCATCTTCTCTTAATGGTGCGTTAAGTTGAGGACGTTGAAATCAGACGATGAAAATAATTTTATAGCTGGGTATGGGACCTTTATTTCATGTGTTTGTAGGTAGTCTTGATAGTAAAAGTCAAGTAAAAGTTTATAATCCAAGGTATTTCATCATCTCAAATAATGACCAATATTCCTCAGATAAAATAGTAGGAAGGCAGTTCCCCACATACAGCTCTAAAAATAAATAAAGGTTTACATTCATAGTTCAAGGAGGCCAGCCATGCCACCCAGAAGTTCTCTTTATAGCTGAACTTCTCACAGGTGGTATTTATCAAAGTTAAAAGAATCTTATCTGTACTCTGGGCTTCAAGCCAAGTCTCCTTTAGGCAATAACAAGTGGTAATACCAAGCTTCGCCACAAGATGTCACCAATGCCGCTTAAGGTTTTTTAAGTCCAACATTTTTATAGTCCTTTTTCCAATTTTATTTCTTCAGTAAAAATAAGAAAACTTTTGATCCCCAAGTTTCAGAAACATATAAATACAATTAAATTAAAGTTATTATTTTAGTGCTTTAAGTCCTCTGGGTAGTCAGTTGTCACTATTCTTAGAGGGTGGGATAGAAATTCTCTTCCCTCTCTCCTCACAAGGGGATAGATACTTTGGGCAGCTTTTACAGGAAGAAAAATACTTAGGATCTTAGAAGATTAGATCTCACTCAGTTTCAACCGCGTTGCTTTAGAAGTGCCTGGTGGTAAGTTTGACTTCGGCTGTCTGCAGCCTAATGACGAGCCATATTGCTATGGCTGGTCTTTCTCTGCTGGTTTGGAGGGCTGCCCCGGATCAAGCAATTGTTCAGTTCCAGAGTGGCTTCAAATAATAAAACAAAATAAATAAAATAATAAAACAAAATATATAGGACTTTTAAAAAGCATTTTAATAGTTTCGATATCTTTTTTATATTGTGGTGACTAAGTATTGTCATACCAAGGCATTATAAAGCGATAATATCACTTCTTGTGATCTTGATTCTATCCCTCTGTTAATGCAGCCTAGGACTGCATTGGCTTTTTTGGCTGCTGCAGCATATTGCTGGCTCATATTTAAGTGATTGTCCACTAGGACTCCAAGATCTCTGTCACAGTTACTACTGTTGAGCCTAATTTCACCTAGTTTGTACCTGTACATTTGGTTTTTCTTGCCCAAGTGTAAAACCTTTATTTTTTTCTACACTGAATTTCATTTTGTTAGGGCCCAGTATTCAAGTTGATTGAGGTCCATCTGCATCTTGGGTCTATCTTCTGGGGTGTTTGCTATTCCTGCTAGTTTGGTGCCATCTGCAAATTTGATGAGTTTTCCTTCTATTCCCTCATCTAAATGGTTTATGAAGTACTGGGCCTAAAACAGAACCTGGGGGCACTCCACTGCTTCCTTCCTTCCATGTAGATGTAGCATATTAAGGACTACATGTTGAGTGCAATTTGTCAATCAACTATGATGGTGGTGATGCTGTCTATTTCATATTTTCCTAACTTACTAAGAAGTAGGTGTGGTCTACTTTGTCAAATGCCTTACTGAAATCTAGGTATACTATGTCCACAACTGGCCCCCTAATTTAGTCACTTTGTCAAAGAATGAAATAAGATTTGTTCGGCATGATCTGCTTTTCAGTATAGAGGGATTACAGAGCCTTTTTTTTCTAGTTCAGACTCTGGAATTTAGATGACTGAGAATAAGTTATTCCTGGAGTTGCGCTACTTTCCTAACTTCATATAGTAGCTAGATGATCAGGGGCTGCCACAAAGAAGAGGGAGTCAAGCTATTTTCCAAGGCGCCTGAAGGCAGGACAAGAAGCAACGGGTGGAAACTAATCAAGGAGAGAAGCAACCTAGAACTAAGGAGAAACTTCCTGACAGTTAGAACAATTAAACAGTGGAACAATCTGCCTCCAGAAGCGGTGAGTGCTTCAACACTGGAGGTTTTTAAGAAGAGACTGGACAGTCATTTGTCCGAAATGGTATAGGGTTTTCTGCCTGAGCAGGGGGTTGGACTAGATGACCTCCAAGGTCCCTTCCAACTTTACTACTACTACTACTACTACTACTACTACTACTACTACTACTACTACTACTATTGTAGATGTCCTTGCACTGTTCTAATAAAAGTTAAGTGGAGAACTCCAGCTCTTTTGCGTGCATCTAAACAGTTTCTTTTAATGCTTGTGTTTTTCCTGGCATTCAGAAGATGCCAGCAGTACAACCAACATGAGCCCCATACAGCGATCATGAGTTATGATAACTAATTAGGCAAACGACTCCCTTAGGTAGACATAACATTTCCCACATTAGAAAGGCAAGGTTTTTAATTTATCAGTAATTTTCCAAGAAGATCATTCAGCACATGTCAGATAAGCAAGCTCCTGCTTGTTGACATTTCTTCTGAGCCATTTCTAGCTTTAATTCTGAATTATATTTCTTTTGATGGTCAGTAAAAACATAAATGAATTACAAGCACATGATGGAAGTTTCATAAAGATATGACGTGTCTATGCCCACTGTAGATACCTATGGCTTACTAAAAAAAAAAAAAGACAAATAAAGCCCAGTTATTATTTTGCTGACAAGTGTATGTTTATCTGGCAAAGTTGAACTTCAACATGAAAAGAAGCTGAAGATTTTGGACAGGACTAGAACTGTGCCATGTATTTATATATAATTGATTTTATGATGTCGACCTGTATTGCATCTGAAAAAAGGATCTTCTCTCTCTTCCCTATATTTAAGGCTGTCTCCAGCTGTCATAAACACAAAAAAGTGGATTGGATCAAAAGCAAAATGTTCCTCTATATCTTTGTGCCAACTATAAAGCTATTGCCATCCATGCATGGAGGCTGTGATCTCTATTTCTGACTCTAGTAATGTTCTAGATTTAGGCTCCATTTATTGTGCTTTGCTTGATTCATGATTGCCCACCATCATTTCCAGGGCTTTTTTCCTCATAGAACACCCAGAACGGAGTTCTGGCACCTTTTTTGGATGGAACCTTGTAAGGTAGGCAAGGCGGGTTGTATGATGTGTATGAGTTCCGGCACCTTTTTCTTTTTAGAATAAAAGCACTGATCATTTCTATGAAAAACTGCAGGCCCTGGCAGCTCCCATGCTTTGCCTCCTAGTTCTTGGCATCTGAGAAAACATTTTGTAAGGCTGAAGAGGGATTAGTGACTAACTCAGTATAAAGCAGCTCCCTATATCATTTTGAAATCTGAAAAATGCAAATTACTTTGTAATGTGAGACTATCTTATCCATCTAACCAGGATTGTCTCCTCTGATTAATTCTTAGGGCTTCAGGCGGGAAAGGTCTTTCTCATCATATGCTGCTTATCTATCACTTAGGCTGAAAGCGTGATTCTCTGTGAAAAGGCAAAAATCTCCTTTGAGTTATTCCTTCATGGGACCAACCTCGTAGTTTCCTTGGCAGAAGAAGCCACTTGCCATTGTTTTCTTCCAGGACATTTTTCCACCCATCCCAGTCGAGCTTAGAGTTCTGGGATTCTCTGAAGATCTCCCACCCAATTATTAACCAGATAAGGTTGTCCAATTGCTGTGGATATATAATATATTGAATCTCTCCTCCAAGCTCATGAAATAAAAACGATGCGTTGATGTAAAATTGATATAACAAAATTGATCAGTTGTGGAAACTCCACCAGTCCTCCACCACCAGCCCTCCACCAGTCTTGATGGTAAATACAAGAAAGAAGATCAAGGCATAATGGAGGTTTATCAATACATGTCACAAAAAGCAGTGTGTTTATTTCTTGTTTCTGAGATGTTTGCGGAATGTGAGAAGGAAGATGAGTGAGTGGCTTGACCCACAATCTCCAGATACTTGCAACTGATTCCATCTCTATTTTTGCTGTTAGAGATAGCAAAATTATATGTGCTTCTTGTTGCTTTATTGCAGGTTTAGAAGTGCAATTCCTATGGACACCCTATCACCTGCAGCACTCCCAGGGTGTCCCAAATTATTATACAACATTGTTTTTAAGAGTCAAAAGGTTGGCAGGAGTGGGCAAGAAAATCAAAGTATTTTGAGATTTCAGGTTTGAGATTACCAACTTCTTATGAGACTTGGTAATTGTATAAGATTTGGGCCACTTTCTAAATGAGTTCTTTTCATTTATTTCTTTAATTTTGATTCCTGCTATCACCCCAGATTGCATGTGGAGTTCCGACACCCAAAAGATTGCCCAACCATACCATCTGCACTCCAGCACATTTCCCAATACAGATAAGGCCTAAGAGAATTTATTCTAAGAACTTTGTCTTACACAATATTGAGTTCTGCTTTCTGCTTTTAAAACTCATTTTAAACCTCAGCTGCTTATGTCTAAGAAGGGAAACGATGCAGGTATTTTGGCTCTGGATTATGGGTAGTCAGTAGCAGGAGGGCAGTCGCAGGAGATTTACAGCAATTGCCCACTCTAGATTGCAAACATCAAAAACAGAAAGAGCTTTAAGGTTCTTAAAATAGGATTGAGAGAAACGGTGCTGGAATGGTATTTCATCCAGGAGCTGCAAAACGGAAGTCCATTCCACCCATTTTCAAGGGTAGACCCGGCACCCAAATTCACCAAATTAGATGAAACTTGCTTTTAAAAAGCAAGTGGTAATTTTTTCTTTTTAAAAAAAATCTTTTTCTTTCCATGCTGCAATCAATCCAGCTTTTGAATCTTCATTTGGCATTATGGGGAAAAAACAAGCTTTGTAATGTTTCCATCGGTTACCGAACCATGCTATGAATGTACTATGAACTAAGGTCTGTGTGAGGCTGCGCCTTGATGAAGCCCTTTGCTTTGCACATGAAGCTGACACAAATCTTGTTGAAAAGATATTCATATTGCCTTGAGCCACATCTGCTGCTTCCAGTACCTGGAGCCGTGGAGGTGAAAACATTTGATATATGTGTATGAACATTCCTACTCTCAGAAATCTGACCATTGTGATGTTGAGTGATGCAGGTTTCTACAAGAGAAAGCAGATTTATTTAATGAAATGCATACCAATCATATCCTACCAGAAGGAGAGTAATGTAGCACAAGTTCCTTGCACTTACATTGGGAGAAGACAGAAGGGTATGACCTCCTAGGGCAGTGATGGCGAACCTTTTAGAGACCGAGTGCCCAAACTGCAACCCCAAACCCACTTATGCATTGTCGGGTGCCGGGTGGGTGTGGCCCATTGGGTGGGCATGGCTGCAATGGTAACGGCAGACTGGGTGGGACTAAAAAGTTCAATCAATCAATTCCAACTTTGCAAGATCTTTTTTTTTCCTGCGAGAAGTTGAAATTGACTCATTGATTGAACCTTTTTTTTTTTGCACATGGCGGTGGAGGCCTAAAGCGAAAAAGTTTTATAAAATCCAGCTGAAAACCTAGGACTGGGGCGATGGCGCATGTGCCCACAGAGAGGGCTCTGAGTGCCGCCTCTGGCATCCGTGCCATAGGTTCGCCACCACTGTCCTAGGGTAAAAATTTCTTGAACCAAGAATGATAGACAAGTAAATCCTTTCCTCTATGTCCATACCCTGCTACCCCAAGAGTTCCTGAAGAGTCAGTATCACCTTTGCAACAGATGGAAAGAGTTTAATTTTTTTCCCAATGATGTGCGGAAGTCTTTTTCAGCTACTGTCACATGAAAGCCTTGTGGTGATAGGGGAACAAAGAAAGTGACACAACAAACAACCCTGCTTCAGTTTGAAAGCTTGGAGTGGGTTGAAGAGGAGAGGACATTGCTTCATAGAGCAGCTTTGATGCTTTGCACAGCTTCAGGATATACATTAATATTGTCCCCCAAACCTTCCTTGTTCTTAAAATGTCGTATTTTTTTTTTTTACTCATGAGGATGTTTATCTACCTCATTCTCAGCTTAGAATATTGTGGAGGGTCTTAAGCATTTTTTATTATTGGGAGATGGCTGTGGGTGAATGGCTGTTTTCATGCTACTTGTTTCTCCATCCCTTAGCATCTGCCTCAGTGGTTCTAGTTCTCATTCTGAAAAAGACCTGGAGAAAAGTGGCCTCCTAGAATTGAACTAATGTCTGACTGCAGAGATGGCTGGGCGGCAAAAGACAGAACACTCCGCAGAAACCCTGAAAATAAAAGTGCGAGAACCCCAGTAGTGCCCGCAGGGCGGTGTCAGAATAACTCAAGATGGTGGGTGTCACAGGCTCATTACATTACACATTTCACGGGATGTTTCTTCAACCTTTTGGGAAAAAAAGGGTTGGAAATGTTGGTTTCCTCAATTTGAATGAGAATGAAATTAAGAGGTGCGTGTATGTTTACCTTGTGTCTGTGTCTTTTTAATAATAATAATAATAACAGTAAAGTTGGAAGGACCTTGGAGGTCATCTAGTCCAACCTCCTGCTCGTTGATTCATTGTTGTAAGGATTCGTTGTTTGATTATCTTTTCCAGGATCTTCCCAGGTATTGAGGTCAGGCTGATAGGTCTGTAATTTCCTGGGTCCATTTTTTTCCTTTTTTGTAGATGGGAATTACATCAGCTCTTTTCCAGTCCTCTGGTAGTTCCCCTGTGCTCCAGGATCTTTGAAAAATATAGTTCAATGGTTCTGAGATCACATCTGCCAGTTCCTTGAGAACCTTGGGGTGTAATCCATCTGGTCCTGGTGATTTGAACTCATCTAGGCTGGACAGGTGCTCACTTACCATTTTCTTGCCTATCTTAACTTGTGTTTCTATTCTGTTTTTTATGGCACTATTTTTGATAGGTTGCTCTGTTTTTCCCCTTTGTGTAAAGACAGATGCAAAAAACCGAGTTAAATAGTTCTGCTTTCTCCCTGTAGCTTGTCACCTTCTTGCCACTTTCCCCCACTAATGGACCAATCATTTCCTTCACTTTTTTCTTGTTTTTTACATGTTGAAAGAAGCTTTTTTTGTTATTTTTGACTTTGGTCGCAAGTCTTAGTTCATTTAGAGCCTTGGTTTTCCTTCATCTTTGGAGGCTTGGGCTATTTGCTGATATTCTGACTTAGTTATGTGCTCCTCTTTCCACTTTCTATACTTGTCCTTTTTATCTTTCAATTTGTCAGAGAGTTCTTTATGCAGCCATACTGGTTTCTTCTGAGAGCTGTTATTTTTCCTCTTTGTTGGTATTGTGCTAGACTGGGCTTTTCTTATCTCATTTTTCAAAATTTCCCAAGCTTCTTGAGTTATTTTCCCCTTGAGGATTCTCATCCATGGAATACTTCCCAAGCCCTCTCTAAGTTTATTGAAATTAGCTCTCTTGAAGTCCAAGACTCTTTTTTTCTCATTTAACTACAATTTTCACATTTAACTTCTATTGTATGGCATTTAGGCATATAGTAAAGCATTAAAAAAAATGGAATAAGTAACTATGGACAGGAATAAAAATAAAAAACATAGTGGATAAAAGAATACAGTATCAGTAAATAAACAGGAGGTTTGCAGTTATCATGATATGTAAAATCTATTATTTTGTTAATTAATTGATTGATTGTATAAAACCAGACTCATCATAGATTATTGAAGTAGAACTCCACCAGCCACACAGCAATGTGACCCAGAGGCGATAAAATTTCCCTTTGCTGAGCTGAACACAACAGATAACAAATTGGACCATCCCAATCATCAAGCAATTATCTCTATTGTAATGCAAGCCTAATGCAATATTAAGGATATTGACAAAAACACTAGCCCAATCACTGTAAGAAGTAACTGTTACATATTCATTAAAGGACATGACCTTTAAAGGACACCGACAGGGTTCGGCCTGATTCAGCAAAACAGCAGCTCCGTGTGGACAACTGCCCATTGCCTCAACATGTACAATCTCATATGATCAATCTTAATTGCTGTTTGATTGCAAAAACCTAGGAATGACACATGCAATAGTGCAATAATTTCCACTCTTATCTATACACTGAGAGAGAGTAGATTTCTAGCGCATGTCCAGTTTATATAATAGAATCCCTCTGTGTGTGTGTAAATAAAGGTCAAGGCAATGCAAGGTCAGCTTTTGAGAATTGCAGTGGAAGTGAATTGGTTAGCATTCTCTGTTGGGTGCTTTTTTTTTTTTTTTTTTACAACTAACCAGTTTTCTTAAGACTACCAATAGACTTTTCAGGGCTACCCCCAGGATTCAGCCAGTTCGCACCACTTCGGCAGAACCGGTAGCTAATTTTTTGTTGCCCAGGCCCAGAATGGACTTCTGCAAGCAGCATCCACACAGAGAACCGGTTGTTCACATATTTGAATCCCACCACTGGCTACCCCGCCTTTGTTTTCATGATAAGCTAAGGTCAGGTAGGTGCTGCCACCTGCTGGCCCTCTGTATAAGAAAGTCCAGGTATAGAAAAGAGAGCCAGTTTGATGTAGTGGTTAAAGCATCAGGCTAGAAGTTGGGAGACAGCAAGTTCTAGTCCTGCCTTAGGTACAAAATCAGCTGGGCGACCTTGGGGCTATCATTCCTTCTCAGCCCTAGGAAGGAGGCAATGAAAAATCTGCCTAACAACCATAGATGTCTAAATCCATAAGTGATGATTTGCGTTATGATGTAGCAACTCACATTTTGCCACATGACAGAGGGTTTAAGAATCTAATTTGGATGATGGTATTAGTAGATGAGGTTTTTAAGCTTTCCTCTCATCATATACAATTAAAATTAGAACCCAAGTACACAAAGTCAGACCTCTGTGTACTTGTGGTTGGGAAACCCCCAGGAATCCCAGGAACTAGGCCAGGGATCTGTAATCTTGACAACTTTAAGACTTGTGGACTTTACCTCCCAGAATTCCTCAGCCAAAAAAATCCACTAAAATCCACTAAAAATGACAAACGATTAGCCTTGTTTTTAACAAAACAGTACCATATTTTCTGGCATATAAGACAACTCGGTGTATAAGACGACCCCCGATTTCGGAGCCAATTTGCATGCCTAGATAGTTGTCTTATACACTGGAAACTACTGTAATTTCCGGCGTATAAGACAACTTGGTGTATAAGACGACCTCCGACTTCGGAGCCGATTTGCATGCTTTAGAAAGTCGTCTTATACGCCGGAAAATAAGGTACTTTGGTTGCCACCTGCAGAGTAATAGAAGCAGCGGATTAGGATGGTGAGAGAAGCAAATATTTCAATCTTTGGTCCTTCATGTCACAGTTTCTACCTAAAAGGGGACTTTTTGTCATGGGTATCCATTTTAACACCGAAATGATGAAACGTGATCATAACAGCACAGTACTATGTCTCCCCACATCTGCAGGATGATATCCTATGCAAGAAAATAATGGTCAGAATTTGCATTGCTTGGATATTTACCCTCTGTGGACAATTTATAAATATTAGAGAGCATGTTTGTGATTAATAATGGGATGAATAATATCACGTCTGTTTTAGTCTTAAGTTTCCTCAAGCAAAAAAAAAAAAAAAACAAGATAATCTGTAGTGACATTAGCATGAGCGACAGATAACTTTAGCCTCTTTGTTTTTTTCCTCCTCGGTGCCCCCATTGCTCTACTGAAGTCTCTAGTTTAATATGGACCGAGACCAGCTGGCACACGTCTCTTTAACAGCTTTCTGGGCTGATGAAATGTCCCTCATGTATTCCTCAGTTTTACAACGTCTCTTGCAGGAAAAGAAAATGTGAATTTATCATCCATGTGAGAGATTCCTGTAACCTAATAGAGAGTGTGTATTTTCTAAATACAGATGGACATCTGGAATCGTTTGCCTGCTGAGTTCCCAGAAAAATTGCAAGAGAATATTCTGACATATCTGCATGGAGATGTGAGTAGATTTGAAGAGAAAAAATAAAGAAAATCAGCCAAATGCTACCCTGAGAATATTGCACAAAATAATTCAAACCTTTCCTGGAAGAAAAAAGAAAGGCAGAACTTGAATCCTGATGCTGAAGTTCTAAGTTAAGGTTCCTTGAATATAAAAGGAAAAAAAAAATCAAACCACCCAGGCTGTATGCATTAATTTACTATTCCAAACCACAATTTACTGCTCCAAACCAAACCACATCCGTGGGTGGCCAACTAATTTCTAGCGAAGCCAAGCTGGCTTTAGAGCTTGGCAATGGTGGTGACCATCTTCTATATTGTGATGGCTCCTTGCTAAGATTGTCTGCCCTTTAGTAGAATATATTGCAGTGTGGGCTGTTCTTGTTCATACTGTCAAACCAGCCATGCTTTCTACCAGCATATTCCATTCACTCCCAGAATTTTTCAGCTTCCATGTGACGTGTCTGGCCTGGGGACCGGCAGTTTGACCCCTGTCCTACACTGTATGTTGCAAATGACCCCTGTTTTTTCTTTTGAGGCTGCTTGGTCATTTGATTTATTTAGGGCAAATATTTTCTTCTGTGAGTAATGAGTGAGATACTATATTTTACAGAAAAACATCCCACCATAGTCCGATAAAGACCAAACAGGTTCAATGTTATAAAATGTGGGTTATGAGACAGGGACGGAGGCACACCAAAACACAGGAGGAAGGTAAGTTGCAAGAGTATATGATAAATTGGGTTAACAATTTTGGTTATAATACACAGCTGGATCAGTGAGAGAGAATATGGCTAAAAGGACTTGAAATTTACATTATGTGTATCTTTCATAAAATGATGTAACTTTGGTATATGACACCAAAGAAATGATCTAAGATGTATAAAGTTTCTTCTAATAGATGCTGGACAGGTGAAAAATATGAATGGACGTTTTCCAGGCATGGTGGACTTGCAAGAAAGGAATATATTGGTTTTGTGTATGGCACAAAGATTATTACTGTATATGTGTATGGCACAAAGATTATTACTGTATATGTGTATGGCACAAGACTATTACTGTATATGCACAAAGATGGAAAAACATTGAAATACCTACAATGGAGGATGGATTGTGAAGATGGCAGAATTTGCAGAAATGGTTAAATTGACCTATCTGATCAGGGATAAAACAATAAGTACCTCCTATGGTATTTTTTTTCCCCTGAAAATGGAAAAAAATCAATTGGTATTTTAATGGATTTGCTTATTAAAGGGGTTGAACAAGCAAAGAAGGGAACCATATAACATAATCTTTAAAGAGAGAGAAGGGATGATAAGTTCGCTTGTAACTGCTGTAAAGAAGATTGGAAGTCATTTATATATTCTTTTTCTTTTTCCATCTGCATTGTTTCCTGCACCTTTTCTTTTCTTTTTTTTATTTCTTAATTTTTTTTCTTTATGCCTTTTTATATTTACTTTTTACCCATGTTAAAAGGAGGGCAAATTGCTTAGAATAACTTGACAAAGGTCAGGGGCTGGTTCACCAGCCAGCTAGGAACACTCCATCCTCTAACACTTGACATTATCTCTCATTATCTCAAGTGTAAAACTTGCAGAATGTATGGAGTGGCAAGCTGGGTAGCAATTAGGATGACTTTGCCCTGGCACTCCAGTTCCAATTCAAGGGTGATTCTGTCCTTGAGGTTGCCATGCTCTCCTTCAAGTATTTACGCCGTGTCCTTTGATATGACTAGATTTTTTTGACACCATTGTCTGTATATGATGTGCCTTATGTTCTAAGGAAAAGGACAGTCAGACTTTAACAATGGCCAAGAGCTTGCAGTCTTCTGTCATCTAGTGGCCATTACAATAAATACAATACCAGAGCGGATTTTATTTTATGTGAGAAATGGGGCACAGTATGTTTTACAAAGTGTTTTTTCTGAGCAAAGACTTTATTTCCTTCAAATGCCCTTAGATGATTTTTAAGCAAGCGTTTCTAGCACGGCACTGAATATTTCTGCAATATTGCAGTTATAAAACGTTCCTATTTTGCTTTGCCATACCTTAAGACAGCTGATGAATTACATTTCCTGTCCTATTCCTCCAGGGTAATGTATAGCTACTTGAATCTCAGAGGAATCCTATTAAGTCCCTTTAACGGGGCTGTTTCCATCAATCATTAACTGCATGCATTTATTTCTTTTGCTGTCAATGAAAAGTAATTTTGTACCAGCTACCCCTGTATAAGACAGTATGGATATCAGTGTGGGATATCAAGCCTAGCTGTTTGAAAATCTTAGTTTCTATTTGTTAAAAAAACCTGCTAAGATCAGCAGAATATAGAATACAGTGGATGAAACAGCAGACAGATGCAGCCCTTACCAGAAGCTCAGCTATGCGGCTTTTCGCAATGCAGCTCCCAGCCTATAGCATAGATTCTCTAAGATGGGGTTTGGCCCCATTCTTCCCAAATTTTGGAAAGTAGCAAAAACTCATTTCTTTTGCCAAATATTAGTAAAAACTGATGCAGATTGATGGCTTTGATTTTAATAGCACCAATTCTATAATATTTTATATTCTGCATTAAAAAAAAACCATTGCAAACCTCTTTCTATAAAAATGGGAGGATATAGGTTTAATAATCACTAAATAAAAAGGAAAACAGTGCTGCAGCAAATCCTTCCAATCCCTCCTCATCTTCTCCTTGGCTGGCAGGTAAGGAGCAACATAGAGCTCCCTATTGTTTTCACAATAGACCCAGAGACTCAGTCCAGTTAAGGGAAAGCAGTGTGGTGTGTTGTGATCCTGCTCAGAAAAGATCTGTCAGGATCCTGCTTAGAAAAGATCTGTCAGTGGAAACCACTTACCTTTTACGTCACACCCATGGAAAGGAAAGTGATTGGCACTTGCTTTTCAAGGAGAGGCAGGGAGAATAAAGAAGCAGGTGAATCTATCAGTCAGAAGCCATGGTCACTATTTGCTCAGATGGAACATCTGGACAGCACTGTAGCCAAAACTGAAGAACAAATGGAGATCAATTTTCATAAACTGTCCTCCTTTCCAGCTGGTGTCAGACAGGAGCAGCTTAAAGCTATCTTAGAGAAACATGAATCAAGTTTGGATGAAAAAATGGGCAGGGAAATCATTATTAATGGTGTAAAGCAGGGGTCCCCAACCCCCCCGGTCTATGGACCGGCACTGCAAACAAGCAAAGCCCCATCCGCGGGATGCAGGCAGTCACAAAACCATACCCCCTCCACTCTGCAGAAAAAACTTTCTCCACAGAACCGGTCCCTGGTACTCAAAAGGGTTGGGGACCACTGGTGCAAAGAGTTTACTATATATTAAATACCTTAGACCTGGTGTATTTATCTTGTCCATCTGAATGTACTAAACAGACGTTATGCATGGTTCCCTCCAACTCAGTTCTTAGCCAGGCCAGAAAGAAAACCATTTGCTTGGCAGTGATTCCTGCTCACTGCATTATTTTGGCTTCTCTGGTCCGTTCTGGGCTACAGGACTGAGTGAGTGTCGTTTCTTTAGAAATAGAGAGTTAAATAATTAATTCAAGCTATAAGGCCTATTGCCTGATACTACTCTGCTGTAAATCCCATCTAGATAAATGAAGGAAACAAAAAGAAAATAGGAAATATTTAAAGGAGAGTCCAAGGTCCCTCTGAGATCATCCCTAAATAAAATTCACATGCTTACTCAGGAGTAAGTTATGTTGAAATTTTGAACATTTATTTCTGACTAACTGGTCAAAACAGTGAAGGAAAGAAAATATTTCTGCGAACACTATGTGGTCAAGATGATACTGCTTAATGTTGGGGTGATTCATTTTCCAATCTTCTATTTACTGTTTGTCAGGCATATGGATGGTAAAAGTAGTATCTAAACTAGAGTCCTTCTAGTGAGTCATTCACCTATTCTGGGGAGAAAAAGTGCTTGAAAAGGTGCAATATCACATATTATACCCAGATACATAAGGAAATCAATAATACTAAGCCAGTGATGGCGAACCTTTTAGAGATTGAGTGCCCAAACTGCAACCCAAAACTCACTTATGCATTGTCTGGTGCCAGGTGGGTGTGGCCCATTGGATGGGCGTGGCCCATTGGGTGGGCGTGGCTGCAGTGGTAACAGCAGACTGGGTGAGACTAAAAAGTTCAATCAATCAATTCCAACTTTGCAAGATCTTTTTTTTCCTGCGAGAAGTTGAAATTGACTAATTGATTGAAGCTTTTTTTTTTTGTACATGGTGGCGGAGGCCTAAAGCAAAAAGGTTTTATAAAACCCAGCTGAATGCCTAGGACCGGGGCAATGACACGCGTGCCCAGAGAGAGGGCTCTGAGTGCTGCCTCTGGCATCTGTGCCATAGCTTCGCCACCACTGTACTAAGCTTTTAGGTAAAAGGGGTATTCCACAGGGTTATGCAATTCAAGGTCTGCCCAAACAACAGCCTCCAAAATATCCAGTCACTGAAAGAAACAAGAACAAAGCTGAAAGTACCATTAGCTCATTTTAAACAGAAGAAATGTTGTGCCCCCTATACTTGCCATCTTCAAATGTTGTGCCCCCTATACTTGTCATCTGAGTCCCCTGCCCATTTCTGAATGGTAGGGTGTGCCACTTATCAGTCATTGCAGAACACAAGCAGAACGAGTATGTTGTAGATGCCACATAGAACAGCAGTCCCCAACCTTTATGGCTTGGCAGCCCGGCAGGGTGGGGAGAGGGGAACCAGACCGCTGCTTGTACAATTCAAGTTGCGTGTGTGCACGTCGGTCCACCACTTGTGCAAGTCAAGCTGTGCATGTGTGTGCCAGCCCTCCGCTTGCACAAGTCAAGCTGCACACACACACACACACTTGCACTGGCCAGCCTCTTGTGTGGTCCGGTTCCAAACAGGTCACAGCCCAGTAATAGGCCATGGCCTGGGGCTTGGGGACCCCTGGCATAGATTACTCACCCAACTTGTGAAACTGCCTGTTATTCAGATCAGTTCTCAGTCTTTGTGGGAAGTGACAGGTCAAGTTTGAAATAGTTCTACTTTTAAGAGATTAAAGTATCACAGAAGAACACTTGCTCTTTTTTTTCTTTTTGTATTTAACTTTCTCTTGTGGTGTGACTTTTGTTAAGTCTGATGTAAACCACTGGAATGGACCAACACATTCAGATTTATGTAATTAAGGTAATACTCACTGCGGTCTGTAGTGTGGAGAAATCAATACAGACAAAATGAGAGTTGCAACATTGCATTGCATCAAGATCCCTGGTGGAGCAGTGATTAAAAAGCAGTATTGCAGACTAATTCAGCTCACTAGAAGGAGTTCAATCCTCATTGACAGCCTTCTATCCTCCAGGGTTGGTAAAATGAGGACCCAGATTGATAGGGGGAAATACTGTATGCTGACATTGTAAATTGATACTTTAATCCAGGGCTTTTCAACCTTTTCACCCATTGTACCACTTTTAGAATATGGCAACATCCAAGTACCACCAGTTGCCTAGCAAGGTGTCAAAAAGTGATAAAGTACAGGTAGTCCTCGACTTACAACAGTTCTTTTAGTGGATGTTCGAAGTTACAATGGCACTGAAAAAAGTGCCCCCCAAACCACAGCTGAGCAAGACACCTGCCTGCCCACCCAGCGGCGCTCTTCCTCCTGTCCGAGGTTTTCATTGTTGTGAGCATTTCTGTTGAGGATTGGCAGAGGGGTTGGGGTGTGGGTGTTTGGTCTTTATTCCCCCCATCTGCTGGGTGGTTGCAGCAGGTTTTGGTCACTCCACATGACTTTGGGACACTGTGACCGTCATAAATATGAATCAGTTGCCAAGCATCTGAATGTAAATCACAAGACCCTGGAGATGCTGCAACATTCCAGGTGATCAGCGCTTCTTGGCTCAGCAGAAGTGCCAGGATCAGCGCTGAGCTCCCGCTGGAGCCTAGCACTCATCCTGGCACTTCCACTGAGCCCTGACAGTCCCGAAGAAGTGCCGATCAGCTGGAAAGCGGCATTGATCCTGGCACTTCCACTGAGCCCTGACAGCCCTGCAGCTCCAGCCATCTCTTGCTCAGGCTTGTGTGATGCTGCCACCGGTTCAGATCATTCCCCTCCCCTGCTACCACTTTTCTAGGATGGTCGCGTACCACCTGCCAGGTGCCAATGTACCACAGGTGGTACCTGTACCATTGGTTGAAAAGCCCTGCCCTAGACAACCAAGGTATTTCTATACTTGTATATATAATCATCACTGAAAATATAACACCATTTTATCTCCCGGAGGGTAGCCCTCTCTGCATGTAAATGGCTCTTTTGAATTAATACTTAGCATCTTCAGGAATATTTTACAGGAGCCTATTCTGATATGGTTATAGGCTATGCTTAAATTCTTTAACATCTCAACCAACAAGGCAAAATAGTGTTTTAATACCAGGTTATATAATTTAGGTCATACAAATTGTTAAATGATGCAGACTGCCACATTTACATTTTTCCTCTGCTGATACCTTGGTATTTAGAAATAAAAACTTTTTTAGAGCAAAGAGAACACTTCTAAATAGGCTTTTTCAAAAAATATTTCCATTGAGGAAAAAAATGTTATTTCCTTTCATGTGATGCCCAGAGTCTATGTACCATCCATTCTACTAAAGCTTAAACCAGTATGGAATTATTATTATTATTATTATTACTATTTTTGTTGTTGTTGTTGTTGTTGTTGTTATTAGTATCACCCACCTGTTTCTCTAACACAGCGTTATCTGCATTTCTCTGATGGCAAATTTAGTTTAAAAAAAAGAATTTTGAACCCTAATCATGCACAGAATAAATGAAAAATCATGCATTCTATGAAATGCACAATAATAAAAGAACAAATCTGTGCATCCTGATGTCAGGCACACATTTTATTATTTTCATATCATTTTGGTTTGTACTGGATACTTGTGTTTTGAACTATATTTATATCTTCTTCCATGTTTAACTTAAATAGGTATCATTCAGAATGACTGATTACTTCAGCCTCAAAAGGAATGTAGTTGCAGTGGTTAATGTCACTCTGTATACACTGCTGAAATTTTAAAAATGCAGTGGCTGCACAACACATTATGGTTTCAAGGAAAAAACTTGTCTCATTTACATAGTTAATGTTTTTTAAAGTAGGACTCTTTTGGCAACATTTTGCTATCGCTGTAGACAAGCTATGCAGGCCTAGTGTAGCTTGACTAATTGTATCATCAGACAGAACACTGCTCATCTTTCTTGTTTAGATGGTCCATACAGCCATACTGGCTTATTTCAAAGAAGTGATGATTTCAATCTAGTCATTGCTTATCAAAAAATGCATGTCCAGTGCTAAATGTATCAACTAATCAAAGGTGAACTTAATAATCTACCTTGACAAAGACAATATACTTCAATCCATAGACTGAGAGTGAAATGGGGTTGCTTTGTTGAGATCGCCAACCAAGCAAAGATCTTCAGAGCCTTACAATTTAATTCTCTGGCTTGTTACTAATTTTTTACACAGCACCTACTATAGAATAGTTACGGGATGGGCAATTTCCTGCCTAATTACTCAACCCAGACTGCCAGATGGTCCATCCAGTCCACAGAATTTTGAACACCTGGTTCCAGATTCTGTATTAATGGAGGAAGGAGCACCAGAGGAATGCAAAGGAGGCACCTTATGAAAGATGATTCATGCCCTGTAGTCCCATCCTATTATATTACCTGATCCACTGGGACAATACTTGAGATGTTTGCTATCCCTCATACAGACTAAAATGCAAAACAATATTTTCTTTGTTTAAGAGATGGAATTTTGAATTCTCCTTGGGGCAATTCACTTGGCTTCTAGAAGTGAAATGGAATTTAACAAAAGCTGCAAACATTGTTCAACTGTGCAATCATTTCCAGTTCTTTGCAGGTGCCCTTTGGCATGGCCCGTCTTCTAGACTGGACTGCTTTCATAAATACTCTTGAAGCTATTAGTCTTTCCTCTGCACTGGGAGGGGGCAATGCTCAGAGAAACCTTCTCCCTAATGCCACCTGGAGTGGATGGCTTCAACAAGCACCAAAAAATTTTGAGTGGCTTTTGCTGAACAATGAACACTACACACAACACCCAATCCAGGAGACCTTCAGTTGGGAAAGAATTCAGAAACACAAAGTTGTGATGAAACATGCTGGGCCAGGAAGCTCTAGTATTTCTAAGTAGTTATCATGCAAATTGATGTAGATAAAGTTTATTATTCATGTATAAAAATTTCAAGAGGGAAACAATGGCTGAAAGACTGTGAGTTACAGCATTCCCAAAGGCAAATATGCCCAATTGGGAATGGAAGGGATGTGTCCAATGACAACCTTGTACAGTATTCCAGTATTGTCCTCCAGTCACCTGTAATGTGTTTTAAAGGAGGCATACTGAAAATTATTATCGTAACAATACAATTTAAGGAATAGAAATGTGTGCTGTGTGTATATGTAGCTTGAAGAAGGGCTTTCTGTGCCTTTTCTCCACTTGCTTTCTCTTACAACAGACCTTGGTTTGCAGTATTGTGAAGAATCAGTTTTGACTGTAATGATACCTGCTTCAGCTGATGCAAAGTATGGTATTGGAGGCAGGCTAAGGATGTCAGTATTCTACAAGCTGCATTGGCTTCCAGTCTGCTTAAGGATGCAATTCAAGGTGCTGGTCATTGCCTTGAAAGCCCTTAATGGCTTCTGAGCAGGCAACATATGAGACCATCTCTCCTCAGTTGCTTCTACCTATCCCACCTGGTCCAAAAGAAATGGCATGCTCTGGGTACCATTGGCTAAAGAGTGTCAGCCAGTGGGCCTCAGGACAGGGCAGTTTCTGTTATAGTACCCACATATGGAACTTCATTCCAGCTGAGTTCAAATTAGCCTGATCGTGTTAGCCTTTTGTAAGGCCCTAAAAAATTGACCTTTGTGCCTGGAAGTATAATGGGGCCCCATTTTTGGGTTTGTTGAGGGCTATTTTATGATGTTCAGCTGCCATGTTATTTTATATTATGTAGTTTATTTGTTGTTATCTGTTTTATCACAAGCCACCCACTTACGTGAGATGGGCAGCTATATAAATTAAATAAATAAAATTTCTTGCATCAGGGACTCCTGAAGGAAGATTAAAACATCCCTGTGGAAAGAACAGTCTGAGTGGGGTGGTCTTCAAGGTATAACCAATGTAATGTCATTCCTTCCTAAATGAAGAAAGAAGGGATTTCTAGCTTAGATTTTTGTCTTGCCTTTTCTTTCAAAATGGCTCTCAAAGCAGCTAACAATTCCTCAATCTGCCTTTAGCAGGAACCCTTTTACTGTCATTCAAATTAAGCATCTATTTCTTTTCCTTCAGGCCCTCTGCCAAAGCTCTTAGCTAAAGAAAGATGCTATCTTGATCCCAACTTTACTCTGAAAAATAAAATGTAGCTGTACAATGTCAACATTATGCCCCTCTGCCTTGCTTGATGTGCTGTCCTAAACAACTAAAAATGATAGTTCCCTTATTAGGCCCTTTATAAAATTAAATGTTCAACCAGACATAAAAACCACAGTCACCACTACGCTCCCTAAAATGCCCTTCAATATCCTTAATAAGTTGTTTTATGCTGTTCCAAAATGCCTATCCCCACCACCCATCCAATAGATAGTCAACTATTCCATTAATTTGGAAATAATAAAATGTGGTTTCATTGCCAGGATAGACCTCAGTTTAAGCTTTGGAGGCTTATCTGCTTTTAAATTAAATAAGCCTTTTTTTGGCACTTTCCTCCCTTTACGATAGGGAGAAAAATGACAGATGGCCTATTAATTGCTCATAAAGAGCTGCTCTGTCTGTCCTAAATTCTGTTTTGGTTCCAGAAAGTGTAATGCAAAAGGACAATGAGAGAAAAAACTGTAATTACATTCTCCACTGAAACAGAAATATATATTCAAGCAATTTAGGAAAAGCTATATAATGGGACATTACTATTCTGCTCATCCATAATTCCCAGCTTGGATAAACAAGAAATAATGAGATGGACTGAGCCTTGAAACAAATTAACTATTTTTGGCGAAGGTATTGGTGGATCTTAATGATGCAGAAGAACATTGCTCTAGATTTATTCAAATGAAATCTATTTCTAATATCACTTCCAGCCAATTATGGAAAAGTACTCCAACAGTGGTAGAATGGAAGCAATACTTAGGTATTTCTATAAGTGATGATTAGTGAAGAGAATGCTAGGCTTGAGCTGGGAAGATCCAGGTTTAAATTTCTGCTTGTTAATGAAGACAATGAGTGATTTTTCTCTCTCAGCCTAACCAATTCACACGATCTTTCGGATGATAAAATTGATCAGAGGCTTCAAAGGAAGCTAGGAGAGGAAAAATGTGTATATTTGTAACTCATAGAACACACTTTGAGCCCCTGAAAATAGTGGTCAGTTCCAGTGTTTCTCCCTACCCTTCACCTCTATGTGTAGCAGCTCCTAAATGTCTCATAAGCATTTGCTTTGTTTGTAAGCAAAGTTGACTGAAACAAAATCATGGTACAGTATGGTCAATCTCCCACTCAACGTATGGAGCTGTCCACTATCTTGAGTTCTCCAAGAGAAAGAGAAAACTGGACACATACATGCACATTCAGACATACATTTTATGTAACCCTAGGCCAACACATATATGTTCTTATATATTAGCTAGTTATAGGCCAAATAAGGTTTGTTCGTGGAAGCAGGACACAACAACAAAATTAACTGTTTTGATTTCTTTCCTGCAAAACAAGTAGCACTTTAGATATCAGATGAGATGAACAAAAAACAAAACCAACTGGTGCAGAAATTAAGAAAGAGACTTATAAATTAAGTGCATCCACAGATGACTTAGTAGTATTTTTGCAAGATCCCTAAAACAGTTTGGAACATTTGTTGAAGAAGTTGAATGACTTTGAACCTTTGGGTGGTTTTAAAATAAATAAACGGAAAACAAAGATATTAGTTAAGAATATGGCTGCATATGAGCATGAAATTTTAACAAAAATACTCCAGCTTTAAGGTGGAAAAGAAGGATAAATATCTTGGACATCAAGACACAAATTCTAAATTGTTTCAAAATAATTATGTATCCTTCTGGAATGATATAAGACTTCTTCTGGAATAAGAAAGATTTATTAAGTTGGGGTAAATTGCAACTATCTCTATTGGGCAATTCTCTCTGATTACAATAAATGTCTAATCAAAGATGTTATTCCTATTTCAGATCCTGCCAATATTGATGACTAAGGCTTCATTTAAGCAATAGCAAAGAGACATTTCTAAATTTGTTTGGAAAGGGGGAAAAAAAACAAGAATTAGGTATAAATTGTTGCAGATGCCAAACAAAGAAGTGTCTAGACCAGTGGTTCTCAACCTTTCTAATGCCATGACCCCATAATACAGTTCCCCATGTTGTGGTGACCCCCAAGTGGGTGTGGCCACCAATAAGAGGGAGTAGGACAGCTAGGGAAAAGGGAACAAAATGGTGGACAGCATGGTTTGGCGACCCCCATGAAATGGTCGTTCGACCCCAAATGGGGTCCCGACCCACAGGTTGAGAACCACTGGTCTAGACCTTCCAGATTTAAAATTATACAGTATTTTGAGACATGTTATTTGGTCTGGATGAAGGAATGGGTGACCCTAAAGAATAAAAGGTTATTGGAACTGGAAGGTCATGAATTAAGGTTTGGATGGCATGCCCATCTATGTAGGATAAATTTAAAATGAATGCAGATTTCAAGAGTTTAGAATAAATACAAAGAAAAGTGTTTTTTTTCTAAAATACCCAGGTGTCATCTCAAAAAGTCTTTTTTACAAAGGAGATGATGGTAAATTCTAATTAGTTGATTTATAGTGAAATAATATCTTTCATTCAAAGTGAACCGACTTTTAAATCAAAATTTGGAGTTAGGAGGCCATACATGTCGATGGTTTACTTATTTACAGTTGGAACAAAGGTTCAACTAAAATAAAATGTGGTTTTGAAGCTGCTAAAATGAATTTGAAATAATATCTGTACCAATGATGAATATAAAATGCTGCAACAGTTAAACCTAAAAAGTACTATGTTAAACATTATATGATTCAGTGGGAAAGAAATGTTATAATTAGAGCAATGGAAAACGTGTTGACCAAAGGACTGAAATTCACATTGAGTTATAATTTTAAAGAAAATTTCTCTAAAACGATGGACTGGTGGTATTTAATGTTAGATAAATATATAAGGGTGTTTCAAATATTTGTTGGAAATGCTAGTGTAAGGAGAGTACTTATCATATGTGGTGTACATATTACAAGGCAAAGAAATATTGGGCACAGATCCATGGTTTAATTCAGAAAATTTTAAAAATCAAGTTACAATAAATACCAGAAAATTTTCTTTTAGGACTAACTATTGGAACTCTGGAGGAAAAATTGGAACTCTGCTGTTATTTGCTGATGGCTGCAAGAATTCTACACACCCAGAAATTGAAAGATTGCTTAATCCCAACAAAGGAGATATGGATTCAAAAGATGATAGAACTGGTAGAGATGGTGAATGTACATAGTTTTGTGCTTATTTGAAAACCACTTCTGGACTTTCCGCATGGAAGAGAAAAAAATGAAACTTTGGATTTGGATTTGGCAATTAAGTGGGTTATTATTATAGAAATGGCTAGTGGCTATTATTTGGCATAACTAAAAAGTTCATATAAATTTACTATGTATTAGAATAGGTGGTACCTGGCTCAATAGTAGTAACTGTGAGAGGGATCTCAGAGTCCTAGTGGACAATCACTTAAATATGAGCCAGCAGTGTGCTGCAGCTGCCCAAAAAGCCAACACAGGGCTAGGCTGCATTAACAGAAGGATAGAATCAAGATCATGTGACGTGTTAGTACCACTTTATAATGCCTTGGTAAGATCATACTTGCATCCAGTTTTGGTTGCCACAATGTAAAAAAGATAATGAGACTCTAGAATCTAGGGTCTTTCTTTCCTAAGTGCCCAAGTCAGGACAAGCCTGACATTAAACTGGATCTATAGTAGGAATCCACTGAGAGACACACATCTACTGTGTGGTCTGTGCATGGACTGTCCACTCACGAAAGTGAGCTGGGGGTCTGTTGGGGAAGTTCTGCCATAAGAGCAAAATCCAGGCTGGTAGCCACTCGGCGCAGCACAAAACCCATGCTGCTATGGACGGAATTATTATATGCGACTTCTGCAAACAGCAAGAAGTCCACCTAGTTATTTTATTGGTAATTTATATAGCAGTGGATGTACTGCTCCAACACGCCATTTACACGTTCACAAGCTCGATTAATTTTGGGCTGGGGATGTCCCCAAGAGCTCCAGGAACTCCTACCAGAACTTAGATGTGAATTGTACCCCCCAATTCAGAAATTATTCTATTCAGGGCACCATAGAGCCTATACATGTCTTGTATAAAGAGCTTTGCCAGAGTTTGTGCAAATGGTATCTTAGGACAGGCCACAAAGTGGGCTTCTTTAGAGAACTTTCTGATAGTTCCACAATAAAATCCATCAATATTTCTTTCCATAGGGTGATGGGGTTGGCCATGGGCTGCAGGAATCCCAGGGTTTTTCCAAGGTGCCTTTTCACCGATGTACATATTGGGCAACTGGCCATATAGTCCTCAATGTCCTTTTTCACGTGCAGCCATCAGAATTGGCATGTCACAAGGTGAAGGTACTTTATGAACCTGAAATGCCTGGTGGTTTTTGAATCATGACTGGCTGACTAGAGAGTACATAAAGTTTGGTCCCCATCCATGCTAAATCATGTCTCAATGAGAGTTCTCCCTTGTGGAGCTTAAACTACTCATCATCAATTAAAGCACTTTTCATAGCTGAGTTAATTCATCTGCCACTTCCCCCTTAGCCTTTTTCTGCCCTCTCATAAGGCCAGGGGCTACTATCTGGCTGGGTGGGATGATGGAATTTATTACTTCTTCCTGGGTAGTATTATACCGGGGCATCCTGGACAGAGCATTGGATACTAATTTTTTCCCCTCAGGGAAATAGCAGAGGATGAAGTTAAAGCCATTGAAATATTGTGCCCACCTCACCTGCTTAGGGGATAATTTCTGGGAGGGGGTCTTCAATGCTTCCAAATTTTTGTGGTCAGTCCAAACCTCGAAGCAAGTCCTACTATCTTCTTGGAACTGCCTCCAAGTGAGGAGTGCCCACCTTAGTGCTTAAGCCTCCTTCTCCCATACCACCCAGTGATGCTTCGCATTGGAGAGTTTTTGGGAGGCTACAATGCCCCCTGTTGGGCTTTAGGAGGTCTGCCCCCACCACTACACCACTGGCATCTGCCTGAATGACAAACATCTTGTCAGGATCAGGGAGATTGAACACGGGTTTGGCTGCAAACAGTTGTTTCAGTTTTTCAAAAGCTGCCTGACATTCCATTATCCATTTCAGTGGCTGGCTCGGCTTCAGTTTAGCTCCCCCCTCTTTGTTTTTAAGAGATTTGTGAAGGGCAGAGCAATCTGGGCAAATGCTGGAATAAACTGCCTGTAAAAGTTTGCAAACCCCAGGAAGCTTTGTGGCTGGTTCTGTGTGCATGCTGCCTCCCACTTGAGGGTGGCTCACACTTTTTCTGGATCCATTTCCACCCCATCATGAGAAATTTGGCACTGCAAATAGGCCAAGTTAGTTTTGTGGAACTCGCACTTGGAAAGCTTTGCATATAGTTGGATCGACTAGATTTTCTCGAGTACTATCCTCACTAATTTTATGAGCTCTTCCATCATCTCTGTGTAGATCAGAATATCAACCAGATATACCAAAAATCCCTTATATAAATGTTCATGCAAGACCTCATTTATTAGTTGCATAAACACAGTGGGGGCTCCCTGTAACCCAAATGGGAGGACCTGGAACTGAAAACATCCCAGGGGGCAATTGAAAGTGGTCTTCCACTCATCTCCTTTCTTAATCTGTACCCAGTAGTAAGCTTCCCTCAGGTCCAATTTTATAAAAATTTTCTCTTTGGCCAGGTGGCCCAATGTGTCATTCATTAATGGCAGGGAGCTCCACACAAGAACTGACGAGCAACTGTTTACAGTACTCAGCTTGGTTCTTCTGTAGAAAAGATGCATAAATCTTTTCAGGTTGCAGAACTTGATTTTTATTTTTCATTAAAAAAACCTTTATAATTACCAGAACCCCAGTCAAGCGGTGAAAACCTAGTGATAGAAAAAAGATTATATTCAAATGAAGTTTGTGGTGCCCTTTATAATATAGATTTACTTTATAACAAGAGGCCTAAATCCTGGGTAATACACTAGCTACTGAGTAATATTGTATTAAAAAACAAAGGTTTCTCTGTTCAGTTTTGTCCAACTGTAGTGAAAGGTACTCATCTCTGTTATATTGGTTAATATTTTTTTTACTGTACTCTAGAGAATAGATTCATTAACATTCATACAAAAGGCATAAGGTGGCTGTTTCATCCACCTCTGTTGGTAACAATGTCTTCTGGCTGTGTCCCCACTTCTGGCAAATGACAAAGGGTGTTCACCTATGGGAATGATAGGTAATCTGGTTTGTAGACAACCTGGCTTATTTTGAGAAAAGGAGACATCAAATACCTTGTGGTGAGTTATGGGGGACAGTTAGTGACATCTCAGTGAAAACAAAGTATTTTCAAAAGGCCTGTGGAAACGAAATGTACTGCAGAATTGAACCCGCAGAGAGAAAAGATGGTGTACTTTGGGCTGTTGTTTCCTGGGCCCCTCGCTCAATAAATCTTGTAGCTGGAAGAGGTTTCTATGAATGTGCTTCAAAGAATGAGAACATCAAGGAAGGCCATCAGTTGGACAAAAGTGACCAGTCAGAATCTGGCATTGGTGCAAACCTGATCCTCCCTTGCTGTTGGATAGAGAAGATGCTACAGAGCTATTAATCATTGTTCCTGTAGCCGTGAGTGCAATAGACTATTTCCCCAATCCTTAGTCCCTTGAAGTTCTGTATCAAAGAAGAGAAATGGAGAAAAAGAAATGAAAACTACCTAGGAGTTATCCCGTGAGTGAGAATCTAGATCTGCTTTCCCCCAAGATATCTCTCAGGCACATTGAACCCACAGGGACTAAGTAGAGAAAGGCTGCTTAGAGCCAAAGAGCCTAATAGATATTTTGTAGCTGTGACAACCAACTTATAAAGGAGGCAGGCAGAAATTGTTAACAACCATCAAACACTAATAGTAAAAATTTTAAAAAATGTGCAAAAAATTAACAAATGATAATGTCGTTCACACTGACATTAAACATAAAAAAGCCCACCCTGGTGGATTGCTGACAACTATATCAAAAATATCTGATGCATTGTCTCTCGGGGGTGGGGGGGGGGCTTCCAATGAACATGGCTGATTGATCAATCAGTCCTCTGGACCAAAGCTTCTTCAACTACTAACAAGGGAACTGTATCTCCTTTATTTTTATGACTTTACCGCAGGGGTTCTCAACCTTGGCAACTTTAAGACTTGTGGACTTCAACTCCCAGAATTCCTCAGCCAGCAAAACTGGCTGAGGAATTCTGGGAGTTGAAGTCCACAAGTCTTAAAGTTGCCAAGGTTGAGAACCCCTGCTTTAACGGGTTAGAGAGAGTCCTAGAAACACCTCACAAGATCCTCCATACAGCAGCAGTCTGCAAGTAGTTTCAGGAGCTGTGCTTTGGAGTAACTGGTGAGCTGTTCAGTTGGAGGAAGGTGGGGTTTCAATCCCTTCCTTGTTGAAACAGCAGCTGTTTTGGAATTTATTTTTCATTGACAATAAGTCGTGCCTTTCATTCCGTAATCACTTTATTGGACTATTATCTGTATTAGCGAAGAAATACTTTTTTTAGTCACAACTTGCTACTTTTTTTTTTTTGAAGATCTGTGCCATTTTTAAGATTCCTTTATTGTTAACAACAATTAAGAGGGTTGCTGAGGGCAAGTTAAAATAAGGAAGCGTGGACTTTCTTTAATGGTAAAAATATAAGGATAGAAAATTGTGGGTCTACTCTATCACTTTTAAGTAATCTATAGCTTTGGATTGTTTTGTTGTGGGTGGCTGACACTTTCTGATTCTCATTGGCTGGGAAACATGAACTGATTTATTATAAATCTACTCTTTGACCACAAGAGGGAGCTAAGAAGATAGAAACAGATGGATTTTGACTTTTTTGCAAAAGAGCTGCTTGAGAAATATTTAAATAAAACTCTTCACTTTATAGATCAAATTATGTTCTGAAGATGTTATGAAAACTTCCAAGTAATTGGAAGAAAGATGAATAATTCAGAGATGCAATTATTTGTAGAATGAAACCACTGAGACAATTTCACAAGTATTTGACAATGCAAAGGAATTAACTGCCACTTTGGTATATAAATTTGACACCAATCTTTATTATGATGACTGTTTAATACAAGCTTCTCAGTGCAACTGAAAGAAGAGTTCCAAGTAAATCTACAACTTTTAAGAGGACAAGTTTAGGATTTTTCTTCATAGATACTTACAAGGTTGTAAATCCTTTGAGAAAAAGACGACTTTATTTTTATTTGATAGATATTCTAAAGAAGAAAAAGATTTTATTCCATGAGGATAAATTAGATGGAGTGATTTAAATTTAATAAGCTAATTGGGGTTAGTGAGATTTTTATTGATCTGATATATTTAACTGAAAGAAAGTTTTAATGTAAATTGCTTTATCCAAGATACAAATATATATAATTAAGTTTCTATTTGGAAATTGCTTCTGGATTTTGTGCTTGTGATGGAAAAACAATGAAACTTTGATTTTAGTTTTGCTGATTACATAGGTTTGTTGGTATAGAAATGGCTAATATATAGTACTATTTAAAAGTAAAGTTGAGGCTGTAATGTTATCTTCTACTGTGATACAAAGAGTTAGAAGTCAACATCTTTCCCTTCTACCTCACATGTTCTCTTCCCTTTTTCCTGCCCCTAGTTTCCCATTATTTTTATTTTCCTTTATATTTTATATTCTAGTACAGGGCTCCCCAACCCCCAGTCTGTGTATTGGCACCGAGCTGCGGCATGCCAAAAACCAGTCCATGCAAACAAGCAAAGCCCCATCCATGGGATACAGGCAGTACATGAAACCACGCCCCCTCTGGTCCACAGAAAAATCTCTCTCCACGGAACCGGTCCCTGGTGCTCAAAAGGTTGGGGACCTCTGTTCTAGTAAACTAATAAAATTTTGTAAAAATATCTGATGCATTCTCCTCCCATTACATGACAGGCCCACAAGTAATTATAAACTTTCCTATCTATGTAAGGTCTAAAGGTTGAATCATGGCAACTGGACCAAATTTTGTTAATCTGAGATGTTTTGCTACTTATCTAAGCAACTTCATCAGCCAGAGCAAAATTAGGAAGAGAGTCAGAGAGCCAATGGAATGTACCAACTGTTGCCATGCCAACTTCAAGGGTTCTCCCCAAAACTGAGTTTTAATTTGTCAAACTTTAGATACCTTTGGCCTGAATGATTGAGTCTTCACTGACATATTGCAACACATTTTGGGGGAGAAATCCTTGAAGTTGGTGTGGCAAGAGTTAGTATGTTCCAACAACTCTCAGATGCTTTAGCCCCTAACTAATTTTGTCACTAACTGATGACGTTGCCTGGATGAGCAATGAAACATCTCAGTTTCTCAGTTACTCATACAGTTTTTTTCTTTTGTTGTTGTTAGTTGCGAAGTCATGTCCGACCCATCATAACCCCATGGACAATGTTCCTCCAGGCCTTCCTGTCCTCTACCATCTTCTGGAGTCCATTTAAGCTCATGCCTACTGCTTCAGTGACTCCCTCCAGCCACCTCATTCTCTGTCATCCCCTTCTTCTATTGTCCTCAATCTTTCCCAGCATTAGGTTCTTCTCCAGTGAGTCCTTCCTTCTCATTAGGTGCCCAAAGTACTTGAGTTTCAACTTCAGGATCTGGCCTTCTACAGAGCAGTCAGGGTTGATCTCCTCTAGGACTGACTGGTTTGATTGTCTTGCAGTCCAGGAGACTCGCAGGAGTCTTCTCCAGCACCATAGTTCAAAGTTTTTTTTCTTTAGACTAGAGTAATATTAGAGATAATATCAAAGCATGACATGAATATGGAGAGAAAAAGTGGAGGTTCAGTCATAGGATTATAGATTAGAAGGGATCTTGGAGATCAACTAATCCAAATATTTAGCCCGTTTCAGAATTTACTACTGCAGCAACCATATGCATATCAAAGCCAAGAATTAAATTAGGACTCAAGAAACTCAATTCCCCACTTAACTACAGAATTCATAGAGTGAATATGAGCCAATTACTCTCAGATCCGTTTTCCTCACAGTGTTGTTGTGGGAAAAAATGAGGAGAAAACCCCATGTAAGAGAGCTAGAGTCGTCTGAGGAAAAGCAGGTCATACATGCAACAAAAGATGAATTCGGAAGCAGAGCTCATGTAATTGGGGACATTATGCAATGTCAAAAATCTTGGCTATCTGTGATGTCCAATGAAGATACGGATGATACTCTGAGTCAGAGGATGGATTCTTCCTCAGACAAGGCAAGTAAAAAGGGAGAAATTATAATCATAAGAATACCAAACAGTCCAGAAAAACATCCTGATATTCTAAAGAAAAAGCCAAGATAAGCGCAAGCACTAATATACAGCATTCACTCATTTTTTAGGTTAAGCCAAACCACTTGCTCAGCTTAATGAGGAATTAAAGCCTTAGTTCCTTGATCTTCAACATTTGTGACTTACCTGGTGGATCACAGCTCCAGGACCTTAACTAAATAGGCCTCTTTGTGTGAACCAGACTTGCAGGTTTACATTTCTCAAAATGAGACACAACAGGGGAACAAAGTGATCATAAAGAACAAACAGATGATGAAGACTAGAATGGGGCAGAGAAACCACAGTTGTTATTTAGATTTTCTAGGAGTGTTGTGGAAAGAGGGATGTATCCATAACTAGGCATTTACTTTTTTCCCAGTGAAATTGGTTTTCTATCTTTGATTGTTGTATATAATTTTGTTCAAGATCTATATATGTTTTCCTGTTCTTTTTATAAAGGGAAATTGGAATCTTGGACTTTTGAGGAATAAACAGAATGATTTATTTATAAACTTTATATTCCACATTTTCATTGCTCTGTAAAAGAAAAAGAACAAAGTAATCCCATATTGGGATGGTTGTCTAGAGAGGAAGATGTTGATGATGTTATCCATTCAGGTGAGTCTGACTCTTGAGGATCCTACAGGCCAGGTCTCTCCACATCTGACGATCTTGCACTGCTTCTTTGAGTTTCTCTAAGCTCTGGCTGATGTCCGCTTTGAAGGGGTCCAGCCATTGTGTTCTTTGGCCACTCTATTTATTTTCCTCGTATCATGTTCTGAATAATATACCAATATATCTCTGTACAATTGCTTACCCAGCAACTGGGTTTCCTCTTGTCCTATCATTGGGCACCTTATACTGTATGAGACATTTACCATAGAATTTTCTTGATGAGTATTTTGTAGAGTAGGTTGCCTGGAGCTCACTTTATGACAGCTGCCAGGGACAGCAACTGCTGTAGTCCTTACTAAGCTGGGAGATGACCAATCCAATATGGGATCCCTTTTTTGTTGTCTCATCAAGGTTAATGGGTTGTGCATATTACAGTCTGGCTTGACAGTTGAGACCTGTCTGACTTGGGTAACCATACTCATATACTTTCTGGGGGTGTATACCTCCAGCATGGCTCTCAACCTTAACAGAACTCACAAGCCCCTCAACCTGTGGCAAGAAGGGGACACCAACTAATTAAGAATGTGAAAATAGTCACACAATAAGTCTAAAATGTGTTTAAGCCCAAATCCAGTGCCTTGCTCAACTTTGCCACAAAACCATCTTCTGGAAGCCACAAAAGATTTCAAAATAAAGCAATTTTGAAGATTATTACGTGCGTATTTGCAAGAGATCAGAGTGAAAATCTTCTAACCAGAGAAGATGTGTGGTTAGATGATCTACCTAACTCCAGGAAGTTTCAGAGAGTATATAAGCATTGCCTCTTCACCTCGGAAGATCACTCAGAGAGAGTGGGACAAAAATTGCATCACAAAGAAAAGGTAAGTCAGAATATATTTGTTTTAATGCTTCCTCAGCGGAGATTTACTGATAGGAAGAGCTGCAAAAATATTAGCTTGTGAATTTTGATTGCTTTGAGATACTTAACTTTTTCACTGAAATCAATTTACTTATAGCTATTTGCACCACAATTGTTTATATTGCACTGCTTCTTCTAATATTTTGGTCATCTCGTATAAGAAACACATTATTCATTTTAAAGTGATCAAATAGTCAGCCACGGTTTTAGAAGTGCAGGGTCTTTGCCCTTCCTTATTTTATTTCCTTCTTTTCTTTCCCTGCTTTGTCACAGCAAGTCAAAATCACATTCACCTTCTATTAAATGTTTCATGGATAGGAAGGATACATTCCTTCACAGTTACATTCCAAGTTCAGAATGTCAGACATATCATCCAAGGAGAATAATGTTCATTTCTATTTCTATTTTTATCATTGATATTTATTAGAAATCAACACATGATTATATCACTTTCTTAAACACAATTGGGTAGAGCCATGAGATCTGGGAAGCAAAATTCCAGATGTCCATCTCATGGTAGGAGAGAGTTTGAATAGTCATTTGGAGACCAACATTTTTTTCTTGAGCAGCGTGAATTAACTTGGCATTCAGTTAACTGTTAATAACTAATAAATAATTCCTCTTACAGGTTTATCCAACAAAATGAAGATTGTGGTTGTTCTTGCTTGTCTTTTGGGCATCATTGCTCCTTTTGAGGTACTGTATCCATATTACTTATTGTGATTGTATGTCAAAAGTAGGTAGCATTCATTTACTGCTTGAAAAAAAATAACTGCAAAGTTTTGGAGAGTCAGGAGGTCATGTGCTGCTAATGGAATGGGTTGGGTAGAACATTCATTTTCTCAAGATTCTTGCTTGAAGGTTCAGTGAGGGAAGTCAGCATGATGATCCCACACTGCAAATAGAGGCTGGGATGGAGGAATCCAAGAGACAGAGGGAAAGAGAAGAAATGTTCAGTCCATGCAGAGAGTTCATAGCCTGCAGAGACTTCAGCCAGATCCTCTTGCTCATTACCATGGAGCAGTGTTTCCCAACATTGTCAACTTTAAGATGTGTGGCATGGCTTACTAATGAATTCTAGGAGTTGAAATCCACAATTGCCAAGGTGGAGTAACAGTGATATATATACAATAGAGGTTTCAAAGTAAGTATTTCCTGTTAAAAGTTTTCCAAAGGTGGATTTGGGTCAATGTCACTAAGTTTTGGAGGGCAACAGCCTCCAACGGGAGGTCAGCTTCTACAATCCCAAGAACTACTAAACCAGCTTAAAACTGGGGACCTGATTTTCCATATGGACTTCCAGATAAATGGCTAAAGGGAATGAAAACTCTTCCTTGGTGCTCTTGTGATGGGCTGCAATCTTTGCTGATGGCTGGCTTGTTTCGCTTTGGGGAATCAGTTCTGTAAATAATACTGGTTTTGGACTGATTTCATAAAAAAACAGTTGTCACAAAAAAGTGGAATTTAATAAAATCATTTTATTTACAACTTGTAATTTCATTTTTTTTCTCATTTTAATCTATTTTTTCCCCTCATTTTTCTCCTTCTTTTCCAGGCCCTCCGTACAGAAATTGAAATTAGTGAACCACGGCCATACCCATTTCATCCATCACCTCCAAGCTACCCAACTCAGGGAAATCCACCACAAAACCCACCTTTAAATACTGGATTTCACTGTCTAAAGGAGATAGTTGACCCTCTAGTAAAGGCTTTACTAGAACTAGCATGTAATGGTCCTGCTGCGTCTCCCGGACACCCAGGGCCTCCAGAGCCTCCTAGACCCCCAGGATGTCCAGGGCCTCCAGGGCCTGAGGAGTCCATGGATATTGAGAGCTTCCCATGGCCCATGAGTCCTGAGAGCATCCCACCACCCATGAGTCCTGAAAGCATCCCACCACCCATGAGTCCTGGGAGCACCCCACCATCCATGAGTCCTGAGAGCATCCCACCATCCATGAGTCCTGAAAGCATCCCACCATCCATGAGTCCTGAAAGCATCTTACCATCCATGAATCCTGAAAGCATCCTACCATCCATGAGTCCTGTGAGCCTTCCACCACCCATGAGTCCTGAAAGCATCCCACCATCCATGAGTCCTGGGAGCACCCCACCATCCATGAGTCCTGAGAGCATCCCACCATCCATGAGTCCTGAAAGCACCCCACCACCCATGAGTCCTGGGAGCACCCCACCATCCATGAGTCCTGAGAGCATCCCACCATCCATGAGTCCTGAGAGCATCCCACCATCCATGAGTCCTGAAAGCATCCCACCATCCATGAATCCTGAAAGCATCCTACCATCCATGAGTCCTGTGAGCCTTCCACCACCCATGAATCCTGAAAGCATCCCACCATCCATGAGTCCTGGGAGCACCCCACCACCCATGAGTCCTGGGAGCATCCCACCATCCATGAGTCCTGTGAGCACCCCACCACCCATGAGTCCTGGGAGCACCCCACCATCCATGAGTCCTGAGAACATCCCACCATCCATTAGTCCTGAAAGCATCCCACCATCCATGAGTCCTGAAAGCATCCTACCATCCATGAATCCTGAAAGCATCCTACCATCCATGAGTCCTGTGAGCCTTCCACCACCCATGAGTCCTGAAAGCATCCCACCATCCATGAGTCCTGTGAGCCTTCCACCACCCATGAGTCCTGAAAGCATCCCACCATCCATGAGTCCTGTGAGCCTTCCACCACCCATGAGTCCCGAAAGCATTCCACCACCCATGAGTCCTGAAAGCATCCCACCACCCATGAGTCCTGAAAGCATCCCACCATCCATGAGTCCTGTGAGCACCCCATCACCCATGAGTCCTGAGAGTATCCCACCATCCATGAGTCCTGGGAGCACCCCACCACCCATGAGTCCTGAGAGCATCCCACCATCCATGAGTCCTGGGAGCACCCCACCACCCATGAGTCCTGAGAGCATCCCACCATCCATGAGTCCTGGGAGCACCCCACCATCCATGAGTCCTGGGAGCACCTCACCACCCAGGAGTCCTGAAAGCATCCCACCATCCATGAGTCCTAACAGCCATTCCCAAGGAATGTCACCTCCGGTGGAACCCGTGTAGAGTGGCAGCAAAAACCTGTTTTCTTGATTGGTAAGTCCTATTGAGACATTTCACATCAGAGGGGAAGATGCTTTGTGGGTTACTCGTACTACCATTGTAAGATGACTGATACTTTTAGCTATTTTTGTGGATCGGATTTTTATTTTTTTCCTTTCTGTGAACTGTCTAGGATCACTTGTGGATGAAGTCTTCTTGCCCAAGAACCACCAAACAACTGTTCACTGTTTACCCAGTTTGGTTCTTCTGTAGCAGAGGTGCTCAAACATTTTCAGCTTGTAGCACCTGATTTAAAAAAATAATCTGATAATTACCAGAACACCAGTCAAGTGGTGAAGGCCTAGTGATGAAAAAGTGAATATGTTCAAGTAAAGTTTGTGGTATCCTTGATAGTATAGTTTTACTTTATAACAAGAAGGCCTAACTCTTGGATAATATATCATATACTGCGTAATATTATATAGTAATGGGTACTATATTATTTACTGTATTCTATGTAACATTCTATAGAAAATAGATATATTAACGTTCACACAACACAGCTGCCCCCTCCACAACTGTGATAACAATGCCTCTTTCAATGTTCCTACTTCTCTTGGCACATGACGAAGGAGGTTCACCAATTGAATGATAGGTAATCTTGCACATGGACAACCAGAAAAGAGACATTGTGCTTAGTTATGGAAGACAGTTTTCACTTTTATGCCCTGTCATATCTCAGTCAAAGCCTAAGGAAATGAAGTACACTGAGGTGTTGAATTACTTCTCATGATGCACTTTGGGTTCATATTTCCTTGGCCCTCATCCAATGGATCAAGTAGATGGAACATGTTTCTGTGAATGAGCTTCAGAAAATGAAAATGTCAAGGAGGGCCATCAGTTGGACAATGGGAGACCAAAATGACAAATCAGAATCTGGCATTGGGAGAAATCTTATCCTCCCTTGCTGGTAAATAGAGAAGATGCTACAGGGCCACAGATCATTGTGTCCTGTGGCAGTGAGCAGAGTGGGCTATTCGCCTGATCCTTAGTCCCTTGCCTTGAAGTTCTAAATCAAACAGGAGAAATGGAGAAAAAGAAGGAGTTACCCTTTGAGTGAGGGTCTAAATCTGCTTTCCTCCATACAATGTCCTCCAGCCATGTTGAACCCATGGAGAATGGGGAGTAAGTGTAAGTTAGAAAGGCTGCTAAGAACCAAAGAACATAATTGGTACTCTGTAGCATTATTGATACTCTGTCTCTCAAGGCTTTACTCCTGCGTGGATCTAACTTATGAAATAGGCAGTCTAGTCATAAAGTTCTGAAATAATGCCTGATAATCTTTTTTTGTGTATGTTTGTGTGTGTAGATTTTGTTGAGGTGCAAGATACCTAGAAGATATCTTTTTCTTTCTGGAACAGCTGAATGAATGACCCTGATTCAGATTGACTTTTTAAAGCTTTGTAATGCATTCCTTTAAATAAATTTGACCAGCCTCACATTTCTTCTTCTACATTTTTATTTATATTTATGCAAATGTCAGTGAGGATGTGTTTGTTTACAAATCAGATGGGAAACAATTGCCAAAGACTGGCCTTTGGAGCTGGGCGCAATAGACAATCGAGCACAGTTCTCTGGCCCTGCTTGCTTCACCCCAGCCCTCCCCACCTCACCCCAGCTGACCCTTTGCACGTGTTCATCCCTGGTTGCCCCTCCTCCATTGCTCTTCCCCTGCCATTTATCTTAATCACTCCTCCTCTTCCATATCACTCTTGAAAATTGACTGCGGGACAAATTGCCATGACCAATTTGCCATGTTGGATAATTCGCTTACATTCCATACACTGAGCACTAGGCCTCTGCCTTTCCATTGGATGCAGCATGCAGAGAGGATTCTGGTGGGGTGGGCAGCCACCTCGAGCATTGAGCTTTTTCAAAATGCTGTGCACCAGGAGGCAAGGGACATGGCGGTTGCTGTATATGGCAATCAGGCCACTCCACCTTGCCAGGCACACCTTCCTGGTGGTGGTGCAGTGCCTTGCCACTCCCAAAATGGAGGGCAGTGGGCTTCATCCTGCCTCACCATGCTCTCTGGCTGCCCACTGCCACACCATCACCTGGGACTAGGAGGAGATTGTCTGCCCTGCAGAGCATATTCGCTCAGCTGCTGCCTTGCCCGGGACCAGTGGCAGTGCTGCAGTCCAGTGTCGTGCTGGGCAGAGTGGTGGGTGGGTAGGTAGAGAGAGTCCCTTCCCCTGCACACTCACCTGGCATAGAGAGGAGGGGTCAGAGTCACCGAGGGTGCAGCCCAGGGCTTGCCTGCCACCCCTCTGGCCTAGTGATGTGTGGGATCTTTCACCCAGGTGTTGGGCATCATTTCTCAAGATAGCTTTAGGATTATTCCATAAACCATGGTTTTAAACAGCTTAAGTATGCAGGATGTGTGAACCAGGTCTGTTCTGTCTGCTGTAAAACATGGAGAGAGGATTTCATTTTCCTCTTTTGTTGTGCTTATTCAATTTTGAGCCGGAAAGCGGAGCCTCCCTGCACTATGTCCTGGAAAATCAAGGCTGCCTTTGCATGTCCATAAATCCCCAGCTTGCAATAAACAGCCCTTAGCTGGTGGGATGGATGATTGTGGTTTGGCCATGTATGATCCACCTCCCCTTACCCTGTATTTTTCTGGACTTGCTGTTAGGTGAAATTGAATCCTGCTGTGGCATTTCAAAAGGATGCATTGAACCTGCCTTGTTGGATGCCGAATCACTTGTCCATCACTGTTGATGTGCAAAGGCTCCTGCCAGGAGGTTAAAATTTTATGACTGTATCTCAGGGAGGGGGGGGGGGGCTTGTCTGCACACTTTGGTTTGTTAACCAAACTCCAAAAATTATTGTATCCATTTCAGGCAGAGCAAGGTGAATGAAGAAATTTCTGGTCCGGGAAACAGGAAAGTAGGATCAAGTTTTTTTCTGGAAAATTTTCCCTGCCAGAGTAGAAGGAAGGTGGAAGATAGAATCAAGACTAAAAAATTTCCTGGCGACAAAAGTAAATGAAAAGTCTTCAAAATGTAATGGCGAAATAAAAAATTAAAATTGAATCTGCTGTGCACTGGAAACTGAGTGGAGAAACAAGCCTGCCAAAGAAACTACAATGGGGAACCAGGAAAGGGTAGCATAAAGGGAGGATGTAAGATAAATCCATAGGCAAAAATTATTTGGGTCTTCAGAGTGGGAAAAGGAAGAACACAAGCTGTAAAGCAGTTGCAAGAGGAAATAGCTAGCCCGGGAAAATTAACTGAATGGGATAACAGGAAAACTGGCCGAATGAGATAACAGGAAAGGCAGATTAAACTGAAAAACAGGAAAGAACCTATTGTTCTAAGAAGTCATAAAAAGAGGACCAGAACTCAAAAAGAGAACTGAGCATGTGTAATTAACTGATGAATATTAACTGACACACCTTGTGTAAATTATCTCTTAATTTTAATGTACATGTGATATATGATTTAGTATGTAGCAGGAAATATGTAGAAGGTGGTCGGAAAGAGTGTAACCTCATAGTACCTCAGCCAATGGGGAACGAGGAGGGATGTGGTAGCCAGGACAGGGTTATATAAAGAAGGGAATATTTTGGGTTGGAACTTTGGAGAGAACCAAGCTTTGATAGCTTCTCTCCCTGCTTATTGCAATAAATGAAACAAAAGGCCTTCTCTGTGTCTTAGCTGGTTATTGGTCAGGTGAACTTACGTCTGGTCATGAAGGAGCACATAACAATGGGAAATACTCTCTCGTGTTTTGCAGCAGACAGAGCAGACCTGGTTCACACATCCTGCATACTTAAGATATTTAGAAGTATGGTTTATGGCAGGAGTGTCAAACTGCTGGCCCATGGGCCGGACACGTCACATGGAAGCCGCGCCCACCCCATTGCCGGCAATGGCAAAACAGTCTCGATATGTTGTGCAACGTCACATGACGTCGCAAGTTTGACACGTCTGGTTTATGGAATAATCCTAAAGCTACCTTGAGAAATGATACCCAACACCTGGGTGAAAGATCCCATTTTTATTGCTTGACACACAGAAGGAGAAAATTTTCCTGGGGCTTCAAAAAAGATAGAGCAGCTTAGCCTAGACTTCTAGGCCTGCTGGACTGCAGTGCCCATCCTGGCTGTGGACCATGGGGGCTTTAATTCAGCATGTGTGGAGGGCTCCATGTTTTGGCAGGATGCAGCAGATGGGGTGGTCCCCTCAGGTTTCAAGAGGCTTGGAATCTTCTGTGCTTTTATCCCAGGCTGGATTCCTGCTCTACGCAAAAAATCTCTCCCCCCACATCCTTTCGTTGTTTCTGAGGTGGCGAATGAGGAGCAAAGTGGGTCTACTTGAAACTGTTTGCAGTCAAAGAGGCCACACCATGGTTTATTTTCTTGAGCTCTGTACCTGCCCAGAGGAAGTCTCCACCCATGGAAGAGAGTTGTTTAATAGGTTTTTCTCTTCTTCCTTGGAAAGTCACTTATTTGAAGAAACAAGAGATATAAACAGTCCTCCCTCTTGTTGTTAGCGAGTACAGAGGCATTGCTGAAGCCGCCTCAAGGGATAAAGACACACACCCACTGCCTGCCAGCTGTCTCTCAGGGGCACCTGAGGGGCTTCCCTGTGAGAGATGCTGTAGTCCAACTGCCTATTTGCAGTTACCATGGTTTGCCTTTCCAGTTAGGCAGAATTCAGCCTGGCTAGGCCACCGCAAGGGGATGTGTAGCCATCCTGATTGGCCTTGCCAGCTTCAGTAAAGCTCAAATCAGCTGGGTCAGCACAAGAAGGGGACCTGTCACAGAGGGTCTGTGGAACCCAACTGCCCCAGGCCATCCAAAGAGACATGGCCGGGCCGGAGGGGTCCGACCAAAGTCCTGAGCTGTGCCCCTCAGTGATGCTACCACTTCCACTCCATGCCAGGCAGGGGCCCAAGGGAAAGGATTTTCTTTTCCTTTCTGCTGCCAGCAGGCCAGCTGGCTGACAGGCTGGCCTGCTGTGCAACTGAGCTTTGCTCAGTACTGGACTACAGCACTGCCACTTGTCCTGGCCAAGGTAGCAGTTGAACAAATCACTGCACAGGGCAGACTCTCCCCTCCGTGTCCAAGGGGATGACGTGACAGTGGGCAGGTGGTGGGCATGGTGAGGCAGGGTGGAGCCCATTGCCCTCACTTTTCAGGGTGGCAGAGTGCTGTGCTGTCCCTAGGAAGGCCTACTTGATGGGGGGGGGAGAGCAGCCTAGTTTCCCTCCACAGCAATTGCCATGTCCCTCACCTCCTAGCACACAGCCTTTTGAAAAAGCCCAGTGAGGAGGCCTCTGCTCACCCCATTCAGCACCTCCTCTGCATGCTGCTTCATATGGGAAACTAGAGGCCCTCTCTTCGGCATGCACATTGCCTACTGGGACACGCAGCTAATTGTCCCAAATGGTGAATTGGCTGCAATGATTTGTCTCACAGCCAATCTCTTGGGAATGACATGGAAGTTGAGGCGTGGTGGGGGAAGAGAGATGGAGGAGGGGCAGCCAGGAATGAACACCTACGGAGGGTTGGTGGGGGCAGGAGGGCTGGGGTAAAGCAGGCAGGGAAAGGTGACTGTGGCCAATTGTCCATTCCACCCAGCTCCAAAGGCCAGTCTTTGGCAATTGTTTCCCACATGATTTGTAAACAAACAAATCCTCATTGACATTTGCACAAATAAATAAAAATATAGAAGAAGAAATATATTGCTGGTCAAATTTATTTAAAGGAATACATTGCAAACCTTCAAAAAGTCAGTCTAAATCAGGGGCATTCATCAGCTGTTCCAGAAAGAAAAAGATATCTTCTAAGTATCTTGCATTTCAACAAAATCTACAAAAAAAAAAAAAAAAAGATTATCAGGCATTATTTCAGAACTTTATGACTAGACTAGGCTTGCCTGCCTATTTCATAAGTTAGGTCTATCCATCCCACAGCCCCCTCCCCCACAAAAATAGCTTTTTTGTTCTTCTGGAAGGATAAAATCGGTCATCTTGGAATAGTAGTATGAGTAGCCCACAAGCATATTCTTCTCATGTGAAATGTCTCAACAGGACTTACCAATCAACAAAACAGGTTTTTGCCTCCAGTCTACATGTTTTCCACAGGAGGCGACATGCCTTGGGGGTGGCTTTCAGGACTCATGGGCTCCATAGGGCCTTCAGGACTCATAGGTGGTGGGATGGTCTCAGGACTCATGAGCCATGGGAAGCTCTCAGGATCAATGGGCCAAGGGTGATGGTCAAAATCTATGGACACCTCAGGCCCTAGAGGCCCTGGAGGTCCTGGGGGTCCGGGTGGTCCTGGAGGCCCTGGGGGTCCAGGAGGCCCAGCAGGACCATTACATGCTAGTTCTATTAAAGCCTTTACTAGAGGGTCAACTATCTCCTTTGGACAGTGAAATCCGGGATTTAAAGGTGGGTTTTGAGGTGGATCTCCCTGAGTTGGGTAGCTTGGAGGTGATGGATGAAATGGGTATGGCCGTGGTTCACTAATTTCAATTTCTGTTTGGAGGGCCTGGAAGAGAAGGAGAAAAATGAGGAAAAAATTAGAGTAAAATGAGAGAAAAAAAGAGATTACAAGTTGTAAATAAAATGATTTTATTAAATTCCATTTTTTTGTGACAACTGTTTTTTTATGAAATCAGTCCAAAACCAGTATTATTTACAGAACTGATTCCCCAAAGCGAAACAAGCCAGCCATCAGCAAAGATTGCAGCCCATCACAAGAGCACCAAGCAAGAGTTTTCATTGCCTTTAGTCATTTATCCGGAAGTCCATATGAAAAATCGGGTCCCCAGTTTTAAGTTGGTTTAGTAGTTCATGGGATTGTAGAAGCTGACCTCCCGTTGGAGGCTGTTGCCCTCCAAAACTTAGTGACATTGACCCAAATCCACCTTTGGATTTTTTTTTTTTTACTTTGAAACTTCTGCTATATATATCAGTCTTATCCCACCCTGGCAATTGTACTATTTGTGGATTTCAACTCCTAGAATTCCTTAGCAAGGCATGCCATACACATCTTAAAGTTGTCAAAGTTGGGAAACACTGCTCCATGGTAATGAGCAGGAGGATCTGGTTGAAGTCTCTGCAGGCTATGAACTCCCTATATGGACTGAACATTTCTTCTCTTTCCCTCTGTCTCTTGGATTCCTCCATTCCAGCCTCTATTTGCAGTGTGGAGTCATCATGCTGACTTCCCTCACTGAACCTTCAAACAAGAATCTTGAGAAAATGAATGTTCTACCCAACCCATTCCATTAGCAGCACATGACCTCCTGACTCTCCAAAACTTTGCAGTTATTTTTTTTCAAGCAGTAAATGAATGCTACCTACTTCTGACATACAATCACAATAAGTAGTATGGGTAGAGTACCTCAAAAGGAGCAATGATGCCCAAAAGACAAGCAAGAACAACCACAACCTTCATTTTGTTGGATAAACCTGTAAGAGGAATTATTTATTAGTTATTAACAGTTACCTGAATGCCAAGTTAATTCACGCTGCTCAAGAAAAAAATGTTGGTCTCCAAATGACTATTCAAACTCTCTCCTACTGTGAGATGGACATCTGGAATTTTGCTTCCCAGATCTCATGGCTCTACCTAATTGTGTTTAAGAACTGATATAATCATGTGTTAATTTCTAATAAATATCAATGATAAAAAAAATCTTCGGTGTTCTCTGGAAAACATGCTAATTATTTTAAAAGCAAATGTAAACATTCATCCCTCCCATTGGCTGTATCAGAGTCCGAACTGAATCTCCTGATTTATATTTAGGAGAAAGAGACACTGGAAACATTAATGATCTTGACCAATGTGGATCCTTTACAGTTTTGAGATTACACCCTTCCAAAGCTTTTGGGCAAAACCCTCTCAGTGGCTGCATTCAGAATATAGACCCTCTTACTTCATAAGAAAACAACTGACTTTCTAACAGACAGAGAAGAGCATGCGTGGCTCAGCGATCGATTCCTTAATACCCACAAGCATTGGAAATAAGCTAGTAATAGAAAAAAGTATTGCTATTTTATGTAAACAATTTAATGCTCCTCTTTACTCATCATGGTAAAAAGAAGAGTTAAAATAGAAATAGAAATAAGCACTACTTTCCTCAGATGACATGTCTGACATTATGAACTTGGAATGTAAATGTGAAGGAGTAAATTCTTCCCATACATGGAGCTTTTGCTCTTCTAAAACCGTGGCTGACTATTTGATCACCTTAAAATGAATAATGTGTTTCTTATACAAGAGGACCAAAATATTAGAAGAAGCAGTGCAATATAAAAAATTGTGGTGCAAATAGCTATAAGTAAATTGATTTCAGTGAAAAAGTTAAGTATCTCAAAGCGATCAAAATTCACAAGCTAATATTTTTGCAGCTCTTCATATCAGTAAACCTGTTTGCCAAATAATAGTGGAGGTAGCAGTAAAACAAATATATTCTGACTTACCTTTCTTTGCGATGCAGTTTTTGTCCCACTCTCTCTGAGTGATCTTCTCAGGTGAAGAGGCAATGCTTATATACTCTCTGAAACTTCCTGGAGTTAGGTAAATTATTTAACCACACATCTTCTCTGGTTAGAAGATTTTTGCTCTGATCTCTTGCAAATACGCACGGAATAATCTTCAAAATTGCTCTATTTTGAAATCTTTTGTGGCTTCCAGAAGATGGTTTTGTGGCAAAGTTGGGCAAGGCAGTTGCTGTTCCTGGCAGCTGTCATAAAGTGAGCTCCAGGCAACCTACTCCACAAAATACTCATCAAGAAAATTCTATGGTAAATATCTCAAACAGTATAAGGTGCCCAATGATAGGGCAAGAGGAAACCCAGTTGCTGGGTAAGCAATTGTACAGAGATATATTGGATATATTATTCAGAACATGATACGAGGAAAATAAATAGAGTGGCCAAAGAACACAATGGCTGGACCCCTTCAAAGCGGACATCAGCCAGAGCTTAGAGAAACTCAAAGAAGCAGTGCAAGATAGTCAGATGTGGAGAGACCTGGCCTGTAGGATCCCCAAGAGTCAGACTCGCCTGAATGGATAACATCATCAACATCCTCCTCTCTAGACAACCATCCCAATATGGGATTACTTTGTTCTTTTTCTTTTACAGAGCAATGAAAATGTGGAATATAAAGTTTATAAATAAATCATTCTGTTTATTCCTCAAAAGTCCAAGATTCCAATTTCCCTTTATAAAAAGAACAGGAAAACATATATAGATCTTGAACAAAGTTATATACAACAATCAAAGATAGAAAACCAATTTCAGTGGGAAAAAAGTAAATGCCTACTTATGGATACATCCCTCTTTCCACAATTAGAAAATCTAAATAACAACTGTGGTTTCTCTGCCCCATTCTAGTCTTCATCATCTGTTTGTTCTTTATGATCACTTTGTTCCCCTGTTGTGCCTCACTTTGAGAAGTGTAAACCTGCAAGTCTGGTTCACACAAAGAGGCCTCTTTAGTTAAAATCCCGGAGCTGTGATCCACCAGGTAAGTCACAAATGTTGAAGATCAAGGAACTAAGGCTTTAATTCCTCATTAAGCTGAGCAAGTGGTTTGGCTTAACTTAAAAAATGAGTGAATGCTGTATATTAGTGCTTGTGCTTATCTTGGCTTTTTCTTTAGAATATCAGGTTGTTTTTCTGGATTGTTTGGTATTCTTATGATTATAATTTCTCCTTTTTTACTTGCCTTGTCTGAGGAAGAATCCATCCTCTGACTCAGAGTATCATCCGTTTCTTCATTGGACATCACAGATGGCCAAGATTTTTGACATTGCATAATGTCCCCAATTACGTGAGCTCTGCTTCAGAATTCATCTTTTGTTGCATGTATGACCTGCTTTTCCTCAGATGACTCTAGCTCTCTTACATGGGGTTTTCTCCTCATTTTTTCCCACAACAACACTGTGAGGAAAAGGGATCTGAGAGTAATTGGCTCATATTCACTCTGTAAACTCTGTAGTTAAGTGGGGAATTGAGAATAGAATAGAACAGAACAGAATAGAATAGAATAGAATAGAACAGAACAGAACAGAATAGAATATCTTTATTGTCATTGTGTAACGCACAACGAAATTAAGTGCTGTCCACCGTGCACATTACACACAACTAAAAACCACAAATAAGAACATATATTATATACACACATCCCTCACATTCTATTCACCACTATGCTTCCCCTAATATTGCACTTCAATCTTGCAGTATACAGTGGTATTTAATATGGTTATATATCTCTGGGATAAAAACTATTTTTCAGCCTATTTTTCTTTGTTTTTATTATACTGTACCGTCTGCCAGATGGTAATAGTTCAAAAAAAGAATGTCCAGGATGAGTCTTTAAGAATATTTTGAGCTTTCCTAAGACAACAGGAACTGTACAGTTTGTCCAGGGGAGGGGGAGGAGAGAGCAGCCAATAATCCTCTGGGTGATGGTAATGCCCCTCTTGAGCACTTTCTTTTTTAAAAAATATATATTTTATTAATTTTTTACAATATCAGTCTTTAGTGTTTGATAAACAATGTGTTGTCTGGGTTCATATGTTTAACAGCAATCAATAATAGTTAATTTATATGATTCCATAATCAACCTACTAGCTAGTAATACATTTCCTTGATCTTCTCTTCTTCTAATAATATTTTCCTTTTGCCAACATGGAGTAAGTACAATTCTTAGTATTTTTGATACATACAAAGTTGAATGAAAACATTTTCTAGTGTTTATGCAAACAATATCAACCTTACCATATAACATCTTTTCTAATCAGCTTATGTTTCAGTTGTATTTGCAAAGAGTTATTTTATTAAATGACTATAGGCCTTGTTTTTGAAGTTCTTATTTAAGCTTAGTTTCCCCTCAATGTTCAAAACATTCTTGTCAATTACAATTTTCTTAAAATTAATTACATTTAAATGTCCAGACATTTTGTTCACATAAGCCATCCCAGTATTTTTAAATTTCTCATCTCACAAAAGAAAAAAATGCTATACAGTACTACTTATAAATCACCTTCCTCTTACTATAGGACCCATTTATATCCAAAAATTATCTATTTTTTTAGCCGTGTTCAAGCAAACGTTTAGTCATGTAGTACTCCATCTGCTAAATCAAGTCATCTGATCTCTTGAATCTGACTCTAGCCTTCTTCTTTTGCACTAGTCCTAGTTTAGCATCTCAATCTTCAATTTAATCCCATCACTAAAACATTCATGGCATTGATATGCATGTGGTTGCTGTAGTAGTAAATTCTAAAACAGGGTAAAAAGTTGGATTATTTGGTCTTCAGAATCCCTTCTAATCTATGATTTTATGACTGAACCTCAATTTCCCCCCCTCCATATTTATGTTGTGTTTTGATATTATCTCTAATGTTACTCTAGTCTAGAGGAAAAAAAAAACCTGTATGAGCCACAGTGCAATAAAATGTTGCAGAGGAGATCTTCACCTTTCTTAGATATTGCTTTTGGGTGGAGAAGTGACATCATACATACTCTGCACTTGATAAGATTGTCTCAGAAGTTTTGTTTATCCATCACCTGTGGAGAATTAGTAAGATTATACAGCTTAACCCAGCATTTTGTCTTCCATTTTCTAATTGCTAAGAGAATGGATTGGATTAAGATGATCAAACTGTGGGAAACAAAAGAACTTCTACACTTGTATGTTTAGGCTTTAGGATCAGATTTTACCAAAGCTTCAATATTAAGAGATTGTGAGCTGTTACAGATTTGCAGCTCATTGGGGCAAAGAAGAATCTCTGCAAAATGAATCAGATAGAGCCATTTACAAATGATGTGCTGCTTCATAATGTTGCAGCAAATGGGAGTGCAAAAAAAATGTATATTTTTCTTTGTAACATACTTAATCACAGGAATAATTCAGGGTGTCCAAATCAAAGAGCTCCTCCACTGGGAATCCTTACCTTGCTTAGGCTCAATGCCAACCAAGGGTGATGTCCTTATAGTATGTGGACATTAAGGACTATTAGTTTTCCCTAATTTCTCTTCTCTTCTCTTCTCTTCTCTTCTCTTCTCTTCTCTTCTCTTCTCTTCTCTTCTCTTCTCTTCTCTTCTCTTCTCTTCTCTTCTCTTCTCTCCTCTCCTCTCCTCTCCTCTCCTCTCCTCTCCTCTCCCACTAATAGTTGGACTCATTTGGAGAAAGCCTTAATGCAATCCTCAAATGGCTACATTCTGCAGTACTACTAAAGCTATGTCAAAAGAAGTCTAACATCAGCTGATTATTGGGTTCTCTTTGAGAAAATACTTGTGTGGAACAGAGCTATTCCTCTGGATTCTTTTGGATATGATTTTAATCTTATGATCTTTCAAAAGTGTCCTACACCCATGTTGACAAACAGCTCAGACAACAGCTGACAGTCCCAGGCATATTGTGTCACAAAGCAGTAGGGAAAGAGGTCTCCTGCTTCATGCTTCCAGCCATCAGCTCTCAGCTATTATTCACGTTGATCCATATCTCTGAGGAAGAGATCAGATCTGAAACGTTACTAGAGAGGTTAAAGTGCTGGCCTAGAAACCAATTCTATCCTCCCTTAGCCATAGACTGAATGTGGGCCAATCCCTCTCTCTTAGCTCAATTCACCTCACAAAGCCATTGTGGGGAAAATTGGCAGAGTTGGCGGTATTATGTTTATCTGCATCTCTGAGTCACATATGTAGTAATAAAGGTGGGATAAAAATCTAATAAATAAAGGATCAATGAAGTAGAGAGATTGTACCCACAGATATTTTCAGAGGTGACCAAGAGGAAGTAACTAACGAAAATATGACACTATCCTAAGGCAAACTCTGCTCCTTTTGAAAAAACTTTTTTTAAAAAGGGTGGCACTCACAACGTGGTGCTATTTTTGTGATTTTAAAGAAATAATTGGATATTGCAAATACGTCTCTGCTAGCACTCATGGCAAAGCTGCCATGGCTTTTTGTCTGCTTGATGTCAAAAATTTGCTCAAACGCTGATGCAGCATTTACATTTAGATACAGAATTTAGATTCTCTCATGTATTGGTTGGTGATAACCAACCAAACATGACAGAAAATTAAAGTTTCTTGGGCCTCTTCCTGCCATGGGTAAATGTTGGTGGGCAAAATACTTTAGAAGTACTCTATCTTTTCCCTTTTAAAAAGCAAAACAGGAATGCAAAAGTCAGAGAATAATGGAATGGATAAGAATGAGTAAAATTCATGTCATAAAGCATGAAGGGGGTTAAAGATAAATGAGAATAATATTTAGAAATGATAATTGAAAATTGTGGGAAGCCAGATAGTTTTTACACTCGCGTTTTTAGGGCTTAGGGATGGATTTTGCTAAACCCTGAATATTAAGTGATTCTACAATCCCCTTAAAGTCTCAGAAGAAGGTAGACTTGCTTGGACTTCCAAACTTTAAGATGTCTAGTACGATTTGATGAAGTAAGAGGTCAGACTTTCTTGGAAATGATGCACTGTTATCAGTTCTAAACAAAAATCTGTATTTCACTCAGTTACACGGAACACTGATGTTCCAGGTAGTCAGATAAATAATAAACTAAAATAAAAAATAAAACTCATCAGTCAATTTAGACTACACCAGTGATGGTGAGCCTTTTAGAGACTGAGTGCCCCAAAACTGGCCCCGCCCCTGCTCCACCCCCTGCCCCGCCCCCACTCTGCCCCACCCCTCCTGGCCGCAGGGCCACTCCCTGCCTCCAAGGTCCGCTGCAGATTGCCCAGCAGCACCATGGCAGCCACGCCCTCTGCCCGTGCCCTGCAGCATCAACTGTGCATGATGGGGCATGAGGCAAAGTCTTGCCTACGCTGTCCGGCTGCCATGTCCTTGGCTGCACTGCTCTGCGTGGGCCATGCTCGGGGGCGACTCCAGGGGGGCTGCTGGTGAGGAGGGGTCATGGGGGAGGTAAGGCTGGGGCAATGGCATGTGGGCCCAGAGAGGGCTCCGAGTGCCACCTCTGGCACCTGTGCCATAGGTTCGCCACCACTGCCCTTTACCATATAAATTTGGTGGAAAGACAACACAGATTTTATTTTCCTTTCTCCAACATTCCCAAGCACCACATAACTTGTAAAACCTTCCTGGTTCAATCTGCTTCATTTTACAGAGATTTATTTTATTTTATTTGCCACAATGAGCTGGAAATCTGAAACAGCCCACAATCATTTAATATTCAGGGTTTAGCAAAATCCAGCCCTAAGCCCTAAAAGCTCAAGTGTAAAAATGATCTGGCTTCCCACAATTTTATTATCTTAATTCAAGAAGGCTCCATTCTCTTAGCAAATAGAAAAAGGAAGACCAAAAGTGCTAGATTAAGACGCATAATCCTCCTAATTCTCCACAGGTGATGGATAAACAAAACTTCTGAGACAATCATATCAAGTACAGAGTATGTATGATGTCATTTCTCCACCCAAAAGAAATGTCTTATAAAAATGATGATCTCCTGTGCAACATTTCATTGCACTGTTGATCCAACAGTTTTTTTTCTGGACTAGAGTAACAGTACAGGTAATATGGATGGATATGGAGGGGAAAAAAATTTGATGTTCACTTACAGAATTATAGATTGGAATGCATCCTGGAGATCAGCTAACTCAACCCTTCACCCTATTTACTACAACAGCATGTATATCCTAGATTACACCTGCAGGTTTTACAGCCCCCAGACCTCATCCAGCCCTTGGCTGTCCCTGTCCCAGCTGCATGACATCATTCAGAAATTAGAAATCAAATTTAAATAAGCACATCACAGGAGGCCGGGGTTGGCTCTGGCTCTGTGTAGCTGGCTGGTGAGTCAGGGAGAGCAAGGCAAGACATTGCTTTTTTGTGCCTGCCCAGCGCTCACCCCTTGCCTGGAGCAGCCTGAAGAGTTTAGATGATGGAATTTGAGGACATCAAAATAGGTTACATTGATTTGGCTCACCACCACAGTTTCAGTGCGACTTCTTGGAAAAGGCTGCTCCAGGCAAGGGATGAGTGCATAATTAATTACCCACCCCTGTGCGACATCAGGACCATGAGTATTCTGGTAATAAGATTTAACTGAAGATTGATATACTGGTCTAGAATTCGATTAAAATTATCTAGATATAATAATAATAATTATTATTATTATTATAAATAAATATATGAATGAATAAATAAATAAATAAAGTTGGAAGGTACCTTGGAAGTCATCTAGTCCAACTCCCTGATCAGGCAGGAAACCCTATACCATTTCAGACCAATGGCTGTCCCGTCTCTTCTTAAAAACTTCCAATGTTGGAGAATTCACAGCTTCTGGAGACAGGCTGACTACACAACTTGAATCTTGGAATTTGGGCCAGTTCCTCTCTGCTCAATTTCCCTCACAGTGTTGTAGTGAAACAAAATGAGGGGGGAAACCCATGTAAGTGAGCTAGAGTTGTCCGTGGAAAAGCAGGTCATACAAGCAACGAAAAGTGAATTCTGAAGCAGAACTTGCCTTAGGAAAACATGGAGGAAATCATGCAATGTCAAAAATCTTGACCAACTGTGGGTTCCACTGAAGATGCTGAAACTTAGATGATGATATATCTAACTCAGAGGCCAGATTCTTCCTAGAACAAGGCAAGTTTTGTTATCACAAGAATGCTAAACAAAGTAGAAAAACAACATGATTCTTTAAAGAAATAAGCCAAACCAAGCATAAGTCCTATATGATTAAAAACAAAAGTTCTATGAAGCCAGGATACAAATATGACTTAGATAGAATCATAGAGCATTTTTAATTCACCAGAATCTTAGTTAAACACACATGTCATAAATTGGTATTAGAAACTTCTATGAATTAAACACCATCCATAAATGAAAAGGAAAGTATTTCTACAATCAAACTTCTTAATATCTTTTCAGTTGTAGCAAACTAAAATTGTGAGTTACTTAGATGAGAATGTGTGGTGTATAAATTTAATAATAAGATAAAATTATGGTACATATTGGCCTGGAGAGTCTAAAGAAATTCTAGGGTTGTAGATTAAATTGGGAGAATGAGGAAAAAAAGAACAAAGAAATGGCAAAGCATTTCCATGTCAATACTAGAAAAGCAGATGGATCCATGGAGGCATTATGAATCCAAGTTGACTTGAAGGTAACTTTTCTTTTATTCAAAGAAACCCTTTAGGTCTGTTGCTGGGCCACCATCATTCATTCTTGAGAAATTTCTAAAGTAACTTGCTCAATTTTGCCACAAAACTATCTTCTGGAAGCCACAAGAAATTTCAAAATGGGATTTGGCAGTGATTAGGGCAAATGTTGTGTGATTCGATGATCTACCCGTATCCAGGAAGTTTCAGAGAGTATATAACCTTAACTGCCATTACATCTTGGAACATCACTGAGAGAGAGCAAAACAAAAACTGCATCATAAAGAAAAAAGGTAAGTCAGAATAACTGACTGTTTTAATGCTTCCTCCGCTATTATTTGGCAAAAAGATTTACTGATATGAAGAGCTGCATAAATATTAGCTTGTGAATTTTGATAGCTTTGAGATAATTTGAGTTCAGTAGGAAACATAGAAGTAGCAACACATGCTTACTCTTTTCACTGAAATCAATTTACCCATGGTTGTATTCTTTATATAGTACTGCTTCTTATAATACTTTGGTCAGTTCTTATAAGAAGCACATTATTCATTTTAAAATGATCCAAGAGTCAGCAATACTTTTAAAAGAATAGAGCTGTGCCCTTTCCTATTTCATTCCCCTCTTTTCCTTCTCTGCTTTGCCAGAGGAAGTGAAATCAAATTCATCTTCTCCTGAAGCAAAGGTTTCATGTATTGGAAGGATACATTCCTTCACATCTAAATTCCAAATTCAGAACAGATCCATTGCCCTCGGAAATACCAATATTTTTTTCTATTAATAGTTTATTTTCAATGCTTTTGAAGCTCAGGTAAAGCTTGGGGATAAAAGAATCAGAGAATTAGTCTTCTCTGTTAGAAATTCAGTTCTTTTTCATGAAGCCAAAATGCCGCCACTCAGAGGATTCTGCCCAAAAGCTTTAGAAGGATGTAATGTCAAAGGGGTAATGGATCCACATTGTTCGGGATCATCCAGTTTTGGTCACCACGATGTAAAAAGATGTTGAGACTTTAGAAAGAGTACAGAGAAGAGCAATAAAGATGATTAGGGGACTGGAGGCTAAAGCATATAAGGAAAGGCTGCTGGAATTGGGTATGTCTAGTTTAATGAAGAGAAGGACGAGGGGGGACATGATAGCAGTATTCCAATATCTCAGGGGCTGCCACAAAGAAGAGTGAGTCAAGCTATTCCCCAAAGCAACTGAAGGCAAGACAAGAAGCAATGGATGGAAACTAATCAAGGAGAGAAGCAACCTAGAACTAAGGAGAAACTTCCTGACAGTTAGAACAATTAACCAGTGGAACAACCTGCCTCCAGAAGTGGTGAATGCTTCAACACTGGAAGTTTTTAAGAAGAGATTGGTACAGCTATTTGTCTGAAATGGTATAGGGTTTCCTGCCTTGAAGATGACCTCCAAGGTCCCTTCCAACTTTATTATTATTATTATTGTTGTTGTTGTTGTTGTTGTTGTTGTTAATAATAATAATAATAATAATGTTTCTAGTGTTTTTGTCTCTTAAATAGAAACCAGAAGATTCAGTTCAGACCCAGTGGGAGGAGCCAATGTGTAGATTTGCTTTTAAAATAATTAAGAAGTTTTCCAGAGAATGCTGAAGGCTTTTTTTTATCATTGATATTCATTAGAAACCAACACATGATTTCTTAAACACAAATACGTAGCATTTGAAGGTATATTTAGAGTCATGAGATCTGGGAAGAAAAATTCCAGATGTCCACCTCATGGTAGGAGAGAGTTCTAATAGTCATTTGGAGACCAACAAAATTTTCTTGAGCAACATGCATTAACTTGGCATTCAGTTAATTAATTGTTAATAACTAATAACTCGTTGTTCTTACAGATTTATCCAACAAAATGAAGTTTGTGATTGTTCTTGCCTGTCTTTTGGCCATCGTTCTTCCTCTTGAGGTACACATTAAGGATTGTGATTGCATGATAGAAATATCTAGGATTCATTTAATGCTTGAAAAAAAATAACTGCACAGTTTTTGAGAGCCAGGGTGTTTGTGTGGTTCTCTTCGAATGGGGTGGGCAGAGCATTCATTTTCTCAAAATTCTTGTCTGATGGTTCAGGGAGGGAAGTTAGCATTATTTTTCTACACAGCAAAAGGTGGCTGGGATGGATGAATCAGAGAGACAGATAGAAGGAAGGAGAAGGAATGTTCAGTTCATAGAAGAAGATCATACCCTGCAGAGACTTGAAACAAATCTTTCTTCTCATTAGCATGGAACAGAAACAGTGTTGAAAGAAAGACTTCATCAGGGTCCCATACAAGCCCGGAATAAACAAAATGAAGACTGCTTTAGAAAGAAGGTTGTAGTTAATTGAACAGCAGAGCCAGACAGAAGCATGGCTCTGGGAAAGCTGACCACATTTTTCTGGGAGTGGTGGGTTTTTATACCTTCTTGGGCTTTTGAGATTGTTTCCTGTTCCGGTTTGAGGTTTTGTATTTCCGGTGTCATGTACTTTGACCTGAGTCTGAGTATGCCCTTTTGGTATTGGTGGGTTAATTCTATTATGTTTCCCATCCTTAGAGTTTGGGTGGGGATGTGGATTTTAGGGCTTTTTGTCTTCCTAATCTCATCAGCTTCTATCTTCCTGGCTCTAACCTTTCTGAAAGGATTATCTCATCTGCATTTCTAAAAGCTGGCTTCTGCCTAGTTTCTGCTTGGGGCTATTAAGAAAAACTGGGCTTGCTTTTCTGCTTTTAAGATCTTTTGGGGAAATATATTCTGCCTTTTTAATATTTCCCAAAATATTTTCTTCTCGAGAGAGAGAGAGAGTGTGTGTGTGTGTGTGTGTGTGTGTGTGTGTGTGTGTGTGTGAGACCTCCCACACAATGTTCCTCAACCCTGGCAACTGTAAGATGTGTGGCAATGGCTGGCTATGAAATTCTGGCAGTTGAATCCCAGACATCTTACAGTAGCCAATGCTAAGAAACAATGGTATACTATAGAGATTTCAAGGTAAATATTTCTTGTTGATAAAATTTTCAAAGTTGGATCTGGAGTTTGGAAGGTGTCAGGCAGATGGGAAGATCAGCTTGTACAATCCCATGTCCTATCAAACCAACTGAAAACTGGAATCAAGATTTTTTTATATGGTCTTTTGGATACTTGGCTGAAGGCAACCAAAATGCTTGGTTGGGTGCTCTTGTAATGGGCTGCAATCTTTGCTAATAGCTGGCTTGGTTTGGCTCAGGGAATCAGTTCGGTAAATAAAACATCTGATAGACTGATTTGGTCAAAAACAGTTATCACAATAAATGAAATATTTTAAAATAATTCTAACATTAAATACATTTACCCATTTTAACCTGATGTCTTCCTCTTTTTTCTCCTTCTCTTCTAGGCCAGCAGCAGTGAAAGTGGAAGCAATGAACGGAGATCCCCACCTTTTCCATCATATCCATGTCCAGATGCTTTAACCAAAAATATAATTGAGGCTTTAATAAATATACTCTGTATCAAAACAGCCCCTCCAAAGATTGAATGAAACCTGTTGACTGGTATGTGTTGTTGAGATATTTCACTTCAGAAGGGAATATTTTGTGTGCTACTCCTTCTACTGTTTCACAATGACTGATCTTTTTAATCTTCCAGAAGAAAACTTGGTTATTTTCTCAGGTATTTGGCTAGGATAGGATGGAGTCAAGGAATTAGCACTATGACTGATTCTGGGACATTGTTCCCTGTGCGGTGATTGTGGTGTTGGTTTTTATTGGTTGCTGTGGGCCATTTAGGATCACTTTATGAAAGATAAATGATTATATAAGACCTGCTCCTTACTAAGAGAATTAACACTTTGGATCAGGGTTCTTCAAACTTGGTCCTTTTATGACTTGTGGACTTCAACTCCCAGAATTCCTCAGCCAGTGTGCCAGGCTGAAGAATTCTGAGAGTTGAAGTCCACAAGTCATAAAAGGGCCAAGTTTGAAGAACCCTGCTTTGGATGAAGCCATCTTGCCCAAGAAAAACCAAAGAAATATTTACAGAAGGCAGCTTGGCTCTTCAGTAAATGGGGGACTTAAAATTGCAGAAACCAACCAGGAAAAAAAATATCCCAGTAATTCACGGAAACCCCAATCTAAAAGTGAGGGACTTGCTTACAACCAAGGAGAATAACAGTTATTCTGGAGCTGTGACAACTAACTTTTGAACACAGCAGGCAACACTTAGTCTAGTCATAAAGGGAGGAGTTGTGAAATAATACATCACAATATTTTTTTTTCTGTTGTAGATCTTGCTGAGATGATCTTTACAAGATACCTAGAAGATAACCTTTTGCTTTTGACACAGCCCAATGAATGACCCTGATTTAGATTGACTTATTAAAGCTTTGCAATGTTTTCTTTTGAATAAATTTGAGCAGCATAATATTGCTCCTAGTTTTTTTTCCCTTTTGGTACATTTGTGAGTGTGTTTATGAATAAGAGACATTTGCCAAAGACTGGCCTGTGGAGCTGGGAACATTTTTTACCTCATCATTTTAAAGGATGAAATAAAATTTAAGATAGAAAAAAAAACACCAAAATAAAAAGGAATTGAAGATATTCTTCTTCAAAAAGAAAGGTCAGTTATCAAATGCTGAAACTTTCTCTCAATTTTTCAGCCTCACCATTAACATATATGTTGAAATGAAGCAATCATTATGTAACAAAGCTTCCAGCAATTTCAATTACATCTATACAAGATTTCTATGCAGGGCAAAGAGAATTATTAGGGGGAAAAAGTGGGGTGAGCTATTAGCAAATAGGAATTGCTTTGGCACTTGATTCAGTGCTTTTCCAGATACCATCAAATCTTATGCCTTTGAAAATGGAGCCTGGTCAGTCAAGATTCATGTCAACAATTGATTAGGATGGAAAAAAAATGTGTATTTCTGTTTTCAACAGGGGGCTTAAATGTATTTATTTAGTATGGTTTAAATTTATTATAGCATTCAACTCCAGTGGACTCTGGGTGATATACACCCTCCGCTAGAAAAACCTCCCTTGAAAACAGGAGACTTAAACTATTTGAAAATAACACAGATCAAACAAATAAAACAAAATACAGTATGCAGGAACAATTTGCAGTTTGAGGTAATTATCTGTGCAAAATTCTCTCTCTCTCTCTCTCTCTCTGTGTGTGTGTGTTTGTGTGTGCATGTTTTAAAACTAGGTTTTTTAATTTTTGTTTTCATAGAAGAAAAGCCTCTAACTTAACTTTTTGGGAACAAAATGATATTTGCAAAAGACAGGAATAAATCTTATTTTAGAGATATTATATGAGGGTTTTTTGTATGTCAGAGCAAATGGTAGTAAGCAATCATGCCAAAAATGGTTATTTGGAGAACACAACTTTTTAATAAGATATTCAGAGAGCTAAAAAAAGAGAGACATTACTGTTTCAGATTAAAATTATGCTCCGTTCATTGAGGAACCTTGTATTTGAGCTAGTTTTCCATTTTGCAAATGGTCCAGAATATTCCAATGGTGCACTATTGCTACCTGGAATGAGGCCCATACAGATTTTCAAGCACTCTCCTTTTTAATATGAACATTGGGAAAGGTATCAGAACAGAAGAGGCCACAATAAGTATTTTAAAAGTAAAATTAATTTCAGAAATAGTGAAATATATTAAACATAAATAAGAAAAAGATAGAGATATATTTGATATAGCGCTAAGTAAAAAATATATTTGCTCCTTTCCGATTTTCGAAAGCTTAGCATATTTTACAAATTAATATTACCAGAGCTTTCTGATATAACATAAATTTAAGAGTATTAAAAACAATAAAGTATGGATTCATTTACTTCATAAACCAAGTTATCAAACATGTGACTTCCCAGTATATAAAAAGCTAATTGTCCATACTGCTGTCATCAATTAAAGGGGTAACCAGCTCTCTCCTAGATAAATCTCCAAACTTTGCTCCTTTCTTCACAATAAAGTTCTCATCTCACAGATTCTACCAGCTGGTCATACCTGATTCAAAAAGAATCTCTGAAAACTCCATTCATTTATGATTATCAATCTTGAGATGGAGAAGATTTGGGACAATAGTAAATCTCCCCACAGGTAGCCAATCCAATTTGTCGGAATCCTTCCAAGACTGTAGAACACAGAAATCACACAAACACAAAACAGGACAACATCCAGGAAGCTGTTGGCTTGAAACCGGGATCTTCAAACTTGGCCCTTTTATGACTTGTGGACTTCAACTCCCAGAATTCCTCAGCTAGCGTGCCTGGCTGAGGAATTCTGGGAGTTGAAGTCCACAACTCATAAAAGGGCCAAGTTTGAAGACCCCTGGGCTAAAGTAAGTGTGAATGACTTTATCACACAAAAGCACTACATGAAAATAAGATTCATAGGACAGTAGATTAGAATGGAATATTTAATTTTGGAGCAAAATCAAACACACAAAATCTATGTTGCCTTTCACCAAAATCTCTGTTGTATAGTCTGAAGTGACTGGTGAGTTGTCTTGGACAAAGTGCTCTAGGTAACTGAGTGAAATATTTATTTATAAAATTTATAAAAAAAAATAGTGCCTGGAATTGTTAACAGTGTATCATTTCCATGGAAGAGGTAACTCTTATTTTATCAAAGCCTTCTAGACCTCTTAGAGTTTGACTTCCTTGGACTTCCAAACTCTAAGAGGTCTAGAAGGCTTTGATAAAATCACACAAATTTTGGCTCCTCTCTTCCCAGTGAAGTTCTCATATCCCAGATTTTACAGGCTAGTTATATCCTACTCAAAGAAAATCTCTCACTTCCAGTAGAAACATGGCCACCTGAAGGCATTCTACCAATTTGTGGAGAGCAATTTCTCCATGGTTTTCATACTTAGAGCTGGTTTCTAGGCTTCAAGAAACTTCCATAGGGAAGAGGAGTCTTCAGAATCAATCTTGTGATGTCCCAGGTAGCTGAGTTCTCTGGGAAAGCTTTGAAGAGAGAAAAAACCAGACTGGGTGAGCCTTCAACTGGTGGTAGGGCAACCAAGAGGCAAATTCACCATGGAAAATTCAGGCATTTTAAATACTTTTAAAATGGACAATAAAGCATTCTTCTTAGACACATTTTTTTTGTATACTTATATTTTCTGTTGCAAAAGAGGCTCATTTTGGATGCAGCCTGTTTTTTTTAAAAAGGTGTCATTTCTGAAACTGTGATTTTAAAATGGTAGCTGGAAACTATTTTTGAAACCTAAAGATTTAAACTTCTTTGAGGATTCTATTCTTTTTATATTGATTTTGCCTGATTTTCTGAAGTGTTTGAATAAAGACTTTCTAAGTGGTGCTTCTAACAAATTTGTTGTGGGGATAAAAAAAAAGTTCTGATTTTAGTTGAAGCTTATTGGACAGGAATTAACATAGCTTTAAAGCTGCTTGTCTGTAATAGGATATTTGAGCACAAGAGGGAGGTCAAGACCAGGAATTTGCTTATAAATCACACCTTAACAGAAGAAACTTGTAGTGGTGCTCTTTGACCACAGGAGGGATCCAAATACAATAATGCCTATAAATTACTAAAATAAATGGAATTAAACTTATAATTCATATGGTTGCGATATTTTGTGAATTATCAATATGACAATGACAAGAAAACAATAAAGTAGTAGATTGGGTGAATCTGAATCCCCTAAGAGCTATTCTGGAGAAATATTCAAGAAAAACACATCAAGTAATCCTAGCAATGGGAACAAACATTGAACTAAAAATCGATATGCTCTGAAGGGAACATCATAAGGGGGATTCATCAGCTAACTGGAGACATTAAACAGATAAAGCATAGAATGGATTTTTTGGGAGTGCAAACCAGAGAAGAAAGACATTCAGGATGAAACTGATTTGGATGAGAGGGCCTTTTGGAATGATAGAATAAAGGATTACAGTTAAGATTTTGAACAGTTCCTGAAGTGTCTGGAGAAGACATCAAATGGGAATGATTAAATCCTTGGCTCAATTAATTGATTCAGAAGAGAGAACACTGAAATAGAAATAGACAAAATATATAGCATAAATTCATGATTTGCCACCACAAGAAAAGTACCAAGAGTTGTTTTAATTCAGGTTGTAAGAAAAAGAAAACAAGAGAGTAAGTCTTAGATTGTCACTTTAAATCTACAGTGAAAATTGACAGTGTGGATATAATTGTCCTGGAGGAAATTCCTGTTAGAAGTTTGAGAAAGAGAAAAGCTTATACCTTCTTACAGACATCCTGAAAAAGAGAAAAATCGCATTCCACTGGGAGTGATATTTAGTTACCAAGAACAAAGTTTTAGGCTGAATTCCATAGAAAAAGCCAAGGAGTTGTTGATTAAACATAAATTAATTTTGGTCCCAGTGCAAATGTACAGTACGGCACAATACATTTCCATGGAAATTTTACCTTTTACTACATCAAACATCAAAAAGATGTTGAGACTCTAGAAAAAGTGCAGACAAGAACAACAAATATGATTTGGGGTTAAAACATATAAAGAACAGTTGCTGGAATTGGGTATATCTAGTTTAACAAAAAGAAGGTCTAGGTGTAACATGATAGCAGTGTTCCAATATCTCAGGGACTACCACAAAGAAGGAGTCAACCTATTCTCCAAAGCACCTGAAGGCAGGACAAGAAGCAATGGATGAAAACTAATCAATTCTGTTATTCTATATTCTGTATTCTAGACCTCTTAGGGTTTGGAAGTCCAAGCAAGTTTACCTTGCACTAGGACTTGAAGGGGTTGCAGAGTCACAATTTTAATGTATATATAATGTTCTTAATTGTGAAGTCATGTCCGACCCATCGCGACCCCATGGACAACGTTTCTCCAAGTCTTCCTGTCCTCTACCATCTTCTGGAGTCCATTTAAGTTCACGTATATATAATACCAAATAGTATAATTTCTAAAAATTCTCAATTACAGTTCATATCCTTATCATAATTTATGACATCAATTTTACTTTTAAAATCATCATTGTGATCTATTGCATTATTCTCTGATGTTTGCATGGCTGTTCTATTTTTTAGCAAGGAAATGAGAGAATAGAGCTAAGCTTTTGCCAAGTAACATCTAAACATATGGCATGAATAGGTCCAAGCAACTTGGGAGAATCAAATTATTTCTTTGAAATGACAAGAGGAGTGTCACAATGTAAGTTCCATCCTGTAAGTTCTGGTGCTTTCAAAGAGTACCCAACAATCAATTAATGTTGGACTTCTTTTAACATAAGTTTAGTAGTACTCCAGAATAGAGCTATTTCAGGATTGCACTAAGACTTTCTCCAAAAGAGCCCAACTATAAACTGAATCTCCCAAATAAGCCATCGGTGCCAATCCAGCATGAATTCTGGTAATGGGCTATGCCTGCCTATCTTTCTATCAAAATTCTCCTCTGTCTAGCTCCATCCCATATCAAGGAGAATGAATGGTGGGTGTTTTCCTACACCTTGATGGCATTTGGCTGGAGAGAAGAAAAGTTGTGGAAAACTATTAATCTCTTTCCTTAACGTGCCCTGCATCCCACACAGAAGAACATCACTATTGGCTGGCATTGAGCCTATGCTGGATAAGGATTCCATGTGGATACCACACATTTCATGCCAGTATAGTGATCTGTTAGTTTAAGAACTTTAACTTGGTTTGAGGAAGAACCTTTTGATTGCTAGACAGACACTGAATTATTCCTGTGATTAAACAGTAAATCTTTAAGTCAGTTGGCTCAATTCTTCTCCCTCCCACCCAACATACTCACTATTGAAATATTTTATAAAGTAAAACATACTTCTTTTTTACATCCTCCCTTTCTACAATATTATGAAGCATCACTTGTAAAACCTTCTTGGTTCAATCTGCTTCATTTTACAGGGATTCTTCTTTTCCTCATAGAGCTGAAAATCTGAAATCTCTTAGCATTCAGGGTTTAACAAAATCTAGTCTTAAGCCCTAAAAACCCAAGCATAGAAATTCTCTTGTTAGTCACAGTTTTATCATCTTAATTCAAGAATGCCCCATTCTCTTAGCAAATAGGAAAAGGAAGAAAAAAATGCTGGATTAAGGAGTGTAATCTTCCACAGGTGACGGTTAAATGGAACATCTGACCCAATTGTTTTGTACAGAGTAAATTTCTTCACCCAAAAGAAAATCTAAGAAAGTTGATGATCTCCTCTGCAACATTTCATTGTGTTGTTCCTCAGTTTTTTTTCCCTCTAGACTAGAATAACTTTAGAGATAAGGATCAAAGCAAACCATTAATATGGAGGAAAAAAAATGAGGTTCAGTCATGGAATTATACATTGGAAGGGACCATTGAGATCAATTAATTTTTTGCAGAGTTTCATAATTTACTACTACAGCAATTATATGCATATTGAGGCCACGAACATTTTAGTGATGAGATTAAATTGAAGATTGGGATGTTGAATTACCATGTGAAAGACATACTGTAAATCTCCATTTGACTAGAGAGTTTACAGAGTCAATTTGAGCCCATTACTCTCAGATCAGTTTCCCTCAGAATGTTGTTTTGGGACAAAATGAGAAGAAAATCTCATGTAAGTGAGTTAGAGTTGCCTGAGGAAAAGCAGCTCGTACATGCAACAAAAATTGAATTTTGAAGAAGAGTTTGCCCCAGTGCTTTTTTTTGTAAAAAAAAAAAAAAAAAGGTGCCGGAACTCATACACATCATACAACCTGCCTTGCCTACCCTACAAGGTTAACTTTTGTAGTTGAAAAAAAAAACCTTCGATTTTTAGTGTATCTAAAAGAGTAGGATTTTGTTCAAGGCAAGTCTGGAAAATCTGTCGAAAAAAGGTGCTGGAACTTTGTTCCGGTGTGTTCTATGACCAAAAAAAAAAAAAAAAAAAAGCCCTGATTTGCCCTATGAAGACGTGGGGGAAATCATGCAATGCCAAAAGTGTTGACCACCTGTGGATTCCAATGAAGATTCTGAATCTTATATCATGATACATCTGACTTAGAAGCCGGATCCTTCCTTGGACAAGACAAGTGAATAAGGGGAATTTATAACTACAAGAATGCTAAACAACCCAGAAAAATGCCCTGATATTCTAAAGAAACAAAGCAAGCCAAGCACAAGTCCTAATATACAGTATTCACTCATTTTTCAAGATAAGCCAAACCACTTGCTCAGCTTAATGAGGGGTTAAACCGTTAGTACCTAGATCCTCAAAATTTGTGACTTACATGGTGGATCACAGTTCCAGGACCGTAACTGAATAGGCCTCTTTGTGTGAATCAGATTTGCAGATTTAGTTCTTATCAAAATGAGGCACAACTGTAGTTAAACTGATAATAAAGAACATGAGACAGATAATCAAGATTGTTCTGTGGTAGTGAAATCACAGCTGTCATTCAGGTTTTCCCAGTTGCAATGTATGGCTGTGAAAGTTGGACCATAAGAAAGGCTGAGCACCAAAGGCTGAGCACCTTTGAACTATGGTGCTGGAGAAGACTTTTGAGAGTCCCCTGGACTGCAAGGTGATCAAACTGGTCAGTCCTAGAGGAGATCAACCCTGACTGCTCTTTAGAAGGCCAGATCCTGAAGTTAAAACTCAAATATTTTGGCCACCTAATTATGAGGAAGGACTCACTGGAGAAGAGCCTAATGCTGGGAAAGATTGAGGGCAAAAGAAAAAGGGGATGACAGAGAATGAGGTGGCTGGATGGAATCCCTGAAACAGTAGGTGTGAGCTTAAATGGGCTCCCGAAGATGGTAGAGGACAGGAAGGCCTGGAGGAACGTTGTCCATGGGGTCGCGATGGGTCAGACATGACTTTGCAATTAACAACAACATGTGGTATAGAAAGAAGGATCAATCGGTAACTAGGTATTGCCATATGTGTTTACAGCCAAAACTTCCTTAAAACTCTATGAAGGCAGGATAATACTATGATTTAGATTGAATCACACAGCATTTCTAATTAACCAGAATCTTAGTTAAAGACACATGTTATAAACTAGTATCAGACATTTCTAAAATACAATGCCAACTATAACTAAACACAGAAGGATTTACATAACCAAATTGCTTATAGTTTTTAGCTCACCACAAAGTAAAATTGTGAATCACTTAGATGACATGTATGCAGTGGTGGGATTCAAATATGTGAACAACCGGTTCTCTGTGTGGATGCCACTTCCGGAAGTCCATTCTGGGTCTGGGCAACAAAAAAATAGCTACCAGTTCTGTTGAAGTGGAGCGAACAGGCTGAATCCCACCACTGCATGTATGGTATAGAAACTTAATAGTAAATGAAATAAAATTCTTGGATTGGAGAGTATAAAGAAATTCTAGAATGGTAAGCTAAATTGCAAAATTGAGAAAAACCATTCCAGAACAAAGAAATGACAAAGCACTTCTAGTTCTATAGTAGAAAAGACTAGGTATCCATGGAGCCATTTATTATGACTTTATTATGAATCCAGTTTGACTTGAAGGTAACTTTCAAGTCTAACTGCAGACTGAATTGGGAAATTGAGAAAAAGCATTCCAGAACAAAGAAATGACAAAGCATTTCCATGTCAATACTAGAAAAGAATATGTGTGCCTGGAGTAATTATTAATTCGATTTGACTGCTGGCCTATTGCAAATCAGGGCTGTTTCCGAAGGAGGTGGAGGAGGAGAGGTCTCAGGGCCTATGGAGCGAAGGAACTGGATGAGGCTGTTGGCAGGCCCAGAGGATGGGAGAGAGACTTTTGGAGGAGTTGGTGGTGGCGGCAACATGCTCCAGGGGTGAAAAGAAGCAAGGCCTCTTTAAGGAAAAGGTGGAAGAGTCAGGATCAGAAAAAGGAAAGGAGGCAAGGTTGTCGTGCAGGAATACAATCTAATTTGAGGGCTAATCCACATGGAGTTCCATTTCTATCTGTCCTGTGTGCCATCGTTCGTTCCCTAGAGATTAAAATGGACGATCTGAAACTTCAGCTGGAAGCCATGAACAAGGGGGTATATCGGAGGTGGTGGCCCTTTGAGAGCTGTATGCAACAAAATTTAATTTCGGTGTATGCCGATTGGTGTACATTCAAAGTGACAATAAAGTTGTTGTTATTGTTATTGTTTTAGTAAAAGAGGTGGTCCTCTTGGTGGTCCACCTCTACCAACTCTTGAGGAGAAACTTCTAAAGTGCCTTGCTGAACATTGCTGCAAGCCAATTTTCAAAACATGGAAATTTTGAAGATTATCACATGCATATTTGGAAGAGATTAAGACAAAAGTCTTCTAATCCCAGAAGACATGTTGTTAGATGCTCTACCTAATCCCAGGAAGTTTCGGAGAGTACATAAACACTGCCACTACATTTCAGAACATCACTCAGATAGAGCAGAGCAAACCTACCTCACAAAGAAAAAGGTAAATCAGAATATTTTGATTGTGATGCTTGTTATTTGGAAAACAGAATTACTGATATGAAGATCTGCATAAATATCAGCTTGTGAATTTTGATTACTGTAAGATACTTTGAGTTCAATAGGGGATATAGAAGCAACAATACATGCTCAACTATATCACTGAAATCCATTTACTCATAGCTACTTTGCACCAGCTTTTCATATTCCACTGCTTCTTCTAATACAATGGTCAACTTTTATAACAAAACACATTATTCTAAATGTGATCAAATAATCAGCCATGTTTTTAGAAGAACAGGGCCTTTGCCCTTCTCTGTTTTATTTTTCTCTTTTCTTCTCTTTTGTTTTCTTGCCTTTTCTTATTGTGCTGTTACAGAGCAAGTCAAAATCAAATTCATTCATTTTCTACCAAAACAAATGTTTAATGTATGGGAAGGATATATTCATTCAACTTAACACTCCAGATTCAGAAGGTCAGCCCTATCATCCTAGGATTATAGGACTGTAGGTTTTATTTATATTTTAACTGCTATATTCTTTTTACCATGATGAATAAGGTGTTTATATAAAATAGCAATACTTTTATTTACTTCCAATCAGTGGTGGGATTCAAATATGTGAACAACCGGTTCTCTGTGTGGATACTGCTTTTGGAAGTCCATTCTGGGCCTGGGCAACAAAAAATTAGTTACCGGTTCTGCTGAAGTGGTGTGAACTGGCTGAATCCCACCACTGCTTCCAATGTTCATAGACAGTAAAGTGGCTGCATTCCAAAAAAAGATTAGACAACCATTTATCTGAAATGGTATATGTTCTCCTGCTCGAGTAGGGGGTTGGACTAGAAGATCTCCAAGTTCCCTTTCAACTCTATTATTCTATGTTCTATGTTCTAAAGCTTGGGTACAAAGAAATAAGAGAATTAGTCACTGAGCCTCCCATGGTTTTCTCTGTTTGTTGGAAATTCAGGGTTGTCTTTTTTTTCATGAAGCAAGAAGGTCCATCACTTGAATGGAGCAACTGAGAGAATTCTGCCCAAAGGCTTTGGAAAAGTGCAATGTCAAAAGTGTAATAAATCCACATTATTCAAGACCACTAAGATCTCTAGTGTCTCTGTCTCTTAAATATAGATCAGAAGATTCAGTTCAGACTTTGGTATAGCCAATGGGAAGGACCAAGGTTTGGATTTGCTTTTAAAATAATTAGGAAGTTTTCCAGAGAACTCCGAAGGATATTCATTTGAAATCAACATATGATCATATCAGTTTCTTAAACACAATTGTATAGCATTTGCAGGTATAATTAGAGTCATGAGATTGGGAAGCAAAATTCCAGATGTCCATCTCATGGTAGGAGAGATTATTACCTATCATCTAGAGCTTTGTAACCTAGATCTGGTAATGTTAAATATAGTAGATTTTACAGATAGAATGGAGATCACCAACACTTCAGTCTGGGTGTTTTTCTAATGCTAGGCTATTGTAGTTTTTAATGATATTCTTTCATTCTTACATGTTTAATTTTAAAGGTTTATTACTTTATTTCTGGACACATAGTGGGAAATTTGCAGGTATAGTTCTGAAATATATTGCCTAACAGATTTGAACTAAATAGATTCAGATTATGTTTGTTTGTTTATTTGTTTGTTTGTTTAAGAATAAGGTAACTTGTATAAATCAGGTAGCAGTCAATTGTAAGGAATTATTATCTGTCTTTCTGTAGCTTTGAGATCATGACTCTATTCTGAAGATTCACAAAGGTCCAACTTTTAATTAGATTAGTTCTGTTTCTTTTCAGAAGACCCCCCCCCCAAAAAAAAATTTCTGAAGTATAGGAATTAACTAGCATTCAGGATCTGAATCCTTACATATGTGACTAATTCATTTTTTACTATGAGATTTTTAAAAATAACTGATTATTCTTACAGATTAATCCAACAAAATGAAGATTGTGATTGTTCTTACTTGTCTTTTGGCCATCATTGTTCCTTTTGAGGTACATGTTAAGTATTGTGGTTGCATGATGGAAATATCATGGATTCATTTAATGCTTGGAAAAAAATAACTGCAAAATTTTGAGGGTCGGGGGTCCTGTGGTGCTTATGGAATGAATTGGGCAGAGCATTCATCTTCTCAAGATTCTTATTTGAAGGTTCAGTTAGGGAAGACAGTATTATTATTCCACTCTGCAAACAGAGGCTGGGACGAAGAAATCTGAGAGAGAGAGAGAGAGAGAGAGAGAGAGAGAGAGAGAGAGAGGGAGGGAGGGAGGGAGGGAGGGAGGGAGGGAGGGAGGGAGAGAGAGAGAGAGAGAGAGAGAAGAAATGTTCAGTGTATGTAGGAAGTTCATAGCTTGCAGAGACTTCAACCAGATCCTTCTGCTCATTAGCATGGAGCAGTGTTTCCCCACCTTGACAACTTTTAAGATGTGTGGCATGGCTTGCTAAGTAATTCTTGGAATTGAAATCCACAATCTTACAATTGCCAGGGCGGAGTAACACTGACATACAGTAGAGATTTCAAAGTATTTCCTGTTAAAAAATTCCAAAGGTGGATTTGGGTCAATGTCACTAAGTCTTGGAAGGCAACAGCCTGCTAGAGGAGGTCAGTTCTACAATACCATGAACTACTAAACTAACTTAAAACTGGGGACCCAATTTTTTTATATGGACTTCCAGATACATGGCTAAAGGCAATCAAAATGCTTGCTTGCTACTGTTGTGATGGGCTGCAATCTTTGCTAATGGCTGGCTTGATTTGGCTTGGGGGAATCATTTCCGTAAGCAGTATTGCTGCTTTTAATTTGGTCAAAAACAATTATCACACAAAAAATAATAATAAAAAAATTATAATTACAATATTAAATACCCTTTCATGACAACAGTAACATATACAGTAACTGCAACGTTACAATATCATTACAACATTAAATACCTGTTTCAATCTCATGTATTCCTCATTCTTCTCCTCTTCCAGGCCAGCAGTAGTGAAAGTGGAAGCAGTGAACGATGGGTATACATAGATTATCCATCATATCCAGTCCAAATGCCAAATTTTGCTCCTATGTATCCTCCACACTATGGTGGGAATCTATTTGAAGATTTAAGGAGGGCTATGGCAGGAATCATACCACCTGTTAAGAAGGGTAAATAAAAGCTGTTCTGTTAACTGGTAAGTCTTGCAGAGATATTTTACCACAGACAAGAATACACAGTGGGCTATTCCTAATATCATTTTATGATAACATATCCTTTAAGCCTGTCTATTCCCACATGCATTTGTTTAGAACGGGATGCAGTCAAGGAATTCCAATGGTTCTGGGACCTTGGTGTGTGTGTGTATTTGGGGGAGAGGAGTGTTGGTGGTTGCTTTTATTGGCTGCAGTAAGCCATTTAGGATCACTCTGTAGCAAATAGATGCTTATATAACTTCTGCCCTTTACCAATAGAATTAAAGCTCTAGATTAGGAATGGGAAACTATGGCCTCTTTACGATCTGTGGACTTCAACTCCCAGAATTTCTGAACCATGATGGCTCACCCCTATTCTAGATCTTGCCCAAGAAGTACCAAAGAACTGTTTAAAGAAGCCAGCTTGGTTCTTATATAAAAGTGGGGAGCTCAAAATTGCAGAACTTGTTCTTTTAAAAAAAATCAAACAAACACATATTATAATTCCCAGAACCCCCAACAAAGACAAAGGCCTAGTTTAGATCAAAGAGCAGAACAATTATTCTGGAACTGTGACAACTAACTAATAAAGTAGGCAGGCAACACTTATTCATGAAGGGAGGATTTCTGGAATAATAATAATAATAATGATACTACTATTACTACTACTACTAATAATAAGGTTTTTTATTGTTTGTTTTTACATTTCTGTTGTAGATCTTGCTGAAATACTCTTTAGAAGATACCTAGAAGACATCCTTTTGCTTCTGGCATAGCCTGATGAATGATTCTGCTTTACATTGACTTTTTAAAAGTTTTTATGCTTTTCTTTAAATAAATTTGACAGAATTACAGAATTTTTCTTGCAGATATTTGTTTATATTTGTGTGCTTGTGGTGTGGTGTGGTGTGATGTTTATGAATGAAATGGGAAACATTTTCCACAAAAATTGGCCTTTGAAGCTGTGGGGGGGGGTATATTTTGCCTCATCAGTATAAAGGGCTGAAATAAAGTGTGCAGGTTTAAAAATGAAAATCAAGGAAAAAGGAATTGAAGACATTCTTCTTCAAAAAGAAAGGCCAGTTGTCAAATACTAAAAGTTTTTTTTCAATTTTTCAGCCTCATCATTAACACATATAACTATATATGAAGCGATAATAATGCAACAAAACTTCCACCAATTGCAGACACACACACACACACACACACACACACACACACAAACACAAGCTTTAGAGGCTGTGTAAAGAGTACTATTAGGAAAACAAGTGGGATGAGCTATTAGCAAAAAAGAATTGCTTGAGAGCTTGATTCAATGCTTTTGAATACACCCCTTTTTTTTTCAGATCCTAGTTGGTGATGAGATTTAATTGGAAAAAAAAATGAGATGCCTCTCACAGTTACTACTGTTGAGCCAGTTACTTCCTAGTCTATACCTATGCATTTCATTTTGGCTGTCTAAGTGCAGAACCTTACTTTTCTTACCACCAAACTGCATCTTGTTGGATGTTAATGTTCAAGTCTGTCAACATTCTTCTGAATCTTGAGTCTATGTTCCAAAGTGTCAACAAATCTCTCCAGCTTGATGTCATTGGCAAATTTGATGAGTTCCCCATCTATCCCCTCATCTAGATCATTCATGAAGAAGTTGAAGGAGACTGGGCCCAAGATCAAACCTTGAGATATCGCACTGCATACTTCACTCCATGTAGATGTAGTTCCATTGAGGGCTACTCATTGAATGCTGTTGGTCAGCTAATTGCAAATCCATCTGGTGGTGGCACTGTCTATTCTACATTATTCTATCCAAGAAGTAGGTTGTGGTTTACTTTTTCTAATGCCTTATAGAAATCCAAATATGTCCACAGCATTTCATTGATCTACTAATTTAGTTACTTTATTTAAAAAAGGCAATAAGGCTTGTCTGGCATAATTTGTTTTTAACAAACCCATGCTGGCTTTTATAATGACCTTGTTTGTTTCTAGATGCTCACAAATCCTCCACTTAATTGTACTTTCCAGGATTTTCCCAGGTATTAATGTCAAGCTGATTGGGCTATAATTTCCTGGATCCATTTCCCCCCTTTTTTGTAGATTGGAACCATGCCAGTTCTTTACCAATCCTCTGATATTTTCCCTGTGTTACATTCTGTGCCTCTGAAATTACATCTGCCAGCTCCTTCAAAACACAGGGATATAAACCACAGCCAGTGGTGGGATTCAGCTGGTTCGCACTGATTTGGCAGAACCGGTAGCTATTTTTTCTTGAATTCGGTGAACTGGTTGAATCCCATCACTGGATGGCATCCACTGAAGCCCTAGCCCTTTTTGCAAGACCCAGAATGGCCCTCTAGAAATGCATGGACACCACTTCCGGAAGTTCATTCTGGGCCTTGGAGGCCCGGAGGAGGCCTCCCAGACCCAGAATGGCCCGCCAGAAATGTGTGGACACTGCTTCAGGAAGTCCAGGCCCAGAACAGACTTCAGGAAGTGGCGTCCACACAGACAACCAGTTGTTCACATATCCATATGATTTGTACTCCTCCAGGATGGATAGGTATTCTCTTATTAATTCCTCACCTTGACTTCTATACCTGTTCTATCTCCCTTGGTGTTGCTTTTGATAGGTTGGGCTGTTTCTTCCTTTTGCATAAAAACAGATGCAAATAAAGAATTAAGTGGTTTTGCTTTCTCCCTGCTGCCTGTCAGCTTCTTGCAATCTGATCCTGTTATGTCCCGAGCCTTGCAAATGGCTTGGGCGTTTGCAGGCAGTCCCGGGCAGGTGCAAAGCTGCCTGGGACCAGACAGGCTGTCGCCAGCGCCGTGCGCATGCGCGGGTGCTGGCGCGGGAAAAGTATCACATTTACCCGGGAAGCGTCTATATAAAAAGCTGGGAGGTTTTGGGAGCTGCTGAAGCCATCTACTTGTAAGCTGAACGCTGAATAAAGGAAACTGAGAACTTCAACTGCTTCTCGTGTCTGCTTCCCGCCAAGGACTCAACACTGGCGATGAAGGTGGGATTGCCTTACACCGCCTGGAAAGGAAGAAGTGTAAGCTTACCCAAGTGAGTCCTGAGCGGCGGAACGGCGTCGACTCGGCAGCTACCCGCCAATCCAGTGCGTATTCGGGGGCAGGCTGGCTGATAGACCCGTCTTCTGAAGATGGCGAAAATTGGAAGGCTTTCGGAATTCGACGTCTCACATCCAGAGTGGTGGGAGTCATACGTAGCCAGGGTGGAGAACTACTTCAAGGCAAACCAAGTGAGGGAAGAGAGCTTGAAGGCTGCCACCCTGCTTTGTGTTTGCGGTCAAGACGCCTTCGACATCGCAGAAAACCTTGCAGCACCTGTTCCAGTAGAGTCTGTCAGCTACGCAGATCTGAAGAAGTTACTGAAGGAGCACTTCCACCCCAAGATGTCCGTCATCGCATGGCGCCACACCTTCGAGCAGAGGGATCAACGGCCCGGTGAGTCGGCCAAAGAATTCATCGCCGCATTACGGAAGGCCGCCAAGCACTGCGAGTTCAAAGACCTCGAAGAACGACTGAGGGACCGATTCGTGTGCGGGTTAAGGCATCGAGATCTACAACAAAGACTTTTCGCTAAAGAAGAATTGTCCTACCAAGATGCCTTAAGGGAAGTCACCGCAGAAGAAGCAGTAGGCGGCGCTGTCAAGAACATGCGGCCGATCAGAAACAGTCCAGAGGTTGCATCCGTGCACCAGGAAGACGCCCAAAGAAACTCCGAGGAGGATCCGGACGAGGAAGTCAACCGTCTCCACCCCACGACGGAAGAAAAACAGAAGGGAAGCCCTTCAGCTCCGCTCAAGTGCATCGGCTGTGGAGGTCGCCACAGGAGAACTGACTGCAAGTTCCGCTCCGCTACCTGCCGGTCATGCGGCAAACAAGGACACATTGCAGCTGTGTGTCTGGGCCAACGAAAGGTACAACCTCAGGAAGAACTGCGCCTGAAAGGTATCAGATTCCCCAGCCAGAATAGGGTAGGTTTTTGCGCTTCGCGAAGAAGCATCCTTAGGACAGGCACACACAAGCCCATTAAGAAAAAGCTGTCACTCAAGGTGAAGCTACAAGGGGTTCCATTATCTATGGAACTAGACACAGGGTCTGCCTTTTCAATTATCTCCTTGCATACATTTAGGAAGATTTGTTCCGGTAGTGGAACTCAGGCCAAGTTAAGGCCTTCTGACATTGTGTTAACAGATTTTCAAAATTCAAGAGTGTGTGTTAAGGGGGAGGCCACCCTTAACGTGCAATACAAGAGTTTTGAAGGTCCACTAGACTTATTAGTAGTAGGGGGTGAACGAACGAGTCTCATAGGACTCGATTGGTTTGAGGCCCTGGGGATACACGTCACAGGACTCAACAGCTTACAAACACTCGACCTACAGGAAGTCTGCAAAGAATTTGCAGATGTTTTCAGCCCCCAGCTGGGCACATTCAAAGGACCCCCTGTGTCCTTAAAGCTAGACCCCACTGTCACTCCCATTAGAATTAAAGCAAGAAGGGTCCCTTTTGCTTTAAAGAGTAAAATTGACACTGAGTTAGACAAACTGATTCAACAGGGAATCCTAGAACCTGTTGATTCCAGTCCTTGGGAGACCCCCATTGTCACGCCTCTAAAGGCAAATGGGGACATTCACATTTGTGCTGACTACAAATGCACTCTGAATAAGGCATTGCAGCAACATGCCTATCCTGTTCCTGTGGTCAGTCATATTCTGGCCTCCCTCAAGGGGGGGCGCGTTTTTGCAAAGCTTGACCTAGCTCAAGCGTATCAACAGCTGCCTGTTGATGATGATGCTGCTATAGCTCAGACTATTGTGACCCACAGGGGAGCCTTTAAGGTAAAAAGGCTACAGTTTGGAGTGAATGTCGCTCCTGGGATTTTCCAAAGCGTAATGGAAAACACACTACGGGTATACCAGGGGTTTGCCCCTACTTTGATGATGTCTTAATTGCAGGAGACTCCACACACATTCTAGCTGAAAGGCTAAGGGCTGATTCTGTTAAGATTCAGGAAGTCAGGCCTCAAGCTCAAAAAAGACAAATGCAATTGGGGTGCCTTCTACTGAATTTCTGGGGTTCAAAATTGATGCTGCTGGGATTCACCCTGCTGAATCCAAACTAACAGCTATTTTAGAAGCACCTAGGCCAAAGTCCAAGGCCGAACTTCAGGCCTTCCTGGGCCTCCTGAATTTCTACAATTCTTTTCTTCCTCATGAAGCTAGTGTAGCTGAGCCTCTTCACAGGCTACTAGACAAACAAGCAGTGTGGCAGTGGTCACAAACACATGAGGCTTGCTTTAACGAAGTCAAGGCCTTGCTCACTTCTAACAGTGTACTTGCACATTTCAACGAATCTCTTCCTGTGTGCATCGCATGTGATGCGTCCCTTTACGGGGTAGGAGCTGTCCTGAGCCACCTCAGGTCTGATGGAACTCAGGTTCCTGTTGCATATTACTCCAGAACATTGTCTTCTGCTGAGCGCAACTACGCTCAGATAGACAGGGAGGCTCTGGCTGTTGTTGCTGGAATTAAAAAATTCCACGATTTTCTATATGGCAGGCATTTCACGGTCTTTACTGACCATAAGCCTCTGCTGGGACTGTTTACCACAAGTAAGCAGACTCCCCAAATCATTTCCCCTAGAATGCTTAGGTGGTCTATTTTTCTGTCTGCATATGATTTTTCTTTACTCCACAAGCCTGGGAAAGAAATGGGCCATGCTGATGGCCTCAGTAGATTGCCTCTGCCAGTAGTAGAAGCTGACCCTGCGCCAGCTGTCAACATTCTATCAATGCAAGCCTTGCCCGAGCTCCCTCTTTGTGCCAGGGATGCTGCCGCTGAAACAGGTACAGATCACACACTTTCACGTGTCCGTTCCTGGGTTTTGTCCGGTTGGCCTGAGCACTGCCCTAGTCCTGAGTTTCAGAGTTTCTGGTCCAAAAGAAACGAGTTGTCCCTTTCTCAGGGTTGTCTGCTTTGGGGAAACAGAGTTGTCATTCCCACCTCAATGAGGACTAGGGTCTTAGAATCCCTCCACGAGGGTCATCCTGGCATTGTTCATATGAAGGCTCTTGCACGCAGCCACTGGTGGTGGCCTGCTTTAGATAAGGATATTGAGGCTAAGGTGCATGCTTGCCACCTGTGCCAACGATCTCGCCCAGAGATGCTCCAAGCTCCCGTGCATAAATGGGAGGAAACGCAGTCCCCATGGTCTAGGGTGCACATTGACTACGCTGGGCCCTTTCAGGGCCAGTTCTTCTTGGTCCTTGTTGACAGCCATTCAAAATGGCTTGAGGTTGTACCTGTCTCATCCACCACCACTGCAAAGACTATTCAGGTACTGAGGGGGATTTTTGCTGCACACGGGCTGCCAGATGTCATCGTGTCCGACAACGGCCCTCAATTCACCTCCTCCGAATTCCAAGCTTTCTTACAGGCAAACCTGATTCGTCATGCCACGTCTGCGCCTTTTCACCCGTCCACCAACGGTATGGCTGAACGCATGGTGCGCATCGCAAAGGACGCCTTGAAGAGACTCACCTACGGGGACTGGCATCACAGGTTGGCTGACTTTCTCCTTTCTTATCGCACCACACCGTCCACTTCTACAGGGAGAAGTCCAGCTGAACTTCGTTGGGGGCGCCAACTTACTACTAGACTTGACCGGTTGCATCCGGACAGACTGCCTTCATCTACCTCACATCCTAGGGCACCTAGACAACTACTTGTGGGTGCCCCGGTTTGGGCTCGCAATTACGGGCCTGGTCATACCTGGGTCCCCGCTTCTATTTCCAGGGTCACAGGTTCTCTCTCCTACGAGGTTGCCCTGGACAACGGTCGTGTCCTGCGTCGGCACATCGACCAACTCCGCCCTAGGCGGGACTTTTCAGATGAGACTCCTGGGTCTTTTCCAGGGGAGGAGGGGGACCCTTTGGAGCAAAGGGAAGGGCACGAGCTGCTGCCCATCTCCACTGATGGAGCCACAAACGGCCCATCCCAGAGTTCCGCGAGAGCTCCGAACAAGAATTCTATGAGCCTACCTAACTACCAGGCATCCACGCCTACTCCAGCCAGGGAGTCACCCCGGGGGCATACTCACTTTCCACACACATCACACAGCACTCCAGTCACGGAGGATACCCGGGGGCACCCCAACAAATCATTCCCCGCAAGAGAGCTGGCACACAATTCCCAAGGTTGGCCTGACCTTACCCCAAATCCTACAGGGGGTCAAACATACACAGAGATAGTCGAGGAACCAAGTCCCGACTACAACACCTCTAGCACAAATCAGGGAACACCTGAGTTTTGGGAAAATACAGAAACCCACACAAGCCAGAACACAGAACGGGGTTCAGGGAATGGACAGCCTCCTGACAGGTCTTGGACTGACCTAGGAGGTTCTACAGAGACGCCCAGCAGTGGCTATCACTTCAACGGGCCCGAGGGTCTGCAGCTAGGCAGGTCAACCAGGTCACAAAGTGACAGAAGCCCTGGCCTGACGAGCCCGGTGGGCAAGCAAGCAGGCCAGGCATCGGGGCACAGTCCTTGGAAGGCACCAAGGCACAATAAGGAGAACAGGCTCACATCTCCCTCCAGTCAGGGAACTCATGCTAGTAACCCAGAGCTGAGAAGGTCACAGAGAGCAAAGAAGTCTCCTAAATACTTAGAGGATTACATAACATTGATGGCTAAACAAAAGCCAGGTAACGATAGGAGCACTGAGAAGCAGAACACTGCATAAAATAAATGATTATATGTTGGTAGTAGTTTTAGTCCGGGGGAAAGGGGTGTTATGTCCCGAGCCTTGCAAACGGCTCGGGCGTTTGCAGGCAGTCCCGGGCAGGTGCAAAGCTGCCCGGGACCAGACAGGCTGTCACCAGCGCCATGCGCATGCGCGGGTGCTGGCGCGGGAAAAGTATCACATTTACCCGGGAAGCGTCTATATAAGAAGCTGGGAGGGTTTGGGAGCTGCTGAAGCCATCTACTTGTAAGCTGAACGCTGAATAAAGGAAACTGAGAACTTCAACTGCTTCTCGTGTCTGCTTCCCGCCAAGGACTCAACAGATCCCATTAGTAGACCTGTCATTTCCTTGACTTTCTTCTTGTTCCTTACATATTGAAATATAAGATCCCAGTCCCTTACTTAAACTTGAGATACCATATCAATCTAATCAGATAACCCAAGTGGAGACTTCTTGATCAAGCAGCACTTTATTTCATCAAATTAAGCAGCTGGGTGGCCAACAATCTGGAACACTGGCAGAGTCACACCCAGAAGTACCACACATTAGAAAGTTGATAGCATTGCTGTATAAACTTTGTTAGCCAATGAAAATCAGACAACAGAGCCATTACATCATAAGAAAGACATAAATCATTCCTGTACACTTCCTTATTCTCTCCTTCAGTATATCACATCCATGTACATGTTTCCCAAGCTTGCATGAAATTTCTCTTGTGCAAAAGCTGATTACAAAAAGCAAGAAAGCAATAGTTAGACTATACAATTTCTCTTTGTTCCAGAATCCTTCAGAAAGAAGCGTTATTATTATTATTGGCACTTGTTGCTAGTTTTAGCTCATTCTGGGCCTTAGCTTTTCTGACTTCCTCCTTGCAGATTTAGACTTTTTGTTGGTATTCTGCTTTAGTTATGTGACCCTATTCCCATTTTTTATATTTGATATTTTTGTCCCTCAATTTGTCTATGTGCAACCATGTTAGTCTCATCTGGTACCTTTTGTTTTTCTTTCTCTGTGATATTGTTTTTGCTTGGGCATTCATTAGCTCATTTTTCAGAGTTTCCCAAGTTTCTTGAACTGTTTTTTCTTTTTAGGTTATCCTTTCAGGGAATCCTTTATAGTCTTTCTCCTAGCTTGTTGAAATCAGCTCTTTTAAAGTCTAAAGCACTAGCCTGATTTGGTTTAGTTAGTAAATGGTGAATTCAAGTATGTCATGGTCAGTCTCCCTTAAAGTCCTTCAACCATTTCATCCCTATTAGTAAGAATAAGTCCAGTATAACTATCACTCTAGTTCTCTCCTCTACCTTTTGTATGACGAAGTTGTCAGCTAGGCACATCAGGGTCCTATCTGATCTCCCACTCCCTGTAGAGTTTGTTTTTCAGATGATGTCAAGTTGGTTAAAATCCCCCATTACTACAGTGGTGTGTTTCTTGCACACCTCAACTAACTGATTAGCAAAGAATTCATTTATTTCCTCTGTTTGGTTGGGTGATCTGTAGCACCCACCAAGGCCATTTCTTTTTCCTCTAATATTTTCCTGACTACTTTAAAGAAGGCTTTCATCCCTAGTATTGTGAATTTCTATGGAGGTATAGTAATTCCTCACATACAATGCAATTCCCCCCCCCCTTTGTAGAGTCTGTTCCTTTTGAACAATTTATATTCTTCTAGTTGCTTGTTCCAGTCATGGGTTCCATCCCACCAAGTTTCAGTAATAACTACAATATCATGGAGATGTGATGATTCAGTGGTTAGAATGCAATATTGCAGGCTAATTCTGCCGACTGCTGGCTGCCAGCAGTTTGGCAGTTCATTTCTCATCGGCTCAAGGTTGACTCAGCCTTCCATCCTTCCGAGGTCGGTAAAATGAGGACCCAGATTGTTGGGGGCAATATGCTGACTCTGTAAATCACTTGGAGAGGGGTATAAAGCACTGTGAAGTGGTATATAAATCTAAGTCCTATTGCTATTGCTATCATATTTCATATCATATATCATACTAGAATTTCAAGCTCTTCCAGTTTGTTCCCCATACTATCTGCATTGGTATATAGGTAGTCCTCGACTTACAACCACTAGTAGCCCATTAAGCGAGACATCTGTTAAGTTTTGCCCCATTTTACAACCTTTGTTGCCACAGTTATTAAGTGAATCACTGCAGTAGCTAAGTTAGCAACCTGGTTGTTAAGTGACTTTGGCTTCCCCATTGACTTTGCTTGTCAGAAGGTCACAAAAAGTGATCACATGACCTTGGGACACAGCAACAGTCATAAGTATGAACCAGTTGCCAAGCATCTGAATTTTGATCACCTGATCATGAGGATGCTGCAAAGGTTGTAACTGTGAAAAACAGTCATAAGTCACTTTTTTCAGTGCTGTTGTAACTTTGAACAGTTCACTAAATGAACTGTTGTAATTTGAGAAGTATCTGTACAGACATTTGAGCCCTTTATAATTGTCCCCAACTTTGTTTCTTGTATCTCCTGATTTGTACTTCTGAGCCCTTTCCTCCCCATTCCCATTCTCAATATCTTTTTTGTGGTTTAGTTCTACAAGCTGGTCACCCTTCCCCATCAGTTTGAGTTTAAAGCCCTTCAGATGAGCTGTTCCTAGGACACAGCAAGTTAATAGGGGGAATTTATTACCCAGAAGAACCCTAAACAATCCACAAATTGATTTTCTAAAGAAATAAGCCAAGCAGAAGCCCTAATATACAGTGTTCACTCATTTTCAAGATAAGCATATGACTTGCTCAGCTTAAGAGGAATTAAAACTTTAATTTCTACAGCCTCTAGATTTGTGGCTTACCTGGTAGAGCACAACTCCATGACCTTAATTGAATAGGCCTCTTTGTGTGAATCAGACCTGTGGATACAGGCTTATAAAAACATTGCAATGTTGTTGTTGTTAATTGCGAAGTCGTGTCCGACCCATCGCGACCCCATGGACAACGTTCCTCCAGGTCTTCCTGTCCTCTACCATCTTCTGGAGTCCATTTAAATTCACACCTACTGCTTCAGTGACTCCATCCAGCCATCTCATTCTCTGTCGTCCCCTTCTTCTATTGCACTCAATCTTTCCCAACATTAGGCTCTTCTCCAGTGAATCCTTCCTTCTGAAAAGAACACCAAGAAAGAAGAGCTATTAGCTCTGAACTCCAGGCCTATCTGGAATATTGGTAAAACATATCATAATATTGCCTATTAATCAATTTTATAATTCATGTTTGGCATTATCAATATGACTATGAAAAGAAACCAAGAAAGAAGAGGATTAGGTGAATCTGAACTCCTAACAACTATGGAGGAATATTCAAGTAAAACATATCAAACAATTCAGGGTGTGGGATCAAACCTTGAAGTAAAAATTGACAAGCTCTCGGGGGAGGAGATTTATCAGCTAAGTGGAGAAATTAAATGGATAAAGGATAAAATGGATTTTGGGGAGCATAAATCATAGAGGACATTCATTATGAAGCTGATCTGAATGAGAGAACCCTCTTGGAATTACAGAGCAAGGAAGTTCAACAAAAAATTTGAGCAGTTCCAGAAATGTTTGTAGTATGATTCAAAGTCAATATTGAGAATGATTAAATCTGTGGCTGTTAACTAGTTGGCAAGAAGAGAAAATCAAAATAATAACAGACAAAATGCAGGGAATAAACTGCTGATTTGCCACCATAAGAAAAATACCATTTTTTTTTTAGTTCACTTTGTAAATAAGAAAAGCAATAGAACAAATCTTAGATTATCACTTTAAATGCACAGTGAAAATTGACAATGTGGATATAATCATCCTGGAAGAAATCCCTGTTAAATCCCTGCCTCCAAAAGCGGTGAATGCTCCAACACTGGGAGTTTTTAAGAAGAGACTGGACAGCCATTTGTCCGAAATGGTATAGGGTTTCCTGCCTAAGCAGGGGGTTGGACTAGATGACCTCAAAGGTCTCTTTCAATATTATTATTATGGATCATCGCACAGTCAGCCAGATGTTCAGACTGGATTTGGCATTTTGTCTACCTATCGAGTCCTTACCCAGGACCTGGGATAGGCAGATGTGGATGTTTGATGGTATTACAGATATCGTCGCAGGATGGAAGCAGGTCCTAGTAAGGCCGCCTTTTGCAATTGACTAATAGTGAATTTGTCAATGCCAGTGGTGTTCAAGTGATGCTCCAGTTGTTTTGGGATTGCACCCAAGGAGCCTATTACTATTGGTACTACCCTTGCTTGCTTTTGCCACAGTCTTTCTATTTCTATTTGTAGGTCTTTGTAATTTGTTATCTTCTCCAGTTCTTTCTCGTCTATTCTGCTGTCTCCAGGCACTGCCATGTCCACTATCCAGATGATGATGATGATGATTATGATGATGATTATAGAATTTTGAGAAATAGAAAAGCTTATATTTTCTTAACAGGCACCCTAAAGAAAAGAAAAATCCCATTCCACTGGGGGTGATATTTACTTACAGAGATTTAGGGTGAATTCCATAGGAAAAGCCAAGGATTTGTTGATTGAACATAAATTAAGTTTGGGCCTAATACTGATAAGCAGTTGGATGTGGAACAACCTCAAATATTGGAATACAGAAAAACTGAGAGGGTGACTGTAGAGAACTTTGCTATACTATTTATTATAGAGACAGAATAAATATATAACATGGAATATTAATAGGGGAAAACACCCCATCCAAGTAGTAAAAAATATTTCACTATTTGAGGGAACTAAATGTTGATATAATTTGTATTCATATTAAGGTACAATACAAAAAAAATCTAATAAATAAAAGATTAGGTTAGGACTTTATCTCAGCTGGAGTATAAAAATATTAATGGGATCATTGTGTATATAAAACCCCAATTTAAACCTAAGATATTGTAATCAGATGAGCATGGTAGATTTGTAGCTGTAGAAGTGGAATTTAAGGGAATAAAATCAATAGCAGTGAGACTCTATGTGTCAAATGATGATAAAATTATTTTTTTAAATATTTTATGGACCAATTAATACCCCTTTCTCATGAAAACTAGTGTATTTTAAAGGATTAGAATGGAGCAACCTCCCCAAGATTTGATAGAACATCTATCAAAGAAATTAAACTTTTTCTGGATAAATTATGAAAGATTTTCATTGCACTGATGAACAATTTCATATTGGTAAATTAGTGGAGATTTTAAAAAATGGACTTATCAGAGAATATACTTTCTTTTCAGAATGGCAGAAATCATTCTCAAGAATTGATATGATACAGATTTCTAAAAGCATCTCAAATAAATTTTTTGCTGCAGTATTGGCAGAAAGATTCAAGAAGGTCTTATTCATGAAGACCAATCTGGCTTTTTGCCAAAAAAGACAATTGAGAGATAATGTGAGAATTGTTTGAATGTTATTGAATATTTACAATATCACAATAAGAAGCAAGCAGTTCTAATATTTCTGGATGCAGAGAAAGCTTTTGACAATTGAAATTGGGTCTTAAATTTAAAATCCTGGAAGATAAGAACTTTTGGGAGAAATTTATTCAAGGGGGTTAAAGCGATTTTCAATTCACAGCAAGCAAATATTATTATTAATGGAGACTTAACTTGTGAAATTCAAAAGGGCATGAGACAAGGATGTCCCTTATCTCCTTTGTTATTTGTACTGGTGCTGGAAGATTTAAATAGAAATAGTAGACAATTTACAGGCATAAAAATAAAAAAGAAATTCATAAATTGAGAACACTTGTTGATGATTTAGTTATATTTCTACCAGACTCAAAAATTGGTGTAGAATACCCAATGGAGCTTTAATGGGCTTCAAACAGAAAACAGAAAACAACAATGCTTGTTAAAAATATAACTTTTCACGATCATGAAATACTGACAAGAAAGTCAAATTTCAAGGTGGAGAAAAAGTTAAATATCTTGGAGATATACTGACAAATATAAACTCTAAATTGTTGCAAAACAATTTTGTACCTGTGTGGAATAATATCAAAAAAGATTGATTAGGATAGGATAATTATAATTATCCTTCATGGGTAGAAGCCCTATAATGAAGATGAATGTATTACCAAGGTTGTTATTTTTATTTCAGACTTTACAGATATTGAAGATAGACATTCCATTTAAACAATGGAAAAGATAATTTCTAAATTTATATGGCAGGGAAAAAAAATGAGAATTAGATATAAAGTATTGCAAGCTGCTAAAGAAAGAGGAAGATTGGGTTTACCAGATTTGAAATTGTACTTTGGTGCCTGCTGTTTGGTATGGATAAAAGAAGAATGTGTGACTCTCCAAAACAAGAGACTTGCATTAGATGGCTAATGAAGATTTGGATGTCAAGTTTACCTATGGTACGACAAGGTTAAAATGCATGTTGATTTTTTTTAGACATGCCATCCTAAGGATTTAGAACAAATATAAACCAACCTCAGGAAGCCTTGTTCAGAAAAAAAAAAATGATGGCGAGGCCAAACTGGTAGACCTGTGGTCAAATAATACTTTTTAATCAAACTGAATGTACTCTCAAGTCCAAAGAAGAGATGGAGTCAGAAGGATGTCTCTGTCCCTTATAACTGAAAGAAAAGTTTAAATTAGTTTTAGAAAGTTACCAATTTGACTTTGATGGAACTAACAGAGATGGCTAGATTAACTGCTTTAATCAAAGAAAAGAACACATCCAACTTTGCTTCTACTTGGAAACTGCTTCTGGATTTTGTGCTTGAAATGGGAAAAAAATTTTTTTTGACTTTGGATTTTGCTGATTAGATATGTTTGTTATTATAGAAATGGCTAGTGCATATTAAGTATGTAAGGTAAAAAGCTGAGGCTGTAATTTTATTATTTTATTCTACCGTATTAAAAAAAATGGAATTCAATGCTTTTCTTCCACCACTTTACCTATACTTCTTTATCTTCCCCTTTCCTCCTGCATTTTCCAACCATTTTCATTTATCTTCTATTTTATATCTTGACACACTTAATAAAATTATTTAGAAATGAAAAAGTAACCTAAATTCATAGGACAGTAGCAAGGCAGAAGATTTAAAGTTTGAATAAAATGAAACACACAAAATCTACATTAAGTTCCAACAAAATCTATATAGTGTAGTCTGAAGTGACTGATGAGTTTTATTAATCTGACCATCTGGAACAATAATGTTCCATGTAACTGAGTGAAATACAGATTTTTGTCTAGAATTGATAATGGTATATCATTATCACGGAAGCTTTACCTCTTACTTCATCAAAACCTTCTAGACCTCTTAGAGTTTGGAAGTCCAAGCAAGTTTATCATCTTCCACTGGGACTTAAGAGATTGCAGAGTCACAGTTTTAATGTATATATAATATTGAATTTCTAAATATTCTCAGTTACCTTTCACCTTTACCATGATTTATGACATCAATTTGCACCACTATTCTTTTTTTCAGTGTGGAAAGGTTAGAATACAGCTAAGCCATTTTGCCCAGCAACCTCTAACTATTGCATGAAGAGGTCCTAGCAACCTCGGGAGAATCAGATTATTTCTTTAAAATGACAAGAGGAGTGTCACGCTGCGTAAGTTCCACCCTTTTTGTGTTTGCATCATCACAGCACATATTCAAAAGGAGCAGATTTTATGTGGGATAGCACAATACTATTTTCATTATTTACTTCCTTTTGATTTCCTCTGTAGACCTCTGTGGGTGCAATCTGTCTACTTCATTGATTCTGTAGACAGAATTTTTTTACCCAACTACCATGTTTCCCTGAAAAATGAGACCAGGTCTTATTTTCAGGGGGTGTCTTTTCCATGGTCTCATCTCACGACAGCAGCACTGACAGCCCTGCCCAGCCGGCCCACTTCTTCTGCGGCTGCAGGAAATACCTTTACAGCTGAGAATGGAGCTCCAGCCTGCATTTCACTGCCAGAGGCCTTCTGGAAAGGCCTCTGCAGACAAGAACTGAGCTACGGATTGAATCCGAGGCGAGCGAGGCGAGGCAGGTGTCAATTCATGGGAAGCTTGGCTGCAACGGTAAGTGGGTGCAGGGCATGTGGGACTGCTCCACCTCCCCACCCGTGCCCTAGCTTTTTAGGTGTATGCCTCACCCCAAAATTAGGGCTTATTTTTGGGGTAGGGCGTATATAAGGCCCATCCCCAAAAATCAAGCTAGGTCTTATTTTTGGGATAGATATTACTTTAGTGAAAACACAGTATTATTTTATATGTAACTTAAGGTGGCAAATGTACATAGTACTCTTTCCTCCATCTATTTTCCCCACAACAATAATTCTGACAGGTGGATGGAATTAAGAAGAGTGACTGTCCCAAACTCAGTCACATGGGGGGGGGACTAGAATTCACAACCTCTTGGTTCCTACGCCAACAACACTTTAACCTCTACATCAAACTGATTTTCTCTGATGTTGCAGTCAGATGACCTCTAGTAAGTAGGAACAGCCCAGCATGCTTCCCCTGTTTGGTCTCCTTGGAACTTGCTTTCCAGTCATTCTGCTTTAGCCTTCCCTCCTGTATTACAATCTCAGAAATCATAGTACAGAAATGATCTCTTACTCAGAAAGCTGGATCAGTATGAATAACAGCTGAGCAGTAGTGGTTACAGCATGAAGCAGTAGAGAGAGCACCAGTTCTTTCTCTATTGCTTCGTGGCACAATGTCCCCATGATTGTTTGAGCTGTGTTTGAAAATGGGTTTAGCACTCTTTTGGAAGAGCACTAAATGTATATCCCAGAGAATCCAGAGGAATAACTCTGATTCCATCCAAGTATTTTCTGCTGATGCATTCAAAGAGAACCCAACAATCAGCTGGTATGAGACTTCTTTTAACAAAGGCTTAGCAGTACTACAGGATAGAGCTATTCCAAGATTGCATTAAGGCTTTCTCCAAAAGAGCCCAACTATAAACTGAATGCCTCACATAAGCCATTGGTGCCATTGCAGCATGAATTCTGATAATGTGCTATGCCTGCCTATCTTTTCATCTATCAAAATTCTCCTCCTCTCTAGCCCCATCTCCATCCCATGACAAGGAGAATGGATGGTGGATGTTTTCCTACACCTGATGACATTTGGCTGGAAAGAAGAAAAGAAAAAAATTGTGGAAAACTACTAATCTCTTTCCTTAATTTGCCCTGTATTCCACACAGAAGGACATCACCATTGGCTGGCATTCAGCCTATGCAGGATAAGGATTCCCAGTGGAGACCACACATTTTATGACAGTATAGTGTTCTGTTATTTCAAGAATTTTAACTTGGCTATGAGTTTATGAGGAAGAACCCTTTGATTGAGAAACACTGAATTATTCCTGTGATTAAACAGTAAATCTGTTAGTCAGTTGGCTCAATTCTTCTCCCTCCCACCCAACACACTCACCATCTAGGTATTTCATAAAGAAAAATATACCTCTTTTTTATATCCTTTCTTTCTGCAACATTACCAAGCAACATTACCATATCATTTGTAAATCCTTCCTGGTTCTATCTGCCTCATTTTATAAGAATTCTTCTTTGCCTCAGGGAGCCACAGATCTAAATAAGCTTACATTCTTTTAATATTAAGGGTTTGGCAAATTCTAATCCTAAACCCTAAAATCACAAGTGTAGAAAATTTTTTGTTTTGTCACAGTTTTATCATCTTAATTCAAGAAGGCCCCATTCTCTTAGCAAATAGAAAAATAAATGCAAATCTTAAATTAAGGAGTATAATTTTCCTAATTCTCCACAGGTGATGGCAAAACAAACTTCTGATACAATCGTATCAAATACAGAGTATATTTGATATCATTGCTCTACCCAAAAGGAATATCTAAGAAAGGTGATAATCTACAACAGTTCCCCGCACTTTGCTCAAACCAGTCTTTTATCTAGAGTAACATTAGAGGTAATATCAAAGCACAATATGAAGGGGAAAAAAGTGAGATTTAGTCACACTATCATAGATTGGAAAGAATCCTGGAGATCAATTAATCCAGACTTTTGCTCAATTCAAGAATTTATTACAACAGCATCTATATGTTAGATCAAGGCCATGAGCATTCTGCTGATGAAATTAAACTGAAGTTTGAAATGCTGGGATAGGACTCAAAAGTCTCAAATCTCCACTTGACAGTACAGTTTACAGAGTTCATTCGAGCCAGTCTCGAATACAGCTTGGAATTTGGGCCAGTTACTCTTGTGGGAACTCAGCCCCCTGTCCAGAGAAGGAAATATTTTGGGGGATATATAAAAAGGCAAAATATTATATTTCCCCAAAGGAAAGCAGGTCCAAATTTTCTTAATAGCCCCAAACAGAAACTCTGCAGACCAGGCCTATTGAAACGCAGATTTGATAATCCCATTCAGAAAGTCTAAGGCTCCATTTATGAGCAAATACTGCCTGCAGAAGCCCATTCAAGACAGGATCTTTCAAAATTCCTTGGAGCAAGATTTGATAGCTCACAACAGAGTGATAGGATTAGAACCAAAAAAAATCAAAAACAGTACATAGCCATCAGCCACAGCCACAGGGAAACAGGACATGACCTTTAGGACATGTGGTTCTGCTCTTCAATAAACTACAACCTTCTTTCTAAAGCAGTCTCCATTTTGTTTAATCCCTGCTTGGACTGGACCCTGATGAAGATTTTTCATTCAACACCTTCAGCTCAGTTTCCCTCACATTGTCACTGTGGGAGAAAATGAGGAGAAAAAACCCATGAAAGTGAGCTAGAATTGTCTGAGGAAAAGCAGGTCATGCATGTGGCAAAACTGAATCCTGAAGCAGAGCTCACCCTATGAAAACATGGGGGAATTTATGCAGTGTTAAAAATCCTGGCCAGTCGTAGATTCCATTGAAGATACTGAAACTTAGATCATGATCCATCTGACTCAGAGGCTGGGTTCTTCCTAGGTCAAGGAAAGTGAATAAGGGGATTTTATTACCACAAACATGCTGAACAATCCAGAAAAATAGCCTGATATTCTAAAGAAATAAACCAAGCCAGGGACAAGCCCTAATATACAGTATTCACTTCTTTTTCAAGATAAGCTATATCACTTGTTCAGTTTAATGAGGAATTAAACCTTTAGTACCTGGACCCTCAAGATTTCTGACTTACCCGGTGGGTCACAGCTTCAGGACCTTAAACTGAACAGGCTTCTTTATGTGAATCAGACTTTCAGATTTAGGCTTATTAAAATATAGCATAACTGTGGATAAGCTGATAAGGATCATAAGATAGATAATGAAGACTGGAATGGGGCAGCAAAATCATTCAGATTTTCTTTGAGTTCTATAGAAAGAGGGATCAATCTGTAACTAGGTATGCTTTTCCCCCCAGTCAAACTGGCTTTCTATTTCTGCTTGTTGTATCTAACATTGTGAATGTTTTGCTGTTTTCCTCTAAAGGGAAATTGGAATTTTGGGCTTTTGAGGAATAAGCTGATCGATTTATTTGTGAACTTTATATCACAGATTATTTTCATGACTATATTTTTTTAAACAAAATCAAACAATCCCAAGTTAGACAATCCCAAATTAAAACCAATTAAGAATGTGAAAACATTTACAATAAAACAGACGAGTGTATATTTCAATCTAAAACTTCCATAAAGCTCTATGAAGGCAGGTTTAACATTATGACTTAGACTGAATCACATAGAATTTCTAATTAACCAGAATAAATATGTTAAAGAATTAAAGACAAATGTCATAAACTAGTATCAGAACCTCCTAAGGCTCAGTACCAACCATAACTGAACAGGAAAGGATTTCCACAATCAAATTGTTTATATCTTTTGGCTCACCACAAAGTAAAATTGTGAATTTATCTGAGATGTGTGGAGTAGAATTTTAATAATAAAATAAAATTCTGGTAGATATTGGACTGGAGAATAGAAAGAAATTAGGATTGTGTACTAAATTGGGAAAATGAAAAAAAGCATTTCAGAACAAAGAAATGGAAAATCATTTCCAGGTCAATTTCAGAAAAGAATATGTATTTATAGTGTCATTTATTATGAATCCACTTTGACTTGAAGGTAATTTCCCATTTACTAAAAGAAACTCTTTAGGTCTTTTGCTGGATCACCACTATAAACTCTTGAGGAGAAATTTCTCAAGTAACTTGCTCAACTTTACCACAAAACAATGTTTCAAAATGGGATTTTTGAAGATTATTACATGCATATTTGTAAAAGATTAGGGCAAAAGTCTTCTAATCCCAGAAGATGTGTTGACAGACAATCTAACTAATCCCAGGAAGTTTTGGAGAGTACAAAACCACCACCACTACATCTCCGAACATCACTCAGAGAGAGCGGAGCAAAAACTGCACTGCAAAGAAAAAGGTAAGTCAAAATATATTTGTTTTGACACTTCCTCGGCACTTATTTGGCAAACAGAATTACTGACATGAAGAGCTGCATATATATCAGATGCTGAATTTTGATTGCCTTGAGATACTTTGAAATTAGTGGGGGATATAGCAATAGCAACACATGCTTAACTATACCATTGAAATCAATTTACTTACAGCTACTTTGCACCTCAGTTCTTTATATTGAACTGCTTCTTCTATTATTATGGTCAACACTTATCCAAAACACAGAAACCTCGCAGTACATTATAGAGGGTGCTCTATTTCTTTTTAAACAAGTCTTAACAGAATAACAGAGTTGGAAGGGACCCTGGAGGTCTTCTAGTCCAAACCCCTGCTCAAGTAGGAAACTCTATACTGTTTCAGATAAATGCTTGTCCAATCTCTTCTTAAAAACTTCCAGTGATAGAGTACCCACAATGTCTGGAGGCAAGTCGTTCCATTGATTAATTGTTCCAACAGTCAGGAAATTTCTCCTTAGTTCTAGGCTGCTTCTGTCCTTGATTATTTTTCATCCATTGCTTCTTGTCATGCCTTTGGGTACTTTGGAAAATAGGTTGACATCCCCTCTTCTTTGTGGCAGCCCCCTAGATATTAGATAACACTGCTATCATAACATCAGTAGTCCTTCTTTTCATTAAACTAGACATATTCCTTTCCACCAACCATTCTTCACATGTTTTAGCCTCCAGTCCCCCAACCATCTTTGTTGCTCACTTTCTGGATTCTCAACAGCTTTTCTCACCATTGAATTTTATTTTACTAAATAGGGCCCAGTATTCAAGTCTGTCTAGATCCCTCTGTATCATCTTTTGGAGTATTGTCTATTCCTGCCAATTTGGTGCTGTCTGCAAATTTGATGAGTTTCCCTTCTATCCCCTCATATAAATCATTGATGGAGATATTAAAATGTATTGGGCCTAAGACAGATCCTTGAGATACCCCATCCCTGTAAATGTAGTTCCATTAAAGGATTACACATAGAGTGCAGTTGGTCAGCCAGTTAAAAATCCAACTGGTAGTGATGCTGTCTAACCCACACTTTTCTATCTTGTCAAGTAGTAGGTTGTGGTCTACTTTATCAAATGCCTTACTAAAGTCCAAGTAAATTATACCCACAGCATTTCTCTGGTCCACTAATTTTGTCACTTTGTTATAGAAAGCAATAAGACTTGTCTGGCATGATCTATTTTGACAAACCCATGTTGGCTTCTGGTTATGACTTTGTTTGCCTCTAGATGTTCGCAGATTCATTGGTTGATTATTTTTTCCAGAATCTTTCAGATACTGATGTCAGGCTGATAGGTCTGTAGTTTCCAGAATCTATTTTTCCCCCCTTTTTTGAAGATCGGAACTACATCTCTTCTCTAGTTATTTTCTAGTCATCTGATAGTTCCCCGGTGCTCCAGGCTATTTGAAAGATATGGTTCAGTGGTTCTGAGATTTTGTCTGCCAACTCCTTCAGACCTTTGGGGTGTCATCCATCTAATCCTGGTGATTTGATATTATTGACATTATTTATTTTAAAGTGACCAAACAATCAGTTATGTTTTTAGAAGAACAGGACCCATCATCTTAGGATCATAGGACTGTAGTGTCTATTTATATTTATTTTAACTGTTGTAGTCTTTTTACCATGATGAATAAAGGAGAAGATGAAAATGTTTATATAAAATAGTAATACTTTTTTCTATTAATAGTTTCCTCCCAGTGCTCATAGTCAGATAAAGTTTAGGTACAAAGGGATTAGAGAATTAGTCACCGAGGCTCCTGTGGTCTTCTCTGTCTGTTAGAAATCAGGGTTTTTTCCCCCCATGAAGCAAGAGGTTTCATAGCCTGAATGCAGCCTCTGAGAGGATTCTGCTCAAAAGCTTTGGAAGGGTGTAATATCAAAAGTGCAAAGGATTCACATTGTTCAAGATCATTAACATCTCTAGTGGCTCTGTCTCTTAAACCTAAATCAGATTCAGTTCAGACTCTGATGCAGTCAATGGGAGGTACAAAGCTTTAGATTTGCTTTTAAAATAATTAGGAAGTTTCCAAGAGAATATTGAAGACTTTTTAAATCGTTGATATTCATTAGAAATCAATACATTTTTATATCACTTTCTTAAACATAATTGCATAGAATTGACAGATATAATTAGAGCCATGAGATCTGGGAAGCAAAATGCCAGATGTCCATCTCATGGTAGGAGAGAGTTCTAAAAGTCATTTGGAGACCAACAACATGTTCTTGAGCAGTATGAATTAACTTGGCATTCAGTTAACCAACTGTAAATAACTAATAACTAATTGTTCTTACAGATTTATCCAACAAAATGAAGATTGTGATTGTTCTTGCCTCTCTTTTTGCCCTCGTTGTTCCTTTAGAGGTACACATTATTTCATTGCGATTGTATGATAAAAATATCTAGGAAAAAAAATGACAGTAAGTTTTTGCTGATCAGAGGGTTACTTGGTTTTTATGGGATGGGTTGTGCAGAACATTCATTTTCTCAAGATTCTTTTCTGAAAGTTCAGTGAGGGAAGCCAGGATTATTATTCCACACTGCAAAAGGAGGCTGGGATGGAGGAATTAGAGAGACAGAGTGAGAGAAAGAGAAGAAACGTTCAGTCCAATTAGGAAGTCCACCAGTTGCAGAGACTTGAACCAGATTCTCCCTCTCATTAGCAGGGAGCAGTGTTTCTCAACGTTGGCAACTTTAAAATGTGTGGAATGGCTGGCTGAGGAATTCTGGGAGTTGAAGACCACCCATCTTACAATTGCCAATGCTGAGAAATACTGGCATATGGCACAGGTTTTAAAATAAGTATTTGCTGTTAAGGATTTTCCAGAGGTGGAATTGGGATGATGTCTCTTGGAAGGCAACATGCTCATTTTTCATATGGTCTTCCAGATACTTGGCTGAAGGCAACCAAAATGCTTGGTGCTCTTTTGATGAGCTGCAATCCTAGATGATTGACTTGGCTTGGGGAATCAGTTCCATAAGTAGCATAGCTGATGAGCTGATTTCGTCAAAAACAGTTATCACCAAAAAAAGAAAAGTTTTGTATTAATTATAACCACAACATTAAATCCATTTAACTATTTTCATGGGATGTTTTCCTCATTCTTCTCTTTCTCTTCCAGGCCAGCAGTGAAAGTGGAAGCCATGAACGACGGAGATACCGATATCCACATTATCGAGCTCCAAATTATGGATATCGCAATCCAAATCCAATTGTTCCTCCCATAATGTATGGTAGACCGGGGCCAGCGGGAGTTCCAGGGGCCAGAGGACCAGTGGGGCCTGTCGGGCCTGTCGGGCCTGCTGGGCCTGCTGGGCCTGTAGGACGTGCAGGACCTGCAGGGCCTGCTGGGCCTGCCGGGCCTGCCGGGCCTGCAGGGGCTGATGGGGCCCCAGGTGGCCCAGGTCCTGCAGGTCCTGCAGGTCCTCCAGGTCCTGCAGGTCCTCCAGGTCCTGCAGGTCCTCCAGGAGGCCCAGGAGGTCCAGGAGGCCCAGGACCCCCTGGTCCTCCAGGTCCTCCAGGTCCTCCAGGTCCCCCAGGTCCCCCAGGTCCCCCAGGTCCCCCAGGTCCCCCAGGACCCCCAGGGCCTCCCGGAGGCTAAACCTCTTCTGTTGACTGGTAAGTCCTTCTGAGATACTTTATCTTAGAAGGGAATATGCTGTGGCCTACACCATTCCAAGATTATTTATCCTTTTAGCCTTCAGGGACAGGAAAGCTGGAATGGTTCTGGGAACTTGGTACGCATGTGTTGGGAGCTGGGATGACCTTTTTATTATTAATTGGTTGCTGTGAGCCATCTGGGGTCATTCTGTGAAAAATAGATAGCAATGTAAGTTCTGCTCTTTAGTCAGAGTATTGAAGCTTTGAGTGAAATCTCCTTGCCCATGTACCACCAAACAGCTGTTTTTTTTTATCTACCCAGCTTGGTTCTTCTGTAGCAGAGGTACTTAAAATTTTTATTTTTCATTTAAGAAACCTTATAATTACCAGAACCCCAGTCAAGGGGTAAAGGCCTAATGATAGAAAAATGATAGAAAAGTGACAGAAAACCGAAGTTTGTGATGTCCTTTATATTATAGTTTTATTGTATAACAAGAAGGCTGAAATCCTGGGTAATATACTATAGACTGGGTAATATTGTACAGCAGGGGTCCCCAATCCTCATGCTATGGCCCACTACCGGTTCTGAGCCATTCAGAACCAGGCCATGGAAATGATGGATGAGCATGCACATGTACCCCCACTTGTACGTGTGTGTATACACTACATTTGTGCAAGCAGCAGGAATGCAGGCATGCCACACATGAAAATGTAGCTGCATGCATGCACTTGCCTGCAACTCATATGGAACCATCCCCTCTCCCTTCCCTCCACCAGTCTGCAAAGCCGGAAAAGTTGGGGAATTCTGTTGTATAATATTCAGTAATATATTATTTACTGTACTCTTGGTAATATATTATAGAACATACAGTAGATACCTTAACATTCACATAAAAGGCTTAAGGCAGCTGCTCCATCCATTCCTTTAGTAACATTGTCTCTGGCAACATTCCCACTTCTGGCAAATGACAAAGGAGGTTCACCTATGGAATGATAGCTAATCTTGCACATGGCTCACTTTGAGAAAAAGAGACATTGTGCTGAATTATGGAGGACAGTTAGTTACATATCACTTTTATTCCCCGTCGTATCTTGGTCAAAGCAAAGGATTCTCAAAAGGCCTGTGGAAATGAAGTGCACTGCAGAGTCGAACCACTTCTCATGGTGCACTTTGGGCTCATATTTCCTTGGCCCTCATCCAAGAGATCAAGTTGCTGGAAGAGGTTTCTGTGAATGAGCTTCACAGAATGAAAATGTCAAGGAGGGCCTTCAGTTGGACAATGGGAGACCAAAATGACAAATCAGAATCTGGCATTGGACCCAACCTGGTCCTCTCTTGCTGGTGGATAGAGAAGATGCTACAGGGCCACTGATCATTGTTCCTGTGGCCAGGAGCAGAGTGGGCTTTTGCCCTGATCCTTAATCCCTCAAAGTTCTATATCAAAGAGGAGAAATGGACAAAAAGAAATAAAACCTATCCAGAAGTTACCCCGTGAGTGAGAGTCAAGATCTGCTTTCCCAAACAACATGTCTTTCTGATATGGGAAACTCATGAAGAATACATCTGAATGGGTACTTGAGAAAGGCTTCTTAGAGCAAAGAACATGGCAGTTATTCTGGAGCTGTGAGAACTAACGAATGAAGCAGGCAGGCAACACTTAGTCTAGTCATAAATAGAGGAATTCTGAAATAATACCTGATATCTGTTTTTTCCCCCTGTTTTGTAGATCTTGCTGAGATGCTCCTTGCAAGATACCTAGAAGACACTTTTTGTTTCCGGCTGAATGAATGACTCCGATTTATACTGACTTTTAAAACTTTGCAGTATTTTCCTTTAAATAAATTTGAGCAACATTACATTTCTTCTTCTACAATTTTGTTTATATTTGTCTGTGTAGGTGAGGATGTTTATGAGTGTGAAGGGAAACATTTTCCAAAGGACATGTGTTTATCCTAAGCATGTTTAAACTCAGTAATAGATGATTGACCTACTAGCTCTCCTGGAAGTTGTTCCAAGCTTCCATTATTCTTTCTGTGAAATAGTACTTTCTAATGTTACTTTTAAAGTTTCCTTGTTATGACTCTGTGTTTGCAGTTAGTGCACACTGATTTAATTTGGTCCTATGGTGCCCTCTCTAGGAGGAACTAGATACGTACTATTCTTAGTAGATGACTACACCAGATATGGGTTTTGCTATTTATTAAAGAGCAAAACAGAAGTCCTACAACAGCTCAGGCAATGAGTGAACTTTGTAGAGCGAAGATATGGCCATAAAGTATGCCAGTTGCAAACAGATAGGGTAACAGAGTTCATGTCTGACAACTTCCAAAAGTGGCTGACAAACTTAGGCTATGAATGCCCCCAGGAACATCAACTCTTATTGCACACTTTTTTTGTCATCAGCAAAAAAGACAAATCTTATCTAGCAATCCTTCTATTATATCACATTGAACAGAACAGGATCTAGGAATGAACCTTGTGGTACCCTGCTTGCAATTGATCTCTGTTCAGATAGTGCTCCATTAATATTACATTAACAATCACACTCTGGGATCTGTCCCTGAGCCAATTTTCTAACCATTGAACCACTCAGTGGTTAAGCCCTAGCCCCTACAACTTTTTTAATCAGTTCATTATGGGGAACTGTATCAAATGCTTTGCTAAAATCCAGATAGGCTATGCCCACTTTCATCCAAAATATTTGTGATATTGTTAAAAAAGCTTAATCAGATTAATTTGACATTTTCCACCCTCAATAAAGCCATGCTGGTTTGGATCTATCAAGTTGTACACTTTTAAATGTTCATTAATCATTTTTTCAGGAGTGATTCCATTAACTTCACTACTGTAGATGTTAAGTTCACTGGCCTTCAGTTTCCCGCTTCTTCCCTATTCCCTTCTTGTGAATGGGTACAATATTACATGTTCACCAGTCCTGGGGAACATCATCTGTTAAACTGGTTAAACAGATCAGTTAATGATCCAGAGAGCACACCTAGAAGTTCCTTCAGAACTCTGGAATAAATACACCCAGACCCTTTACTTTATTAGGATTTAAATGGGCTAGCTCACAGGCCAACTCTAACCCCCCCCCAAAAGAAACTGCATTGCTAGGACTAGTATGAACTTTCATCCTATTTTTATTACTGTCATCTACTGCTTAGAAGACTGAACAAAAGAATTTGTTTAGATGGTTTCTATAGTCAGGTCTCCCTTAACATAATAATTATTTGCATTTTTTTTTATTAAAAAGTTTTATAAGTTTTACAAAAAGAACAAAACCATACAAAGACAAAAAACAACATATACAAAAAAACTAAACATTACATAACAAAACCCCCTTTCCCCACCCCCCACCCAAACATCCCCCCTTCCCCCCCAGAGCTTCCCAGAGCAGAATATAGGCTTAATTAAAAAACAATTAAAAATTATATTTATAAAAAAGGAAAATATAACATTAAAACATATATATATATATATATAAATGAAGATTATGAAAAGGCTATATAATATTTTTTTATATCCAATTTAAATTGTATAAATTTTATCCACTTATCCCAAACAGCAAGAAATTTCTCTTGCGTTTGTTCCTTTAAAAAAGCCGAAATCTTTGCCATTTCCGCCAAATGAGACACTTTAAGAAACCATTCCTGCAATGTAGGCAAAGATTCCTTCTTCCAAAATTGTCCTACTAACAGCCTCGCAGCTGTAATCAAATTTAACATCAATATAACCTCCTTTGTATCACAATCAGTAACTATACCCAACAAAAATAATTGCGGAGTAAATTTTATCCTCCTTCTAAAAATTCTCTGGATATTCCACCATATCTTAATCCAAAATGCTTTTATCTGTCTGCACGACCACCAAATGTGATAATAAGTAGCATCCATGCAACCACATCTCCAACATTTAGGTTGTAAGTCAGGATACATAAAAGACATTTTTTGTGGATCAAGGTGCCATCTATAAAACATTTTATAAAAATTCTCCCTTAAATTCTGTGCTTGTGTAAATTTGACATTTCTGACCCAGATGGTTTCCCAGGTGTCCAATGAAACTGGCTCACCAAAGTTCTGCGCCCATCTGATCATACAATCTTTAATTAGTTCCGTTTCTCGGCTGTGCAGGTAGGAAGCTTGCTCTCCAGCGGCTGGAAAGAGTCGTCTTGCGGGTTGTCGTTGGAGGCTGGACAGCCAAGCGAAGAACAGTCAACGGGCGCTTCTGGCTTCTTGATCAAGACGGCTTTCTCAATAATTGTTTGCATTTTTAAACATTTTTGGTGATTGCACTTTAAAAAAAAAATTGGTGATTGCACAACCCCACCCAGATCAGCATAGATCAACTCCAAAATTAACATCAGACCAAAATCAAATAAATAATACCCCAATTAAGAAACTGCCAATGAAGCCAACAGCAAACAACCCAACCAAAGAATCTCTAAGACCACCATCAACACTCATAGGGCAAGCCACTAAAACATAAATGGACAGCAATCTGCACTCCTTACTAGCACTGATGATGTTCCTTAGTTTGTGTTATGAAACATCTGTGAGAAAACCACCAAGCTCAGAAAGCACCAAGGACCCCTCATGTACATTTTTTTCTCCTCCTGTCGCTAATGTATCTCAAAAAAGGTTTTATCCTCTTTTTAATAGATTTAGCCAGTTCATATCTTTCTGTGCTTTAGCCGCACTAATACCTTCTTTGTCTTTCTTCTGTAGGTTTATATACACCTCTCTACCATCTACATTGCCACTATTCTTATATTTTCTATATGTTGATTTTTTCCCCTTTATTATTCTATATATATCAGCTGTGAACCAGAATGGACTTGTATTTCTTTAGCTTTTACTAATGTGCCTCACATAAAGACGAGTTGTTTCCAAAATGGCTACTGAGCACTTATTTCTGTCACTGTATGCCACTCTTTAAGTTATGTTTTAGATACTCCCCCATTTTGGTAAAATTGTTGGCTTTTTAAGGCTAAAACTTTAGTTTCAGTGTGTGTTATATCAATTTTAATTTTAACATCAATCTAAAGGCATTGGTGATCACTGGAACCTAAGTTTTCCCTCACCTCAACTTCTGGTATCCTATATCCATTTGTAAAAGCTAAGTCTAGAATATGAGCTCCTCTTGTTGGGCATTTTATTAACTATTTTAGACAGGCATCTTTAATGCCTGTTACATATCCCTGCTCCTGCTTGTAGGTACAGTTGAAAGATTCCAGTTAATGTCGCACATGTTGAAGTCACCCATGATTATAAGCTCCCCCTTCATTGACATCTGGGTTATCTGCTTAATCAGAATGCTATCATAATTGCCAGAATGGCCTAGGGGGGCTGTTCATGATATCAGTTCTGAATACTGATCTCTTTTTAGTTTGTAAGCAAACCATGTACAATACTAGTACAATGCAATACAAGAAAAGTAAACCAAATACAATACAATACGAGTAGATCGTGTATTTTCTAAATTAGTGTTGCCTCTTTGCCCTCCTTGACATAAATGGCAACTTCACCTTCTCTCTTTTCTACTCTTTCTTTTCTATATAGTATGTAGCCCAGTATACTTATATCCAGTGCTTTTTTTGTAAAAGAACTCACACACGTCATACAAGCCGCCTTGCCTACCCTACAAGTTTCCATCCCCAAAAGGTGCCGGAACTCCGTTCTGGGCATTCTATGAGAAAAAAGCCCTGCGTATATCCCAAACATTGGAATCCCTGAACTATGTTTCTATCATGTACTTGTCCTTTCAGATTTTCTAAAGTATTGCATATTCTGCCAATTAATATTATCAGAGCTTATTGGAGCTCTTTCTAATACAAAGTAAGTCTAAGAACAACAAGTTCTTAGAATTTGCTTCATTTATTTGGTGAACAAAGTCATCAAACATGTGATATCTCAGGATGTAAAAAATTAATTGCCCCTACTGCTATAAAGTCAATTAAAGGGATAATCATGACCAAATTGGTTGAGTACTGACTAGAGCCAGCTCTGTCCTAGATAAATCTCACAAACTTTAGCTCTTTTCTTCATAATGAAGTGCTCATCTCACAGATTCTACAGGCTGGTCAAAGCCAACTAAAGAGGAATCTCTGACGACTCAATTCATTTGGGATTATCAATCTGGAGATGGAAAAGATTAGGGACAATAATAATTCTTCCCACAGGTAGCCAACCTAATCTGTCAGAATCCTTCCAAGACTGCTGACCACAGAAATCACACAAACACAGAATAGAACAAGATCCAAGAGGTTGTGGCTTCCCTCATCTGTGCTAAAGTCAATGTGAATGACTCTACCATTACAAAAATTCTGCATGAAAATAGGATCCATTGAACAGTAGCAGAGTGGAATATTTAATTTTGGAACAAAATCAACAGATAAAATCTATATTGTCTTTGATGAAAATCTATGTCGGATAGTCTGAAGTAACTGCTGAATTTAATTGATCTGATCATTTTGGACAATAGTGTTCTAAGTAACTGAGTGAAATGGTGAAAAAAGTAAAGTTTTAATGGTGAAAAAAGTAAGTAAGCACAGATATAGTATAGGTGGTACCTGGCTCAACAGCAGTAACTGTGAGAGGAATCTTGGAGTCCTAGTGGACAATCATCACTTACATATGAGCTGCAGCTGCCAAAAAAACCAACACAGTGATAGGCTGCATTAACAAAGAGATAGAATCAAGATCCCATGAACTGTTAATACCACTTTAGAAGGTCTTGGTAAAACCACACTTGGAATACTGCATCCAGTTTTGATCACCACGATGTAAAAAAGATGTTGAGACTCTAGAAAGAGTACAGAGAAGAGCAACAAAGATGATCAGGGAACTGGAGTCTAAAACATATAAAGAACGATAGCTGGAATTGGGTATGTCTACTTTAATGAAGACAAGGACTAGGGGTGCCATAATAGTTCTAATATCTCAGGGGTTACCACAAAGAAGAGGGAGTCAAGCTATTCTCCAAAGCACCTGAAGGCAGGACAAGAAGCAAAGGATGGAAAGTAATCAAAGAGAGAAGCAACCTAGATCTAAGGAAAAATTTCCTGACAGAACAATTAATTAGTGGAACAACCTGCTTCCAGAAGTTGTGAATGCTCCAACACTGGAAGTTTTTAAGAAGAGACTGGACAGCCATTTGTCTGAAATGGTATAGGGTTTCCTGCCTGAGCAGGGGATTGGACTAGATGACCTCCAAGTTCCCTTCCAACGTTGTTATTGTTATTGTTAAATACAGTGTCCATGGAAGCTTTTACATCTTATTACACCAAGGCCTTCAGGACTTTTTAGCATTTGGAAGTCCAAGCATGTACAACTGGTACATGAGATATAAATGTGTGCTTAGGTGTATTGGCATTAAAATATTTTTTTTAGATCAAGCAAGCAACAAGCCATGCCAAGAACCATTTCAGAGATATTTGCAGGAACAGAGTATTTCCACTCTTGCCAAATGAAGGTAAGACTAGCCTGTTGGACCTATGATCAAATAATATACTGCTCAAAAAAATAAAGGGAAGACATCCTATAAGAAATCCTATAGAATGTGTTCCCTTTATTTTTTGAGCAGTATACTTTTTAATCAAGATGTATCTACTCTCACGTCAAAAAAGAGTTGGAGTCGGATGGATGTTTCTGTCACTGGTCTACAACTGAAAGAAAAGTTTAAATTAGTTTTTAAAAGTTAGGGGTTTGACTTTGTAAAAAATGAATTTGAAATTGTACTGTGTGGTAATGATGAACATCTTATTGCCAAAATTTATAAACTGTAATTGAAACTCAATTTAGATAATTAATATCTGAAGCACTGCATGATTGAATGGGCAAGGACGTTTGGGTATAATATAAGGCTTGAAATTGGGAAAACATATAGATGAAGGGTTTAAAATTTACATTAAATTATAATTTAAAAGAATTTTTTTCTAACGGGATGTGCTGTTTGTATTTAGCAAAAGACAAATTGTCAGAGATGTATAAAGGTATTACAAATGCAATATTAGAAATGTAAATATAAAGAAGAAACTTTATATATCTTTGGTGGACCTGTGATAAAGCAAAAAAAAAAAATAGCACATTAAGATTCATATTTTAATTCAGAAGATTCTTAAAGTGAATATAAAAATCAAACAAGATACTTCTTTTTAAGCTTAATAGACTTGAAAAATTGGAAGAAAGATCCGGAACTTTGCTGTTACATATGCTGGCAGCAGCAACAATGCTTTATGAAAAAAGTGAAACATTGATTTTGAGTTTTGCTGATATGCTTAATTATTATAGAAAAGGCTAGGGGGGAGGGACTAGAACTAGACTAGAACTTGGAGTTTCCTGATTTCCAGGCCAACATCTTAATCTCTATACCAAGCTGGCTTTTTTTTGATGTTGCAGTCAGATGACCTCTAGTGAGTAAGAACTGTCCAACAGCCTGCCCTGCTCTGTCTCCTTGGCATTTTCTTTCCAGCCATTCTGCTTTAAGCAGATATGGTCCACTGTCTTCCCTCCTGTATTTGCCCACTTTCAAAACTGTCTCTTGCTTAGAGATCCAGATCAGTGTAACAGCGGAGCAGTGGTGTCCATAGGATGAAGCAGGACAGAGATCTTCATCACTTTCTCTACTGCTTCATGGCACAACGTCACTATGATTGTCAGCCATTGATTGAGTTGTGTTTGACGATAGCTTTAGCCCTTGTTTGGAAGAGCACTGAATGTATATCCCAAAGAATCCAGAGGAATAAGGTTCCATCTAAGAATTTTCTGCTGGTGCATTTAAAGGGACCCCAACAATCAGCTGGTGGTAGATTTCTTTTAACATAGGTTTAGTAGTACTGCAGGATAGAGCTATTTCAGGATTGCATTAAGGCTTTCTCCAAAAGAGCCGAGCTACAGTATAAGCTGAATGTCTCACATAAGCCATTGGTGCCAATCCAGCATGAATTCTGACAATGGGCTATGCCTGCCTATCTTTCCATCTGTCTAAATTCTCCTCCTCTCTAGCCCCATCTCCATCCCACATCAAGGAGAATGAATGGTGAGTGTTTTCCTACACCTTGATGGCATTTGGCTGGAGAGAAGAAAAGTTGTGGAAAACTACTAATCTTTTTCCATAATGTGTCCTGCATTCCACATAGAAGGACATCATCATTGGCTGGCACTGGGCCTATGCAGAATAAGGATTCCCAGTGGAGACTACATATTTTATGCCAGTATAGTATCCTGTTAGTTTGAGAACTTTAATTTGGTTTGAGGAAGAACCTTTTGATTGAGAGACAGAGACTGAATTATTCTTGTGATTAAACAGTAAATCTTTAAGTCAGTTGGCTCAATTCTTCTCCCTCCCACCCAAAATACTCACTATTCAAGTATTTTATAAAGTAAAACATACCTCTTTTTTGATACCCACCCTTTCTACAATATTATGAAAATACTTCCTGGTTCAATCCTCTTCGTTTTACAGGGATTCTTCTTTGCCTCATAGTAGAAGATCTAAAACAGCCAACATTCTTTTAATATTCAGGGTTTGGCAAAATCCATTTCTAAGCTCTAAAAACCCAAGCGTAGAAACTCTCTTGTTGTCCCAGTTTTATCATCTTAATTCAAGAATGCCCCATTCTCTTAGCAAATGGGAAAAGGAAGAGGGGGAATGAGACCAAATGCTGGATTAAGGAGTATACTCTTCCCAATTCTCCACAGGAGACAATTGTATCATGTACAGAGTACATTTGATGTCACTTCTCCACCCAAAAGGGATATCTAAGAAAGGTGATGAAACTTCTCTGGAAAATTTCATTGTGCTATTGCTTAAACCAGTTCTTTCTCTAGAGAAGAGTAACATTAGAGATAACATCAAAGTTCAACAAAGACATGGAAAGAAGATATTTCTGAGATTTATTCAGAGAATTATAGATTGAAATGGATCTTGGTAAGTTAAGTTTAAGAGTTTACTACTACAGCATCTCCAAGATATGGCCACCCAACATATCCAGTGAAAGTAAAATCAAGGAGGTCTGTTGCAGAGCTAGGAAATGTTTCCTGATATCTAACTGGGCCCAAACAAGAATAACTCCTGTGTTTAGCACCATGCACCTGGATTACTGCAATACACTGTACATGGGGCTGCCTTTGAAGGCTCACTGGAAACTGCAGATGGTACAAACTGCAGTGCCCTATCTTTTGGGTAGGATAGAGGTATCATTACCATGTAGTCCTAAAAACCAAATATGGCTTCCCTGAGATTTGCAGTTGCCATTCAATATCCTGGTTTTAGCTTACCTACATTGTTTGCTTCTAGACAACTTTATCCAGCCAGAATCAATCTGCCCTGCATACGCATGCTGAGATAAACTATAGGGGGTTCCCTACTCTTATGAAAAAGGTGGTAGATAGGGGTTGGTTTTTTGAGTTTTTCCCTGTTTTATAGCACAATTTCTTTTTTGGAATATCAATTGCCACACTAATGGTATTTTGGAAATTAGTTAAATGGGGCATTTTTGGAGCAGTTTCAGAAAGAAACTGCTGGCACGGGGGATCCTATCAGGGTTATTTTTTTTTTAGTTTTCCAATTGCTTTATTGGTGTATAAAACTAATAACTAATCTTAATGAATAAGTATACTTCCTTGTTCAAACACCTTGCTTCTTGTTCTATATTCTGAAACACGTTTAAACAATTCTATTCTGTCTTCTAGATGACTGCTCTTCAAGGACTCGAAGACATTTTTCATGTCTTCCTGCAACTTTCTGTTGTACATACCAATGCTTCAATTATTCCTTATAATTTTCTTGGTGCTTCCCTTTGGATGCAATTCTATTTATTAAAATCCTTTGTAAAATGTGATACTGGAATTGGACCAATATTCAGTGATGGGGGTAGGCCTGAAAGAATTAAATTCCCACTTGACAAAGGAGCATACAGCTTGGAATTTGGGCCAGTTACTTTCAGATCAGTTTCTCTCACAGATTATTATGGAACAAAATGAAGAGAAAACCCCATGACAGTGAGCTAGAGTTGTCCGAGGAAAAGCAGGTCATAGATGCAGCAAAAACTGAATTCTGAAGCTGAGCTCACCTTATAAAAACATGGAGGAAATCATGCAATGTCAAAAATCTTGACCAACTGTGGGTTCCATTGAAGATGCTGAAACTTAAATGATGATCCATCTGACTTAGAGGCCAGCTTCTTTCTAGGACAAGGCTAGTGAATAGGGGAAATTTATTACCACAAGAATGCTATAGGGGAAATTTATTACCACAAGAATGCTAAACAATCCAGAAAAACAGCCTGATTCTCTAAAGAAATAAGACAAATGCAAGCCCTAATTTACAGCCTTCACTCGTTTTTCAAGATAAACCATACCACTTGGTCAGCTTAATGAGGAATTAAACCTTTAGTTCCTGGACCCTCAAGATTTATGGCTTACCCAGTGGACCACAGCTCCATGACCTTAATTGAAAAGGCCTCTTTGTGTGAATCAGACTTGCAGATTTAGGCTTATAAAAATGAAGCAATGTTGTCTTGAAAGCAGTTCTGTCCTTTCTGCTGTGGTTCACACAACTCTGGACCAACGGATAATAAAGAACTTGAGACAGATGATAAAGGCTGCAATGGGGCAGTGAAACTACAGCGATCATTCAGATTTTCTAGGAGTGCTATAGAAAGTGGGATCAACCCATAACTAGGTATGTCCTTTTTTCACAAATTGGCTTTCTATTTCTGCTTGTTGACTCGAATATTGTACAAAATCTATATAACTTTCACTGCTTTTCTTCTAAAGGGAAATTGGAGTCTTGGACTTTGCAGAATAAGCAGATTGCTTTAATTATAAACTTTATATCTCCTATTTCACTGCTTTAAAAAAAGAAAAGTAATCCCAAACTGGGATTTTTGTCTGGGGGTTCAAACCAATTAAGAACCCAGTTACAATGGAAAAGTCTAAAAATGTATTGAAACCCAAAACTTCCTTAAAACTGAGATAGGATAACAATATGACTCAGACTGAATCTCACAGTATTTCTAAATAACCAGAATCTTAGACCCATATCATAAGTAAGTATCAGAAGCTTCTAAGACACAACACCAACCATAAAGGAACAAGGAAGGATTTCCACAACTGAATTGTTTATATCTCTGGCCTCACCACAGGATAAAATTGTGACTCACTTAGGTGAGATATGTAGTGTAGAAATGTAATAATAAATAAAATAAAATTCTGGTAGATATCAAAATACCAGGAATGTATCCCTATGATTGTTAGTGGACAGGAGGGTATATAATGGTGTAAACACTTTGCCAGATGTCCAAATATTCTTGATTTGATCTCAGTAGCAACTAGGGAGAGGGGAACAGAGGGCTTTCTGAACAGATAAACATCAGGTTTGCAGTGGGCTGCATCTTTGGCAACCAAGCTCCTCTTTTATTTTGCACCAGCTACTGAGTTTGTCAAGCCCAACTCAGTGGCAATCTCATCTAGAACACATTGCAGTAATTCAATCTGTATGTGGCTTGCCTGACCAGGAACACTTCTAGGTAGCAACCCAGTTGCTATTCTCCTTGCTCTGCTGTTCACATAAGCAACAGGGGCACAGATAGATGACCTTTTTCAATATGAGTATACACTCTGGAGGTTGAAGAATATGTTACAAAATGAGAACTAGGGTGCTATGATCAATCACAAGTCCACATCCAAATCCTGATAAGATTTCTCCCTTCCCTGGCTTTTTTTTTGCTTTATTTCTGAGTAGGTGGATACACTTTTGAGCAAAAGAGTGGGTACGAAATAATTCAGACTAGAGCTGGAAGAGACCTTGGAGGTCTTCTAGTCTAACCCCCTGCTCAATCAGGAGACCCTATACTATTTCAGACAAGTGGCTGTCCAGTCTCTTCTTAAAACCTCCAGTGTTGAAACACCCACAATTTCTGTAGGCAAGCTGTTCCACTGGTTAATTGTTCTTACTACTAGGAAGTTTCTCCTTAATTCCAGGTTGCTTCTCTCCTTGATTAGTTTCCATCCATTGGTTCTTGTCCTGCCCTCTGGTGCTTTGGAAAATAAGTTGACCCCCTCCTCTCTGTGACAGCCCCTCAAATACTGGAATACTGCTATCATGTCACCCCCAGTCCTTTCTCTAAGCTAGCCATACCCAGTTCCTGCAACCGTTCTTCGTATGTTTTAGTCTCCAGGGCCTTTATCATCTTAGGTTGCTCTTCTCTGCACTTGTAATGTGGTGACCAAAATTGAATGCAGTATTCCAGGTGTGGCCTTACTAAGGCTTTATAAAACGGTACTACTAATAATAACTCATTTGATTTTGATTCTATGCCTCTGTTTATACAACCAAGGATTGTATTCACTTTTTTGGCTGCTGTCGCACACAGCTGGCTTTCAGTGATTGTCCACTAGGACTCCAAGGTCCCTCTCACAACTACTGTTTTTGAGCCAGGTTTTGCCTAATCTTGTACTTGTACCTTTGGTTCTTCCTGCCTAAGTATAAAACCTTGCTTTTCTCCACATTAAATTTCATTTTGTTGGATAGGACCCATTGTTCAAGTCTGTCAAGTTTGTCTGCTGGAGTGTTGGGTATTCCTACCAGTTTAATGTCATCTGCAAATTTAATGAGTTTCCCTTCTATTCTCTCTTCTAAGTCATTTATGAAGATATTGAAATGTACTGGGCCTAAGACTGAACCTTGTGGTACCCCACTGCTTCCTTCCTTTCATGTAGATGTAGTACCATTAAGAACTACTCATTGAGTACGATTTGTCCGCCAGTTACAAACCCTCTGGTGGTTATTCCATTTATCCCACATTTTCCTAGCTTACTAAAAAGTAGGTTGCGGTCTAATTTGTCGAATGCGGTACTGAAATCTAAGTATACTATGTCCACAACATTTCGCTGGTCTACTAATTTAATCACCTTGTCAAAGAATGAAATAAGATTTGGTTTGCCATGACCTGTTTGGCATGATCTGATTGGCATGATTTGTTGCAGCAACCCATTTCTTTATTATTATTATTTTTAAAATCTATTGAGCATATATGAGCCTAGAAGCATTCTTGGAAATCACAAAGTTTCAGAAGTGGGTGCTTTCTTTGAAGCTTTTCTGAGACACTGTATATGAAATCCTGAAGAAAAAAGATAAGAGAAAGTGGTTAAGAATGGGAAGAGGAACCGATATTTGAAAAGAAGCAAAGGTGCCTACCTCCTGATTTCAATAGATAGAACCCATTTTCAATCAGGAACTGAGATTGTATTTGTTCCCACATCTCTATTGCATCTCTCCTAATGGGGGCAATTACCCCACTCTATTTTTGATTGACAAATAATAGAAGATATGTAGATCCTCGTTGTAGCAAACAAAAATTCTCAATCTTTTTCAGATTGAGACAGCTGTTCATCCATGAATGCCACCTGAAGGAACCTGTTTTTTTTTTCTAGGCATTTCTCAAATTGCTGGCAAATATAGTATTAGTCCTTTTCATTTTGCAGAATGCGGCTTACCATCCTGGTCAGCCCTTGAGGACATTTCATCATGTTCCATAAACTGCAGTTGCCAGCAAATTCGTATCTTATCTTTTTATGTGACTAAGAAAATTTTTCTATTAATGGGTGCAATTGGCACTTCCATTTTGTCATTGACCTGATTTTCTTTCTCTCTTTTTAATCCCTGTCAGACATATCTTTAGAAGATGAGAGTCATCGTTCCTTTACTGTTATCTTTATTTTTCACTGTGGGTGTTTCTCGTTTCCTTGTGAGTATAATATCTGCACTATTTTCGCAAGCTAATTTACTTGCTTTGATCTAAATGTTTGATGTAGAAATACTGGTTCACAGGAAGTTGCATCAAGTGTGGCTGTGATACGTAGATACAAAGAGAAAATTTTGATAGGTAATGAACTTGGGTATTTCATTTCAATGGATCAGATGGAACCATCCATCTATCCCCAGAATATTGCTGGAAAGGGATTGCCCTTGTTAAATATTTCAAGGTGATGAGATGTCCTTTTTCCCTTTAACACTGAAAAAAACCTGGCTAGGCTCTTCAATAAATAAAAGTTTCTAGGTGCTCCTTGGAGCAGGCTTATAATCACATAATGTTGCACCATCACATGTTCATTCCAAGAAGCATTTTAAAAAAGTCTCTTCAAAATTCTGCCATTGCTGTAGATATGGCAGGCTCTTAAATTATTAGTAGAAAAATAATATCATCTTTGAAAACATGGACAAGAATGACCATCCTAGATCCAATCTGGTGAATTTCTATCAATTTTAAAATCAAATAAATAATACAGTGCATGAGAAATCTGATGATAAAGACTTGCCCTGGTCTGCTAAATTTTATCTGGCAGTGGCTGATATATTATATAAAGAATATAAACATAATTTTGGCATGATCAGGCAATTCAGAAACTTTGAAAGTCCTGGTGGAAAATGTGATATCAATGGTCTGAACAATTTTCAGGATTCTAAAGTGGCATTTTCAGAATCTGTTCCATTCAGATAGGTACAGTATTTTAATCTGTCATTTATGTGGGAAGGAAATGATACAGTGATTTTTTTTTCTATTTTCACAGGATCCTCAAATTCCATATGAGAACTATGAAAATTATGCAAAGGCATATCTGAACTGGGTAAAATATTTGTATCCCAACTCGATTGGCTCAGTTGACACACAACCATATTATTTTGTTCCATTTTATTATAACCCATCAAGACCAGGTGCAGAAGTTCCAGTAGATGAAGGGAGTGGTGGTGGCCCACCAGCAGATATTGAACCAAGAAGAAAGAGAAGCATACTATTAAGAATGATTAAGAAGTAATAGTTCACACAGACAACTATTTACACGATATGGGAAAGGTTGAATCAGAGCATGAAAATGGCATGGGAATTAAGAGTTAATTCAGCTTGTATAGGGCTTCAAAGCTCTTTGTTTTGTATAACCACACCCCATCTTATCTCCAATACTGCAAATACTTAAAAGATAACTCAGGATACCCAAAGAAATGATGCAAATCTGAACCTGAGGTGGAATGTAATTATTCATTGTTCCTGTTTTAATCTGCTTTATGGAAAATAAGACATGCTGATATTCTGCTTGCTTCTCTTTCTGCTTTTCTTTTGCCACACTCCACTAAATCAAAAATATGTAGGCTTCTTTAATGGCTATTATCTTCCTGCATATGATAAATGATTTATGCAATCACTGGGAGTACCTAAATGTTTAAATTAAAATGAATTTGAAAAACACACTTTGAAATGTATAGTTTCTTTAGAAGCTAGGCCAGGTTTAACATATAGGGATCATGAAGAAAACTTTCACATTACCTATGGGTCTTTAAGTATGTATCAACTTTAATCAGAACATAAGTGAGAATGACTATTTATTTGCAGGATCCACTATAACCCTATTTTCCCATCTTTGGATCCATGATTGTCAACAAGTAAAATATAAACACTTGTTTGATAACCATTACTTCTGTGGGAAGTAAAGTCTTCATCCTGGTTCATCCAAGCCAGGAATAAATAAACAACATGGCGACTGCTTTGGGAAGATGGTTACAGTTTATTGAAGAAGCAGAAAGATGGTTCTTGCAGGAAAGAGCAGAGGAGAGAAGGGATGAGCACATGAGCAAGGGATTTTTATACCCCCTCTAGCCTTTTGTTTGGAATAGTTTCCTGTTCCCATGTCATGAACCTTGAGGCTGTTTCTGAGTGTTTGTCTAGGCCTTGATATCTGTGGTTTAATCCTATTATCATATCCTGCTTCCCAGGTGATGGGGCTAATGACTCCTAGAGTTTGGGTGGGGTATGCAGATTTTTTCTTTGTCTTCTTGAGTTCTCTGGCTCCAACGTTCTGATGGTTTTACATCTGCATTTGTATAGGGCTGGCTCCTGCTTGGGGCAAAGAGATTTGAGGCCAGGATTGGTTTCTGGTTTTAAAAATCCTTTTGAGGAAAAATATATTTTTCTGCCCTTTTAATATTTCCTTCTCTGGACTAACTTCCGTCACTTCCTTCAGAATGTGCCTATCACATAGAATGTAGCCTTTGGCAATCATGTGCTGTATTTCATAATTTGGAGAGACTAAGGACTGCAAATGAGGTGGTGAGAGGCCTCATCAATTCTATGGGCAAAGCTTTGATTGGATACATGAATTTGGTTTCTGAAAAATGTGATATGCATATTTTAGGTTGTTACTACTAGGTTTTATCTATTTCCTACCTGAAAATAGTGAGAAAGTATGTTGTCAGTTTTCAGGAACTGCACTCAGATGGGGTTTCAAAAGACTCCAGAATTAGAGGTCCACACCAAAGTTTTAGTGCTTCCTCCACTTTCCAGACACAAAAGAACCGAGTTGGAAAATCCTAGAATAATGTGTCAAACCACAACTTTCAGATGTGTGGACTTCAACCTCCAGAATTCCCCAGCCAATTCTGGGAATTGAAGTCCACACATCTGAAGGCCATCTAGGCTGAGAAACAATGTTCTAGAGAATTAAAATTCATTAGAAATTAATTGGAAAATCTGGAGAATTAAAACTCAATGTTCAATTATAAAACTAAGTTCTTCATATTGTTAAGTCCCAAAAAGTGGAACTTGGGAGTTGGGAGGCAAACAGACACATTTCAAGCTCAAATTGTCTTCTTATGGGCAAAATTAGCATTTTGAGGAACTATTTCTCAAATTTTTGCCTCTGCAAAATTTTCCCCTAGCAACTTTGCCTTCCTTTCTGTTGCTCTAGTGCAGGGGTCTTCAAACTTGGCCCTTTTATGACTTGTGGACTTCAACTCCCAGAATTCCTCAGCTGGGCATGCTGGCTGAGGAATTTTGAGAGTTGAAGTCCACAAGTCATAAAAGGGCCAAGTTAGAAGACCCCTGCTCTAGTGATTCCATAGCTGACAGGTGAGAGAAGGTGACCTCCAATGTCTCTTCCAATGGCCTGAGAGGGTTTTTAAACCCCTGGATCTAGCTCTCAACCTGGAACTAGTCTGAACTATTGTGAGATTTCAAAATGTGCTTTCATGAAAGGCTTAAGGGCAGTGTGATCAAAAGAACACCCTCTGCCAACATCTCTTTTCTAGGAAACTAACTTCAGGGCAGGAGTAAGTGGGTGGGGCAGAAATGCTTTTTGATAGCACTTCTAGCACTTTCCAAGTTGTAGCCTCTATTTCTCAGTACCCCTGGTAGGACAGTGACTGTGCATGAAAAGAAAGTCCTCAAGGGTCTTAGGACAAAGGACAATAGTGGTGCCATGTTGGTGACAATTGTCCTAAGTGGCTTAGAAGCATCCCACCCAGGATGCTTGTGGATTCTCACATCCATGGGCAGTGTGAATCCAATCATTATTATTACATTTAATGCAGTGTAAAGGTATGAACTCAATGGTACCACGAGGTTCTGCAAATAAAGTAGCACAGAAGACAGGGTTTTGCAGTGCTCCATTTGGCCCAGGCTGAGAAGGAGGTTAAGGTTGAAAGAAAAGTATCTCATTTATCCTTAAATTTGGTGGGTGGAATATATAATCTGTTTCTAATTTATTCATCCTATGTTGGAAAACATGGATAGAAATCAACATCATCTCTATGTTAGTATAAAGCAGTGGTTCTCAACCTGTGGGTCGGGACCCCATTTGGGGTCAAACGACCATTTCACGGGGGTTGCCAAACAACGCAGTCCACCATTTCCCCCCCCTTTTCCTTAGCTGTGCTACTCCCTTGAAAGCCAATAGAATAGACTCTCTTGAATAGAGTCTAATTCTATTGGCTTTCAAAAGCCAATAGGCATTGTCCAGGCTGTCTCTGCCCTGCTGAGCCCGCCAAAAGTCCCATTCTGCAAACAGTGCTGCACCAGTTGAGTAATCCTCGGCTTACGACCGGTTGAGTAGTCCTCGACTTACGACCGGTTGGGGGTCGCGGCATTAAAAAGGTTGAGAACCACTGGTATAAAGCTATATGATAGGGTTTTTTTATAATCACATTTATAGTAACAAAGTTGGGGAAACATTACTATAAGTGACAGACAGAAGATTCTGAAGTCATATTGTAAAGTAAAATATACTAAGCAAGACTTTCACAATAGTTATAGTAACTGTACTTCCTAACATTACCATTGGAGGGAGAAATAATACAAGCTACTGAATGGTTCTTAGTTTTAAAAAGTTTTTTTTTTTTAAGAAAAAAAAACAACCCCAAACTACTGCAATCTTTTATTTTAAAAAATCATACTTTTTATTATATCTCAACAGAATTCTTCTGAGAGTAATAAATGTAAAGATATAAGATGAAATCAGGAAAAAAATCCTCTTTCAAACAACTATAAGAAAGGCAAATATTATAGTTTGAGCTGTGACGGGACTAGAAATAGTTATGTTTTAGCTTGTGCCTATACATTGAGTTAATATAAAAATCAGAATCACCAAAGAGAAATAAATTATATAATCTGTTGTGCCGAATCTTCATTTTTAAGCAGTCTCACAGTTTCACTTTGAAAGTTTGTGTATGAAATATGTGCGTTTGTGTGTATTCATATGCTTGCTTTCTTTGGGGCTACCAAATCTGCTGCATTCTGGAGTAATTGCAGTTTTCAAATAGTTGTTAAGAGCAACACTGTGCAAAGCACAGGAAGTCCTCGGCTTATAACAGCTCATTTAGTGACCGTTCAAAATTACTGAAAACAAGTGATTTATGACCCTTTTTTGCCCTTAGGACCATTTCAGCATCCTCCGTGGTCTCTTGATCAAATTCAGACGTGTGGCAACTGATTCGTATTTATGACAGTTGCAGCATCCCAGGGTTATTTGATCACCTTTTGTGACCGTCTGACAAGCAAAGTCAATGGAGAAGCCAGATTCACTTCACAACCATGTTGCTAACTTAACAACTGCAGTGAGTCATTTAACAACTGTGGCAAGAAAAGTGTGTAAAATGGGGCAAAATTCACACAACAATATCTCACTTAACAACAGAAATTTTGGGCTCAATGGTTGATTGTAAGCTGAGCACTACGTGTATGTTGAGTCTATCTGGGTGGTAATGAAAGCATGAGCTCTTGTAACTTGCCTCCTACATCAGGTAAGGTCATGATGCAAAAACTGAAGCTGGGCAAAAGCCCTTCTAGCTATGACACTCACCTATTGTTCAAGCAGAAGCTGTGAATCCAGAAGGACCTGCAGATAACACTAGTGTGGACGGAGAATCCCAATATACAAACAGAAACTATGTTTTCCTCTGCTTGTTCTCTTTCATCCAGACCCTTTCCAGCACTGGGATAGGATGTTGACATCTTAGGGGGTGAATACAAAGTTGGCATCATCAATCTAGTGATGACATCGCAACCCAAACTGTCAGTTGACTTCTCCCACTGATATAGATGCTAAAGAGCAGAGGAGAGAAGGCCAACCTCAGTGGGACTCCATATTGCGAAGACCACCAAGCTAGTGGTGGGATTCAAATATGTGAACAACCGGTTCTCTGTGTGGATGCCGCTTCCAGAAGTCCATTCTGGGCCTGAGCAACAAACAAAATTAGCTACCGGAAGTGGTGCAAACTGGTCGAATCTCATCACTGCACCAAGCTGATCTCTCATGGGTACCACAGACTGAAACCACCGCATGAGGAATGAATGGAATCACAGTGCCTTCAGTCTATAGCCCTTATAAACAATCCAATGTCTTCTATGCAATAAGGTTTTACCTGGGTAGATTTTGCATCTTAATCTTGCAAAGAGCTGAGCATGAATGGCGTACTCACATCTTCTTTTTCCAAAGGATGATGGAAATTTAAACTATATCTTAATTGCATTATAATTTGAGCAGCAGCTATTGAGTGGTTAATAAACTAAAGGAGTAAATAGACTGGCAATTTTATGAAATAATTAACAAGAACCAAACTGAGGTTCAGACTGAAATTTTACAGCAATTTAGGCTCCCATATTTGAATTTTCAGTTGTGTGTGTGTGTGTGTGTGTGTGTATAGGGGAGAAGGTATCAAATTTCTATTCAAACTTAAAACATGAATTTGTCCTGAATATCTACGTCAAACATTATTCTAATTTCTAAATAGTTAAGAAGATACTGTGTTTTAAACTAACACATATTTTTTAAAAAGGGAAATAGGCAAGTAAATCAAGGAACTCACTTGTCCAAGCCAGTTATGTGTAACAAGGAACAGGGCTAAGCCAGCTATGTGTAACAAGGAAATAACATATGTAGAGTTCCAAGAGGTATTTTCAAGGCATTGTTTTCTTAGAAGCTAAATCATGAGCAAAGACACAGAATTTTATTAGCAACATAACTAGTATTTGATAAGAGATGCTAACATCTGTGAGCAATTGTGCTCAAACATGTTATGAGGAGCAAGAAGAGAAAGTTGCTGGGTGAGACAATGTCACTGATTGCAACAATTTCCATTTGCTAATAATGATTGATATCCCATCATAACCTGGGACTCTAACTTCTATTACTACTTTCCCTTGCTTCCCAGTATGCTTCTCTGATATCAAAATTCTTGAACAATGTATTCCTAATTCTTAGAGAGACCTTCAACCATTTCATCTGAACTCCTATCAAGGTTGGATCCCTTTAGAACTAAGCCGTGGAGGGTCCTCCGAAAATGATGCATTGAGAGGCAGGGCAATCTTTTTCTCCATTGACAGACAGCTGATTTTGCCACCAAAGTTGTTATTTTGGTGCTGCACTCCCAGATTTGAACAGGAGCAATAGCAATAGCATTTAGACATATACCGCTTCACAGTGCTTTATAGCTTTACATCCCTCTCTAAGCAATTTCCAGAATCAGCATATTGTCCCCAATAATCTGGGTTCTCATTTTACTGACCTCAGAAGGATGGAAGGCTGAGTCAACTCTGAGTCGGTGAGAATCGAACTGCAGAACTGCTGGAAACCAGCTGTCCACAGAAGTAGCCTGCAGTACTACATACTAACCACTGCACCGCCATGGCAGCTAGGAATGATCCAAGATGAACTTGGACTACTGTGTACCTACCTGAGAAAAGGAATCTTGATGATTGCAATTTTCAATAGGGGTGGCTAGAGGGTTGGGTCTCCATCTTTTCCTTTCAACTGTTCCTTTTTTTAAACGCACCTCAGTTTTAACTGCATGTTTTGAAGTTTTTTTTTTCAACTTGATTGTCATCTTTTCCCTTGACGCCCAAAGTGGTAAAAGAAGAAGTTAAGAAGATTTTTATCTTTAATTGTTAATCAAGTGATTGAATGCTGGATTTTAATGTGAACTTCTTGCATCTTTTTACTGCTTTATTTTGGAGTTGCAAATCACTTTTGCTTTTGTCATATGGAAATGAACGATGATTTCTTGGGCAGTGAAAGTGACATGATCTGATTTACATTTACATTGGATTGTCACTGCAATGATTTTGTATTCCATTAATTTTTAAAAGCTCTGATCTTATTTTTTTTTTAACCTCTGATGGGAATTTTCTCATTTTTTCTATTCACTTTTTATTGTGGAAATATTACCTTATTTCTTTTTGTGGTCATTCTGTTATGGTACATCTACTACCCCGTCCTTGAGAACTGTTTAGGTTTGGTTGTGAAAGCTCAGCTACAGGGGAGTTTTGGACTATATTAAAAATGCAAAAATGCATCAGCTTAATGTTAAAGCCTTTGGGGAAGCTTTTGAAAAAACGCTTTTCAACTTACAAGTTCAAATTGAAAACTTAGATTAAAAAATTTGATAAAATAACAATGGTTTTAAATCAACCCAAAGATGGCATTCAGATACAAATACCAGGAGCCAAACTAGGCTTACAATCAAATGGATTGGAAACTAATTTGTTGCTGGCAGATTTGAAGGTGAAGGTTCCACACTGAAAGAATTGTCAAAGAAGGCTGAAGGGGTCATGAATTCAAAAGACTTAGAGGTGACAGAATAATGAGTGATGGACTGGACTTTCTTAAGAAGATTGATGAAGATTGGGGAATGGATTTATTATATCCCATCAGAAAACAATTGTCAAGAGATGCTGTGTTTCAATTTGTAGGGAGATTTTTGAACAACAAATGCTCTGGAGATATTTACAACAGAGACTTCTGATTTTGGGGGATAAGAGCTAATTGTTGGGAAAGATCCCAGTTAAAATTTCAAGGAAAAGTTTTATCAGTCAAGGATATTTGATCTTGGACAGACCAGAGATATCAACTGTGGTGGTTTATGGCACAACAGAAACCATTGTGAACTTTCTGTGAATTAAAAATAATAACAGATTGTTAACAGAGGGCTTTGAAGTTTAACTATGCTGTTGGCTTTAACTGTTAACTATGTTTTTGTTTTATATAGTAGATAGAAGCCAGGTCAAATTGGCTGGGTAAACAGAGTTATAGAAGTTAATAAACTATAAGCCTGTTTCACAAGGCGGAGGGGAAAACATTATTCTTGAAATATATCTATCAGTATTCAACTAGACGGGACAATCTATGGGTTTTTTTCTATGGGTTTTTTTCTATGCACAATTTTATGTATGTACTATTTAGTTTTGCTTTGTTCTTGTATTTTCTTGTATTTTAAAGTTGTGAATAAAATAAAAAAAAACTTTCAAAAAGAACTAAGCTTTAGTAGTGCTTACAACACCCATATTTTTTAGAAAGAAACGCACAATTTCTCTGCTTTGAGTCACAAATCCATCTCATGCAGGGGACTTTGTTTCCTGAAATAAAACATGATAATCCAACATATTCTAAGCACCCTTCAAAACACAACGCAAATATTATGTAGTCCATGTTCGTTAATCAATAACTTGTTCACTTTGGAAGATTTAGCCTGAGGATTGATAATGGTTTTGAACACTATGAGAATGGTGTTCTGCAGGCCGCTTTAGCTGACTGTGTTCAGCAGGTCAGCGGTTCAAATCTCACCGGCTCAAGGTTGACTCAGCCTTCCATCCTTTCGGGGTAGGTAAAATGAGGACCCAGATTGTTGGGGACAATGTAAATATATATATATACATTGCTTACTGGTGTACACCCCTTAGAGAGTGCTTGCACTTAAAGCGGTATATAAGTCTCATAAATAAATGGCACATCATCACCTTTGTGGTTATGCATACCTCTGAGAATCCTGTTTTCTAATAAAACGTGTTTAGAGAAAGAGATTCATTGCTTCTGCACAAACATGTCTTCTTAAAACATATAATACATTTCCCACTCATAATGTCTAAGAAGCTATCCTTCTTACATTCCATGCTAGAATTGCCAATAGCTCACATACAACTAAGCCACAAGTCATAAACCTATTTCCTGATATAGCATCTGCAGCAGCACCATCTTTCTTGCTTGGTGACATTTAAGAACTGGGTGGGGGCAGAACAAAGTAGGTGTGATAAAAGAAGGAAAATGGATGAGGTCAGAGCAAAAAGAAAAAGGTATAAATTCATATTTAATCAATGGATGAATAAGTGAATATTCTACCTTCGGCAGTGGTCAACTAGATACTTCCTAGAAATCTATAAGAAGCATAAAAACTTTAGCAGACAAGAGAAGATATATTATACAGTCTTTTGTCACTACGTATTTTTAAAATCTAAAACAAAACTGTTTCAAGTTCATAAACATTGGCACACACATACATATGTGCATGCACACATACATGCCCTGACCTTATTTTGAATCCATTTCAAAAGAAGAAATCACAATTTTAAAAAGAAACTGATTAAAAATATTTCTGAAGAAATATTATTTATTCATGGTTTCATTATAGACAAATAGTGGAGAGGTGGAAGATAGATCGTAATGTGGGTTTGCTTAGAGAAGATGAGAATTTGTTAAAACAAATAAAAGATCAAAGACAAACTCATATTAAGAGAATTTATGGGGTGTTAGTAGAACTGGATTCAGAAGCAGAATTAGTTAAAGAATGTATGGTTAAATGGGCACAAAATTTTGATGAACCGGTTCTATTAGATACCTGAGAAATTATTTGGGTGAGGAATGTTAAATTTACACAAGCCCAAAATTTAAGGGAAAATTTTTATAAAATGTTTTATAGATGGCACCTTGATTCACAAAAAATGTCTCGTATGTATCCTGACTTGCAGCCTAAATGTTGGAGATGTGGATGTTTAGATGCTACTTATTATCATATCTGGTGGTCATGTAAAAATATAAAAGCTTTTTGGATTAAGATATGGTGGAATATCCAAAGAATTTTTAGAAGAAGGGTAAAATTTATCCCACAATTGTTTTTGTTATGTATTGTTTCTGATTATGATAGTAAAGAGACTATATTGATGTTAAATTTAATCACAGCGGCCAGGTTGTTAGTAGGACAATGTTGGAAGAAGGAATCTTTGCCTACTTTGCAAGAGTGGTTTCTTAAAGTTTCTTATTTGGCGGAAATGGCAAAGATTTCGGCTTTCTTGAAAGATCAATCGCAAGAGAAGTATTTTCTGGTATGGAAAAAATGGATAGATTTCATACAATATAAGTTGGATATAAAAAATACTACTTAGTTTTTGAATAATTTATATTTAAAATTTAAGATATTTTATAGACATTTCTTTTTAATTTTCTTTTTATTTTTCTTCTTATTTGATTTCTTCTTTTTCTGTTTCTTTTTTCCTTCCTTCTGGTATTTTTTATATATATATATTGTTGTTAACTATCTTATAATTTGTTTAATTAATGTATTTAGATTTGCTTATTGTTTATATGTGTCTTAAGATTTTTTTAAAAAATTTTTAATTAAGCCTGTATTCAGCTCTGGGAAGGTCGGGGGAGGGTAGGGGAGGGTTGGGAGGGTTCGGGGAAGGGAATTGTTTTGTAAAACTTAAAAATTTTCAATTAAAAAAAATATTTCTGAAGGTCATATTTATAAGTTTATTCCAAATTCTTAGATACAAATAATTTAGCTGATTTGTTTTCATTGATCGGTTTCTTGATATTGAAGTCTGGTGAAAAATAGAGTGTAAAATTAAGAAAGAGGTGTAGAGGCCACAATTACTGCTTGAGAGTATAGCTTACTCTTATTCTTGAGGGAGATTGTTTACTCTTGTCCTACTTTGGTGGCATATGAAATCCCCCCCCCTTTTTTTTTACAAAAGTCATTTGAATAGTGCCTACAGATGGAGAAATTTTATATGCCATGACCTTTTCATGTTGCTGGCATTTATTTATATACAGTCGTTTCTTGATTATGCAATACAGCACCCAGAGTACCAGAGTATAATACCAAAACAAACAAACAAACAAACAAAAAATAGCAGTTTTCAACAGTTCCAAGAAGGTTCCACACCTATTTGCACTATTCAGGTGTCCCCAAGAGCACAGATAATCCTCCAAGTGGCCTCAATGACTCTCAGAAAGAGTGCTAAGGCCCAGATGACAGCATGAAATATAAATCCTTCCATTATCCACCATTCATTTAGAACTGAAGGAACTTCTTGGATGAGAAGCAAAACGTCTTCAAGGAAAAACAAAGTCCAGTTGCCTTTTGAAAAAACATCTTTGGGACTGAAGAAAAATTCTATCTCACTTACCATCCTACGTTGTATGTGTGAGACTGAACAGACTCTTTATCTAGAAACAATACTTCCAAATCCTATCTATTGAACAGCCGAACCACCTTATGTGGAACAGAGAGTAAAATGAATTTGGAAAAACTATGGGTGGACATAGAGCAACCTGGCAAGAGGAGGATGAGACTGTCACAGCTTCAAACAGTTTCTAAACAATTTTTTTCCCTATTGGGATGGCTAACACCTTGTTTTCTCAATACATGGTCTGTTCTCACCAGTGCAACACGAATTTTCTTGATTTCAGACAGACTGATTTTGATGACTGGGCCCTGCGTCAAGATGGATTTGGAGTTATTTTGGTAGTCATTAGACATACAGGAAAGGAAGCTCAAAACAGTACTAAAACTATTTTCAGAGATCAGTAGGGGATTAGGAGTACCTTGTGAATCAGATGTGTTGATTGGTTTTTACCATTATATATAGTTACGCTAAGTCTGTTATGAATTGTGCTTTTGCTTACTGTACAAATCTACAGAATAATTCATTTATTACATGCAGTTCTTAGCCTAGAAGGGAAACAATTGTTTCTTTGCACTCTACAGAATAGGTGGAGAAGTGAAATTATACACCATTAGTTGGAGCTGTCATTTCCCACTCTATTATCATAAAAAAATTAACCATGCTTTCTATGTTGCTGATGCTGCATTCATCTCTATTATAATTTTGTTTTATAGTCTCAAAGACAATTTAGCCCTGCATAACCATTAATTTTAATGGGATGGCCACTTACCGAATTATTGGATTAGGTGTGGGATTGATACAAGAAAGAACTTGTTAAAACAGTCCTTTTGCGGGGGGGGGGGGGGTAGTGGTGATAGGAAGGTACATTAAGACTAAGAAAGATGTAGAGGTAAAGGTAAGAAGGCAAGAAGAATTAAAAATGAATAACCTGACTATTCAAGACTGAATGCTAAACCAGAAATTACATTTATTATTTTGTCCATCTTGCCAATGGCAGTTCCTGGATTGCAAATCTCATGTTGTTTTCAGTCACAAAAAGTGTGGACTATGGAACCATGGGCCTCTAACCTGCTTTTCCCGCCAGCCAACTGATAAGCGGGATAAAAGATCTTTCGTTTCTATAAATGGGGAAAAAAGGAAAAATACTTCACTGATTTCTCAATATTTACCTTCCTTTCCCCAACTTGATCAACTCATTAGCAAAAGAAAGTAGCAATGCTGAGCAGAGGTGAGACAAGCTTAAAGTAAGTGAGATGAGGTTTTCTCTGTCTTCCAAGCGATTGTGCTCAAAATTGTCAGTTTCCCACAGTGGGAAACCAGGAATGTGTGAATAGGTTAATCAAGGGGAAGTTTCCTTGTTTTCATTCTCCTACCACCCACCCACCCATCCATTCTATCTAAGTTTGCTAGGAGAAGATGAAGAATGAAAAAGTGGATGATTGTAACTCATATGATTTTGTTGTCCATGCTTGTCTTGTGACATAGACATATATAGATAGTATACACGGCCTCTACTCCAGCAAATAATGAAACAACTGCACCAAATATTTGGCCATTCTTTAGCTAAATAAACTCAGAAGACTGGGATACTATTTACAAGCCAAAGGTTAAAATAGAATTTAGTTCAAGTAAAGCAACAAAAAGTTGCTATTAAAAGATTCCAAGAAGGGCAGAAATCATAGAGGGATATAAAACAATCCAGTAAAATGTTTATTATGTTAATATAAAAATGAGATAATTGTTACAAAACATCACATGCAATCTTAGAAAAGGGAACACAGTTGAAGAATTTATGTAGTATCTTATCCAGCTAAAAATCCATGCTGAAGCTTCCTTGATGTAGAATAACTGAAGTAGATATTCATAGATGAACATCTATGTTTGCTTCAAGAACACAGTCAGTTGGCTGCATTCACATATTATCTTCCTGCTCTACTATCAAGCTTTGTTCTGTCTCAAGAACAAGGCTGGCAAATAGTGTTGTCCTTAGAGTTTTATTGCAGAATAAGTTACGGAAAGGGATAGATTCCCATGGACCCCTCTCTGTTACGTACCGATCACTTACTTCAGGGATGTCAAACTGCTGGCCACGGGCCAGATGTATCATGCCAAAACTGCACCCACCCCATTGCCGGCAATGGAAACATCATATGATGTTGCAAGTTTGACACCCCTGACTTATTTTAAAGTGTGATGGGACAGAAGTGGAGGCTATAGGTAAACTACTTGGGATAAACAATTTCACCATTTCTCAAGCTGCCTGAAGGATAGGTTGCTCCAGTCACTTTCTGAATAAGAATTTAGCACACTTTTGAAAGAGTGCTAAACTTATATGAATTGCAAAACTGACAGGTGGTAACAGATGGATAGGAGGGGTTGTAAGGAGCTCTTTCTTCCTTTGCCCATACCCTTTCTTCACATTTGCAACCTGTTAGTCTAGCAGGCATGAAGTAGGCATACAGAGTAAAGCAAGAAGGATTGACCACCAATAAGCATTTATTTATTTATTTAGTGTATGACATAGCATACATGGACTGCTGAAGGAGGCCTGGCTCTCCAACATGGATTCAATCAATCGATGCATAGAATTGCCCCCGGCATACCAGACATTAAAAATACATGAGGAGCAAGTCAGGATGCAGATGGCGCTTACCAGAGGCAGAACCAGAACCGGGGAAGGCAGTCATCGCATGGCTAGGCAAAGAAAGGATTTGGAGGGAATAGGGATGATAGGGATGGATGGTGAAATATTGGAACCACAGATAGATGGATGGGGTGAAAAGGAGAGAGGAAGTGAGCATGGTGAATGGTTGATGCTACTGGATCCGGACACGCAGTCTAGGGTGACAACTGAGGGAGAGGGAGGGGCAAACCTCCGACAGCAACATTAGGAAGGATGGGGGCAACAAGGAGGAGAAGGGAGGAATCTGGGGGTGGATTAGCGAGCAGACCAGCTGACCACGGACAGACAGTATGGGGTGGTAGGATATGTTGGGGGAATTGGAAGCAACAGGGTTGGTAAGGACGGAGTGTGTAAAGCTGGAGGTGCACTTGGATCAATGTCAGCAGGGGGGAGGTGACAATGAGGGGGCATTGGGAATGCAAGACCTGACCATATGACCCAAAACACGTAGGACAGGGATACCAAACAAGATAGGATAGCCAAGAGGGAGAAGGAGGAGGAAAGGGATAAAAAAGGGAGGAGGTTGGACTTGGAGAGGAGCCGGCGGATAGTCCAATTGACCGTAGACAGACGGGGCAGAGAGATGGGACACGGTCATGTGCATGCACAGCCAGGTGTGAAAGGAAATTGGGGGAAATAAGGCTAACAAGGACAAGAGGGGCTGAGCCTAAGAGCAAGCTATAGGCATCCCCACCGGCTGTGGGCAGACGGAGCAGAAGGATGAGGCACTATGCATACCTGAAGGTGGAGGGAAAACAGAGGAAAAAAGATTGACAGGAATGGATGACGGAAGGCAGGAACAGCATGTAGACCAATGGGTTAGAAATATATATATATATATATATATATATATATATATATATATATATATACACATACACATTTCATCTAGATTAGTAGAACACAATAAAATATAAATGTTAAAAAGATTTATGTTCAAATACCAATGTCTAACCATTAAACAGTAGCAAAGTTTATATTTAAAAAAAAACCTCCCAGATACTGGACCGGTATATGCCATCAGCTTACAGCTGGTCATGATGCGATGTACAGTTTGACATGGAACCTTACAACAAGCTGTAACCTCTCTACTCTAAACATAGTTCTATATAAGAGGCTGTTTTCATTGCTTATGGAGAATAGCATTAGACCAGCAGCAACTCTGTTGGTATATTAGAAAGCCATTAAAACCTGGTTATTTCCTTGAACACTGATCTGAAATAGGAGATTTCACAATAAGTGATGGTTTATTTATTTTGAGATAGGCTGTATTTTAACCCATTTACTAAAGATGGGCAGGCGGCAAATAAATGCAATAAATAAAATAAATTGGAATGTATGCTGCATAGAATTGCAGCATATAACCCTAAGTAAATAACAAAGTTACACTCTGTGGTAATATTGGTTGTGAATGGCCATGGCTGGCAGTATCTAATGGCTGATGCTGGCAGTAATGTTTGTAAACTGGCCAAAGTTACTTCCAAATGAAATGGAGGGCACACATAAATCCAATAAATAAATAAATAAATAAATAAATAAATAAATACTGTACATACATCTAGAAATAGCCTGTGTAATGGGCAAAACAAAGTAGGCAAAGATGTCACAGCCATTCCCAAGTAATGAAACCAATAAAAATATAGCTATGCAAAAAAGCTTCTCAGCAGAAGTAATTCATCACTGATGACAGAAATAGCAACACTCAGTCTGGCTTTTCTTTAGCATGCTAGTCTGCTACTAATTAAACAGCACAGTAATAATCTCAGAACCTTTAAAAAGTAATTTGTTGAAGAAAAGTAAGACGCCATTGTGAAAGAATTCCAGCAAATTCTGAGTAGAAGTTCTGTTTATAAAACAGTGATCAGCATTGCATTCACCTCTCCTACACACTCCATGGAAAGAGTTAGAAGCAATTCTATTTGGGTAGGAAATCCAATTTCATTTGTTCCTTGACTTGGTAATGACCTGAGGAAATTGGTCTTGTGAAAACTACATTTCATATCCATAGCTGGCAAAATCCAACCCTTTCCCCCAGTTTAGATTGACCTTCTGTGCAGCATAGGGCTAGCACTTTTTCAAAAGAAAGAATGCTGAACCCATATTTTAAAGCATCTTTCAAAAGAATACTAAGACAATCACATTAGAAGAGCCAGTCAATCATTATGTGGGCAGCTGCTTTTGTGGAAATAAGATATGAGCTCAGTCCTGTAGCCTAAACCAAAAAGTCATGGGGAACAATTTCCAGGAGCTGGATAGGGGAAGATATGCTTCTCCAGCCTAAAATGGCCAATAGGGGGTAGGAGGATTCCAGCCTTTGAACACATCATTAGTTACATGGTTGATGAAGGATCCTAATGTCCACAACAACAATAGTGTCAGGAGAAGGGGGAAAGCTCTTCTTTAAAATTGGAACAGCTAAAGAGAATTTCAAGCTGCTTCAGCTGTGAACTAGGGATGAAGCAAGGAAAGCCAACATCACGAGGACTTTGAATTTAAACTTGGTTAGTGAAGCATGTTTGTGATAAAGTTGGAAGGATGTGAGAAAACCATCTCAAAAAGATCCCTTTTGGAGTCCAAACTAGATGCTCAAAAAGAATAGTTATGTATGTGATCAGACATTGAAATATTTAAACTGTGATAGGATGGCCATCTTTAACTTGTTGCCTTCTGTTCCTGTCTGATCTAGTCTGAGATCCTGGTACCTGCAAGATACTTTTGGACTACAAATCATACTATTGTTCATCTACTCTGACCCTGAAAAAAAGTGGGCCTGATTTTGTTTAAGCCCATTCTATATATTATGCCATTCTATCTCAGAAAGAAAAAAAGCCTCCATGACCACAGACATTCTGTGACATAATGATACTTACTGATAATAAGATGTTGGGTACTGCGCGATACACAAATTATCACCTGTGGGTTCTGCTCTGATGACTACCCACCTGAATAGGAGTTTAAATTCATGCAAGGGGACAGATACCACTCAGAAGGGTTACAGCTACTGAAGGAAGAGCTTTGAGGAAACTCTAGACATCAAACTGTTCTGTTTACATCTGCAAGAGAATTGTGGGGTAAGAGATGCTTGAAATGTCAAGGTTGATAATTGTGAATAATGATGCTTATAAGATACGAGGAAAAAAAACATATTTCTGATTTCTTCAAACAGGTACCAACTTGAAATATGAAGATTATAATTTTGCTTCTTTCTCTTTTGGGGCTGACATTCTCCATACCAGTAAGTTGCCTTTAAATTTTTTCACGTTTGTTTTGGTGATGTACCTTCTCAGCAAGCTGAAAGTATATTATATGCTTCATAAAGCATAGAACCAAGTTTCACCCTAATGCCAAGCAGACTTGTTCTCTGTAAATCTAAATTTGTATAAGCACCAAATCCCTCCCTATTTTTCAAAATTTGGGGTTTTAATTTGTGTAAAGTAATTTTGTTCTTTATCTGATCTTACCTATTCTTTTTAGGGAGCAAAATTTTATGTATTGATAGCTGTGAAAAATGTCCAATGACAAACATTTCTAAATGGAATTTGTTTTCTGAAGGCTATTCTGGGCTATTTCTCTTCTCCACACATCTGAGGGACAGAGCTACAAATATCTTTAATAATAATAATAATAATAATAATAATAATAATAATAATGTTGGAAGGGACCTTGGAGGTCATCTAGTCCAAACCCCTGCTCAGGCAGGAAACAAATGGCTGTCCAGTCTTTTTTAAAAAACTTCCAGTGTTGGAGCATTCACCGCTTCTGGAGGCAGGTTGTTCCACTGGTTAATTGTTCTAAATGTCAGGAAGTTTCTCCTTAGTTCTAGGTTGCTTCTCTCCTTGATTATTTTCCATCCGTTGTTTCTTGTCCTGCCTTCAGGTGCTTTGGAGAATAGCTTGACTCCCTCTTCTTTGTGACAGCCCCTCAGATATTGGAACACTGCTATCAAATTCATTAAACTAGACACACCCAATTCCAGCAACCGTTCCTTATATGTTTTAGCCTCCAGTCCCCTATCATCTTTGTTGCTTTTCTCTGTACTCTTTCTAGAACCTTTATTGTACATTGTTGTAGAAAGGAGAGTTGGGGGCAAGGCATGTGCTGAATTTTAAGCTTTTTCAAGATTTTGTGGTTTCTTGATGATGTTTGGAGGAGCAAATTTGCAGTTGTTTCTCTTTCAGTTTGTTTTTCAGATAGCTTGTCTGCAGGCAATATATATATATATATTGGCACAATCTAAACCACTTGGGTTAAAAAATGTATAAAAACATCCCCCACCTTCTCTTTTGAAAGAGAGGTGTGGAAATTACACTCTTATAGTCAACTGGATCCCTTAGACATGTGAGAGGTCTGGTGCATTGGGAAGTATCTAAACAATGAAACTACTCCACTATTTGTACATGTCTGTGCATGGGCTTATGTACATGTTCAGGGATTGAAAGTAATAAGATATTCTGCTTGCTGAATGGAAAATGAGAACAAAAATGTCTTCAGAAGTTCTGGGTGCTCCATCACTGGAGGCTTTCAAAGAGAGACTGGACAATCATTTGCCTGAAATGGTATAGGGTCTTCTGTTTGAGCAGGGTTGGACTAGAAGACCTCCAGGGTCCCTTTCCAACTGTATTCTATGTCCTAAATGATTTCAGTGTTCTAGGATATACTTCTTGCATTTTTATTTTGTAGCAATAGAATTGGGGGGGGGGAGAGAGGAATAAAGAGAAGATGAGAGGTTAAAGGGAGACTGAATCAGAGCAACAATCTGGCCCTCCCTTCCTTCCCCTTAATATTTTAAGTGCCCTGGAGGCAAGACTGTGAAATTAAAAAAAAAATCCTTGAAGGGCTGGGTGAGGTTAAGAAACAATTTATTTAACATCGTTTAAGGAAGTTACCGATACCTATATAGTGAACATTGACCCTGTTACAAGCGCACAGTGAAGTGTGAACTAGAACTAAAATACATAATGTTAAGCTGAACTATAAACAAGGAAGGGGAAGCTAGAGTGAAGCAGAAAGAAAGTAAAAAGAAAAGAGAAAAGGAGAGACACAAAGGGAGAGGAAAGGGTTAGTGATAAAATAAATCAATTGCAGACAATGTCCATATTATGCTGAGAAAACATCAAACATTTGAGTCCATATAAGTTATCAGAAGTTGAGCAAAACTCAAACTCCCAGGAGTCTTGACTTTCTTTATTCTATATATTGATAGGGTTACATCAGTATCCCATAGTTTTCTTTTCTCAAAGAAAAATAAAAGCTTTGTAAGGTCACCTTAAGCTGACCTCCAAAATGTCTCCCATCTCTGTGGCTATGTAAAGCTAGGCAATGAGAAGCAGAGTTGGTTCTTAGCAGCTCCTGTGTGATCAAATGTAACTGAAATAAATAGATGAAAATAAAATAGGGACTGGTCTTGGGAAAGAACATTGATTAGAAAACTATCTTGCCTCTTACAGCAATACACTTTAGTACCTTTCCTGAGAAATATTGTAGGAAAATAATCTGAAGATTGGTGGGAGCAAAGAGTCTCTCTGGTCATGAATTTCTGGGGTCTTTCAAACTTGTGATTGTCTTAGTGTAGGTAGGAAATCCCAATTCTTGGTACTATATTTAAATGTTTTGGCCATGTGTTGGTAATTTAAAAGTTGAGGAAAGCTGTGAATAGTTAATACTCTATGATTCTGTTTTACCCCTGTGCTTTTAAAGAACCACCAGAAAAGGAATGGATACTCAATGAGAAATGAATCATTTGTTATGTTAATGTTTCTCTGGTAACCAATACAAGCTTAATATTGCTGGGAGTGTGCAAATAACACCCCAGAGTACTTACATGTATAAGGAAGTGCCTGGTAAACAATGCATATCATAATTTTTTTGCACTGACAGAATGCAAGTGAGGTTTGACTTCTCTGCTTGATTTCACTGGGGTGGTTGTTAATGGAAGCCTTATTTTGTTGCTCCCTATCCTTGGACATATCTGTGAGGAAGGTGTAGTATTGTTCCTCATAGGTGATATAGGCCATGCTATACTGTAGGTGTTAGGAGGATTGTTTGTAAGAAGTACCGCAGCAAATCTTAGCTTGAATAATGACTTAGAGTGAGACCAAATTGCATAAGATTAAGACATATTGGTGTGCTTCATTTAATAATAACAATCATAATGATAAAGTTGGATAACAATAATGATAAAATTAAAATTTATGTTCTTTCTCCTCAGATCAACCATGTTGGTAGGATTCTGGCTACAAGCAGCAGCAAAGAAGTAAATATAATTGGGTGACAGCAAGGGGCAGGGAGGCTGCAGGCCTGTTTTGTTGCCAAAGCAGTGTGTGTTTGCATGTTCATTGCATGTTCTGAATTGTTTAATTATCTAGAAAATGTTGACACATTATTATGAGGTCTCTAGGTTTTGGTTTGAGCTGCTAATTTCCTTAGCCACCTTCCCTGCTCCAGCTCACCTTGTCTCTCGTTATTGGCCAAACAAAAGAACAATGGATAACCTCCTCAGACCTGGCATCTTTTCTTCAGAATCAAAGCTGAGCATTAAATCAGTGCTCTGGAGGAACCAAGAGAATAATCCAAAGCTAGAAGATGAATTGATAAAATTCTGCCAAGGATTTTCCCTACTGCACCTGTGTGGATCCCTGCTTCCCCTTTATAGCAGGGGTCCCCAACCTTGCCAACTTTAAGACCTGTGGGCCTCAACTCCCAGAATTCCCAAGCCAGCATGGTTGGCTGGGGAATTCTGGGAGTTGAAGTCCACAAGTATGCTTTACAGTATACCGTCTGAAGCAGATGAATTGGGAATGGAGGGAGCCACAAAAAAGCCAAAATGAGTCCAGGACAATCTGGTGGCTCGGGCAGAATATTTCCATAGAATTTTTTATCAACGTTCTCACAAATTACCAAAGTGTGTCATCTATTCAGAAGTTCGGGGTAATCTTGAAGTGCAGTAGAAGGGAGTATATGTCAGTGTAACAATACACTTATTTCAATGGGACTTACCCCACATGAACATAAGGGCCCATGGACCAGATCCTTGTACTGCTCACCAATTCTCCACCAGTTCATATAAAGCCATGTCACTACTCTCTGGTTCAATTTATCTTACGATAGAGCTGGCTCCTGACATGGCATTACTTTCCATTATTTCCACCTTTTCCTTTTTTTTGTTTTTAGAAATAGTCTTTTCTATTCATGGAAGGGCAAGAAGAAAGAAAGGTTTAAAAAGAAATAATAGTGACTGCAATCTAGTCTTCTCCAAGGTGGCAATCTCCAGATGTTGTGAACGGCAACTTTCCAAACCTGCAGTTAAATCAGTACTGCAATGAGCATTTTGGTTGGGGAGGTTTTGGAATTAGAGGCCCACACAGGTGGAATGTGTCATATTGAGAAAGACTGATGTACGGTGCTGTCTTTGGCATGTTTACTCAAAGCAAATCTTTATATGTTCAATGGAGTAATTTTAGACTTCCAGCATTAATCCCATAGCTGTTCCTGGAATGTAAGCAGCTGGTGAGCAAAACTGCAGCCAGAATAAGCATATGTAGAACTTCAGGATTTTTTTTTCACTTCCTGGCAAAAAATACTTAGTTTATTTGTTATAATTGCTGTTGAAAATTCTGTGTAATCAAAGGTACTGATCAAAACTGTAGTTGTTTAAGATTTTTTTTTAATCAGGCTGTTCGTATTCTATGATGGTATTTATAATTCAGTGGACAATTTTCTAAAGTCAAAAAGTCCCCCCCCCAAAAAAAATTCCACTACTATTCTGTGAACATTATAGATAATTTCCCATCAAACGGAACTGTCCTGCAAGCTTAAGTATATATGTACATAGTAAACAGCTCCAGCCCAAGAAAATCTGCAAATACTTATATATCTTAGTAGGCAGCTCACTTACAGCAGACTGATTATGATGAAGGATTTAAATTATTTTGTGAAAAACTATCTGTGATTCATTTGCCAGATATTACGCCTGTTGCAAAGGTATATAGCCGTCGGTAATACTCCACAGCAAGCTCAGGTATTGCCATTTTATTTCTCTTAATGGAAACACATTGGTAAAAAAAGGTCACATTTTAACTGTCTTGCTCTGCAATTGTTCTGATATGTAGTGCTATAAAATAACAATTCTGTTTATGATATGAAGCCAAATAATGCATTCTGAAAAAAATAATACACATAATAAAAACAAAGTGAAATAGGAAACAAAAAGATAAAAACAACACAAAAAATAGATAAAATTAGCAAGTAGCTACTGATTAATCTTATTGCTGGCTTGAAGAAAATAAATTTATATGTTTGTTAGGTAATAGTTTTAAAAAAACCCAATGTAATGACAATAGCAGTCATGCAGAACTTACTGCTTTCCTGTGTGTTTCATAGAGTATAGCAGTTAAAACATGGAAGATTTTCTGTTTCGGAGACTAGCCAGAACTATTTGACATTTTAAATAATAAAAATGGAAAAAGGGACTCAATATCCCCTAATCTACAAGGGCACGCCAAGTTGAGATCACATTTCTCTCCGAGCAGCAGGCAAGGTAAGATAAAGGAGTCTCTGCAGATTTTACTTCACCAGTCAATAGCCGACATTAGAGGGCAGTGCTCAACTCCGTTTCTAAGCCGATGAGCCAGCACTGTCAGAAGACATTTCCATGATCATGTGGCCAGCATGACGTCATGCCACAGTGCAGAGTATGCAGTGAAACACGGAACCTTCCCACCAAAGTGGTACCTATTTATCTACTTGCATTTACATGCTTTTGAACTGCTAGATTGGCAGGAGCTGAGACAAGTGATGGGAACTTACTCTGTCACGCAGTGGTACAATTTGAATCACTGGAACACAGACCTTCTCCAGTATCTTTTAAGTCACTGAGCCCCCATGCATAAGAGGCAGGGCGTTAGATCCCCTCAAAAAGAAACTTCTTTTGAGATACCTGGAAAGTTTATGAGGTAATGTGTTGAGGTAAAGAGCTGCCCACCACCCTCCCATCCTGTAACAGGAGGGAACAGTCCACTATGCAGGTTAACATGGGAATCCTCAATGGGACTAGCCTGTCCCACTTGTGCCAGCAGAGGAGGCCTGCTACAGAACCTCTTCTGGTAAGGAATTCTGACAGGTGGAGTCAAGGAGAAGAGCCTTTTCTGCCGTGGCCCCATCTGTGTGGGACACTCTACCACCGGAGATGAAAACTGCTCCTGCCCTTTTGGCCTTCCAGAAGGGTATTAAAACTTTGCTGGTTGGCCTGGGACCCCAAGGGAGACACTCACCACTGGAAACGGTAGATAGGGTAAAAGAAGATCTCATCCCTGTGCCTCTTAGTTTTAATTTTTGTATAGTCTGAACATTTTAATCTGCATAATTTTAATATTTTAATAAATTTTAATTATTTTTTTAATTTATTTTATAACCTGTAAGCCACCCGGAGTACCTTAGGGGAGATGGGCAGCATAAAAAAATAATAAAATAAAAAGTATGGGATTTTAATTCTAGATTGGATCCCTACTGAATTGAAAGCCATGTTGTCTAAGGCAGAGCTTAGTTCCATCTTCCAAAATAAAGAAATGCTGTCTAGGAGAGTTGGGGCAGTCAAATAACCCTCTATGAAAATCAGTTTAGCCTAGAAAAGGGTGTTCAAGCTTGGCAACTTTAAGAGTTGTGGACTTCAACTCCCAGAATTCCCCAGCCAGCCATGCTGGCTGAGGAATTCTGAGAGTTGAAGTCCACAAGTCTTAAAGTTGCTAAGGTTGGAGACTCCTGGTCTAGAATCTAAGATAGCAAAAGGTCTTATAAGCACTAATAGAAGCAAAGCCTGATTCCAAATGAAACAGGTATGTTATGAAACGCTTAGAAAAACAACAGAAGAACAGTTGGAGGAAGAGGAGCTTGAGAAGGCCAATTCCTCATTGCCTACAATGTAGTTTACATTTGCCGAAACCATCTTTGAGCTTCTCTCAACCTCTCCCACTTCTGCTGTTTGCAAATGGAGATGACGTCCAAGCCAAAGGACTCTCCAGTTGCAAAGGATGCCTCTGTGTCCCAAGCATTTTCTATTGTGCCAAAGGGAGAAATTCACTGGGAACAGGAAGGCTAGAGTTACACAGTCTCAATCTGCAAACTTTCCTTGAGAATATTCATGGAATATGCTCTCCCCCTCTTTTGTATTTGCTACAAATTGTATTTGCGGTAAAAGCTTGAATATCCAAAGAGTTTCTAACCAAGCATGGTATGGTAGTTAAGATGTTGGATAAAATTCAGGAAGATAAAAGTTCTAGTCCACTTTTAGCTATAGAATTTCCATTGTTCATTTTGGGCCTTTCACCATCTCTGAACCCAACTTTCCTGGCAAGATTATTGCTGAGGGAATAAAACCGGAAAACAAAGTTCAATGTATGTTGCTTTGAGTTCTGAAGACAAAGTATATATCTAACAAAGAAAAGTATTCATCGTATTCCTTTCTAAATTGTAGTCCCGGCAAAGAGCTGTGCAGCCTCCAGCAAAGCTGGTTCCAGATCCAAGCCTACCAGGAAATCAGCCTCCAAATGTGGTAAGATAATAATAATAATAATAATAATAATAATAATAATAATAATAATATGCCATCACTTTGTTCATTGACACTATCTTTTGAATAGCACTGAAAGAGAAAGCCAAAACTCAGCATCCGTCCTCTGCTGTCTGGGCTCTGCCCAGCTAAAATCCTCTTCTTAGTTAGACATGGGCTGAAATCTAGAAAGTCAGAACTTCATTGATCATTGCTGATGAATTTTCGGGTTTGGCATGACAAAAATTCTGAAAATGCCTAATTTGATTCTGCTAGTGTGTCATATACATCCTGCTGAATAAAAAAAAAGAAACCTTTTTTTAATTTTCCCCATCTAGGCCACCCTGCACTTGGCAGCAATGCAGAGGCTGGACCTTAAGTAGAGGCCCAGGTCTCAACTTCAGCCCATCTAACACAATTCCTCAAGACATGATTGTCTCTGTGGCTCAGCATTGCCCAGGATCTGCTATGCACTGTTTACTTTCAGGCTGTGGGTTTTTTTCCCCTGTTGATAGGCCCTTGCAGCCTACCCCAGGCTTCTCTGGATTGCATGAGGCCTTTGTCCTTGAAGGGCTTTGGAGAATGATCTTTCACGGACTCTGCAGTCTCCAAAAACTGTGCAAAAGCCCAGCCTGTTCTCCTATGATTTTCAGAGACTCCAGAGGCTATATGAGAGCACACCCAACAGAGGTTCCACAGCCTCTGAAAATTGTGTGAGAATAGGGCATGCTTTCAAGAATAATTGTTGTCAGGTACTAGTGAATGCAGGCGAGACAGCCAAAAGGTGGCATGTCACCTTCGACACACATGTCGTAGGTTTGCCACTGCCATTGATGTCTGGTTTGAAATAGAGAATGAAAAAAAAGATATAGCAGGAACAACTAGTGTATAGATTAAATTTCTCCATTACTGCTATGTTTGAATGCATAGAAAGATTTCTGCTGCCTACATCATAGAGGAAAGCTGAGGGAAACTGTTAAATATACTTTTCTTCTTGCTTCTTGTTGCTATCAGTTCTGTTAAATTGACAGCAGAAAAATGAACTGGACTAAAAATACTGTTTATAAAACTGATCAAGTGCATCAGATCTTTCCCTCTCTGCTATACAAAAGGGTGGGGGATGGCAGGCTGAATATAAGAATGGTAGCACAACAATCAGTGGCAATTCCTCATATTTCATTAGGCATCACAAGGCTATGGTTGTCACAGCAAATCAAAAGATGTTATTTATAATTCAGTGGAGAATTTTCTAAAGTCTAAAGGTAAAAAAAATCCATTACTATTTTGTGAATATTACAGATAATTTTCCATCAAAAGGAGCTGTCCTCCAAGCTTAAATGTATAGGTGTATGGTAAACAGCTCCAGTACAAGAAAATCTGCAAGTAATTATGTATCTTAGCAGGCAGCTAACTTACAGCAGTCTGATTCTGATGAAGGATTTAAATTATTGTGTGAAAAACTATCTGTAATTCATTTGCCAGATATTACTCTGCAGATATCCTTTCTGTCCCTGAACATTAAACTGCAAATATGAAGAACTGTTGCACTAATGCCTGGTCTAGCAATTATTATTTTATGCCTTTAGGCTTAGGTTGCTAGAAGCAGCTACTGAACTGAATAGCGATGTACAGAATTGCATTAAAACTCTTGCAAGAATCAGCTTTAAAAACTCATCCATTCTTTGCATTACAGAACTTTCCTGTCTTCAGCCCACCACAGAATCAGGTGTTCCCAATAGATATGAATTATGTAAGTTATTTTCTGCACTAAGCAAGGGTACCATCATACATGCTTTGTTTCATATATCAGATGACTGGCAGATCTGGGCTGCAAACATCCCAACAACTGGATGGCATCAAAAGATAAATTTCTGCTGCTAATGGTCATATAGACTTTTGTAACCCAGATCTGATAGCCCTACATATAATCTTTCTTGGCAATGGGTCAGCCATTTTCATTTCTTCATGAGAATGTTACTTCCCCTTGATATAGTCTTGTTATATTAAGTCTGTCTTGAGTGATGCAGGCAGGTGGGGAGAGAGGGAAGGGGAGGGGAGGGGAGAGGAGAGGAGAGGAGAGGAGAGGAGAGGAAAGGAAAAATAAGATTCTGGAGCATTTTGCTTTTAGTATCTTTTTTTAAAAAAATCAGAATGGTTTTTTTTTCTTTTCAGTATTAGCGAAATTCTCTATGAGAGGGCTGGTTCTAAATTCACCAGCTTTGTGCATCCACCATCATTTTGGCACATTGCAGGATGCTGCTGTTTTCTTACTGCTTCTGCAAATCAAAGAACTATAACCCTCTTGACAAGAAAATCAGGATAGGATCACTTCTTAAAGAAAAACTGAGCGCCACAAGCAGAGAAGAGTCTTTAGCAATATCTAATAATAGATGCTCTGAGAAGTACTTAGCCAGCAATTGGGACTGTAGAACGTGGCAATTACTACAACATGATGGAGAATCTCTTCAGTGTTTATGAGAGCTCAGGCAGTATGTATTTTTGTAACCCGTGGAGCTTTTTATAGGATCCTTCTCATAGGCACCATCCAGCATGCAATGGATTTTCAATAAAGAGGAGATGTTTGAATAAGGGAACTATTTTCCCCACTGTCATCTTTGGAAATCCAAGTAATATTGGGTTTTCACTCTGTGGAATGTGTGGTTCTGTTTTGTATCTGCACTGCTTCCTATGGACAATTGAAAGGATTATAATTTGCAAAGGTCTGGGACCAACCTGCCTATAAACATTGTGTCTGTCTGTCTGTTTATCTACCTATCACCTATCTATTATATTTAAGAACCAGCCATCTCTGAGTGGTGTTCAATAACATATTAAAAGCATAAAAACAGTAAATAAAATCCAGAAGAGGCAAGAAACATTGTCGTGTTTCTTTTTACCTTAAGCCTCTTGCCTTCTTAGAGTCAAAACAGAAGCCCCCACTCTCCGTTTTGACACTTTTGAAGGTGAGAAGACAAAAGGATGCCTTTGTGATTATGCCCGATTTATAAAATTGCATCTCAGATGGCATTCAGGATGAATTTTTATGCAGGACCCTTCCTGTTCTATTGCTTTAGAAACTGTATATTCAGTTCCGATTTGCTTCATAATAATTTTAATAATATAATTTTAATAAATTTAATTGAGTAATTATAATGTTCATAATGCTTATAAAAGGCCTGAAGAACCAGGTTGGGGACAGATCCTCCTGGAGAAAATCTATTGATGTGGTTGCTAAGAATAAACACTGACGTAATGGCATATAATCAGTCAATGAATGCTAATAAGGGAGAAATCAATCAATAAATCCTGTAAACATAGATAAGGGGATTCTGATATAAGAAAGGCAATAACAAAAATACAAGTAGAACACTGGAAGCAATATATTTCCACAGGAGTTGAAAAAAGTAGTTAAAAGAGCAGCCATGATGATGTTAGAATACACAACTGGAATCATTCACAAGATCTAGGTGGATTGCCAGAGCAAAAGATGGACATTTTATAATGAGCCAGCCAACTGGGAAAATATAAATGAATTGGGGGGGGGGGCTTTTTCTAGTTTCCCATTTAGTACCCAACTGTGGTTGGCTTTTAAATAGCACTTTCATAAAAGTGGCATTTTTTTTCCACCTGTACCCCAACAGCCCCCATCTTCAGCCACCAGGATTTATTGTCAGGGATGGTTTAGAATGTGAATCTAGAAACATCTGGAAGATCACAGGGTTCTTGCCCTGTTTTGTTGGTAAAATATGCAAGTCTTCAGATGTTGCAGAACAGCCAAAGGGCTGTGATCCTTAACTTTGGTGCCAAAATCCTAGAGCTTTGCCTGACATTTGAAACATCAGTGACATGAGTGAGTGGGAAGCACTACACATCTTGCTCAGGAGCATGGTGGTAAAACTGTTGTCCTCTTGTGCTATATTTGACACTAGAAACAAAGAATAAGTATTATCTTTGTTGACTATTTTAATCATGTCACCCAATGCAAAGGAAGTCACTTTCTTTCTTTCTGTATTTCTTTCTAATCATTTTCTAATTCACTTTCCATGCAGCTTTCTACTCTCCTACAAATATTATCCACAATGCAGACATTGCCTATATTTGGTGGGGGAATGACTGTACCACAGCAGCTCCCGCCAGGGCAAGCAGTAAGTATTTTACAACTCCTCTAAGAATCCAGGCTGGCTAATATTCTCATCTGTTTCCACCGTTCATCTTTCTCCATGTTGAAACCTAACTAATTCAGCATCCTTAGGAAGCAAATATACTCACATTCCAGACATAGACATTGGATAGTAAACATAAACAACTTCTTAGTTCCCTTAAATCAGCTTCTGTGATCATCTGTGTCTATATGTGGTGTATATTCACACACTATTACTCTGCATAACAGTTTAATATTAAATACAGTACATTGTTTCAGAGAGTTAAACTTACAGAAAGACAAATAATGGTGGTAGGAGAGAAACATTAAAGGAAGAAAATAGGCAATGACCTTCCAAAATAACTCTGAAGTCTAGTTCCCATCTGCTCCAGATAGCACGATTAAAGAGATATTGGGAGTCGTAGTTTAACATCTCTAAATATTGGGAAGGTTGCATCTAGGCAGCCTTCGTTGCAAACTGATTTCCTATGCTCATTTCCCCCCAGTGATGGCTGGAGCTGATAGCAATTGGAGTCAGACAAATTGGAGGGCACCTGATTGGAGAAAGCTTCACCCTGGTATAACCAGTGAAGAATAGTACCAGCTGCTTCACACAAGGTTGAGCTGCAAGAGAATTAGCATTACACTAGCATTATGAGAAGAGAGTCCAAGCAGAATTGTCATAATGCCTGCATTGATTTTGTCAACTTAAATATGTTTGTGGAAAGTGTAACATAAAGTGAATCTAAAAAAAGGTTGTCTAATGATCCAAAGGATTACAAGGTCAGAATAGGAGCATGTTTTACAAATACTGAATAGCTAAATAGCTAGAAGACAAACTAACGCAAAAGCCAATTCCTCCTTCAGTCTTACTTGTAGTTAACTAAAGGCATAACATACATGCAATTATTACTACTTGTCTTGCAGATGCTGCCAATTATAGTTACACAGATGGGACCACAGGTAAGAAGTGAGACAGAAAGTCTGTTTGAGATTTTCAGGCTCTTTTTTTTTTTTTTTTGTATAATGAATAGTTTTTTTTTTGTTGTTTTGTTTTTGAAGTGGATGTCTACCTTGTTTTCCCTGGAACAGCAGTGCTTGTTCAATCATTTATTGGAAATGTCCATTGCCTGAAGTGGGTATGAATAAATTAGGGATAAATCTGTTTTCCTTAAAGATCATTTGATTCAACCCTTTTCCAATGGAGGAAACATGATCCAATTGTGATCCTGATCATTGGCTGTCCAGACATTCTTGCCGTTATGTGCTTTGCGTGCGCAAGGTCTCCTAGCATCTGCAAGCAGGTCTAGGAAAACAATCTCTCTGAAACATCTGAAGCAACCAGCTTTTTGATCGTAATGGGACTGAATGAAATGGAACAGTGGGCTGGCTTAATATAAAACAACACTTTCTCCCACATTCCTACCAGGTGTGAAACACACTTGGGAAGATAATCTTTTCTTCAGCATCGTATCTGGCAGAGCATCCTCTTCCAGGAGGGTCTGGACTCTGTTAAAAAATGAGGAACTGGGGCACCACTAATAGTGTTGCTAACAGGCTTGACTGAAGTGAAATCCACTTCACAGGAAATGGATTTATCTATCTTTCACTAATCCACTTCAAAGCAGTACTGGACTAACATTTGTTTGTGCTCTTCTGACTAATCTCGTGAAATCACAACGGTGATTTAGTACTACCAAAACCAATTTTTTTTTTTGGTAAAAATAAGAGGATTGAGGTTCTTTTAGGAAAGGTATTTGGACTCTTAAGGGCCACAGAGCACTTCCAGAGGGTCCTCAATTATGCAGGTAATTGCCCCTTTTGTGGGAGGTAGGGGTTTAAAGGGTTTTATGGAAAAAGTGTTTTAGAAGTTTAGAAGGCACATCTTTTACATACGAGCCCTGGTGGTGCAGTGATTAGACTGCAGTATTGCAGGCTAATTCTGCTGGCTGTCAGAAGTTCGATCCTCACCTGCTCAAGGTTGATTCACTCTTCCATCCTTCTGAGGTTGGCAAAATGAAGTCCCAGATTGTTGGGGGCAATCTGTAAACCACTTAGAGAGGGGTGTAAAGCCCTGTGAAGCAATATATATGTTAGTGCTATTGCCTTCTTAGAAAAATACAAATAAGCCAAAATCCAACAAAAGGACCAAAACTTTTAGCCTACTCACTCTGTGATGTTCTTAAGATGTAATTGTGGGAGCATTGTGTGTAACCCCAGATTGCTCTCTCACACACAACAACATCCATGGGAAGGGGAACATCCATGGCCTTGGAAAAGGAAAATCCCATTCAAAATATGAGCTTGTGCAATGGATAGCAAGTGATGAGGAAATAGATCAAGCTTGCCCTGTCTTGATTATGTTTAGTATGCAAATGGAGAGAAACAAACTGTCAGGCTTTCAATATCCTGTCATTATTCCATAGAATAATAAAGTTGTGTATTTTTGTAGTGCCTGTTTCCAGACCTAGCCTATCACAAAGGTCTTATTGAAAGTATGTGTGTGACGATCTGCAGGATGGTGGGCTTCATTATTAAAGGTGTGGAGCTTTGATCACTATTCCATGCCCATAATCCTGCAGATTTTGGAACACTATGGACACCCCTGTATCAACCCTAATAAGACTATAGCATCATCATCATCATCATCATCATCATCATCATCATCATCATCACCACCATCACCACCACCACCACCACCACTATTTTATAAACTTTTTGGAAATAATTGTTTCATGCCTTTAATGTTTATTTATTCCATTCTGCTCCCTCAAACCCGCATTTTCTGATTGGTGTTCTAGGGTGCAGTGCTCAGCTCTGAGGAAATGGTAAATAATTTACTAACATATTTCTATCTTCATAGGATCTTCAGAATCATCAACTAGCCCAATTCTAAACCATCCAGACTATGTGATAGATTTACAGCTTCTTCACAGGGTCAGACAAAATGCCATTAGGGGGACCAAAGGCCTCACCAATTCTCATTGGTGAGGCCAAGATATTTCATTTGGGTTCTTATCAAAAAAAATTAGGCCTTCCTTCCTTCCTTCCTTCCTTCCTTCCTTCCTTCCTTCCTTCCTTCCTTCCTTCCTTCCTTCCTTCCTTCCTCCCTCTCTCCCTCCCTCCCTAGTCTGCTTTAGAGTTTATACTACAGTTTGACGGGACAAAACAGGAAGACAAAAGATCTGTATACAATTTTACAGAAGCTAATTTAGATATAAGGGTGTAAATCTAGAAACAATTGCTATGACTTTGGCTGGTCATTTAAAAATACTATACATGAACAAGATTTGTTCTATACATTTCAGGGTCTTGCTTTGCCCTTACATGGTTCTCTGTCTTGAGAATTTGCATTTAGATTGGGAAGCCCTTTGAGTGGAAAATGTTTTCAATAGGATTGTTGTCCTCTAACAAGTAGGGCTAAAGTTCAAAATATGGATAGGCTATGGAATCCAGGATTCCATTTTCCAGAATTTGGCTTTTCAGATTTCACCAGGGGAAGAGGGAGATGCTGAATTCCTTGAATTTTTTTTATGGAGGAGTTGAAAACAAGAAATATTACTCTACACTTTCTCTCTGTTCATTCTTTTCTCCTCTTTCTTTCTCTATAATGTCCAAAGTGCTCCATGAGATCCTTTAACTTTTTGATACACATTCTCTTACTTTCTTTTTGCCTTGGCAGTCACCTTCACAGTTCTTCACTGGGCTTCTCCTTCCTGGCATGCAAGGAGCTATGTTCCCTTCAGGCCAAGCTGAGCCCCCTCCTGAAGGTCAAGATGGACTTCTTCCAGTGGGCCAGGCCAATCCTGAAGGCACAGCAGCAGGTATCCAGAAGGTCTTCCCCACAGCCACTGATGGACTGAGTGAGATTCCAGGAGAGTTGTACCCGACTCCCTCTGGTTTCAGACAGCCAAACGCCGGGACAAGTGACATGTTTGTGGAACCCACTGCCGACATCAATATGGAACCAAGTGAGCTTCGGGAACCACCCACCTCTCTTGTAAAATTCGATATGGGTAATATGCAGAGTCCTCATAATCTCTCTCAATCACCTGTGAGAGGAGACAGCCCCATACCAATGAACACTGTGGCTAGTAAGCCTCTGAATGTGCCCTGACAGAGGGGGTGACAGCAACTCTTCAGTTCGGGCTAGAAGTGGCAAGAAAGTTTTTTTTTAATTTTGCCTTTAAGAAATACAACATGATTTCTTTAAAAGATGTGGGCGTTTCCAGATCAGACATCCAAAACAACTACAGCAGGTATATAATTCCAGTGTCAGATCTTAATAATCTGGAATTGTTATTTTATGAGAAAAGGTTTCCTAGCTTCACATTTATTCCTTAGTAACACATCTGGCCAGTTTAGTACTCTACATACCCATTGCTATAAACTAGTTTTCTTCACACTAGCATCTTTCAGATACTATATACTAACTGCCTGAACCTGCATGGTTTTTAAAAACATATAATAGCACAAAGGCAGAACTGTCTGCTCCAGACATGCGTGAAAGAGGATGTGGCATCATTTAAAAAATATGAATAGCAAATAGCGTATCCTCCTAAGCTTCCCAACCTCTTTCCAGATCATGATGAGTATTGGAGTTCATCTCAATATTTCAACGTGCTTCTTCTTTGTGCATTCCCACTACTGTTTTAATTCTAGCTGCCTCTTTTTTTTTTTTTTTTAACTTCTGGGCAAATTCCATAGTAGGGAATTTGACAATTTCAATGGCAGGGAGAGAGATTATATTCCGCCTTCCCCCAAATCAAATGGATTTAGTATAGTTTATCTGAGCTATATGATTATTTTTCTAGCTGGATATATAACCTGGAACAAAACTTTATGTACCATAATATCTTATTAGAAAAGAAAGAAAAGATTGCCATGTGAAATGAATTTTATTAAGATCATCAAATAATTAGAGGTTGTTAGTTCAATCACTTCATTATATTCTGTGGCTTGATCTGACTGGGGGATAACATGCCATCAATTTTCTGTTTTTTTTTTCCTTTGAGAATCTAATTGTGCCATGCTATATATTTTACATTTTTGCTGGCAATGCATTATGAACATTATATCAATAAAGGTATTTTCCAATGCAGTTCCAATGTCTTTGAATTTTCTGTTTGATTCCCATTTATGGTTATATTCATTACACTTTTCCCCTGAACTATTTATCTTATGATAGTACAGCACAGACACTTGGCACCAAGGTCACTCTGTGTATATATGTTTTTATTTATGTATTTGTTTATTTACTTATTTATTCAATTTTTATAGCTTCCCACTTAAATCAGTGTCCCTGGGTGGCTTACAGTTCAAAAAATAGATTACAATTAAAGAAGGAAACATTTAAAAACAATAACAAACAATAAAAACATCCAAAATAAATATACATAATAGCTGAGATACTTGACCGTTACCAATAAAGCCACGCAATGGGGCTCTTGACATATTCAGCACCCCAAGTTGTGGAACATACATTATTACATACATTATTACAATATAACAATATTACAATACAACATAGTCACAGTTTTGTTACAATTCCTAACATGAAATTTGTGCCAAGATCTGTGACAATGTCAGCTGACCATCATATCCTAGCAAACATATCTGCTGGGCTTGAGACACAGACTCTGGACTACACCACCCATGGCTATAGAATGGCAAAATATAATAAAGTCAAGGCAGAACACTTGGCCTTGGTAATTTCAGATGCATTGGCCCACAATATCTGCTGTGGAAATTGTAAAACAATGTTAGACTTATTGGGGCAATTCTCTATATTCTGGCATTGGTCACAGAATATCACATATACAGTTACTGTGCATCCTATATCCTTGTCAGCCGAAGCTTTGAATTAATCTTCCTTTGATACTGTATTTTTATTTGGGTGATCCTAAACTCAAACTCAACTTCCTCAAGCAAAATTGGATGGGTACCATAAGCAGTCTATAAAGCTTACATTCCTTTCTCCCTTTCTCCCTCCTCCACTCTCATATAAAAGGCCATCTTTAATGGTGTTCCAGAACTGGGTGGTGTGTAGTGGGGTGCCCCAGGGGTGCCCCAGGGCTCTGTTCTGGGCCCAGTGCTCTTCAACATCTTCATCAACGATTTGGACGAGGGGATAGATGGGAAACTCATCAAATTTGCAGATGACACCAAGCTGGCAGGAATAGCCAACACTCCAGAAGACAGGCTTAAGATACAGAAAGATCTGGACAGACTTGAACACTGGGCACTATCTAACAAAATGAAATTCAATGGTGAAAAAAACAAATGTACAGGTATAGTATAGGGGGTACCTTGCTCAATAGTAGTAACTGTGTGAGGGACCTCGGAGTCCTAGTGGACAATCATTTAAATATGAGCCAGCAGTGTGCTGCAGCTGCCAAAAAGGCCAGCACAGTGCTAGGCTGCATTAATAGAGGGATAGAATCAAGATCACGTGAAGTATTAATACCACTTTACAATGCCTTGGTAAGGCCACACTTGGAATACTGCATCCAGTTTTGGTCACCACAATGTAAAAATGATGTTGAGACTCTAGAAAAAGTACAGAAAAGAGCAACAAAGATGATTAGGGGACTGGAGGCTAAAGTATATAAGGGACGACTGCTGGAATTGGGTATGTCTAGTTTAATGAAGAGAAGGACAAGAGGGGACATGATAGCAGTGTTCCAATATCTCAAGGGCTGCCACAAAGAAAAGGAGTCAAGCTATTTTCCAAAGAGCCTGAAGGCAGGACAAGAAGCAACGGGTAGAAATTAATCAAGGAGAGAAGCAACCTAGAACTAAGAAGAAACTTCCTGACAGTTAGAACAATTAACCAGTGGAACAACCTGCCTCCAGAAGCAGTGAATGCTCCAACACTGGAAGTCTTTAAGAGAGACTGGACAGCCATTTGTCCGAAATGGTATAGGGTTTCCTGCTTGAGCAGGGGGTTGGACTAGATGACCTCCAAGGTACCTTCCAACTTTATTATCATTATCATTATTATAACTTTTGGGCTCTGTTAGAAGGTGACAGGTCACACTCCATTAATATTAAGACTGTGGCTAGGTTTGCCTCACTCTTTTGCATGTGCATCATAGTAACAACATTGCAATTGTTCTGCCTGCCAGCCTTAGCCCCTGGATCTTGTTCTGAGGATGGAGGACCTCAATAAGGGTCTTCTTCCCTTCCCTTCCCTTCCCTTCCCTTTCCTTTCCTTTCCTTCCCTGGAGTTCTTTGTCTAACTAATCAGGACAAGCTTTTGCAGGAAATGGCTTGAAGATATTAATTCTCTGAAGGATCATCTGTTTCTGGATCAAGTGAGGATTGTTTTAATGAAAATTTCCCTTTAAAATAATGCAGGCTTAGCATTAAACACATAAAGACTGAGTTCCTTTGGAAAAAGACCTAACGAACCATTTGAATAACTACTCTGAATTTCAAATAAAATAAGCAAAATCACCCTAATTTCATTTGTACGTTATGGGCATTATCAGGTTCTAGAACCTAAGTGGAATTTATACATTCTAAATATTTTTTTAGATGTTATTGCTCAGTAGCTTTCTTGTCTTTTTTCACCAAAGCAAAAATTCTGCTTCTTAAGGAAGATAATCTATTGTCTTGTTTAATTAAAGAGTACATTTCTCCCGTGATGTTGAAGACTTTGCTGGTTTTCTAGCACATCTTATTTTGTGCATGGTTTAATCTCTACAAACTTTTTGTTAGGGAGCAATTTAGCTATGTATAAAGGCAGCCCACCTTAATATGTAACAATTACATTCACATTTAAGACAAGCAGCTATATTGTAGCATAAACTTTCTTAGAAGTAAAGATATTGGATTCAGAGGTTACATGCATGCAGGTCATATAAAGAAGAACGCTGCCCCAAATAACATTTATAAATCTGTACCACTAGTATTCATTAGGCCACATGAAAAAGTAAACTATGAATTTTGAAAGAGATAAGTGTTTAATTCTTTTTTTCATTTTAGCAGATAAGGGATAATGTAGGTATGTATATGAAAGGATATTTGAATGGAAATGTGTTATTTCTGAAGCTGGATTTTGTAGTTGGTTCTGATGGCTGAATGAAAGTAGAATGTACTTGGAACAATTATGAATTAATACTAAATAAAGTACAATTCAAATACTTTGGCCACCTAATGAGAAGGAAGGACTCACTGGAGAAGGGCCTAATGCTGGGAAAGATGGAGGGCAATAGAAGGAGGGGACGACAGAGAATGAGGTGGCTGGATGGAGTCACTGAAGCAGTAAGCGTGAGCTTAAATGGACTCCAGAAGATGGTAGAGGACAGGAAGGCCTGGAGGAATGTTGTCCATGGGGTCGCAATGGGTCAGACACAACTTCGCAACTAACAACAACAAAAGTACAATTTGTCTAAATTCCAGCTCAGCTTTTTTGAAGGGTGTCACTAATTTAAAGGAAGAAAGACTTAATAAAATATGGTGGCTGTACTCCTGGAGTTCGTTAGGTGGGTGTTTTTAAAGCACAAATGACAGGAAAATTAAGATAGTGCCGGAGTATGATCACCATATTTGCTTGCTCATCTAAATGCCTTCCACTGTTGGGGCTAGGAATTAAATGTATTATTCTCCCAAGAAGTCTCATAAAAATGTGTCGCTGGATCTCTAGAAATGATAATATTTCTTCCTATACTTTCACATTTGTATACACTTTTTGAATAGATAGGGTGATCTACCTCCTCTTATAAAAAGGTATAGCAAAATTTACTTATTTACTTACTTACTTACTTATATCCCAGCTTTATTATTTATTATAAACAAAGTAGCAAACATAGCTAATAGTCCTTCCTCCTCCTATTTTCCTCCATAACAACCCTGAGGTGGGTTGGGTTCAGATAGAAGGACTGGCCTAGCCAGCTTTCATGCTTAAAGTGGGACTAGAACTCACAGACTCCTGGTTTCTAGCCTGGTGCCTTAACCACCAGACCAAACTAATTCATCCCACAGATGCCAAAATAATCTTATGGCAGTAACCATGCACATATGCACATCAGTATTTAGGTCTAGTAAGAATAGATAGCTTTTGCTGTCAATCTTAAAATCTACACTGATGTAGCACAGAAAGAAATCAGGAAGGAAAAGGAAAGCCACATTCAGCCTTCCTATGATGATTTGTTGGTAGAAGTGGGTTGTTTAGATCAGGGGTCCCCAAGTACCGACCACACAGGCGAGCGAGCAAAGCTTCATCTGTATTTGCAGCTGCTCCCCAGTGCTAGCATCACCACCTCAGCTCTGCCTCAAATCACCAGGCATTAGATTCTCATAGGAGCATGAACCCTACTGTAAACTGGGGGTGCGAGGAATCTAGATTGTGCGCTTCTTTCCCCCCATGCCAGATCCATGGAAAAACTGTCTTCCACAATACTGGTTCCTGGTGTCAAAAAGTTTGGGGATCGCTGGTCTAGAAAGTCTACACTATTCTACCATCTCCAAAGCATGTGTTTCTGCTTCTCTTCCTCACAGGGAGGGAACCAGTAGCCTCAGTGAGGAGGGAGACGGTCTCACTTTAGGCATGGTTACATTTATGAGGGAGATGATAGCTGCTCATTGTATTCTTCTTCCTCACAAGCAATTCTGTGCTGTATTCATCCAGTCTGCCACCCCCACCATCTGTCTGCTCTTGCATCCCATTCATTCTCCTCTGATTTTTCCCAATCTCACATTGAGTCTACGATTCACATTACCCAGCTTCTAGCCATGGAACGTTTAGGTGAAAGAGAATAGCATAATTTAATAACAGAGAACTTCCCTTGGAAGCAGAAAGTTCCCAGGCAAACCCAATTGCCAGGGTTATCCCTTTCATTTTTGACTGATCCTTAAATTCTTTTCATTCTTCTTTCCTAAACTCATTTTATGTAGTGAATCTGTGAAATACTGGCAGATTATGGTGATTTATAAACTGCCTGCCTTGGAAATGTTTCCTGGAATTCAAATGCCAGTGATTCTAAGGTCTTTGTAATGCTAGATATGATTTCCAATTTGCTCCAATAGTCCCATCTGGTCTGTCTGAGAATCATTTACATGTGTTGGGTACCCATGAGATATCTCCTGGGTAAGTACTAATATTCTAACTTGTTAATAGCAGCTCTTCATCTTTAGAATCTTTGCTGTTTATAATGAATATTTGCTTCACTATGTCCCCTGATTAATCAATATTGATTAGAAAAATCAAAGTGCAGCTGAATCTAGTGTGATCTTTATTTATTTATTTTAAATAAATTGCTCCTCTTTAGGAATTTGCTAACAGGCTGTGCCTAGCATGTAGAATTACAAGGAAATATTCCAATGAACTAATTTAGTGGTTAAATTATTTTCATTTCAAAGCCAAAAGGAATGTTTCTATGAATCTTATGTTGCTAATACATAGCAATAGTAATGAGCATTTTAAACGCTAGCCAGTACTAATGTACTATTAGCAATAAAAGACAATCTTGATGAGTATCTAATGTAAAATATTTATTTGTATGATAGAGGTTCAGAAAGTATCCAAGTGTTTGTGACTATTCATTCCTTCATAAATAGATGAGAGAATTTGCTCATTTAGTTCTTCTCCCTCTCCTCCAAGGTCCATTTATTTGTCTGTTATTGTGAATCCAGCCCTGGTCTTTTCAAAGTGGGCTGTCAAATAAGATGAAGACCAAATGAGAATCTGAATTAGTTATTTTTTGACATGACATCATTGAATGACTGTCCTCCTTGGAGTTGCCTCTTAGGGGAGATAGGCAGCATAATTTTTTTTAATAAAATAAATAAATAAAATATTAAAACATTTGAATGGTCAGGATTCTGAGACTTTTCTGTGACACACAAACATGGAGGAACAACATATTAATATGGAGTTGCATACCATGAAGTATTGTTCTCATCACAAATATTTTGAGCATTCGTACTTTTGGAATGACTGCTAAAATCAAAACGTGAAAGGCCTTTGTTTTAGTCCAATTTCTATGATTTGGTAACACAGAACAAAGTTATATACTTAGACTGGACTTGATGAATGAATTAAAGATGGCTATATTTAAATTGTTTTATACTCATCTTTTATTTACTGTGAATATTTTAATGATTTATATGTTGTAAACCACCAGGAATCTGCCTGAATTATACAGGTAGTCCTTGACTTACAACAACAATTGAGCCCAAAATTTCTGTTGTTAAGCGAAACAGTAAAATGAATTTTGTCCCATTTTACAACCAGTTGTTACATGAACCTCTGAAATTTTTCATTAGCAACATAGTTGTTAAGTGAAACTGGCTTCCCCATTGACTTTGCTTGTCAGAAAGTCACAAAAGATGATCACAAGTCCCTGGGACTCTGTAACTGTCATCAATTTGAGTCAACTGCCAAGCATCTGAATTTTGATCACATAACCATGGGGACGCTGCAAGGGTCCTAAGTGTGAAAAAGTGCCATAAGCAGTGGTGGGATTATCTGGTTCGCACTACTTTGGCAAACCGGTAGCTAATTTTTTGTTGCCTGGGCCCGAATGGACTTCCTGAAGCAGTATCCACACAGAGAACCAGTTATTCACACATTTGAATCCCACCACTGGTCGTAAGTCACTTTTTTCCAGTGTCGTTTCAACTTTGAGCAGTCACTAAACAGACCATTGTAAGTTGAGGACCACCTGCAATGGTATATAAAGAAGAAGAAGATATAAGAAAAGAAAAGAACTAATAATCCAATGGTATGTTTGTGTGTTGCAAGGCAAGTGTCATCATATTGTGTTCCTAGTTTCCATTGAGTTGAGGTCCCACAGAAACAAACTATAGTAGGATCATAAGAGATGTGCATTGGGTCAGCTTTCCATCACATTGACTTTTCACTTCCACCTTGCCACTATCCACTGAAATTTAGCTGGTGGCAACAGTGTTCATTTCAAACCGAGTGAGCGGGAAGTGGGGACTGAAGCTTTCTCTGGAAAACAATTGGAATATGTTATGATTTCATCTCTCAGCCAGCATCTCACTTATTTCCAGGAATTTTTCACCTGAAGCCAGACAGCCGCAAATGCCACAAGTTATTCAGAATTTTCCATTGTCTAGCCAGTCCTTTTCCTGACTTGCCATGCTATACAGACAAACTGATAGTTTTCTAACCACCATAGATCATCCTTGTTTGTACCTGCAAGCTGTGCAACATCCATTACAAGCAATTTCACCTTGTACTCCCTGTCTGCTCCCATTTTAATTACAGTTGGTTGGATGAAATATTGCCAAAGCTGCAGAAATCCTTACCTCATCATTCTGATCTGAGACACTACTTCAGTTTATGTAGAATGCAGCCTTCTAAAAGTTACCCAGAGCTTAAGACAAGCAGACATTCTGTTCTAATTGAGATATTCACACAGGCTCAGCAGTTTCTATAATTTCCATAATGAATATAAGAACCATTCAGATGGCAGAGAAACACAACCCAAAGCTTGTGATGGGTAGAAGACTGACTTCTTTTGATAATTATCAAAAAGTATCGGGTGGCTAGGACACTCTCACCCGATTTGTTGTTATTTCCTATAGAGTTGACACTTCCCCAGTCAAATAATTTAGGATAAATCTTTGTTTATAGCTCATGCATTCAAGATTAACTAAAAGTAAATTTATCAGATCTTGCTAGACTCTTCCCTTGTCATGGCTTCCTCTTCAGTCATATGACTGGAGCTACAATATGGATATTGTGCTCACCCAAGTAATGCTGCAGTATGTTTCCCACGGGTGGGTGAGCTGGTATGGGGAACCACATATTTTATGAGGGTCTTAGGATGCAGTTTGAGAAGATTTATTTATTTATTTGTATCCCACCTTTTATTACTTTTACAAATTACCCAAGGCAAGCAAATATATCCAACACACATTCCTCCTATTTTCCCCACAATAACGGGGGGGGGGGGGGGAGAGAGCAACTGGACCAAAGTTACACAGCTGTCTTTCATGCCTAAGGCAGGACTAGAACTCACAGACTCCCACTTTCTAGTCTGGTGCCTTAACCACTAGACCAAACTGGCTGTTCACTAGAACAAACTGATAAGGTGATGCTAAAGATCACCAGAGTGAACTCTGGAAGATGATATTGACTCCTCCATGATCTTAAAGGTCTTAGATTTTTTTTTAAAAAAGTATATTTTTTAGAACCTTTATAGTTTTTATCATTATAAAAATTGGTAAGCTACCCAAATAATTGCCACAATGTTGTACTACAAGCCCTTACTAATTTATGAGCACCATAATAGTTGGATTCATAGGAAAATCTGAAGATTATGAGACTCACTATCCCAGATTTTCTAGATTTTGGTTTTCAAGTTTATTTGACACTTTTGAGAGGTTCTTTGAAAATCCAGCTATGAGAGAAAGTAATTTACACATTAACCCTTTAATAAAAATATGAAATATAAAAAACCGATCAGATCAGACCACATTGGAGGACAAAAACCTGATCGTTTGGTTGTCTCTTCTGATATAAAGTACAAAAAGTTTCGGAAAAGAAAAATAGTGCTATAGAAGGAGCTTTATTTATTTATTGAAATAGAATTATTTATCAACTTATTGAAATCAAAATTATCTTTCCAAGTTTCAAGCCTTCAAAAGATTATGGGGTAAGGCAGGGTTTTTTTTTTTAAGTTTTATTCATTTCTCTGCATCTATTTTTCAACTTTGCTTGCCAGAAATATTCCTCTTTCATATTCCATAGAAGGAAAAATAGTATTAATTTGTACATAGTCATCCATTTAAAACATACTGAGGACTTACCATCATAAATCTTGACTTTAAAATATTTTGGTAAGCATTGTATTGAAGGGAGTCTTAGATAGATGGCATTTCTATGTTTGTAACTTAACTTTGGGCAGGAGGAGTTAGAATGGTGTTAATACTTTGGAATAACTAATGAACTGGAAATAGAGAAATATGGAACCAATTTCTTATATTGGATTATTGCATATAATTGAAATTAGAGGCCAGCTGCTGTCTTTCAACCTAATGCATTTCATAGGGTTGAAGGATTATGAGGATTAAAATGAGAGCCCCCCCCAATATATACTGTATTGGCCTCCTAATGGAAAGGTAGGATATAAGTGCAGTAAAGAATTATCAGACATAAGTGAAAAATTAGTTTAGTTTTTAAGGAACAGTGCCCTTATTGACTGGCTAGTGTCATGAAAACCCTTTTGTCGCCTTTTAGCAAATTTTTAACAGGGATTGCCTCTTTGAAATTTTATATACTGTTTTTATGTTTTTAATATTTTATTCTACACTGTCCAGAGTCCCTCTATGAGGGAAATGGATGGTTTTTAAATCAATCAATCAATCAATCAATCAATCAATCAATCAATCAATCTGGGGCTATTTTACATAGCATACTCAACACTTACTTATTGCTACATCAGGTGACAAATTGTGATTGAGACATAAGTGCCTTGATCATGGTATCTCTTTTGCCAGGCAAGCATAGAAAAAAAGTACAACAGCTAAACGTTGTAGTTAAGTCTATCACATCGCTGAATGTAATTTGTTCACATATGCTTTGATTTTTGATATCTTAATATTCAGATCCACATTTCTCTTTGCATTATACAACTATCTATTATTTGCTGCAAATCATCCAGGCTCTTAGCCAACAATGGAATATTCCCTGCACACAAGAGTACACAAATATTCACATCCCGAACACTTTACTATCACTCCAAACTTTTGTGTTTATCTGCAAAAACATTAAACAATCAAGTGAATATCACATATTTTTGTCTTATACCCTGCTTGGGTTTAACCATTTGCTAGACATTTTATTTATTGTCACTCATATTTTATTTCCATTGTACATTACTCTTAATGTGATGAAATGTGATGAGGAGGTGGAAGAGAGCGGAGGCACATGCTTAAGAGACATCTCAGCCCAGAAATTATGTGTGAGAGAAAGAGGTGAAGACAGCACCTTCCTATTAGTTCACAGAGTAAATTGTAGATGCAGATAGTTAAGTAGAGTCTTCAGTCTGGTAAGATTTTGTCTATAGGAGTAAAACAATAATGAAGTCAGCTTGGAAGAATTACCACAAGTCATTCTTGGTTTTAGGCCTGACATAATATTCAGCAATTAAACTTCAATATCATATTTATAGAGGCATTCCATAAATCAAACTCATTTATCCTATGACTTTTCTAAATCAGCAAATATATGATAAACTTTCTCTGTTTCATACATTTCTCAAGGATCTGCTAAACAACAAAAATGTGATACACACACCCTCTGCTCTGCATTAAAAAGCTCTCTAGACTAAAATCTTTCATCCTCTCTTGTACATCTTCAATCAGAATGCAGGCTTGACACACAAATTAAACAAACTGCATTGCCATTTCATAAGCAAACCCAGTCCATATTTAACGTCAATAGCAACAATAATATAGTAAATGTATATGGCCGCTTGATTCCCAGTGACTCTAGGTGGTTTTCAAATTGCTTAACACATTAAGAATTAGAAAAAAAAGAATGATGAATAACAACAGTAAGAATGACAACAATCAGATAAGAACAAAGAAAAGCAACCCACACATTATATCCTCACCAAAGGCCTAGGCAACAAGCATGATCTTCAAGGAACTGGGTTGCACAAGCAGCGGATGAGCAAGCATTCGTGTGCAGCTCCATTTGCACAAACAGCAGTGTTTGCGCACATGTGCACAGCTCCATTTGTGCTTTCACATAATAGTCTTTAAATAGAGAAAGAAAAAAACTAAGCTTACCTGCCTTGTTATTCTTAGGCAGCATTTCCTGATAACAAAAAGAGCAGTCCTGGTACTTTGGGTACATTTTGGCCAGTATCAAAGCATGCTGTCACTATTCTATGTAAACTAAGAACTTTAACGTACCTTTATCCAACCTACCAACATATTCTTGCTTGAATCACACCAACCAGGAAGCGTACGCAAATTTATGGTTCATTCTCATCAGGAATCAATTCGTATTGCCATACTTGAAAAAGATTATAATACAGCTGGAAGAAATGCAGAAGGCAGCTCAAATGGTCAGAGGATTCAAAGGGCTCTTCAGATGTAACAAAAGTGTCTGAGGTGTATAAAATCATGCATGACATGACGAAAGGGAACAGGGAGACATTTCTGTCTTTCTCTCTCAAGATACTAAGCCTAGCATTCATCTGCATATTGAATGGAGTTTGGGAAAGAAAAGAAATCAGACAGCATATAATACCTGATGGAATTTAATATTTGTCCACTAAATTAGCCATCAGTCCATCTTTCATCGAACGATTAAGTGCTCATGAAACCCACCTATTAGGGTATCCTTGAAATATGGCTGTTTTTTTAACATTCTAGGATGCTTGGGAAGGAGACCACAAGGAATGCCTGTAACTTGCTTCAACTTTGTTTTTGCCACTATTTAATTAATTAAGACTACAAGGCCGACACTCAACAGCCTCTCCATCCAGACTCCAACAGCTTTTGGATAAAATCTTGATTATATTGCTTGATTGACCCTGGGTCAAGAAATACAACTTGGTATCATCAGTATGAGAAATCTATATGTGGGTCAAGAACTAACAGTGAGAACTGGACACAGAACCACGGATTGGTTCAAAATTGGGAAAGGAGTCCGGCAAGGCTGTATTCTGTCACCCTACCTATTTAACTTGTATGCAGAGCACATCATCAGAAAGACAGGGCTAGATGAATCAAAAGTTGGAATTAAGATTGCCAGGAAAAATATCAACAACCTAAGATATGCAGATGATACCATTCTAATTGCAGAAAGTGAAGAGAAACTAAAGAGCCTCTTGATGCGAGTGAAGAAGGAGAGTGCGAAAGTTGGCTTGAAACTCAACAGTAAGAAAACCAAGATCATGGCATCCAGCCCTCTCAATTCCTGGCAAATAGATGGGGAAGAAATGGAGGTAGTGACAGATTTGATCTACCTGGGCTCCAAGATCACCGCAGATGAGGACTGCAGCCAAGAAATTAAAAGACGCTTGCTCCTGGGGAGGAAAGCTATGGCAAAACTAGACAGCATAGTAAAAAGCAGAGACATCACCCTGCCAACAAAAGTACATATAGTCAAGGCCATGGTTTTCCCAGTTGCAATGTATGGCTGTGAAAGTTGGACCATAAGAAAGGCTGAGCACAAAAGAATTGAGGCCTTTGAACTATGGTGCTGGAGAAGACTCCTGTGAGTCTCCTGAACTGCAAAGTGATCAAACCGGTCAGTCCTAGAGGAGATCAACCCTGACTGCTCTTTAGAAGGCCAGATCCTGAAGTTGAAACTCAAGTAATTTGGCCACCTAATGAGAAGGAAGGACTCACTGGAGAAGAGCCTAATGCTGGGAAAGATGGAGAATGAGGAATCACTGAAGCCGTAGGCGTGAGCTTAAATGGACGGTAGATGGACAGGAAGGCCTGGAGGAACGTTGTCCATGATGGGTCAGACATGACTTCGCAACTAACAACAACATCATCAGCATACTGATGGACTGACCCTATGTTGTCAGATGATCTCATTCAGCAACTTCATTTAGATGTTAAATAAGAGAGACCGAGCATGGAAAAAGAGGAACCACTGTAGCATTGGGCCCACCACTCCTAATCCTTGAAGTCAGGATGTTAATCCAGCACTAATTGTTGGTGTCCAGCACTATTGAGGTTCAAAGTTGTATTACATCCATAGCAGCTCCATAAAAACCATCTACAAGTACAATCAAGGCAGTATCTTTGTTATAACCAGGCATGAAAGCAGATTAGAAAGGATATAGACTTCTTTCAGGAGTCTCTGAAACCTGACCACCAGATTGGAGACTGATCAGAAATTGTTTAACATTGCTATAACTAATGATAGTTAAGGAGGGGGTACATCACTGCTTCCTTCAGAGCCACATGGCCACCCCTCATTCATATTTCTCCTGGCACAAGCTCTGAAACACAACAGGAGTTATTTTATAATTCTTCTAGAGATGCTGTGGAATTCTAGCCTTTTAGGAATTTATTAAAAGTGTACCATATCTGTCAGCAGGTAAAATGACTATCTTGAGACATGGTGTCATAAACAGACTATCACCCTGTTGTTTTGTTGCACATTCTATTCTGATGCTCATTTTTTATCTGCTAGAAAATAGTTTCCCTAAATACAGGCCTAAGAATCCAATTATAAATAATAAGATGTTACAGCTGCAGGTTTTGTGAGCACAGAAAGGGTGGGTGGGATGAAGTGAGAAGTATATAATTCTCTTGCCCTCTTTCTTGATTTGATTGGCTAGCCAGTCTTTTCAATCAGGTTTATATTCTAGAGTGGGAGAAAGAAGCTCCTGTGGCTGTGAAAGCTTTATTTTGTGAAGATTTCTTGAATTGCTCAACAGGTATTGGGAGGAAATTTCCAGACGGTTTGAAGGTAAAATTTATTTCAATATTCAGCATTGGACAAGCTTGGTTTTAAGATGATCATATCTTGTCTCAGATGGGCTTCTACCTCTTTAAGACCTCTCTGAAACAAGTGTATTTCCTTTCTTCTCACTGCAGTAATTGGAAACATGGCACTTCCAAAATTTTATTTTGTCACAGGTTAAAGATGTATAGAAACAACCCAGGGATCTGTGACAAAGCTTCAGTTAGTATGTTAATCTTAAAAGAGTTCCAAATAACTCTATGGTTTCCTGCAAAGGTTACCATGATTACTGAAATGTGATCCATAAGAAAGCTTGCTAAGTATTAAGACTGAAGTCCAACGGCATGTCAAAGAATTGCCAAATTCTTTAGTTCTACTGTAAGTGAATTTGAGGATGATTTGGCTTTGTCTGGAAGGCCTCCAAGTTGTGAAACATGGCAACTTTGCACGGGAGACTTTGGTTTGGTGGGATTAGTTCATTCGTGCGAAAAACCTTGCTATCATCTGGATCACTGCAACCCAATTCATGGTAGGCCTAATTTCTTATCATTGCTTCTTATATTTGCAGCTTGTGAAACTCAAAACATTTTATTTTTTATTTCTTGCTGACAGCCTATAAATATCTCATAGGCCCTGAAAATCCTAGGCACAGGATGAATATGGCATGATTTGGTTGGTTTTATCAAAAATATCATTACTGTGTCTTGAAGTTAACTGCCGGTGTTACAGCGCCTGAAAAAAATTAACCAGAATTATTTTTATAGTATAACTGAATTTGTACGGAGGCAATAAGCACAGCAGAAGCTGAGACAGTTGTCTGTTAGTGAGGAAAAGAAAGAGAAGTCACCATGCTTCCTTATAACTGAAAGGAAGTGTCCATCAATTATGGAAGGAATTGTGTTGTCACTGAGATAAGTCTTGTGGCAGAAGAACAGGAATCTGTTTAGGAAAGGGATCACCAGTTTTAATGAAAAGGCCACATCTTGTTTTAAAGTTAAGTCATGCACGTTATCATTTAAAGGGCATTTCCTTGCATCTACCTCTCACACAAGCATGCCTACGCCAGTGGTGGGATTCAAATATGTGAACAACCAGTTCTCTGTGTGGATACCGCTTCCCAAAGTCCGTTCTGGGTCTGGGCAACAAAAATAGCTACCGGTTCTGCTGAAGTGGTGCAAACTGGCTGAATCCCACCACTGACCTATGCCAACTCTTTTCATGCCAAATCCTCCTGCTTTTGTTAAATCCTGTACCTTTGTTAAACTAGTGCTTTCCTCTTTACTCCAGTACAGATTTTGCTGCAGATATACTCTGTCAATGATTCTGTCAATGCTGCAGCCAGGTGACTCTCTGGGTGGTTGGGATTGCCCATCACATATATAGGACATTAAGCTGGTGCTGATTCTGAGTTATTCTATCTTGGGCAGTAGTACTGCCCATTTACAGAGTAGAATACAGAATAATAGAGTTAGAAGGGAACTTGGAGGTCTTCTGGTCCAGAAGTCCCCAACCTTTGGGGCACCAGGGACCAGTTCTGTGGAGAGAGGTTTTTCCATGGACCGGAGGGTGCATGGTTTTGTGTGCTACCTGGGGCTTTGCTTGTTTGTGTGGACTGGTTGCTGGCATGCCACAACCCGGTACTGGTCCACAGACCAGGGATTGGGGACCCTTGTTCTAGTCCAACCCCATGCTCAAGCAGGAGACCCTATACGTATTATTTCAGCCAGACTCTCTGTTCCCTGCTACTTATAGATCTCCGAGCTGTTTTTCAGATCTGAGATCTGAGAGAGCCTAAACACTGACTGACTTGTTATTCCAGCTTTTATTTGGCTATTTTTAGATGCAGACATAGTGTTCTTTCAGAATAATACTATCCCAACATAAGCCTTGTCCAAAAGGACATTGACTATTAGTTGATTTTCAATCTTCCTTTAAACAACCAAAAATGTGCAACATCAGACCAGGTTTTCATAATTGGGTAAACCTGTGCTGGAAGAGTGATTAGAGTGATTAGAGAGATAGAAGGTCAGGGGATCCACTATTCCCCATCTGTTATATATGTCCTGCACCATAAATAAGGGCACTATATTAGTAAATTAACTTCTGGGCAATACTGCAAGAGACAAGGATAGCATAATTTACCAGCACTGTGTTTGTGGAGGGTAGGCATTGCCTGCAGAGCAACCAATGCTGGTCTAATTTGGTGCCAGCTCAAGATAATATAGATAATATTTGGCACTCAACTGTGAGGAAGACATCATTAAGAGGGCCAGTTTAGTCTAGAGCAGTGATGGAGAACCTTTTAGAGACCGAGTGCCCAAACGCAACCCAAAACCCACTTATGCATCGTCGAGTGCCGGATGGGTGTGGCCCATTGGCTGGGCGTGGCCCAGTGGGTGTGCATGGCCGAGTGGGCGTAGCTGCAGTGGTAACAGCAAACTGGGTGGGACTAAAAAGTTCAATCAATCAATTCCAACTTTGCAAGATCTTTTTTTTCCTGTAAGAAGTTGAAATTGATTGATTGAACTTTTTTTTTTTTTGCGCACGGCAGCGAAGGCCTAAAGCGAAAAGGTTTTATAAAACCCAGCTGAAGGCCTAGGACTGGGGCGACGGCGCGCGTGCCCACAGAGAGAGCTCTGAGTGCCACCTCTGGCACCTGTGCCATAGGTTCGCCACCACTGGTCTAGAGGTTAAGGTACCAGGCTAGAAAGCGGGAAATCATGAGTTCAAATCCAACCTTAGCCATGAAAGCCAGCTGGGTGACTTTGGGCCAGTCACTTTCTCTCTCAGTGCAAGTCACCTCACACGATGGGATGGGATACAAACAAATAAAAGTTAAGTTCAAAGGTACACCTTAAGAAATATCTTAGTTTGCACAATACAGATCCATGTCTATGATTGCAGAGATATCAACAGGCACTTGTGTAGTCATGTAGTCCTTCCCTTCCCTGCCATCTCCTATTACTTTCTGGCAGTGAGTCAAGGAGACTTGGAAGCCTCTCCCCAAAGGCCTGGTCTGTTTGCATCACTGTTGGAAGGAAGGATGCCCAGAGCATGCCTGTCATGGTTTAATTGTTTCTTTTCATGCCAACCAATTTATAACCAAGTTGAGGTGACAACAAAGACAAAGATTCCTTTGTAGAAGACACCCCTCCCCCCACCTTTCTTAGCTCCAATGTCTCTTAGTTACACTATGGGACATAATAATCCTGCTTCATCTTCTAAGGATGAGAAGCTGATATAACTGATGGGCTGTGAATACTAAAACTGACATGCTGTGAACATTGCTTTTTCTATCCAGAGCACTTGCCCTCCACTAAATACTTAAAAACATTTTTGATTGACATCAGAAATGCACTAACTGAGCTACTTGCCATTCAATTGTAATTTTTACTGTGACAGAATTATTAATGCAATTAAGAATTTTAATGTGACAGAATAGTTGATGGGAGATATTCATCTTCCATCCTAATACCAAACTAGTAGTAAGAATGGGACAAATAATAATAGGATATTTGCATATTGGTGATTTTATTGTTTCATTCTATATTGTCTTGTTTTTCTCTCCTTCCAGGATTTCATCACCCTCTACGGTTCTTTCTAATTCCCTTTTATGGGCCACATCCCAGTTATGAAACAATGGATATTTGCGTTATGCCTTTTAGGAATATGTTCTGCTTTACCGGTAATTCTTACAACTTTATCTCAAGCAATTACTTCTGGCAAATAAAGTTAAAACAAATCAGTTTCTTTTTTTTAAAAAAAAAAAAACAGAAATAAAAAATATTATGTGGTTATCCATTTTGTGCCAGGTTGTGTTTCTCAACCTTGAGAATGTTAAAATGTGTGAACTTTAGCTTCCAGAATTCCCTAGACCAGCGGTTCTCAGCCTGTGGGTTGCGACCCCATTTGGGGTCGAACGACCATTTCACAGGGGTCACCAAACAATGCAGTCTGCCATTTTTCCCCCTTTTTTCTTAGTGTGCTACTCCCGCATAGGGCCCGGCTGGTGCCTTACCTCCCTTGGGCTGGGCCAGCTGGTGGCCCAGCCGGTGGTCACCCTGCGCCGTCGCTGCCCCTTGCCAGCTACGCCTCGGCCAGCGCAGGGTGCGGCACCACGCATGTGTGGTGCTCCTGGGCAGGGAAAGTCCTCGACTTACGACTGGTTGGGTAGTCCTCGACTTACAACCGGTTGGGTAGTTCTCGACTTACGATCGGTTGGGTAGTCCTCAACTTACGACCAGTTGGGGGTCACAGCATTAAAAAGGTTGAGAACCACTGCCCTAGACAGTATGTTTATGGGGAATTCTGGGAGCTGAAGTCCTCATATCTTAAAGTTGCCAAGGTTGAGAAAGACTAGATCTTTTTTTTTAATTTTTTTTTTAATCCAATCTAGTAGTCTCCAGATATAATTCCCAAATCTTTAGTTTGGGTTCTTTCTTGTATCAAAATTACAGTATATTACCATGGTTCCCCAAAAAACACTGTTAAAAGGCATTTTACAACAATGTCCTACTCTTTTGTACGTCTTGCATTAATTACATTTTTTATATTTCCTGTAATGGGGACTGTTGAATAAACATTCTACTTTAGAGTACTTTACTTGAAATTTCCATCAGTTGCTTTCAATATGTAAATGAGTTCTCATTTTCTAAACCTGTTTTACATTCCTAATTGTTTTAATTAAAGATCCACTAAGAAGGCAGGAGAATCTGTAGTCTGAAATAGTTCATCCCAGTGATGGAAACCTGAAGTCCGATACTTTAAAAATCCAGAGTTCATCCTGACAGTTAGTAATTTAAACTGATTGCCTGCTTTCCTTTTTTTTTGTGCCCCGCAAATTACTCTAGATTGCTGAAATATGACAGCAATTTCCTCCAATAACCAAGGAGAAGGAAAAATAACAAAGAAGAAATCATATTCAATGTCATACCCCAATCCTCCAATGACGTCATCATGTTTCCACCCAGCCCACAAGAGCAGTTTTCAGTAATATTATTCATATTCTTATAAATAGTGTCATCTCTGATCACATAAACTATTCTTTATCTTGCATATTTATAGATACTGCCCCATCATGCTGGGATTCCTGGAATGGGTAGTATAAGCCTTGAGGTATGTCTTTGTGTTTCTGTGTGTCTCTATATGTTAAATCTTTGTTTGTTTGTGTTTGTGTGTGTGTGTATTTCAAATTATGTTTCTAAATTATTTTGTTTATAATGTTTCTATAGCATTGAATAAGAATGAGTTAGTATAGTGCTTAAGGCACCAGGTTAGAAACCAGGAATCTGTGAGTTCTAGTCCTTCCTGGGTGATCCTGCACCAGTCCCTCTTTTTCAGTCCTAGGAGGCACGCAAGGGCAAACTGCTTCTGAAAATGTTGTCTAGTGTGTTCACATTAGTTGTGCAAACCAAATCCGCCCTCTAAAGCAAAATTTTGGAAGTAATTTTCACATAGACGGACCAATTGCAATACCTCTGTATGAATAACTCTGCTCCCTCAACAGCAATATTTTGAGTCAGTTTTGTCAAACAGCTGGAAGAGTTTTTCCTCCCTTTTTTATACAGTTAGGGACATCCATGCAAATTAGTTGGCATTAGATTCCAGTCAGGCAAAAGAAAGTGCTTCTTTACACAGCCCATAATTAACCCCTTGTGACTGCAAAGAACTAAGACGCTTGGTAAAAGGAGATTGGATAAATGTAATAGAATTTGTGTAGATGTTACTGTAATCAGACACTTCTGTTACAGAGACAATACAATTCTGAATGCAAGATGCATTAGGTGGAGAGTGAGTGGAGGCTATTATTTTTAACTACTCTTTGTGTGAGCGCCCTGAAAAGCTGTGTAAATACTGCAAAAATAGAAAATACTGATTACATTAACACTGAGGATTTTAAATATTGCCTTACAGGGTATGAGACAGCTGGGTGGACCAAGTATATCAAAGGTACTCCCTCAGGTAATCATAGTTATGCCACATACCCTCTTTTCAAAAAAAATAATAATGGTGATGAGAATAAGCTGATGATGCTATTCCAGACTTATTCTATTTATTGACTTACTTACATCTAAAGCAAGGAACCTTTGACTTTAGAGAGAATTGGAACTGATTAACTGTACTGAAATGATCGCTGATTAGGGAATTAGGCCCAAACCTCACAAAATCTAAAAATCAAGAGGTTTCCCATCCCTCACTTTTATTGAAAGATAAACTGAGTCTTGACCAAGTTTACAATCGAAAGCAATATTTATTTTGCCAATAGAGCAGCATGAAAAGATTATGTTTCTATGTACAATTATTTTAACCAGGTTCGATAAGACATGCTTCTTAATAAACAAGTTACACATTATGTTCTCAAAGAATCCTATGATGTTCCATATGACTCAGTCCCAAGTAAATCTCTATGGGAATTCAGTGGCTGATAAATTTAAAATAATAACAATAAAGTGTGGATAAATCAGAATTATCTGATTGCTTTCTTGGATATGCAACTCAGTTTAATGCACTGTGTTCAACAGCAAATACTACTAGACTCAGTGACTCTTACTGTCAAGCAGTTGTGCACTGTAGTATGATTTTAGACATAACCTAACTCTTTCCTGCTGGTTATTAAAACCCTTCACTTATTTATACAGTAATCCTGAAGGCACTCTGGAAAGTTATGCTATTGTTGTGTTAAATATCCTGTAGTGATCTTCTAAGACAGTGATGGCAAACCTTTTAGAGACTGGGTGCCCCAAAACTGCCCCGCCCCGCCCCCACTCCCACTCCACCTGCCTGCCCCGGCCCTGCTCCGCCCTCACCCCTCCCGCCCTCAGGGCCATCCACGGCCTGCTGCAGATCGCCCAGGCAGCCCTGCAGCTACACCCTCTGCCCGTGCCCCGTAGCATCATGTGCTCCCCAGCTGCCATGTGCCTGGCAGTGCTGCTCTATGTGGGCTGCACCTGGGGTTGACTTTCCTCCGGGGGGGCTGCTGATAAGGACTGGGCTGTGGGGGGGAGGCGGGGCTGGGGTGACAGTGTACATGCCCACAGAGAGGGCTCCAAGTGCCACCTCTGGCACTTGTGCCATAGGTTCGCCACCACTGTTCTAAGATGTCTGTTAAACTGACTATACAATATTTATTGAAAGCTGTTCCAAGCTGTCTTCATTTGTTTCCTTATTGAGGCTTGTCTGCTGCCAAAAGACAGAATGATTACTAAATAGATATGTAGTGTCTCTTCCTTCTCTTCTGCCCTTTTTTCCCTAGCTAAATTTATGGGTCTATTATCAAAGAAAGGAATATATATATACGGTGATTCCGACTGTAACGTGTGGAGGAAGGATGCAGAAGACAAAAAAGGGGGGAGGGGCATGATGACTGTGCATGGCCATACTTACGAGGCTTATCACATGGATAAACAGCTTACTGAACTACCCAAATTTACTGCTGTAACCCAGGTAGCCCAGAATGTCACACATGACCATTTCAGTAACAACTGGGTATGAGGGGGAGGCATTAGGGAAGAAAGTGAAAGCACTCGTAGAGAGAATAGCTGCATGGATGTGGATTGGAAAAAGAGGAAAGAGAAATGCAAACCACCACACAAACCTGAGGGAGAGAATGGATCGAAGGAGAGGGGCAACCAGGGGGATAGGGAGGTTGCCCCACCCACCCTAGAATCCAAGGAAAAGAAGACAAATGAGGACACACACGTAGATAAGGGGTGCAGGAAGAAACGGATCACCAGAGCACAATCTATCCAATTAGGTCCAATAACGAGATCAAGGAGCAGGGCGCAGACTCTGGCTTGCTTATAAGAGACTCTCCCACTCTCTGGCGTTTTAAGCCCTGATGATGCCGGCAGGTGTCGGCGAAAGCTTGGCGTTTTTAAATTAAACTTTTATAGTTTTAATTACCTTGGTGCTCATTTTATTTTATATATATATATATATATATATATATATATATATATATATATATATATATATATATATACTGAGTTTTTCGCGGGTGTTTGTATGTAGGTCTTTGGTTGTTCGGGTTTTCTCCCGCGTAAAATTGGAAGTGTCTTGGCGACGTTTCGACAAAGTCCCATTCGTCATCTTCAGGCTGGTGTTTTCAGCTTCGTGCTTTCACATTGCTGCTCGAAGCACGAAGCTGAAAACACCAGCCTGAAGATGACGAATGGGACTTCGTCGAAACGTCGCCAAGACACTTCCAATTTTATGCGAGAGAAAACCCGAACAACCAAAGACCTACATATATATGTATGTATATACACACACACACACACACACATTACAACATTTATTATTTATGAAGTAATTCTGATTGGTAATATTGGCTTGAATTTAACTCCTGTTCTAACTTCACTAGCCTCTGAATTATAGCTTCAGAATAAATGTATTTAATCATACCACTTTTAGTATGGCCAGACTTACAGCTACGCTGATCCATATCATTCAATGTGGATGCACAATTTCCTACCATCACATTCAGCGTTCTACTTGATAAGGCAAAGACCTCAACATGAAACTCAACAGGTAAGCAATTTAAGCTGTTATAGCACCAGAATTGAAGCAGAACTATTCTTTTTGCTTTCTAGGAAATTTTCCCTGGTTTTCTAGTTTTCTCTGAATATCCTGGGATTTACAACTTTAAGAATTCCATGCCATTCATTATGGTCTTCCATGGGAATTATAATTCCCTGGATCCTCTGCAGCATGACCTCCTTATCTTTTGCATTCAAATGGTGACCATCAGTCTCAATCCAGTCCCTCAGAATGGCTATATGACATGGCCAATCACAAAACTCCCATTTATTAAAATGCCAATCTATTTCTTTAGCCCAGCTTTCCCACATGCTTTCTATCGCTTCTCTCAGTTTATATTTATATTTATCCCGAGGTTGTGGTTCTCCTTTACATAAAGCACTGAGTTGCAGTTGTCTCCTCCTTCAATATCTAAGGAAATCTTTGAAATCATACATAGCAGGAATCATTTTTCAAAATTGTCAATGGAGGTTCTCATTCATCCAGGTCAGGGTTGTCCCAAAGGTGCTTTTATTTTAAAAGCAACTGGACTTTCTGATTTTCAGTTCTGGAACCCCACCAGTTAGTTAGGCACCAAAGAAGCTTCTTGGATGAGAACTGAAACGTCTTGAAGAAAAATCAGAAACTCCAGTTGCTTTTAAAATAAAAGTACCTTTGGGACATTTTTCAAAATTGATGAGTGCTAAATGTTGACATTTTTTTCTGTGGCATAGTGGCATAATGATTCATGCTTGTATTAAAATAATCATAATAATATTAGGTGAGACATGGAATTTGTTAGGGAACTTTGATGACCCTGAGAATTGAGAATCCTGGTCATAGAGGCAAATAAATGTATTACGGTATGGAAATTCATTCATCAGATTCATTGTTCATGCAGCCCTTCAGTATGCCTGAAAATGGTTCATTCATGATTTTAACTTTTCCCTTCTGGTTATTCATCTTCTATCACTCTATAGTATGAATACACAATGCCAGTGCACCCTCCTCCATTGCCATCTCAAACACCCACTCTGCTACAACAACCTGGGATACAAGAGCAACCTCCTTATCATTACACACATTTCCTTCCTACAAGGCAAGTCCAAATACAACATTATGATGTCCAGCCAGCATTTCAGCCAAAACAGTTTTCTCCATCAGAAGGAAATCAGCCAGATGTTCAGCAACAGCTATCATTGGATAGACAGACTCAACAGGTCAGTTCGGACAAGCAATTGATACACTTCTAATATGAGTAGGAATTCTCTGCATCTCCATGGCTTATAACTGTAATTGAGCCCATAACTATAGTTGTAAGTATTTGTAGTTGTAAGTCAAGGCATCACATAACTGGATCCAAAGTTTTAGCATTTTTTTTTTTGTGGCAGTTGTTAAGCGAATGCCATGGTCATTAATTGAATTCATTTTACCCAGTGGGTGATTTTTTTTGCTGGAAACTGGAAATAAATACCAGAAACTGGCAAAAAAGTTGACAATCACAGTCACATGATTATGGGACACTGCAAATTGTCTTTAAGGTGATCCAGTTGCAAAGTGTCAAAAATGTGATGATATGGAGGGGGAGGGAGGGAGGCCGTGACAACTTCAAAATTGGGTCATAATAGCTTTTAGGGCATTTGTTATAATTTTGAATGGTCACTAAGCAACTAGTTGTGATTGAACTATTAATCTTTGGTATGGTAATTACAAAACATATGAAGGCACAAGATTAACTAAGGTTGAATGAATCATTCAGTTCTGATTTCTCTGTTTTTCAATTTTGCATAATTTGCAGGGGGGGAACAGTCTAAAATGTGTATGTATTTTAATGCACATTTCTCCTTTTTGTTTGCCTTTTTTTACCACATATAAAGTTTTTTACAAATAGCCTTTCCTAGTATAATACATTTTGGGTCTTTAATTAATATGTGCACTTTCCAGCAAATTTTTCCTTAATAAACATTTCGAAAGAAATGTTGATTGCATTGCATGAAATTGTACACATTTACAATCAAATGAAAGAAAATATTGGAAGATCGTATTTACCAAGTAAATTGACTGATGTAGATTCTTTGGAATGTGATCTTGCAACAATTTATTTCAAATCTATACTACGAACAAATTTCCTAGTTTAAAAATTTAATCTCTTAAATTACTTGTGGTTCATTTATGTATCAGTTTCTGAATTTCTCTGCAAGATACATATAAATATTTCTTCTAGATTTTAAGCCTCTTCCAAGAATTTAAACACTTATAACACAATCATATTTAGATTGAAAGCTTTACTTAGTTTATTCTTTATTCTCTACATGTTGGCAAACTAATGATATTTAATAATTTCTTTTGTTAACTATAGTTACCTGTCATACAAGACTATTCAGGGACATTGGGCCAGGTAAGTAGATTTTGACTATGAGAATTATAACCAAAACAGCTACAGAGGAACACACACAAAATCAGAATGCCATGTGATGAATTCTTTATAATTTGTATTATTTCTTAAGGCAGTATATATTATAATCTCTCATAGTTTTCTGGATATCCCATTCAACTTTTTCTTTCTTTGTGCAAAGATCTACCCTGGCTTATTTGGAACCCAGCAAAACACAGCCCAACAACCACAGCAGCGGTCTGTAAGTTGGTTCTCAAGCTAAAATCTTATTGTTAATGCAGCTGAATTTCTACCACGGGAATTTCATTTCCATCTTAAATGTCAGCACAAATGTAGACATAACTTATTTGCAAATTAATTTTTGCTTCAAATGTTTTAACCTGGCTCAAACCAGGAACTGTGAGAGGAACCTTGGAGTCCTAGTGGACGATCACTTGACTATGAGCCAGCAATGTGCAGCAGCAGCCAAAAAAGCTAATACAATCCTGGGTTGTATAAACAGAGGCATAGAATCAAGATCACATGAAGTATTAGTATCACTTTATAAAACCCTAGTGAGACCACACCTGGAATATTGCAATCAATTTTGGTCACCATACTACAAAAAAGATGTTGAGACCTTGGAAAAAGTTCAGAGAAGAGAAACTAAAATGATCAAAGGCCTGCAGACTAAAATATATGAAGAATGGCTGCAGGACTTGGGATTGGCTAGTCTAAAGAAAAGAAGAAATAGGGGTGACACGATAGCAGTATTTCAGTGTTTGAGAGGCTGCCACAAAGAAGAGGGGGTCAAACTATTCTCCAAAGGACCAGAGGGCAGGACAAGAAACAATGGTTGGAAACTGATCAAAGAGAGAAGCAACCTTGAATTAAGGAGAAAGTTCCTAACAGTGATAACAATTACCCAGTGGAACGGCTAGCCTTCAGAAATTGTGGGCACTCCATCACTGGAGGTTTTTAAGAAGAGATTGGACAGTCACTTGTCTGAGCTGGTATAGGTTCTCCTGCTTGAGCGGAAGGCTGGACTAGAAGACCTCCAAGGTTCCTTCCAGCTATATTCTATTCTATTCTATTCTATTCTATTCTATTCTATTCTATTCTATTCTATTCTATTCTATTCTATTCTATTCTATTCTTTCTCTGAAATGCAAACATATTTAACAAAAAAAAAACCTTTCCCCCAAATGTCATTCTTCCTTAGAAAGAACTTGACCCGTGGGTTTATTAAATTAAGAGATTCCAACATAATCCTGATAGTTTCCAAGTTCTTGTGGATTCCTGCAGAAATGGCATAATCTTAATAATGAGAGCCAGTTGGTCAAGTGGTTAAGGCATGAGGCTAGAAACAGGGAGTCCGTGAATTCTAGTCCCACTTTAGCCATGAAAGCCAACTGGGTGACCTCAGGCCAGTCTCTCTCTCTTTCAGCCCAACCCACCTCACAGGATTGTTGTTGTGGGGACAATAGGAGAAGGGAGACATATTAAATATGTTAGCCGCCTAGAGTCATTTATAAAAATAATAAAGGCAGAATATAAAGTAAAATAAGTAGTGAGGAAAATCCATAAAGAATATTTCAGAGGTCTCCAACCTTTTGGGCACCAGGGACCGGTTCCGTGGAGAGAGCTTTTCGTGGATTGCAGGGGGTGTGGTTTCATGTACTGCTTGCTTTGCTTGTTTGTGCGGCTGAGTTTCAGGCCTGAAATATTTATATGATACCTTTTAAAGCCAGGATGTGGATAAAGATGAGTCATTATTCTGGCTAACAAGACATTTTCGTTTCAGGTCTATTTTTATACAAATTAAAACAAAACAAGCATTTTAAAATCAGTTTCATTCTTTCTTTTCTTTTTGTCTAGATTTATCCCAATTTGCAATATATGTCTTATGTAGCAAATAAAGGAGTAAGTACTTAACATTAATCTACCCCTAATGAAACCTTCAGACTTACCATGTTTGGTCTAAATAAATGTATTTCTGTGTATTCTGTATAAAATACCACATAGAAATAGTGGGAACCAGTTGATTACAATAACAGTTTATTAACAGGGTTTTTTGGAATTTTAACCTTGTCTTTTTTTATTACTGTTCACAATTTTAATACTTTAATATTTTTATATGATATATTCACTATTATTATTTTTTCTGTTAACCACTTTGTTATTAATATAGTTTATAGATGACAGGCTAACAATTTGTAAGTAGATGTAGTAGTTTAACAGTTTAAAATTCTTTTTGCAAGAACTGAGAAACCAACATTGCTGTATTATACTAATCAGCATTCAGCTAGGGAGGATGTTATGTGTGTATGCATTAGGGTTTTTTTTAAAGACTCTTTTTTATTAATGTCTTTTTTGTTGTGTTTTTTTTTCTTTTGGATTTTTAAAAAATATTTTGCATTTTAATCTTCTTTGAATAAACTAAAAATAATTAATAAAAAAATAAAGGAAATAGTGGGAACCAGGGCCATCACAACTGAGATTTGAATTCCTATAATTATATCTAAGGAATAGCTTAAATCTCCATTGAAAAAGTATTCTTGGTGCAACAAAACATTTTCCCATATCCCCCATAGGGATGGAAAGGATTATACGGAAAAATAAAGAAGGCAAAATCTTAAACTTGGGCCATCTCTGTAGTTTCCTTCCCATCTGTTAATGTGCTTCTGTGTGTTCCCACCTATTATTTTATAGGTCACATTAAAAATGAGCAAAAAATAAAAAAAGTAATTTAGTCATAGATCACACTTTTCTCAACATAGGCCCAGACGCACCTAACATTTATTCACAATAATAATGTTACTACACATCATTTACAGATGCGTGTTAAAAGAGTTGTCTATATTCATACTGAGACATGGAATACTACATGTGGGTTTAAATTCCTATAATTCTCTGGCCAACGTATCCATTGTTCAGAATTTCTGGAAATTAATTCGTACATTTAGAAGTTGGTCAGATTGGGGAAAGCTGTAATATGACCTACATATTAATATATAAACACGTTTGAATCCAGCTGTTCAAATGGTAATGATTATTATCCAAGTTATTGTGGCCACTGTAAGGCTAACATTTCAGATTTTTAAATTACAGCTTTTAAAATGGAGGAAGGTTGAATTTACCACAATACCTGAGGTTTTTTAAAAAAACATAACATAATAATTCAAAGGAAAAGAAAAATGCATTTAGGAGCATTGATGTTGTTGTTGGTAATACAGGAATAAAGCATTATTACATGGAATGAAACAATAGATCCTGAAAAATTAGCACTGTATTTGGTATTAGACTGGCATGTTTCACTCCTGATATGTGGTTTGCTTATTTACATGTTTCATTAGGCTCCTGCCAGATTAGGAATAGTAAGCTCAGAAGAAATGCAGGTAAGTTGTGGACATCATAATCATTTACATATCAGTTAAGAAGGGATAAAAATCGACTTTCTCTTTAAAGATAACAAATCATACAACCCAAGGCTAAGAAACAGCAGATACGCAGATCAAACTTTAGTAACCTTAGTAACATGAACATAAAGTATAGTGGAGGAAGGGGAAGGTATTATGGCCAAGGATAAATATTTAACTGAGAATAATTCTGAAAAGTGAAGATAATCTTTTGCTCCAAAGGGGTGGGAACTCTATGCAACATGCACTTGAAGAAGGGCCTCTGTCCTTCACCTTTAAAAAATTATCTGAGGTAAAAAATGGGCTGCACTATTATAAATATAAAATATTTCCATGGACAGTATTGATAAAAAAGCTTGTATAAGACAAACATTTCCTTGGTATATGTAAGCTCAAGTACTGATAAACATCATTATATTCCACTGATTTTTGCAGAATTTAGCACATGTTCATTTTTTCTAATGGAATTGATGGAATCCAAAGTATTTGTTGCCTTGGAATGGATGGATGGATGGATGGATATAATGGTCCAGAAGGGTGGATGGATGGATAAATGGGTGGGTGGATGGATATAATATAGAGTTGATTTGTAAGAAAGTAATTTCTAACCTATGGAATGTTTGCAATTCACCTACAAATAATGCAATAATAAGTAAAAGTGGTATAAACACAATCAAGATGAAAAAAGGTCCAGAATGTATTTATATGTGCAATTTAACTACCCCCTCAATCCTCATGAACTCTAGGCAGTTTATAGATATTAAAATAACAATAAAATTATATTTTAAAACTTCAAAACAAAATTATAATGTTTAATATTGAATAATAAGAAAAAATATACATGTCCATAAAACACCCACACCCACCCACCCACCCACACACTGTAGATAAACAGTATAGAATCAGCCTCAAAAACTTTTTGAACAAAACCCACATTTTTACCATCATGAGGGTGGGAATTATACTTGCTTGAGGGGTAAGTATTCCATAAGAGAGGAGATGCCACTGAAAACCCCTAACATTTATAACTTGTAAGCCACCCAGAGTCACCTTATATGGGAGATGGGTGGTTTAAAAATTTAATAAACAGACAAACATTGGGACCCTCCTGATACCCCCTGGAACGTAGGAATGCTTTAGTAGGCACTCTGTAGCCCATTCTCAATCTTGGCAACATTCAAATGAGTGAGCTTCAATTTTTTTTCCCTATCCAAAACCCAGAAGTCTCCAAGCATGCATCTTGCATTGGGTTCAGGATGGAGCTGTAGAACTAGGTATTATCAGTGAATTGATGATACCTCACCCTGAGCTGGTGAATGATTTCTCCCAGCAGTTTCAAGTAGATGTTTCATAGAATAGGGAGAAGACTCACCCCGAAGCACTCTATAGATGAGCATCGGAGAGGCTAACTTCTCCCCTCTTTGTTATTTTTTATTATTATTCTTATATTCGCTGCTATAATTTTTTTGCCAAAGACACCCAAAGTTTACTGAGACTGAACAGCATGTTTCCTAATGTGAGAATAAGAACTGCATACTTAAGTTTACTTATTCACAGAAACAGCAGGGTTGCATTCATTCATGCAATTGTTTCTCAGGAACTGATTTGGCTGAGCCCCAAATGAATCCTGATTCTGATTTTGCTGTCTTTTTTTTTTTTTTTTTTGCTCTTTTGATGCTTCCACAGTTCTTATTATCAAAATTCTCAATGATTTTCCTACTACTGTTATTACTACTATTCAGTTCCCCCCCCCCCCAAAACCAGCTCTTAGCTGGCCCAACTTCAAATTCCATCTCAGCTAAGTTATGTCATCTGTTATTTGTCCTCTAAGGCTTCAGTGTCAACACAGTATTTATTTTCTGGGACATTTCCCATTGCATAAAAAAAAAAAAAAACAGTTTAGATTTTCATTCCTCAAGTTTGCGTTTAGGTCAGCATGCTAAGCACCAAAGCCAACACTTTGCACTCATATCACATATTCTCTCTTCATAAGATTGTCATCTGGATCTTCAGAGGGTTCATAGCCATTCATGTACTGTAATTTGTTGTTTTTTCCAGGGTGGAGGATTTGGGGCACCAGCCTATCGAGCAACAGGCCCCCATGTCTTTCCCATGGATGCCAGATTTGGAAATATGCCATTGAACAGAGGCCAACCAGGAGATTACACAGTCGAAGATGATCAGCTGGGCATTACAGAACAGCCTGAAGTTCAAAAAGGATCTAATCTAGGGCCCAACCCTTCAGACAGAGGGAACACTCTTATCCCTGTAGATAGCAACCCAAGGGTTGCCTTGCCCAATGCCCATAACAATCTATTAAACCCAGCTGGTCAGAGTAAAGGACAACCAAATGCACCTCAAGCCACTGTCTTGCCTCCAGCAATTCCTGATAGCTTCACTCCATTAGAGGCAACTAGCACTCCCATGCCTTTGGATCCTACCATGTTTCCTGACTTCTTTTACTCAACCAGTGCAGGAAATGAGCCTGGCCAGCCACAAGTCAGTCAAAGCAGCTGGCATTTGCAAGAGCCTTAAGAATCCTTGAAGAACACATTTTTGCTTGTGTACTCCTTAGGTATTTTTTGGGGGCTTGAGATGATCTTTTATTCAATGAGAACCAAAACATCCAACGCATGAATCAATGGATGTACTGTAGCTTGTTGCAGGGAGGCCATAAGCTTTGCTTCAGTTTTTTTTTAATATTTCATCTTTGAGAAGGTTTTGGAGGTGCCAGATGATCAATGGTTTAAAAACTAAATTTGATTTCCCATTTGCTTAAGTGATCTGTTCCCTGTTTAGGCTCTCTAGCTTTTTTGTGCTTTAGGACCTTGCCTGACTCATATTTTTAATACAAATTATTTATGAACCCTTTGGCTTTAAATTCCATTCAAGACTTATAAGCAGGCATATTGATCTGGAGGTTGCCTCTCTAATTCTGATTAGATGGCTCACTGTATTGCATTCAGTTGTTTAGGCAGCATGAAATAAACTTTTATTTAACCACATTACTGATTTTTGTGGTTTCCTTTTTTTAAAAAAAAAATGATGACACGACAGAAGATTATGCAAAATCTGTTTCCAAACTAATTGGAATCTGTTTCTTTCATATTTCCCTTTTCAATAACCTCCATCCTGCACCTTCTTTATGAAATATGTATGTTCAAGTAACATATATACATTTTTTATCTGGGGCATTCATTTGATAGCTAAGTTATGATTCTTTGGAAATCGACCATGAAACATACAACAGAGCCAACTCTGTTTACTCTTCTTAGAAAGGAGGGTTGTAGGTGTGGTAAGCCCCAAAGGTGCTTTTTCAAAAGGCAACTGAACTTTGTTTTTCCTTGAAGATGTTTCGCGTCTCATCCAGTTCAAGTTCAGTTCTGAACTGAAGAAGCTTCTTGTGAAACATCTTCAAGCAAAAACAAAGTCCAGTTGCCTTTAGGAAAAAGCACCTTTGGGACAACCATGACCTGGATGACTGAGAATCTCCACAGATATTTAGATGTGGGAAGATGTAGCCTTCTGGTTGCAGCCATGGAATCCTCTTCTGCTTTACTGCTCTGTCATCTTTACAGGCAGTTTTCATTTAGTAAATGCCTCATTTAGCAACCATTCAAAGTTACAACAGTGATGAAAAAATAACTCTGTGATCCATCCTCATGTTTACGATCTTCATAATCCCGTAAAGCAACAGAGATTGTAAGCAATGTTGCAGTTTTGCTTGGCAACCACTTTGCTTAATGACCAAGTTTCCAGTCCCAATTGTGGTCACTAAATGGGGATCACTTGTACTTCAACCCTATTAATGCTAAAAATAAAATAGATGTATTACTATATTATTAATGAGAAAATAGATGGGTGGTATGTAGTGGGGCAGAAACCAAAAAGAAGAATGTTCAACATGTGTTACATGACACCCAGAATATGGTAGGAAGGAAATATATTAGACCTGAAGCTGGAAGATTTATTTTCTACCCAGACAGCTCCTATCTTCTGCCCTGCTGATATAAGCATAGCATGGCTTTGGAGCTGGTAATTCCCTACAATGGATTTTGGTTTTTTTAAAATATATATATTTTGAATTGCTTTTATCATTTATTTGCTTGAAAAAACTGAGACACCAAGTCTTGTGCAACAAAGAGACCTCTTGACACGTCCCCAGCTTTCCCCCCTCTGGACAGGTGAACTTTGCCCTTAATATCTAGTTTTATTACTGTAATGTAAAGACTGACATTACAAAGCTCCAAAGCTGCTGCATTCTCAGAATTTAGGATCAGTGCTATCTCAACAACTCTTTATGTTTTCTATGTCCAATAACTTCCAGGCAGACATAAAAATTACAGCCATTCCTCATTTTGCTCCAGCATCTGATACTGAGCTCCAAGCATACATCACCTCAGTCATATATTTCAAACATGGGTTATCATAAAGAAAATAGTAGATGTGGGTCATGGTCTGGAGCATTCCTTTGATCTAGAGTGGACATTGTGCTAATTTTCTATTGAAAAGTCAGCTTCTCCTGGCTGCTTTTGGCCTCTGAAGATAGATTTGCTGCAAGTGTTCATTTTATCTCCTAACTAACTAATTGTAGCCTTCCAGACTGGGGAAGAACAGTATGCTATGATTCATGAATATAATTTGCATGCTTCTTCTTTTTACTTCGGTATCCAAACAGAAATTATTTCTATGCCGTTTTGGAACAGGAAACGGAAATACCAATTATTCTAACCAGGCATATGTTGTTGAATTCAAGAACAGGCAGGGAAGCAGAAGAGTTGAATGTAGAATGGCAATCCAAAACCAATACTTTGATCATTTCAGTGTGAGAAACAGGAAGAACCTATTTTGAACTAGCAGGATCAGAATGGAAGGAAGCCAGTTTCTGCCACTATTTTAGAACTGGATGATGGAACAAACTAGCAAAGAAAGAATCTCAAGCCCTGGATGAATCAGTTCCTAATTAAAGGAACTATGTTGATTCAGCACTCTGAAATATCCTGTTGCTGCAAATATTTGTGTAAATGGAAGGAAAGGATTACTTTGCCATCTAAAGAAGGATCCTTTTCCATATTCATAGTGGCTCCTGTATAGACATTCCATATATTCTATATGGGAGCCACTGTGAGTGTGGAAAAAAACACAGATGCTTCATTCAGGTTTTTCTTTTGTTTGGCTCAAAAAAACATCTAGGACGGAAGTTGCTCCAAAGATGGTCCAAGTACACAGGTCCCAGTTCTTGTTTACTATAATGTATGTTTCTGACACCCAAGCTATGGTTATTTTTTGTTTATCTATTTCTTATCTGTCATTTTATTATTTTTTTATAAATAACTCAAAGCAGTGACCATACATAATACATACTTCTTTGATTGGGGTGTTGTTTACTTCTGGATTGTTGGTCTAGTTCTAAACTTAGTGTTAATCACAGCTCATCTGGGTGTTGCTTGCTGGTAAGGAGATGTTTTTGTTTTTGTTTCCTCTTTGGCTTTTTTATTGTCTCTTTTGAATGGTATCCAGATGTTGTTTATCTTTATGTGCCTATTGGAGGTACCAACTCAGCTCACAAACAAGGAACCATCAAGAACATTTCCACCAGCACTGATAGGTTAAGCCATTAGTATATAAAAACAAGAACAAGCTTACTCCCTCCTAGCACTGATGATGTTGCCTAGTTTGGTAATGAAACATCTGCAAGCAAATAACCAAGCTCAGAGAGCATCAAAGACCCCTAGTTCAACCCTTAATGACAAATATTCTCTTCTATTGATAATCTGTTCTTTCAAGTTTCCCAATGGTGCACTTATCACCACCACAACTAAGTCCATCCACTTTCTGCTGGTCACGTTCTTCCTCTTTTTTCCTTGTATCTTTCACAGAATCAGAGCCTTTTACAGAGAGCTGGGCCTTTCCATAATGTGTCCAAAAAAAGAGAATAATTTGTTCATTTGTGCCTCAAATGAAAACTCTGGGTTCATTTCTTCAATGATCCATCAGTTTGTTTTCTTGGCTGTAGAGGAACTTAGATGAAGATTATACTGTATTTCTGGAGGGTACTTAAGTTGGGAATTTATTTATTTGGACAGTTTATATGGTTGTCTATCTTAAAGCAGTATTCTAAGCAGTAAATGGTAGTAAATTATGTCACTGGTGGGATCAACATTTTCAGCTCAGCATACCTAGCATTCCAGGAAGGTGGGATAAAAGAATCTCAGTTTTAGGATGAAATCTATAATCAAGATAGATTTCAATTAGAAGAATGATCATATCATATCATATCATATGATCATATTTCATTCCAAGGAGTGCCCTGTTTCAAGAAGTGCTCCCAGGATTCTATTTGCAGCTGTGGTAAGTGGGCCCTTGAAGTAGCAATTTGTGGAGCAAGGCCCAGATGGCCTTTCAAATTCTTCACTTAATCTGTGGGCAGAGAAATTGGCTTGTTGATTTCTTGAAAATTTCCTAAGGGAAGGAGAGGTTTTCCAAACACATTCTGAAGGACAGATTCTTCTTTATTTACACTATTACTGAAAACAAACAAATCATGAAATTTCCCTCATGTTGTCCGTCTGCTGGCATTCATCTGAACCCCCAAGGCATTCAGTGACATAGACACTGAAAAGATGAGTTTTGTAATGAACATTCACTGTTTATACAATCTTATTATTAACTCAATGCAAGAATACTACTCCCATTAGAATATCTCCCAAACTCTCTTTTTTGACAGAATTCATAAAACAAATTCCCTTTCAACAGATTAAATAAAGATGTGTACGAATAAAAATCTGATGAATTTCTCTGTCTGAAATTAATGATTACATTATTTTATTTTATCTTAGTGAAACAGCACATTCTTTGTACTGAGATAAGAACATTCTAAGAACAGCCAGATGGGGTGTGTATGTGTGTGTGTGTGTGTGTGTGTAAAAATATCATCACAATTAAAAATAAATCTTGAAATTTCTCATGCTCAAACAGACTCATAAAATCCAACAAATGATGTCATCAAAGATGTACTTATGAAAATTTTCATCAAAACACAATGGCAAATGTATTATCTTAGTCAGTGGCATTTCCCACATTTTATAGTAACATTTTGAGACTTGTTTTTTTTCTTCCTTTCTCTTACATTGTCACCCAGTTTTCATGCCTAAGATAGGACTAGAAGCCACTTTATCCCTTAACCACTAGACCATATACAGTATATACTGTATACTTATGGAAAATAGCATTTTTAAAGTTTCAGAAAGAAAATTTCTATCTATCACTATGAATTATCCCCAAATAATTACTTATTGTAGTTGCTACCTTATTTTGTCTCAGCTATTATGAACAAGAAACCATTTTCTTTCTCTGTTCTTAATGTATCTTTAACAAAGAATTACTATTACTATAGTAGAATTACTATATAGAATTACTATATTACTATTACTAATTACTATTTATAATTATAAACACCAGTTAATTGATTCAAAAGTGTGAAAACCTCAAGCTCTAATTATTTTATTTATAAGGGTGAAAATCTATGATTCCTCTTAGATGAGGGAATAAAAGAGGAACTCGTCAAATTTGCAGATGACACTAAACTGGCAGGAATAGCCAACATCCCAGAAGACAAGCTCAGGATTCAAAAAGATCTTGACAAACTTGAACAATGGGCCCTATCCAACAAAATGAGTTTTAATGTGGAAAAAAAGCAAAATTTTACATTTAGGAAGGAAAAATCAAAGATATAAGTACAGATTAGATAAGACCTGGCTCAAAAACAATAACTGTGAGAGGGACCTTGGAGTCCTAGTGGACGATCACTTGCCTATGAGCCAGAAATGTGCAGCAGCAGCCAAAAAAGCTAACACAATCCTGGGTTGTATAAACAGAGGCATAGAATCAAGATCATGCAAAGTATTAGTACTGCTTTATAAAACCCTAGTGAGACCACACCTGGGATACTGCAACCAATTTTGGTCACCATACTACAAAAAAGATGTTGAGAAAGGGAAAGGGAAAAGCCAGTCTTCTCAAACCAGGGATTCTCCAAACATGTTAGAACCACAACTCTAGAGTTCTCAACTAACAGAAGCAATAGAAATTCTACCTAAGAATTTCTACCACTCCCAAGCAGTAGAATAACTAGGGAAAGATTACTAAGCCATGGCCTCTTCCGTGTTCCCCCCCAAGACTTCCTATTTCAGAGGGATACATAGACAATAAGGAAGCTTGTCCATTACAAATGGATAAGGGTCTTCACACTGAAGGACCTTACTTTTCTCCAGAATGCAAATCTGAAACTCCTGAACTAGTCATCTGGGAATCTGCACGTCTGCTTCCATGATATTTTCTGCCTTCCACAAGAAAACAACCCCTGCAATCAAAATGTGCTGTGAATTGTGTTTTCCCCTGAAACACTGACCCTTCCATTAAATGCCAGACATCACATGATAGTGAATGTCCAGACCAGAACCTTGCCCCAAAATGTGCAATGATGCTGAACTTTCTGATTCTTGGTATAAATATACGTTGCAAGAAGGGAAACAAAGAAAACATGAATAGAATTCAGACAGTGCAAAAGCAGTTTCAAACCCCCTGAGCCTAAAGGAATAATCATGAAGTACGATGTTTACATCCATTCTGCTGATGATTCCCCTATTTGCTTTTCATCTTTCATTACAGTTCAGCAACCTTTCGATTTTGCTTTGTTCTTTGATGGATAATTTTAAACCTAGGCTTATCAAACTGAAGGGAGTTGTAACTAGAAGATGCGGTCTACATAAAGAGTTCCCAACACATTCAAGGCTAGAGGATTTGTTGTTTATGTACAGGTGTTTGGTTTGACACAAGCAGGCAGAGCAAAATGATACACCGGTGCTATACTATCTACACATAGCAGACGCTGCAATTATCACTTACAGCTCTCTTCTGTAAGATCAGCAGAAGAACAAAGGGCAACTGATGGAGCAGCGTGTCAAACTAGCTGATTTTAGAAATCCCTTATGGTTGGATTGAAAGAGATTTGCTTTCCTTGATGATATATTTTGTGGTATTGGTAATAGTAGATATTCCCTTGACTTTGTGCAATTGTGTTTTTGGTGCCAAGCTTGGTGCCAAGCTACCAGTGGTAGCTTAGTTCATGTCCAATATTTGACAGTTAATATTTTATCACGGTTAGCAGTTAACAATTAATGCATCATTTATTATTATTTTTCTAATGGGTCTGCCCCATTAGTGTTTTTGCAGTAGAGCCTGCTACTACTTCCTACTATCACCAACAAACAATAAAATTGTTCCCAGTCTGTTTGTGCCTTAAAATACAAATAAATTCACCATATGTATTTTAGGAAGACAGCCATAAGGCCTCTAACCTGCAAAATCCTATATCATAATACATCTGTTATTCATTAAACCTGATTTTTTTTTAAAAAAAAATAGATAGTTCACAGTGCAATACTGAACTCTCTCAACAAAGTACTCCCCAAAATCTTGGACTTCATCTTCAGTAATTCTCAGGCACCATGGCCAACAGTTGCAATATTATGTCCTTAACTTTTACTTTTAGGGAAAATTTCCAGGCCAATTTGCCTATCTAGAAATCTCTGCAGGTTTTGAAGCATTTGGAGGGAGTGGAGTGGTATAGAAGCATGCAATTTTCCCATCACTGATAGGACTATTAATTCTTTGATGACACCTTTGTTGAACAACATATGATTTTAGATTCTTGATCAACTCAGTTTCTATATAGGTAGTCCTTGACTTAAAATTGGGGCCCCAATTTGCCACCTTTTTTTTTGCCATGTTTGTTAAGCAAATCATTGCAATTGTTAAGTGAATCACACAGTCATTAAGTGAACCCAGCTTCCTTCATTGACTGTTTGTTGGAAGCTGACTGGGAAGGTCAGAAATACATACATGCCGGTTGCCAAATACCCAAATTTTGATTGCCTGACTGTGGAGATACTTCAGTGGTGTAAATGTGAGAAGTGGTCATAAGCACGTTTTTCAGTGCCGTTCTAACTTTGGGCAGCCTTTAAACGAATGGTTGTAGAGTACCTCTACTTCTCTAAGGTGTTTCTCAACCTCATTAGCAACTTTAAGAGGCATGGACTTTAACTCCTAGAATTCCCCAGTCAGCAAGAAACTGAAAGGTTGGCTGGGAAATTTTTGTAGTTGAAGTCCATACATCTTAGAAGTTGTCAAGTTTGAGAAACATCGCTCTATACATTTGTAGGGGATAATAGGGTGGCATACTTTCCTTTTAGATAATGCAAGCAGCATGCTTATGTTTAGAAAAGGTTTCTAAAAAGATGAAAACAAAACACACGTTCCTCTTTGAATAAGATGTTTGGCAGTTGTGGCTTTGTTTTATTTTGTGGGTGAGTGCACAGATCAAAATTTCTTTTTTTAAAGAAAGACGATTATTTACCAGTTTATTAGCGGGGAGGGGGTGTTTCTTCAGATGACTGAAAGATTTGAGCTGAAGTTACCTTTCCCTCCTGTGAATGGAGATTGTTCTGTTAGACCTGGATATTTTCCTTGAATGTAAATAAGGCAGATTAAGTGAAATTGATGGATGTGGGAGATGGCAGAAGAAACTGTGAGCAGGCTGTCTTGGTAGGAAGTATATTCATTTTTCCTAATCGTGTTGAGATCAGTGGCATACTGGGAAAATTTGACTATTGCAAACAGCTTTTCTGGAGTAGAAGAGGTCCTTCTGCATTACCTTTTCTTTGAGCTACACCAAGGAGGATTCAGCAGGAAGTTCTCAAAAAATAAATTGGAATTATGCTGCAACTGCAAGTTTTCTAAGACAGACAGGGCTAGTTATACTACTTGTGATGGCCTCTTTTCTATGAGCGAAAGTGAATTGTCCAGCTCTTTCCCCCATTTGTTTGATGGCTTTAAGTTGTTCTGAAAACTCAAACATAGTTATAATATATTTGGCCCATAATAAGGTAATTTTACGAGTCCGTGGTAACAATAGTAAATAAAATGTATTCTCTAAGGCATTTTAATCACTTGATATGATAATCTGAGAAATTTTCAAAATACTCCGTGTGCGGCTTTATTGCTTCACTGTTATCATCCTGTGCTTTAATTACTAAGTATAGTTCTATGTTTATTTATTTAGCCAATTTATATCATCACCCATTTCACAAAAAGGAACACTGGGCAGCAAACAACAATGAAATAATTACCTAATGCTTTAGGTATTTGTTCTAAATTGTTGGATGCTGTCTTGGGAAAATCTGAGTTTGAAAGGTGGTGTGCAAATTTTAAAAAAAGAACAAATGAACAAATACAATATATGTTTAATTATTTATTTAACACATTTATATAGGCACCCAATTCATAAAATGTGACTCTGGGTGTCTTACAAACCTAGTAACAGTTAATATCATATAACAATTTAAGAAACATCAAACATCAATATATGAAATAATAATAAAAATATATTGGTAGCTTCTGTCTACCAATATATTCATTATTGGTAGATAGAAAAAGGACAAACAACAGAAAAAGGAAATATAAATAGAAAGAGAAGAAAAGAGAAAAGATTATAAAGCAGAACCAGCTTGCAATCTTCTTAACAGTGGTTGTATATCTTTATATTTTACCCTCCCTAAGGTTACATCAGTTTTTTTTCTTTCTATACTCTACCCTTTCCAATCTTCATACTCATAAATTACAAGTTCATTTTTCTTTTTTCTTTTTTTAGCAAAATGTCCATAAGAGGTTTCCAGACAATAATAAATGTAGTTTGATTTTTTTTTCTAATCAAACAATTTCAATTTTGCCCTCTGCCAATTCTGTCATTTTTATCAACCATTCTTCCATTGTGGGTATTTCCAAGTCTTTCCATTTTTGTGCATATACCAGTAGTACTTTTGCAGCAGTATCATATTTAAAAATAATATTCCAGATTTTCTAATTGATTCTCCATTAGTCTCAACCAAAAAAAACCCCACTCTGTTTTCAGTTTTAAAAATCTTTGTATCGTTGTGTGTATTTGAATCCAAAATTGTCTGGCTTTTTTTACAAGTCCACCAGGCATGATAAAATGAACCTTCATATGGCTCACATTGCCAACACAACCTTGAAGTAACTGAATACAAGAGCAGCAGTGGCACAGTGGTTAGAATGCAATATTGCAGGCTACTTCTGCTTACTACTGGCTGCCAGAAGCCTGGCAGTTCGATCCTGACCGGCTCAAGGTTGACTCAGCTTTCCATCCTTCTCAGGTCAGTAAAATGAGGAACCAGAAATGTCGAGGGCCATATGCTGACTCTGTAAACTGGTTAGAGCAGGCTGTAAAGCACTACGAAGCGATATATAAGTCTAAGTGCTATTGTTATTGCTACATTCAAGGCTATCTTTGTCGTCATATGCCAACAGTACCTCATTTTATAAAAATTATCTTTTAAGTTATAAAATAACATGAATTTTCATCCAGAGATGGGCTTCTTTGGGACTGTAGAACTTGCTAAAGGGTACCGAGTACTGATGCTAAGCCATAATTTTTGTTGTGACATGCAGAGACAAAATTCATCAAAGAACCCATAACTTTTCGAATTATCTAATTGGCAAGCATTTTCAGATGCTGAAAGGCATTATTAATAACATGAAATCTCTTCTGCAATGTTAAGGTGACCAACCGTCCTCCTTTAGGGAGGACAGTCCTCCTTTTGTAAGTTCTGTCCTCCCTCGAAAAGTGTCCTCCTACATGTCCTCCTTTTCAATATTTGAAGACTAATCTGCAGGGCTTTTTTCTTCTTCTCATAGAACGCTCAGAACGGCATTCCAGCACCTTTTTTTGATGTTTTTTTTTCAACTTTTGCATGAGCTGTACTACTCCTGCTATTGGCTTTTGAAAGCCAATAGGAATTGCTGCTGAGTGCGCCAAAACACCTGGCCGGCAAACTTTGCACATGCAAGTTGCCTGTATTATTGTTGCAATGAATAAAATGTTTCTTTTATTAACAATATTTTTTCTTCAATTTATTTGTGTCCTCCTTTTCATTGTAAAAAAGTTGGTCACCTTAGCAATGTATTGTATGAAAACTGTCTTTCTGAAATTCTGTCCCAATAGATAGATCTAGTCCTTTCAGTTTAACCTTTTAGATATGCATATCAATTGTAAACACTTAACTGCTTCTTTCTGCGTGAGAGAATTATATGCAAACATTTTCCCTGGGAAAGTATGATTAAAAATAGACCTGTGCGGAATACTCTTAACTTGTTGATCTATGTGATCAAAATTCTTCCATTTCAAAAGCTTCTAAGCTCTGAAGTCTGAATCTCCAAGATTGCTAAGCTAATTTGTCTCATGAAAAGACATGATTTATTGCTTTTAAGTATAGTCATCCACAGATATCACTGAATCTTCTCTTCTCTCTGTAGGGCTAGCCAAAGGTAGTTGACTCCCATATTTCCAAATTAAACTGGAACACTGAAATATAATAAAATGTGTGTGTAGGACAGCCACATATAGATACTACATATATTTTTCAATTTTCAGTATTTTAATCATTCATAGTGAGGACTATCATCATGTACTATTATATTACATACAGCTAATTTTTATGTTCTTGGCATGTAATGTATGTCATCCATCCATCCATCCATCCATCCATTCATTCACATGTTCCCCATTCTGTTGCCTTTCAGATAAGTTGGAATTCTTACAATTCCCAGACCAGGATGGAACTGTCTGGAATTGTAGTCTAAACACCCAGAAGGTATCATATTAAGGAAGGGTATTATACATTTACTATGTCTTATTGGAGAAGTTTTCCCATCAAGATACTAGGGCCTGTATGAATATAGTTCTCAAAGTCTGTTTCTCCAGTAACAACTAGTAAATCCTCATAACACTATTTTTTTAAAAAGTAAAAAAATAAAACCATCTGGTTGAAGGAGAGCGATGTTTGAGTAGATGTATATATAGGAAGGATTGCAGTGTAAGCTCCCCCTCCCAACTTGTTATTAAACATAATAAGAGACTTTGAGGTTTCTCAGCTCTTATAATAACATATCCAAAATCTTACATGGACTGTATCAGCTGGGAGGCTAGAGTTCAGAATGACGTCAAAGGTCTTATAAGCCTTGATTGGTTCTAAGATTCTAAAACAACATTTAAAGCCTGTCCTGACAATGACTTTAGAATGGAGAGCCAATTCTTTCATTTTTCATTTTTATCTGTGTTTTTTTTCCTCAACTCCTCTGAGGATCCCAAGATTATTTCCCCACATTAAAGAGGTAATTGTATTGTTATATTATACTACATTTTTATTATATTATAATTATTCTATAGTTTATTTTTAACTTAAATATTTACTCTCCTGATGGGCGCAAATATTAATCAGCAAGAATAGACATTAACGTTATCTTGCAAATATATGTGTTTGCAATCCCATGTTTTGGGATTTTGCATTCCAGTTAAAAATTTAATAATCTAATAATAATCTAACCAGAACTGAATTTTTTTAAACTTTGTAGGAAAATATAGGCATTTATTTTACTTCAGTATGATTACAAATTAAATGTTTATTAACTTTATTAACTTCAAATAAATAACTGGTAAATCGGTGATGTATGCAAATGAAGCTTAAGCATAGCAAATACACTCTATGTTGCAGGTCCTACCAAATTTGTTACAAATATGAAATTAGAATGGTGGCTGTATGGGCTTCCTAAGTTTCTTTTGTTGTTACAGAACAAAAATGATGGTCTCTGATGTTTTTTGCTAATTCCTACTACATATTCCCAGGCCAATGTCAATTCTGTAAGATAAAGAGTGTAAGAAAACTAGACATTAGTTTCATTAATCTAAGTGAGACTGATTTTGGTTTTACCTGATGAGATTTTCCTATTTGCATTGAAAGTTGCAATCTAATGCTAATTTTTAAAATTTAAAACTTCTTGAAATTTTTAGACAGTAGAAAATTGCAACAAGGCAGCAGATGAGGCATTGATTATTTCTCACATGTTATTTTGAATATATATATGTGGCATTTTTCTTTGTAAACTTCGATAGTAGCAAATCCCACTTTTGTTATTATTGAAAATTGTAGGAAAAAACAACTTTCCCTAGATTCATAGTATAAAGACATCTGCAGAATCTATGCATTTGATAGTTATAATCTCTATACAATTTATTCTGATTCCAGAAATCATGTTTACGGTAAATAAATTGTTTCAAAAATTACAAACTGAAGATCTATAACTGAAATACCAGGAAGAAATCTTTGCTTTAAAAGAGGATGGTTAGACTTTTCAGATGAAATAATAAGTGTGGGTAAGGGATAGCAGAAAAGAAGACAAAGAATTAGAGAAGATCAAGCTCAAGAAGATACTTGATCAAGAAGATCAACTATCAAGATCTGAAAATTTAAGTTGAAAATTATGGCATAAACCACTCATGGTGGTTCTAATGATTATCAACAAACTGGGTACCATCCCAAAAAAATCTTGAATGGCACTTAGAAAATCTGCCCTTTGACAAAATTTCCACCTGTCAATTACAAAAGGCCAACTGCTTGGATCTGCATATATGTTAGGTCAACACATGATGACACCCTAGGTTCTTGGGAAGAACTTGATTTGTATAAAAGCCAAAACCCACTAAAGAACTGGCAGCTCTGATTTCATATTGTTGTGATTAATAATATGGCAGAGGGGTAGAGTGTTGCTGTAACTATTGGGGGCATCATTTTTAGTTAAAGTGGAAGATGGACATAAGGCAAAGTTTAGGCTTCACTTTTAATTTGCTTTTTCTTTAAAACTTGCAACCATGAAAGTTCTGTGGATTCAGGAGAGACTTTTCCATGGTGAGGAGTTCAAGATAAAGATTGACTCAAGTTGACCTCAATATGGTTCTCTTGGCAGCAACAGGGAAGTGTCCAGTGATGGGTTTTTTGGGTGTTCCAGTCTAACAACTAACCTTTGAATTTTTTAGTAATGTCCTAAGTCAGGGGTAGGCAATCTTGGCTCTTTTATGACTCGTGGACTTCAACTCCCAGAATTCATGAGCAAGCATAAAAGAGCCAAGGTTGCCTACCCCTGTCCTAAGTATTAGACAAGTCCAACTCTGCTTAACTTTTCAAAATCAGCCAAGCTCAACTAGATGCTGCCATAATCTAATAGACTTTGGGAACAGAAGTATCTATCAACATGGCACAGTTGAAACGACAGGGATTTTCCCTCATAATTTCTACACTGCAAACATGTATACTGTACATGGTTACAATTAAACTGAAAATAACTGACATAACTAATTTGTTCCACTTATTGGGACATTTCTGGACAAGGCATGTTTCCAATTCCACTGAAAAAATGCATAATATCTATATTGAGCTTATGTACATACAGCCTGGTCAGTGGCTTTGTCGATTGTTATGGGCATACCTTATACCTCAGGATATAGGGTTTTTGAAATAATGTTTCTATACTGTTTGTGTGTATGTGTGTGTGTTATAATTGTTTTTATATATTTTTAATTGTTGTGAGCTTCCCAGAGTCATGTTCTTGAGATGGACAGCTAAATAAACTGAGATAATGAATCAATAAAAAAAGCTTTGTTGCCTTGAATATCCCAACTGAAAATACAATAATTTCTTGCTGTTGCTATCTAGCCCTAGAGAGATCCTTCTTGCCTAATGTAATGTGGTAGCCTCTTGGTGAAGGTGGAAACACTTGCAAAACAGAGTCACTAGCAGGTATGCTCATATCTTTTTATTGCTAGTCATTCTAAACTGCAGATTTCATGGGTAATGTCTGTAACTCCTAAGCCCCATTTTTCCCCATTCCCTTGACGCATTCTGGTTGGTCTGCTCAACTTTTGGCTATCCATCCATCCATCCATCCATCCAGTCTTAGACATAGATTCCCAAGCCTAGCAACTACCAGATCTCCTGAAGTACAACTCAACTGGATTAAATCAAAGTGTAATGGCAAACTTTTTCTCTAAAGGGCCAGATCTCAATCTTACGGGTGCAGCTGGCAGGTCTTAAGAAGTGTGGCAGCCATTGGATAGTACTGGACTCCAGTAAGGAGGTTGCTGATAGGTTGCCACATCCACTCAAGTTGTGCTTTCCCTGATCTTTGGCCCTGTCCTTTGCCTACTGCCTGCCCATCCATTCATAGCCATATAAAACAGGTGGATTTCTCCCATGGGGCATAGTTTGCTGACCCTTAGTTTATACCACTATGTTCAATTTTCTTTTTTAACATTAGGAAAAGCTTATTTTCTGGGGTTTATATTGCCATATCTAAATACTCATTGTGATAGACATTCAGTACTTGGCAGGACACTATGGAAAATAGGATGAAAAACCCATGTTATCACCCTGGAAGTACCTTTTTCTATTTGTCCATGACAGACTAGAAGTCCTAGGAAACCAAATATATTAAGGTGGATGCATGGAAGCTTCCATTCAGTTTTTCCACTGAGCAAGCAGAAGTTGAAGATTGGAATAAAATACACAATTCCAGGTTTCTTGTTACACGCATGTGTGCTGAGCTTCTTGTAAAGGTTAGGGTTAAAAACACAATGAGTAGCAACATAAGGTGGTATTTGTTCAAAGCAACCATAATAAAAGGAACTCCATATCCCCCTAATTATAGTTCAGTTCATATTACTTTTGTTTGGTGCTCTTACATGAGCTATAACTCTGTCAAAGACAGAGAAATATTAGAGGTAAAATATTTCTTGGTCAAATGCAAACTGAATTTTATGCAAATAGGTCCCATATAAATTAGGTACACAGCAGTGTTTATATTTACTCTTTTTAATTCCTTCCTTCCAAACCAACAGGAAGTTGGAAAGGTTTCTTCGTCAGCAGGACAACCTTCTAAAAAAATGAATACGACCAAATGGGGTATGGCAGAACAAGCCAACATAAGGAAATCAACATTGGATCAGGCCCCAGCATATGGAGAGGAAGAGAAATTCCCCCAGTCTTCCTCCACCCTCATTGTTAAGCTCCCATCTCCTCCCTTCTGGTCACATGACCCAGAGTGTAGCTACTATTAAGGGGTTGGAAAGAAGCCATGATCTTTGTGCTTTCCCTGGCATTTTGTATTAAAAAACGACCTGATTAAATCTTTGTATAGAAGGTAACACACTTTGTAGCAAAGTGACCCCTTGCTACTACGGAGTTACTGTATTCTCTGCTCCCTGAATGCAGGAATGGATAACAATGTCCTTTCACTTTCACTCTGAGATAGTTTCAAATTCATTCTCCAGCTGTGTTTTCCAGATTCGATTAAAATTTGCAACTTTCTTACCTGAGCCTTTTTTGTTGTTGTTGTTGTCTCTTTGAGTCAGTGTTGGCATCTGGTGACTGCCTGCATTGGTCCCTGCAGTTTTCTTGGCAAGACTTCTGAGTGGTTTGCATTTGCCATTGTCTTCATCCTATGACTGAGAGTGACTAACCCAAGGTTACCCCGCTGGCTTTGTGACTATGGCAGGACTCAGGTCTCCCAGTTTTTAGCCTAATGTAGGGGTAGGCAGCCTTGGCTCTTTTATGACTCGTGGACTTCAACTCCCATGCTGGCTCAGGAATTCTAGGAGTTGAAGTCCACGAGTCATAAAAGAGCCAAGGTTGCCTACCCCTGGCCTAGTGCCTTTATTATGACACCAAATAAGCTCTCCCTAAGGCCTTTACAGTGAATGATTTCCAACTCTTTCATTCTGATATTAGCCCCACCCACCCATCCATGCCTTGATCTGATTGGCTGCAATGTCTTGCTTCATTTCTGCCAGTAACTGGTTGCTGCTTTGGGCAGCTATTAGTCAGCAGTTGATTTTTCTTTTTCTTTAAAAAAAACACAACAGGTGATTTTTGTGGTTGATATAATAATGTCTTGTTAAGTCAATGAACTCTCCACAATTCTAGAAACTCATTCTCCGTTTAACCCTTACATCTCCCACTTTTTGTTTTTATCCAATCTGGATGATGTATGCTTCCTCAACCCCAACCCTCACCCCAATCACCATTCAGAGCACTACATAGTTTCCCTTCTCTTTCCCATAAAAGTCTTTAAGTGAAGACTTTTGTGCCTTTTAGGTGCACTGCTACTTCGTTTCTATAGAAATGAAATATTAGTTCTTCCTTGCTACAAAGTTTCTATTGACCTACCTTGAAAAAATAGGAAGAAGAGAACAACCTGTGTCCTATAGCTTTGATACCATAATATCACAGCAACAATGATACAATCAGGGAAAAAGAGGAAAAAAAAGGATCTGTTTTTGTGTCAAAGAGATAAATATCCATTCACGCAAACATCTGGAAAGCGAAGGAAAGGCCCTGGGACTACTGAAGAATCAATAATTTTGAAGGTTTTGAAGTTGATCTAAGAAACATCCAGAAGTGGTATAGGATATCACCAAGTTAATACCTTGGTGTGTTAGGTTGCAGTTCAAGTGTTGTGTCAGCAGAAGTTATAGCTGAGGAACCTTTGGGGTTTTCTTACTGTGGTAAGTTTAGTTTTTCACAATAAATACATAATTGGTTTCCTAGTTCACCAAGTCAACTGTGGTTGCTTTGCACTGGTGAGAAAAATTAAAAAATTTTTTCCAGTGATCATTTCAAGCACATTGACATCTCTCATGATAACATGAGGAATATGTGAAGATACTCTTTCCTGATTTGATCTCTAAAACCGCTATGCTAAAATAAGTATGTAATGGACTGCTGGTTGTATTTTATCTCTACTTAGTGGAGAAGTTGAAGGATGAAGTTAATCCTCCTATATTTATGCCTTGTGGGCATATCTTATGCTGGTCCGGTGAGTATTTCAGAACCAGACAACTTATTGCATTTCATTTTTTAATTCTTTCCTTGTGATAATTCAGTCATCCATCTGTCTCTTTCTTCTCTCTAGCTGCGCAAACCACGCAGGGCAGGATATGGAAGCAAAAGTGAAGAAGTAAGTACATTTTCCATTTTTTTCCTGAAAAGGAGGCCTTAGATTTATTAATTCAAGCAAAAATGACCCCTAACCCTGCAGGTTAACTTCTCTTCCATCACTTAATCAAGTTATGGAGGATCAGAGTTACTATCTATCTTGAAGATCATAAAGTATGCAAACTCAAAGGGGAAGGACAAAGGGGAAGGACATATTTTGCCTTCAGAAGACTCAGAGGTCACTATCTAGCACAGGTAAAATTATGGAGAGAAAACTCATAGGAAATAAAACCCATTTAGATATATAAATAATCTAGCTGAGGATGAGCCAACACACCTTTTTACGTACTTAAAACCCAAAATAAAACTTTGATATATTCGGAAAGCATCCTTTTCCTTTAAGAGGAAAAAACTGGATGAATTAGGATTATTTCTGGGTGGTTATGTTTAAGACTGTGATTTCATGTTTTTTCAACCTTGAGCCAACTGGACTATTCTGAAATACTGTAGAACTTGCAGACTTGAATGGACAATGATAAATTTTATTCCCAGCCCTGAGGGTGATAGTCCTGAAGTGTTTCTCCAACTTGGAGACTTTAAGATGTGTGGACTTTCAGAATTCCTCAGCTAGTCACACTTTAATTAAATGATAAGAGGCAAGATGGTACCGTGGTTAAAATACAGTAATGCAAGCTAATTCTGCCAACTGCCAGCAGTTTGATCCTGACCGGCTCAAAGTTGACTCTGCCTTCCATCCTTCTGAGATTGGTAAAATAAGGATCCAGATTGTCGGGGGACAATATCCTGACTCTGTAAACCACTTAGAAAGGGGTGTAAAGCACTGCAAAGCAGTATATAAGTCTAAATGTTATTGCTCTTGCTAAGATGCTGGTAATATAATCAAATCAACATTTGTTAAAGGACTCATGTATTAGTTACAGGAAAAATCAACTAAACCTGTTGTAATCACAGCTGTAATTGGTTTAATTTTTGCATTTTCTTTACATCTTTTCTCTGAGACTTGAAGATAGTATTCTTGAGGGTTTCCTTTCCCATCTATTACATCCATTAGTAGTTCAGTCTAATGAACGATTTTCTTATTTACCCAGAAGACACATTATAATAAATGTGTTTACTTACAGATGATGCAGTTTGGTCCATATGGCTATATAAATTCACCACAAGTAAGTCTTTTTCTTCTTCTTCTTGGAAGACCAGCATTCTTATACACAATTAAATGTGCAGTAAATATAAATGAATCTTGAAATTTAAATGTAAATGTATTACTTTTTGAAAAGTTACTGTAAGAATTGGAGAGAAATCTATCACTGCTAAGAAGCTTCCAGCTCACTCAATATGAAAATAGGAAGAATATGATATTGGTCTTATCAGGTTTTATTTACTTTTAACTTTATTTTATACTAGAATATGCCAGTTCTTCATATCCTCTGAGGCAAGGAACATAAACAAAAGTAGCTGAAAACAATATTTCGGCTTTAAAAGGAGTATAATAAAGGCCAAATTATAAAGCAGCTTTTCTGAAGCATGACAGACATAGAAATATGATCTGACATAACATTCTACTTGTACCAGCATAAATTCTCCTTTGAGCCAACCTCAGTTGGTCATGCCCCTGTAGTTTTCATTGCAATAATATGAAAGTGATTTCCCATTGCCTTCCATATCAACCTTTCTGCCCACATACAACCTTGAAGTTTCTTCGCCTCCTGTCCAGATGCTAATCAAAAAGGGTTGCTCAATGCTTTGGATTTAATTCAGAAGATACATCAGAAAGGACAGGAATCACTAACACTGACCGAATCTTATTAAAGAAACGTCCCAGAGAATGTTTTTTAAACTTACAATCCTACTAACCAACTGTGATCCTAATTAGGTTTTTGAGAGCAGGTGCTGCAAGTGAATGTTGTACAGCGGGAGGATTTGTCTCCTAAAAATGGTTAGAAAGGCATCTTCTTTGCAACCATGAGCAGCAAAATGTGAGGATGAAACTCTAAACGAAGTACTCTAAACATAAGTCCAAATTTCTAGGAAAAAAATACAGGTTAAATGTCCTCCAGTAATATCACTACATCAGTTTTAAACAGTGCTGGTACTTGCTGCTGAATAATAAAATATGCATCTAATCACTAAGATATTACCTGCCTCCACTGTCCTAAAATCAATTCTAGTTCTAACTTGGTAACATGTTTACTATTTTAAATCCAGTAGAAAGCATTCAAACATTCCTGCCTGAGCAGGGGGCTGAACTAAAAGACCTCCAAGGTCCCTTCCATTATTATTATTATTATTATTATTATTATTATTATTATTATTATTATTATTATTATTATTGATTATCGCACAATCAGCCAGATGTTCAGACTGGATTTGGCATTTTGTCTACCTATCGAGTCCTTACCCAGAACCTAGGATAGGCAGATGTGGATGTTTGATGGTATTACAGATATCGTCGCAGGATGGAAGCACTTCCTAGGAAGGCTGCCTTTTGCAATTGACTAATAGCGAATTTGTCAATGCCAATGGTGTTCAAGTGGTGCTCCAGTTGTTTTGGGATTGCACCCAAGGAGCCTATGACTATTGGTACTACCCTTGCTTGCTTTTGCCACAGTCTTTCTATTTCTATTTGTAGGTCTTTGTATTTTGTTATCTTCTCCAGTTCTTTCTCGTCTATTCTGCTGTCTCCAGGCACTGCCACGTCCACTATCCAGACTTTTTTGTCTTTCTTATTGACAATTGTTAAGTCTGGGGTGTTATGTTGCAGGTGCTTGTCTGTTTGAATTCTGAAGTCCCAGAGCAGTTTAATTTTATTATTTTCTATGACTTTCTCTATATTATTATTATTATTATTGTTGTTGTTGTTGTTATTGTTATTATTGATCATCGCACAGTCAACCAGATGTTCAGACTGGATTTGGCATTTTTGTCTACCTATCGAGTCCTTCCCAAGAACCTGGGATAGGCAGATGTGGATGTTTGATGGTATTACAGATATCATTGCAGGATGGAAGCAGTTCCTAGTAAGGCCGCTTTTTCCAATTGACTAATGGCGAATTTGTCAATACCAATGGTGTTCAAGTGGTGCTCCAATTCTTTTGGGATTGCACCCAAGGCCCTAGTACTATTAGTACTACTCTTGCTTGCGTTTGCCACAGTCTTTCTATTTCTATTTGTAGGTCTTTGCATTATGTTATCCTCTCCAGTTCTTTCTCATCTTTTCTGCTGTCTCCAGGCACTGCCACGTCCACTATACAGACTTTTTTGTCTTTCTTATTGACAATTGTTAAGTCCGGGGTGTTATGTTGCAGGTGCTTGTCTGTTTGAATTTTGAAGTCCCAGAGCAGTTTAATTTTACCATTTTCTATGACTTTCTCTATTTTATGATCCCACCAGTTCTTGCTTACAGGCAAATGATATTTCTTACAGATCTTCCAATGCATCATTGTTGCTACTTTGTCATGCCACTGCTTGTAGTCAGTCTGTGCGATCTTCTTGCAGCAGCTTACCAGGTGGTCCACTGTTTCTTCAGCTTCTTTGCATAGGCGCCACTTACTGTCTGTTGCTATCTTCTCAATTTTGACTTTGTATACATTTGTCCTTAAGGCTTGGTCTTGTGTGGCCAGAATTAGTTTCTCAGTCTCTTTCTTCAATTTTCCTGCTGTTAGCCATTGCCAGGTCTTGCTATTATCTGATTTCCCAGGTATTTTTTTTAATGTACTGGCCATGTAGTGCTTTGTCTTCCCATGCCTCTATTCTGTTCTTCATTTGATCTTTCTTGTAGGCCAGTTTGGTCTCTCCAGTAGTCAGTAAGCCTTCCTGATATACTAATTTCAGTGCATCTTCATCGTTGTCCTTCAGCTAGTCTTCCAAAGCCATTTTTTTCTTCTTCAACCATCTGATGTACTTGCAGCATTCCACACCCACCTATTTGCCTTGGTAGATAGAGTCTGTCAATGTCACTGCGTGGATGAAGGGCATGAATCATTGTCGTTATTTTTCTGGTCTTCCTATCCATTGCTTTTAATTCTGCTTGAGTCCAGTCCACTATTCCAGCTGTGTATCTAATGACTGGAATTGCCCAGGTGTTGATTGCCTTTATGGTATTTCCTCCACTGAATTTGGAATTTAACATCTTCTTCACTCTCTTGATGTATTCACCTCTATTTTTTTTCTTGACTTCAGTGTGCTTGATGTTGTCAGCTTGAAGGATACCCAAGTATTTGCAGTAAGCTTCCTCATCCAGACTCTTAATGGTATTTTCACGGGGCATCTGGATTCCTTCAATGTTCACTATTTTTCATTGTTTGATAGTAAGTGTGACACATTTGTCCAAGCCAAACTCCATAACAATATCTTGCCTATATATACAGACAGTGTTGAGCAGCGATTCTATTTCAGATGATATTTTTCCATACAGCGTCAGATCATCCATGTAAAGGAGGTGGGATAGTCTGGCAGATGTTTTTGAGTTTGATAGCTATGTCCTGAGTTATTCAGTATTGTTATTGCTGCACTACAAATAGTAGTGGTGATAATGAATCTCTTTGAAATATTCCTCTCTTGATATTAACCTCTCTCAGTCTCTCACCATTGACTTGCAACTGGGTCTTTCATTGTGCTATCGATCTTTGCACAAATTTTCTGATGTTTCTACTGACTCCTGTTATTTCTAGGCATTTGATTATCCAGTCAGGTGGCAGAGAGTCAAATGCCTTTTTGTAGTCAATCCATACCACATTCAGGTTGGTCTTCTTTTTCTTGCAGTTTTCCAAGATCATTTTGTCTATTTGGAGTTGATCTTTTGTTCCTCTGCTATTGGGGCAGTTTCCTTTCTGATCGGGTGGAAAGAGATTGTTTTCAACTAGATGCTGCTGTACTGCATCAGCTACCACACCAGTTAGCAATTTGAAAGTTGTTGATAAGCAGGTAATTGGCCTGTAGTTGCCTGGTATTGCCCCTTTTGTTAGATTTTTCATTATTAGGTAGGTTTTCCCAGTTGTTAGCCACTTTTCAATTTCTCCTCCTTGTAGTATATTGTTGAACTGCTTGGCAATGAGTGGGTATATAACAGTTAGATGTTTCAACCAAAACTCATGCAGTTCATCTTCACCTGGTGCTGACCAATTTTTGATCTTCCTTGCTCTTTTTTCTATCATTTTTGTTATTATTACTAGTTATTTCATTTCAACTTCTGTTTTATTTGCATCCACCTCTTTTAACCAAGCCGCATCCTGGTTGTATTTCTTTGGGTTATCCCATATCTGCTTCCAGAACTGCACTGTTTCTTCCTTGTCAGGTACTGACTGATTCCTTGCAGTTTCTCCATTGATGGATTGGTAGAAATGTTTCTGATTGGATTGAAATTGGAGCTTCTGCCTATAATTTGCAATTTGAACTTTGTATCTGTTGATTTTCCTGGCTATAGCTGTTATTTGCTGCTTTATTATTTCCAGTGCTTCCTTGATCTTCCTTGTTTCTAAGTGATATTTCTTGATTAGGTATTCTTTGGTCTTCTTGTTCTTCAGCTTCTTTTCTTTCATCTGTTCTAGCTTGCTTGCATATGATCCTAACTTGCTGATCTTATTTTCTTCCATTTTTGTTGTGCACTGTTTATTTGTTTTTCTTCTTTGCTGATTTTGCATCCCAGGTATTCAGTTATAACTGCAGCTGTGTGCTGTACATTAGTTGTTTGTTTCTTGCAGTGAATTAGTGCTTAAACTTGATATTGCAGTATTTGCATCTTTTAATGCTTGTGCTAGCTGTTTCTTTGAACAAGCTTCAATGCAGTCAGCCTTATTCTGTTGTTTTTGTGCTGTTCTAGATGCTCAGTTATTCTTTGTTTCAATTCTTTTATTTCTTTAGTTAGAGGGTTTTGTTCTTCCTGAGGAAGAGATGTCCGGTTTCCAAATGAAAATAGTTGTATATCTCTGCTGGATTCCTTCACTGCCAACTCCCCCTGGTTTGCCTCTACATTCTGAATTACTTCTGGCAAAGCTTTGATTTCTTTGCCTTGGATAAACCTTTGCAGTTCGCCCAATTCTGTTTCTGTGAATACTTTATTTCTTATTATAAATCGGCGTTGATCTGCTAGTCTCTGTTCTGTTATTTCTGATTCTGGATGTTGTTCTTTCAGAACTGGTGCATTCGTTTTAGATATCCTCTTCTTGTTGGACTTGATCTGTAGTAACAGATCATTATTTCTTTGTTTTCAATCACTGTATATTTGCAATGGGTAAACACCTTTTCTTCCAGTAGTTCTGCAGTTGCTGGCCCTGGCTGCTCAGCCAACAGTCCTGAGTCCTGTAACCCATTTTTCACCAGATATCCAGGAACTCCAACATCTAGCGCGGGCCTTGTTAACCCAGGTGACATCCGAGCCAGTATGGCTTTCTGAAATTTACATCTAACCATATTTTTTATGGGAGAGACACTCTTTGTCTGACTCTTCTGATGAGACCTGTCCAGTATGGTTAAACCTCTGGCATAGCTCTCATCTTCCTCAGAGTACACAAGCCCCACAACCACATCAAGGTAGTGCCTCACTGGGGTATTATTATTATTATTATTATTATTATTATTATTATTAGTAGTAGTAGTAGTAGTAGTAGTAGTAGTAGTAGTAGTAATAGTAGTAGTATATATGTAAGCTTCAATCAAAATTTTTCTCCTGATCTGGGTTATTGAATGATGTCTCAAAATTAAAAGGCCTCTTGGAAAGTCTCTAGTCTTAAACCCATAGAAAATATCTGTCCATTGAAAAGTACATTCAGTACAACATGTACTATCAGCTTGCTATTTGTGGATTAATTCAAAGATATAATAACATTTTGCAGATGTTCTTATAACTTTCAATGCTAACATGTTCAGGAGGAATCTACTTAGAGTCCTTACTGAGAATACTGATTAAAATTTCATACTACATTTTGTGGGCTTCCACACAACCCATCTCTTCCAAAAAATATGCTTCCCTTCTGAGCAGAACTCACATTTTGCAGTGTGAGTTGTGTTTTCCACCTTGGAAAATGTTAGATTTCTTCCAGGCAATGTAGTGCTTTTATAGTTATAAGCATACCTGTCTAAATGTTGCAATATCTACTGAAAAATTCATGCAATAGATGTCATGGTTCCGACAGATAAAACTCTTCAAAAGAACTTTGAGGCATTGTTTACCTTAAAGAATCTTTTATTTGAGAAACAAAGTATCAGCACTACATAGTTGAAACCAGAAACTAAATTCCTCTCCCCTGTATACAAAGTAACAAAGTGCAATTCCCTCCTCCAATAAACAGTCATAAATCACATTCCCCAATTAGCTTGGAGTGTGGGCTTTCTCCCCAGCTCTCCAGCCCGCCAAAACACTATCAGTTCTGGGCCCAATGTCCTTGGGTTCCCATGACTAAGTTATTATTGTTATGACTAGCTGGACTCTCATCCCTATTCCCCCTCCCAACAGCAAGGTTCTAAAAGCAATAGAGAAAATGGCTGTATTTCCATCTGTTGTCAAAGCAAGAACATCTGATATTAGCAGCGTTGACAACAGAAATATTAAGCAGTGATATTATTTCCGTGAAATTCATCAACCATATTCTCTTCTTTTATGCTTGTTTTTTCCCTTTAACTTGCTAGCCACAAGGGTTTTCAAGGTGTCAGATGGCTTAGAAATTGGATTAATTTCTAATTTTCTTTCATTTGCTAGCCACCTAGGGTTTTTAAAAATCAGTTGGGTTATAAATTGGATTAATTATTATAAATAACAAAACAATGCCAATGGTATCATTTTTAAAAATTATTTTAGAAAGTGCTTTTAAGATATAATTCAAATATTCTCAGTTTGTGGTTATCCCCTCCAGGAAGCCTTTGGATAGAAGAATCTTGAGACACTATCTAAATTCTTGGATAGTTATTGTTAAAGAGTATATTTACAGATCACCCCAATTTTTGTCCCTAAACCCTCCAAGGCACATATCAAAATTGCTCTCTGATCACATTCAGTTATGTTGACCTTTAAGTGCTGAGAACTTGCTTACCAGAAGCCCATCAATGCTCCCTCCAGCTAAACAATGAGAAGAAATAAAAATGGCATTCAGCCACCACTCTGTCTCCTAAACAGGCATGGCTCCTGTAATAACAGAAATCTCCTTATCCCCACTTCATCCACAAAGAAAACAAATAAACTGCAGCTCCTTTCTATATTCCAGGAAATATGAGGGTTACTAAGAAAGGTACAAAACCACCAAGCCATCCTTCCTCACAAATTGTGATGGTGACAGCATCGTATGCTGACGGTTTTGTAACCAGCACTTTACTCAATAGTTTCAGCCACATGTGCATGTTATTGAAACAGTGGAATAGACACAGCCAAAATAAGAGGACAGTGATATTCAAGGGGATTCCAAAGTCAGTTCATATCACGCAAGAGTAGAAGTTGAGAAACGACTCCAAAGTGGGTCAAACCAGACAGAATAGCAGAATATACAGAGTTAGAAAGGACCTTGCTCAAGCAGAAAATCCCGATAACATTTCAGACAAATGGTTATCCAATCTCTTCTTAAAAACCTCCAGTGTTGGAGCACACACAACTTCTGGAGGCAAGTTGTTCCACTGATTAATTGTTTTAACTTAAGGAAATTTCTCCTTGGTTTTAGGTTGGTTTTCTCCTTGATTAGTTTCCATCCATTGCTTCTTGTCCTGCCTTCAGGTGCTTTGGAAAGATTGACTCCCTCTTCTTTCTGGCAGCCCCTCAGCTATTGGAACACTGGTATCATGTCACCCTTAGCCCTTCTTTTCATTAAACTAGACATATCCAATTCCTGCAACGGTTCTTCGTATATTTTATCCTCCAGGACCTTAATAGTCTTTCTTGTTCTTTTCTGCACTCTTTCCACAGACTCTACATCATTTTTACATCATGGTAACCAAAACCAGATGCAATATTCCATGTATGGTCTTACCAAAGCATTATAAATCAGTATTAATACTTCATGTGATCTTGATTCTATCCCTCTGTTAATGCGGCCTAGGATGGCATTTGCTTTTTTGACAGCTGCAGCACACCGCTGACTCATAGAAGTTGATATGTAGGAGCCCCAAATCTGTGTTCGTTTTTGCCATGCAAAATATATAAGTGTATCTGTAATCTCTCAGTGTTGCAAAAATCAACTACAGTAGAAGAGCAACAAGTTATAACATCAAACATTTGATTCCTATGTGCTGAAACTATACACTAATTTTAAAAAAACTTCTATTTCAGGTTGCTGGTTCCTTTTATGGCTACCCTTCAGGTTACCCACAGATGTTTTCCCAGTGGCCTATATTGCCTCTGCAGAGATTTTTCCTCTGGCCGCAATCAACAACACCAGCACATCAAGCTTCTAGGCTTCCCCAGCAGAAGCCGCAACAAATTCCAGGAACTAAGCAGCCCAATCAAAGGCCCCAGTTACCACCACAGCAACCAAGATATCAGCAGCCACAACCTCTGCCAAAACAGCCAGAAAAAACCAACCCATCTCAGACTTACCCACAAGTGCCCTTTCAGCATCCTAAGGAGGGAAAACAGCAACAGCCTCAGGTAAATGAGTAGGTTTGAGATTATTATCAGATCCATGGTGTGCAGTGGTTAGTATTGTAAGCTAACTCTGCATTACCATTGCCAGGAGTTCATTTCTCACTGGCTCAAGGTTGACTCAGTCTTCCATCCTTCCAAGGTCAGTAAAATGAGGACCCAGATTGTTGAGGGAAAAACACTGACTCTGTAAACTGCTTAGAGAGGGCTGTAAAGCACTATGAAGCAGTATATAAGTGCTATTGCTACTGCTAATTGTAGAATCCTGAAGGCATCAAATAAAACTAAGAGTTATTATTCTGGAGAAATAAAGTTACCAGGTTGGGATAGAGGATTTGGAGAAAGAGAAGAGCAAGAAAGAGATTAGGAGAGGAGAAAAAGTTTTCTCTGTTCATTAGTTGAGTTCAGTTGGTTCATAATTTGTACCAAACTGCAACAGGTTATTTGATTTTGCCTTAATTTAGTTTGCTAAATTATCAGCCATGATTTGTCAACTAAGTTTATGTTCTACTTTGTGTACAAACCCAGCTGATACTGGCCAAAATATAATTAACATATTTCTGTGTTTATATAACACAGAGACACAAGCACATAGTGTGATAAAAACCTGTCTCAGATGTTTCTCAGAATATAATATTTACTCAATAGTGAATTGCCTCAATACTGCATGTATCTTCTCAGATGGATTCCACAAAAGTTTATGTCAAATAAATTTATTAGTTTGTAAGAAGCAACAAATCTCTTGGTTGACTTAGCTGCATAATAGATAATACATGTGACATTTGTTTATGGTCAAAAATCAAACATACATTTGTAAAAGATCACTAAGCTGCTCTACACAAGGCATTGTGTTGGATTAAAACAGGTACCACTCTGGGAACTTATTTTAATCTTGGAGCTGATTGGCACTATTTATTTTCTAAACATTTATTGTGTTATTTAATTAGTTTTCTGGGAAACTCCATTAGAATATGTACATGCAGTAGCTGCATAAAAATAAAATAAGATGCATTGAAGGGAAGTTTGCAGATACATAGTAGAATAGCAGAGTTAGAAGGGATCTTGGAGGTCTAATCCAACCCCATGCTCAAGCAGGAGACTCTACACCATTTCAAACAAATGGCTGTCCAGTCTCTACTGATGGAGCACCCACAACTCCTGAAGGCAAGCCATTCCACAGGTTTATTGTTCTCACTATCAGGAAATTTCTCCTTAGTTCTAGGTTGCTTCTCTTTTTGGATAGTTTCCAACCATTGCTTCCTGTTTTTTGGTGCCTTGGAAAATAGGATGACACCCTCTTCTTTGTGGCAGCCCCTCAAATATCAGCTTACTTCTTTTCACTAGACTAAACTTACCCAATTCCTACACCCATTCTTCATATGTTTTTGCTCCCTATTCATCTTTGTTGCTCTTTTCTGCACTCTTTCCAGAATCTCAATATCTTTTTTATATTGTGGTGACCAAAACTGGATACAATATTCCAAGTGTGGTCTTACCAAGGCTTGTTCACTTAACAAATATCACAGTTACCTAGTTCCATTTGGATTTTCAGGTTATAACCTAATAGAGTTGTCACTATACTATTCATGTGTTCAGCTCCAAGTCCTCATGTTGTAAATCACACACACACTGCAATCTTTTGGTGTCTTTTCAGGAGCAAAGTTCCATCAGCTTAAATGGCACCTATTGCCTGGAAGTAAATATCGTGTAGCTTTGGTGCACTGCCCATACTATTTAGAATTAAGTACCGGAACAGAAATACTTTGTAGACATTTCATTAACCCACAGCTGCCTCAAAAGGTTACTGTGCTGCACTCATCACATAGTGATAGTACAATTATTTTTATGTTGTAAATACATAACAACTGGTTCCTTTTCTTTTCCAGGGCTTTCCTCCATATCCGCAACCGCCTTGGCATTTTCCACAGGTGAATCAATTATTCTTAATGTAGAAATCTGAAGTCGGTTGATTATACAGTAGATTTGTAGTTTATTGGATTTGGTCTCTTAAAAAAAATGACTTGGGGAGACAGGGGTAGAGACAGAAATGGTGATATAAAAATCCGTAAATGGTACCTAGTGCCTTAGTGGAGAAATGCTTCCTCCATTCAAACCCTGTTCTGGAAATATTACATACATGTCCATGCATTCTCCAGCAAAAATACAACTAAACCCAGCATAATTCTTACAAAACACTAATCGTTACTGTGGCCTTCACCAACCCGAAGTCTTCAGATGTATGGATTTCAAGTCCAGAGCACTTATCTGGGAGGGTATTCTGGGAACTGAGGATCATATATTTGGAAAGTGTCCAATGAGTTACAGTTATGAATTGAAGAATGATTAGACTGTATTCCCATTTAGCCATAAAGTTCACTTCAGTGCCACCTCCCTCACAAGATTGCTGTGAAGATAAAAAGGAGGAGGTAAACCCCATCAGTGCTACTTTTATGGAGTTCTTTGACATTAAAATATATTCGATATGGATGAATTTTTGTTCCGTTCATGTGGCTGTAATACTTTTTAGCAGAAGATGGCAATTAAATTGTCATTATTATTTTTTTTAGTTTTGTATTCACACCAGCAGGATTTAAGATGAGTTTACAGGAGCCCAGTTAACCGTCTTCTAAGGAACCACTATTCTCTATTTCTTTATTTATGATATAATCCTAGAGACATTTAAAGCAAAGTGTACATGGAAAGAATTGAAAAAAAATGCAACATTGATTATCCACTGATGATTTAAAAGAGCACAGCTAGCCATCTTTCAAGAAACCAGTATGTTCTATGTCTTTATTGATGATGTAATCCTGGAGACATCACTTTAAGGCTGGGGTCTCCAAAATTGGCTGGCTGAGGAATTCTGGGAGTTCAAGTCAACAAGTCTTATAGTTGCCAAATGAAACATGGCTAACATTCAATTATTATGACAACATCAAAGCCATTTGACCACTTTTTTAGGCTAGCTTTTTGGTTCAAGAGGCTTCCAACCAAAACATTTTGGGTCTTATCAGGGAGGATGATGTTCTGTATTGAGACTTATTGTTTCTTGTGATAAAGTATCAAACCAACTCTTTTAGCAACCAAACCAACTCTTTAACAATCCCCTTTTCGTCATGCCACTAAATTGCAGTGGCTTGGTTTTCTACTGAAATTAGGTGACAAATAACAATTTGGTGTCAAATTGTTACCAGTTATAGTAGAGGTGGCCTTGGGAACATTTCAAAAGTTTGTTATTTTTTTCCTGTTGCCCATCTAAAATAACTGTATAGCCTCACCTACAATGCCAGTACTGATCAAGTCAGAGTAATTAAGGTTCCATGCTACTTTTAGCTCAAATTTTCAGTTAATTTGGTCTTGGCAACCAGATATTTTTATTCTCAAAATAATAAAGCCAAAATCATGAAGAGGAGTGAACAGTCCAGAGATTATATGCAGTCTCTCTCTGATAAAACATGTGGTCCCTGCAACATTTTTAATATTTCACTGAGAAGCTAAACAATGTGATCTGCTAGAAGACATAAATATATCATTACTTGTATATCATTACTGTTAGAGCCAGTCAGTCAGATTTCTCTTAACCAATCAGGTGAACCTTCCATTATTACTGTGATTATCAATGCAATGACAAATTGCATATGAAGAATATTCTGTAGAATATTTCTTAAATAAGCTGGAAAACTCCACTAAAACTCATACCACATAATTCTGTTGATCTATGTTAAATAAGTACTGAATCTTTAAGTGTACATCTTATTTATTATGAAAAACTAAGGAAATGTCAAAGAACACTGTTGCTTCTGAATTTTGTATTCTGTTTTTAATATGTTGATGGTTTTATTGAGTTTTTTATTCACATATTCTCCTAATGTGCAAACTAATGAAAAACTAACTCTTAACAATTCTAAAAAACACTAATAGAAATTCTCATAGTAAATTTGTCCTTAGTTACATTTCCCATTTTAAAAATGTCAAACAATTCAGTGAAATAAAGGGAAATGCTTCAGTACTTAAAGTTGTGTGATGCAACTGAAGAAAAGATTTCAACTAAACACTTCAGCAAATGAATAAACAGAATAAAATATATTTTATTACTCCATTGCTGGATTTCTAACTTTGGTTTACAGTATCTTCAAACATGAACCATCAGCCATCATTGTGATATAAACTCTGTCGTCATTGTGGTTTTATCATACAGTGATGACTCTACAATGGACTACCAGTATGAATTATTAGTAAAGATCCTGCCAACATATTTTAAAAATGTTCTCAATTACTAATATTTATCGACTGTTGAAAAGAGGGATCAGAAAATTGAGACATGAGAGGAGAATATAATGTCTGAAATCCTGACCAAATGCATTTCACTCTATAATATTTTCTCTAAAGTGGGCAAATCACATACATCTACCTTCTAGAAAAAATTTATATGTAGTTCAAATAGCCTCACCCACTATCATCACCAGGGAATCTAGAACAGCTTTGCATGGCACACCTATGCACACTCATACCCTATAAAATAATTCCCTTCCCAATGTTGACTTAGTATGCTCAGGTGACAAAATACCAATACACAAAGAAAGGGTTGAAGATACGTGGGGACATTTTTAAAAAAAAAATGTTACAAGGGAGAATAAGATAAGGAATATCAGGAAAACAAGCAATGACTGGAATCTTGATTTCTTTTTATCCCACCTTTATTATTAATATAAGTAACTCAGTGCTGAACGTACTTAATACTCTTTCCTCCTCCTACTTTCTCCACAACACAATGCTGTGAGGTGTGTTGGGCTGAAAGAGAGGAGGAATGGCCCAAGGTCACCCAGCTGGCTTTCATGCCTACAGTCAGATTAGAACTCATGGACTGCTGATTTCTAGCCTAGTGCCATAACCACTAGACAGGATTGGCTCTTGATAGGTCTTAAATAAGTATATTTGACTGATAAACATTGAGTTATTATTCCATAGCTTTTTAAAGGTTTCTGTCTTGTATTTGCCCAGTCCTTCCTGACTTATTTATTAATTTCCTTAGCATATACCATTTGGACAGCCACCTGTCAGCAATGAAGAAGGGGTAAGTAAAACAAGTAAATGCACTAATCTATATATGAGCTACACGTAAAGAAAAATGGCATAGTTTGAGAAGAGCTACCATGATTTTCAAAGAGACCTTGATTATACCACAGTTGCACACATCGCTGTTTAATGTTTGCTAGTTCTAATGCTTAAGTTTGATGCACATTGAATCATATTTATTTTATCATAATAATTATACCCAGGAGTCAAGATCTGTTTAGAATCATTGGCTTTTCGGACAATCAGAAAAAAACTTGATTAAGACATGATCATTTTATACTGTTTCATTTTCTTCTTTGCATTTTTAGACACCGTATTTTGGATATGGCTACCACGGGTTAGGAAATCGGCCTCCTTATTATTCTGAAGAGATGTATGAACAAGATTTTGAGAAACCCAAAGAAAAAGAACCCCCTAAGGAGAATCCAGCATCAGATCCTACAACAAACTCAACAGCTTCAGACACAAATTCAACCATTCCAGCCAGCCATGGAGGGAATGCTAATCTTTCAGGGCTCAGCACAACAAATAATGAGGCCAATTTTGTTCATGGAAATGGAATCCCAACACCTTCTCCTACTGGTCATAGGTCAGGGCAAAATGAAGCAGCACAAAATGGCATTGATCAATCAAATTATAGACCTAAGTCTACAGATACCAATGTTTTTCACAATTTGTTTTCAGGTAACCAACAATCCAGGGGACGTGATTCATATATTTATAAACCCAACTCAGATATGGGTAATACAAGACACAACACTTTAGTTTCTAGAGGAAATCCATCGATACAAGCTGAAAACCCAGCAGACCCTTGGGTTTATAGAGACAATTCAGTTCACAGAACTAATCTGCAGAGAATTAACAATAATCACCCAACAGCAAAAAATAGACCAAACACATTTGGGCAACAAGAGAAATCCCATTATCCTGGAAATAATCCATCAAGTTGGAGAGCTGATCCTAGCTCTGGTCCAGGACCTCAATGGAATAAAATTCCAACATACGGAGGTAATAAACAACCTAGTTCTCCATTACAAAGTCATTCTCTAAAGAAAGTAGAAGAAAACAGTGATATGTATCATCCTTCTAGAAAACAACAGTCAAATGGTCAATTCCATCAAGAAACATTTTTGGATACAAGGGGAATTCCATTTGAAAAAGAAGCCCATAAGAATGATTGGAAGGAACCGTCCTTTATTCATCCAGATCATCAGAGAGAGCAATTTCCATCTTTACTAAACCAAATGTGGAATCAGAAAGATTTAGAGATGGTTAAAGAAGCTCCTCCAGGATATAATTCAGTGTATTCCCCAGATTCTTTTCATCAAAGGGAACATGCTACTTATTCTGAAAAGAATTTTTACAGCCAGCAAGCTCCTTCCTTTTATCCTAGAGCATGGGATGACAAACAGAACTTGCCTACAACAGAGCCTCTGGGGCAAAGAGGCTCTTATTCGCCCCTTTTGCCTTCAGATCAAATGCACAGGAACGAATATCATGGAAGCATTCAGCAGGAGAATGAACTATATTCCAGGCAAAATATATGGCCCCATGAAAAACATTTGGCTGATCCTGATATACGGTACCAAAATCCTCCCTATAATCCAAGTGAGCACCATATAAATCCCAAATATTCTATAGAACATCCAGCCAATGGAAGAGGCAATTTGCCATATGAGGAAATGAACAGACAGATCCCAGAACATTCTCCAGTGCATGGTTCAGAACATTATGAACATATTCCATATCATATAAGCAATACACATGGACACACAGAGAGGAATCTGCCATACCCTGGACCATACCCTCCACCACAAACTAGTAATCTTTTCCAAGGAAGATCACCTTATGATGAAAGAGATACATGGCCCCCCAAAGTGGCTGACCCATCTGCTCCCAAAGAAACTTCATCCTACTTTAATCCTTACTCCACAAACATCAGAAGAAACCCAACACATACTGAAGATATGTGGAGAACCATACATATCAGTGCACCCATTTCAAGCAATAATGCTCCTGGAAGGAGAAATTATCCTAATACGGGAGGATATCCAAGAGAACATGAAACAATCACCTCCCAACCTACTATCAACTATTTTTGCTGTGCAGGTGAGTCCCTAGGGGTAAATGAAAATATACTGGCACCTTTGAGAATTGCACCTCAGTTCAGGGCGGTTTCATGGGAACAAAAAAGTAGTCCAACTTATCCTGAAGGCAGCCATGCTTTATATGCCAGGCGTCCTGCATACCTAGCTGGCATTCAGTCTAATCTTTGGAACAATTCTCTGAAGTCTAATCACAGAGAACATCCAGGTGACTTTGAGGAAGAAGTAGCAGATCTAGGAAAGAGTCCTCCATGCTCCAATTCTCTATTAGCCCAAACAAGTGATCATGATACTATCCATGAAACTGGATTATTTCCTTCCAAGAGTATACTTTGCTCTAAAAATAGTATCAGAGGGGATGGACATACTGTACTTGCTCATATCGTGGAGGTAAATCAGCCCAAGAGAGAGTTTGAAAAGGCAGCTTTAACATTTCCACAGCCACAAGGCATAAGAAATGAAGCTATTGGTGAAATTGATAGGAAGGAACACCATGCAACACAAGGGTTTGGGTGGACACCATGCTTTGGAAGTTGGTTAAAACAGCATATATTTAGTACTGGAGATCCATTAGTGGATCAATCTTCTGATATCTTTTATGCAGAGAATTCAATGCAGGCTGGAAAACCTATCATGCTGCCTGAACCCCAACCAATGACAAGCACAGTCCTAGCTCAAGATGTAGGAGAAGATCAATTAAAACTCACTTCTCCAGAAGAACAGGTGGGACAACCAAATGAAAGGACAACAGACTGTTTACTCCTCCATGAGTGATACATTAAAAAGAACCTCCTTTACAAAATTTGCAGAAACAGAATGTCCTGTATGCAGATGTTAGAGTGCAGATGTAGGTAAAATATAATACAGACATCTGTGCTGTTCCAAAATAGATCAGATGTTTATTAGCTGAAATATATAGATCATATTTCTCCAACTTGGGGCTATCCAGATTTATCTGGGCTACGTGTCTAAAAGCAATAATGGCTGGGATTATTGCAATTATTGCTTTTAGACATTATAACTCAACAATTTAAGCCAATCTTGTGCCAAACTTAAGCCAGTCTTGAGGAAATTGGGTTTGGGATAGAGAGTTGTAGAGAGTTAAGCCAGTCAAACCCAAAGAGACAACTTTCTATCTGACTTTTTTTTATTTTTTAACATGTTATTCTGGTTGCTTCTTTTTCTTTTGCCTTTCTTCTCACAAATGGATAAAGTCTATCCATAACATTTTTGTCCTGCTCTTCCTGCTATCAATGCATATGTTTTGTGGTGTTTCTTTTTTCTTTACAACTATTGCAAACTAAATAAATATGACTACAGCACTATGTCTGTATCTCACCTTAAGTTCAAATCAATTTGATTAATGGTGATTTTATATGTAAATATATGTATGCATGCAGAAACTGCTTCTCTGTGTTCAGAGGAATACATCTGCTAATATTACAAGCAAAATATTATGTCTATGCAAGAACCAAATCTTTCCATGTGCTTCTGCTCTCAATTTGTCCAGAAAGAAAAACAGCAGCACATAGTAACACTTTGTACTCTTTTTTGCTGGAGCACAAATGACTAGGTTAAAATAAATGCACTTTCACTCCTTTTCTGAAGCTCTTTGACATTAAAATGCATTCATTATGGGCAGAATTCTTCCTTTCATGTGCCTGTGCTGCTTTTTACCAGAAGATGGCAATTAAATTGTCGTTATCTTTTTAGTTTTATGTTCAAAACAGCAGGATTTAAGATGAGTTTACAGGAACAGAGCTAACTAACTATCTTCCAAGGAACCAGTATTCTCTATTTTATTATTGATAATGTAATATAATCCTAAAGACATCACCTTAAAGCAAAGTGTACATGCAAAGAATTGAAAAAATGCAAAACTGATTACCTATTGATGATCCTTCCTACCATTAAGAAGACAATTAAAGAATATTTAAAGACAAGACAAGACAAGACAAGACAATCTTTATTGTCATTTTTTTACTGTGGGCACAACGGCACACATCAAAAATGAAATTTAGTTGCCCATTCTCAAAGTGAAACACATACATGACACACACCGAAACATACTATATACAACATATGTATAGACCCACACCCCTACATATGCATAACAAATGAATATTAAATATTGCCCATTTTGAATATATAACGAAAGGAGGAAGCTTGAGAGTTCACAAGGTTAATGCTGTATGGAATGAAACTATGGCTGAATCTGGATGTTCTGCTACGGATACCATGAAGCCTCCTCCCAGAAGATAACAAGAAAAGCAGGTCGTGAAGAGGATGTGTAGTGTCCCAGATAATCTTATGGACCCTGCTCAAGCAACGCTTCTGTGCTATGTCCTGGATGGGAGGAAGAGAACTGCCAATGATCTTTTCAGCCATCCTCACCACTCTCTGCACCGCCTTCCTGTCTGAAGCAGTGATGCTTCCAAACCAGACTGTGATCCTGTATGACAGGATGCTCTCGATCGTCCCCCTGTAGAAAGTGGATAGGGGAAGGAAGTTGTGCTTTTCTGATGCAACGCAGAAAATGCAGGCGCTGCTCTGCCCGCTTCACCAGTGTCTCACTGTTGAGCGATCAAGCCAGCCTACTCGTTAGCTGCACACCCAGGGATTTGATGCTGGTAACCATATGAATCATTAATGCACAGAGAAGTGTGGCTGTGCCTGCCTTTTCTGAAATTCGACAATGATCTCTTTGGTGTTTCCGGTATTTAAAACTAGGCTGTTTTCCTTACATCAGTTCATCAACCACCAAGCATACATGATATTCTCTTCCTCAGTTCTATTCCTTTCAACTAACATATAAAATAGCCTGATGAAGTTGATGTTAACAGTGTAAGCATAAAGACCAGAGAGACACATCATTTTGTTTCCTGAAGTCTCTAAGACCTGCCTGAGCTCAGCAACCACTTTGCCTCTAGTCCACTTGTTCACAAGGAAAGCCTTTCATCCTTTTGCAGAATGATGAATATGTTTATTTTTTTTTTCTATTCCCACTAACATCTCCCCACCTCCAAAGGTAGATGAATTTATTGTTTCAAGCTAAGTTTCAGAGGGCGTGCAATCATGCAGAAAAAAAATACTATGCTGCGCTGGATATGTATGATCATGGATAGGCTATATCAATATTTCCTTTTCGGCAACAGGAGGTGAGAAGTAGGGAATGAAATATAACATTTGTTGTTCTTTCAAAGCGCAAAAAACATTAGAAAGAAATTTTATAAAGAGGTTAGGAGGTACCAAGACCACTCTCTGAAGATTAAATAGAACGGGAAAAAATTTGATGTTGAAAAATAGCACCCCCCCACACACATAATGAAACTCAAAAATGAGCCAAATCAAGTGGGGACATTGCTGAGAAAGAAACCCCAAGTTTCCCCATTTATCCCTATAGCAGTGTTTCTCAACCTTGACAATTTTAAGGCATGTGGACTTCAACTCCCAGAATTCCACAGCCAGCATTGCTGGCTGTGGAATTCTGGGAGTTGAAGTCCACATGCCTTAAAATTGTCAAGGTTGAGAAACACTGCCCTATAGGAAAGGCAGCTAAGCAGGAGCTCAGAATGCTTTTGACTGCTCCATTCTGAACCCTAAACCTTCCTTCCTCCCAGTCACATGACTTTAAAGAGGGGTCTAGGCCAATTCTCTCGTGGCCAACTTGCCATGGCAACATGCCATAGCCAACTCACCCCAGGGCAACTTGCTGCGGGACAATGCAACAATGTATTAGTGGTTTCATTCAGATACTTTTATTATTGGTGACCAGGTTTTCATCAAAATTGTTGTCAGTCTTGTATTTTTGGATCGACTTTATTTTATCACGTGAAATATTAATACCACTTTACAGTGCCTTGGTAAGGCCACACTTGGAATATTGCATCCAGTTTTGGTCGCCATGATGTAAAAAAGATGTTGAGACTCTAGAAAGAGTACAAAGAAGAGCAACAAAGATGATCAGGGGACTGGAGGCTAAAACATATAAGGAACGGTTGCTGGGATTGGATACATCTAGTTTAATGAAGAGAAGGACGTGGGGGGGCATGATAGCAGTGTTCCAATATCTCAGGGGTTGCCCCAAAGAAGAGGGAGTCAAGCTATTTTCCAAAGTGCCTGAAGGCAGGACAAGAAGCAACGGATGGAAACTAACCAAAAAGAGAAGCAACTTAGAACTAAGGAGAAATTTCCTGACAGTTAGAACAATTAACCAGTGGAACAACCTGCCTCCAGAAGCTGTGAATGCTCCAACACTGGAAGTTTTTAAGAAGAGACTAGAGAACCATTTGTCTGAAATGGTATAGGGTTTCCTGCCTGAGCAGGGAGTTGGACTAGATGACCTCCAAGGTCCCTTCCATCATCACCATCATCATCATCATCATCATCATCATCATCATTATTATTATTATTATTATTATTATTATTATTATTATTATTATTATTATTATTATGGATCATTGCACAGTCAGCCAGATGTTCAGACTGGATTTGGCATTTTGTCTACCTATTGAGTCCTTACCAAGAACCTGGGATAGGCAGATGTGGATGTTTGATGGTATTACAGATATTGTCGCAAGATGGAAGCAGTTCCTAGTAAGGCCACCTTTTGCAATTGACTAATGGCGAATTTGTCAATGCCAATGGTGTTCAAGTGGTGCTCCAGTTGTTTTGGGATTGCACCCATGGCGCCTATTACTACTGGTACTACCCTTGCTTGCTTTTGCCACAGTTTTTCTGTTTCTATTTGTATGTTGTTATCTTCTCCAGTTCTTTCCCGTCTATTCTGCTTTCTCCAGGCACTGCCACATCCACCACCCAGACTTTTTTGTCTTTCTTATTGACAATTGTTAAGTCCAGGGTGTTATGTTGCAGGTGCTTGTCTGTTTGAATTCTGAAGTCCCAGAGCAGTTTAATTTTATCATTTTCTATGACTTTCTCTATTTTATGATCCCACCAGTTTTTGCTTACAGGCAAATGATATTTCTTGCAGATCTTCCAATGCACCATTGTTGTTACTTTGTCATGCCGCTGCTTGTAGTCAGTCTGTGTGATCTTCTTGCAGCAGATTATTGTTGTTGTTGTTATTATTATTATTAACCATGGTTCCATTGCAATTAATTTAACTTTTGTATTTGTTGAATTGTCCTGTGGGGAGTCGTCCCATGGGGAGTTGTCTACGGCAAGTTGGCCATGATGAATTGTCCCATTCTAGTAAGGCAGGGTCTATGTTGCCTTCACTTTGCTTTCCCAGTGTACAAACTAGATGAGACACAGAAGAAGAGAAGAAACACAGGTGCAGAGATGCCATGTGCTACTTTATATCACAGGAGAAAATTCCCTTTTACCACAGCTGGAAAAGAGGTTCAAAAGAAGTCCAGAAGTCATGGGTGTCAGGCTTTCTCTCTCTCTTGTCTTCTTGTACAGAGATTCAATGAAGACAAGTAGCTCTATAGGATTACCTGAAAAGCTCCTGCCAAGGGTAGGCTAGTGTAGAGGTAGTTCTCGACGTACGACCACAATAGAGCCCAAAATTTCTGTTGCTAAATGAGATAGTTGTTAAGTGAGTTTTGCATCATTTTATGACCTTTTCTAGCCACAGGGAATCACTGCAGTTGTTAAGTCAGTAACACAGTTGTGAAGCGAATCCAGCTTCCCCACTAACTTTGCTTGTCAGAAGGTCGCAAAAAAAAAGAGGATCACATGACCCCCCCAAGACACTGTGACCGTCATAAATATGAATCAGTTGCTGAGAGTTTGAATTTTGATCAGGTGACCCTGGGGATGCTGCAAGAGTCGTAAGTGTGAAAAAGGGTCATAAGACACTTTTTCCAGCGCTGTTGTAATTTCAAAAAGTCACCAAAGAAACTGCTATAAGTTGAGGACTACCTTTATTTATTTATTTTAAGCTTTTATCATTAAAAGCTTCTGAAAGCTGCTGTGGTCAATAACCTCATTATAATGGCAAGCATGGGGAAAGGCATTGGGGAAAAAGGCTTCTTGATGGACTTTCCACCCAACTTTCTCAGAATATCAATAAACTGATAAATTCTGGACACTCAACGAACACAAGATGGCATGTCAGCAAATATCTGATGTTTGCACTTGAAATTAAACCAACTTAACATTGTTCAAACTTGAGTAAGCACTCAAAAGCATCTCTGAGTAAACGTTTCTCCCCCAATCTGTATTCTAAATCTGGGATGGAACCTATGGCACTTCAGATATCTCTGGATGCTCCATCATCTCTCACCATTAGCGGTTTTCGCTTGGACAGATGGGAAGATTCACTTGTTCCCCTCTTTTGCACCAAATATAATTCACAAAATATGGGCATTTTATGCCTTATCTTGACCAGTTATTGAACAATGGAATGATGCATATCTAATAAGAATTTAGCCTAAAGTACTGACCTTCCATTATCATATTTGGACACATTCCTAATCACAAAGAAGACCACAGATGAGCAGAATGTATACATACAGTACTATACAAAATATTTTGATGACCACTAAATGGCAATAAGGAGCACAGAAATCACCATCTAGTGGTAGTCTGATTGTTTGCAGCCAAGCTATCATTACCTAGCAGTACAGGTAGTTCTCAATTTATGACCACAATTGAGCCCAAAATTTCTGTTGCTAAGTGAGACAGTTGTTAAGTGAATGTTACAACTTTTCTTGCCATCGTTGTTAAGTGAGCCATTGCAGTTGTTAAGTTAGTAACACTGTTGTTAGGTGAATCTGGCTTCCTGATTGACTTAGCTTGTCAGAAGGTCAGAAAAAGGGGATCATGTGATCCCAGGACACTGCAGTCGTTATAAATACAAACCAGTTGCCAAGCATCTGAATTCTGATCTCCTGACCGTGGGGATGCTGCAATGGTCATAAGTGTGAAAAATGGTCATAAGTCACTTTTTTCAGTGCTGTTGTAACTTCGGATAGTCACTAAATGAACTGCTGTAAGTCGAAGGCTACCTGTATTGTACCAAACAAACATACAATTTTGATAAAAGATAAAAAAGGGGGGATTCTTAATGTAAAATTTAATCAAGGGAGAAAGGAGTTAAGTGCCATCTAAAAAACCAGATAAAAACTACTGCTGCCTTAACATCATCCTATGTTTACTTAGAAGAAAATCACACTCAGTTCAAAAATATTGAATTTCCAGTTATTGAACACATCTGGCATATCAACCAAAAGTATGCATAGCCATTTTTTGAAGTAGGATTTAAAAGACAAGTGCCAGCTTCTTGGATTGAGCCCAGATGCTAACTAGCAGCCAAAAGACAGCTCTGTCCTGGCCAACACGCTCTGGAGACGAGCTTCCCCATCCTGCACCAGCTAGCGCTTCCAATCACTTTTCAAAGGCTGCCCTCCATTAAGCATCATTCCTTGTCTTTACAAAAAGGACCTCAGTTATCTCTGCTAAATTTCTGCCCCTTTGGTAAAGCCAGTGTGAGGATACCAGTTCTGCAGAAACTAAGGCTAGACTCAGCCTCAGAGCTTTCGGCAAATATTGCCTTACTAAAAATTTTATCTAGACTCATAAAAACGCTAGATTAATAGTCTGCGAAATAAGAGCTGAGCTTTTAGTTCCTTTACAAAAAACACAGCCTGGGTTAGAAGCCAATTTCAACATTCCTTCCCATGACAAGGATCATTTGCAGTATTTGACCTCTGGGTTATCAAGAAATGTAAGTGCCAGTCCACATAAATGTTAGAGCATATGAGCATTACAGGAAAAATAAAACCCAGGGCAACATTGTGTGCAGAATGAGGACTGAAGAAATGCAAGGAAGGCTTGGCTGACTCAGTTCTCAGTGTCTCTTATTGCATTTTATAGGAGGTGCTAAACAGGCTATAAAATCATTCCCCCTGCGGGATTGCTTAAATCTTTCTCTTTATAATGAGGGTCATTTCCCTGGTTATTATAAGAAATTGGCACATGAATGGTTCTCACTAGTTGCCATCAAAATAAAGAGCAATTAGTTAGTCTCAAACAGTAGATGGCTTTAAAACATATGCCCTCAGGATGCAATTATTGGTCATAATTACTTAAGATAAAGCCAACTGGATCAGATTAAGGGAGAAATGTGGATCTCTCAAAATGTTTGGAACGGTAACTGCCATAACCATCTCTGATTAGTGGCCAATCTGGTTAGGGATTATGGAGATTACTAATCTGAAATGCTGAGAAATAACAGGTTGTCTACTTGACATTATGGGATTATAGAATTCGGCATCTTTCGTCAGCCAATCCTAACGTTTTTGAAACCATCTATAGCAAGTATCTGAATTCTGATGATGGCAAATAAGAATTTCACAAGCAGAGCATGAGAAGAATATCAGGTTGCATTTAACTGCTGCAGATGAGAACTGTAGAGAGAGACTTATTTTTTATAAAAACAGATTTCAAACACCTTGATCAGAGGCCCCAACCCGATACCTCATTTACATGAATAATATTTTGCAAACCACAATGATAATCAACAACATTTCTCCTATTTTGTTTTGTGCCCATCTGAAGAAAATCGCCTGAGTGTGGATGCTTGTCAAAGTGACCAGCAGTCTACATCTTGCTTGCCCTTAACCAATTAGCAATGTTCAGCTAATGATCTTTGAAAGCTGAAGTAGAACCTTTCATTGCAAAGGTCAACACTGCCACTTTTTCGGAGGGATACTTGGAGGATGGGAAAAAGAGGAGCTTCTAACATCTCCAGTGCCAAATTTGCAGTGGTATTGGGATCTGTAGATTTAAAAAAAAATTAAAAATCAAGGAAGGTTATATAATGCTTATATTGTATCAGCAAAGCTCCGAGGATTGGTAATGGGAGCACAATTTTGTAGTTGTTTTGCTCCTTCCTCCATGGTTGGTACCTGTGTTTCCCCGAAAATAAGACCGGGTCTTACTTTTTTTTTTGCCTCCAACAGAGGCACTAGGTCTTACTTTTGGGGGATGTCTTACTCACCTTCGGGACCGACAGCCCCGCCGGGCAGGTCCACTTCTTCTGGGACCAAAGGAGCAACTTTGTTCTGCAGCTGTATTCCAGTCTGCATTTTGCATTCAGGCCTTTCCAGAAGGCCTAGGCAGCTGAGTACCAAGGTATGGATTCAATCCATAGCTTGGTCCTCGGCTGCAGAGGTCTTGCAGAACCAAGCTATGGATTGAATCCATAGCTCGGTTCTTTGCTGCAGAGGCCTTCCGGAAAGGCCTGTGATTGAGAAATGCAGGCCTGGTGCAGAAGACGCTACAGAATGGAACTGCGAGGAGAGGCCAGGCTGCCAGGTAAGTAAGTGCAGGGTGCGTGTGGCAGCCCCACACTGACATCTGCACTAGCTTGATTTTTAAGTGGGTGCCTCACCCCCAAACTAGGGCTTATTTTGGAGGAATGGCTTATATTAGGCCCACCCCAAAAATCAAGCTAGGGCTTATTTTCGGGGTAGGCCTTACTTTCAGGAAAACATGTATGGGTAGGGGGAAGAGGTCCAGTTCTGGGTCTCTGTTATGTGGAATGTTTCAGGACAGGCTTGAGTCTCTCTCTTCTCTTAATTGACATCTGTATGAAGCCACTGACTGGGGTCATTTGGGGCCATAGGGTTCATTACCAACAGTATCAGCCAATAACATCCTATTATACATCTATACCTGATGCCACCCCTAAGTGCAAGTAGGAAAACCATCATTCCAGAACCCAGAGAACCAAAGGTCAGTTTTCGGATAAGGCAACATGAGGGTGAAGGTTCATTCTCCGAGCTTGTGGGTTGGTTTCCAAATGTTTTGTTACCAGGCTAGGTAACATAATCAGCGGCATTTAGGGGATGTTTGTGTCTATTGCATAAAGCAACAGATTATGTTCCTCTAGTTACAGCCAGTATTGCCCCAGCAGCCATGCAGAAGCAAGCCAGCAATACATACCTTATGGAGGTGGTTGATTCTGTTGTCAGTAATTCTTCTAAAGTCTGCATACCAAAGATTCAAGAATCTTTACCTTCCTTACGCATCTTTGCTTAAGACTCCAGGAAACTGACAGATGACATGGAAGTGATTCAAATGATGAAGCCTTATCATGTGCAGTTGTTATTCATTCCATAGCCTATGATCCATATTATTTTTCCTGCAATTAACTGATCAGTTTCTGCTTCAAGTTAAATAAAATACAAACAAACAATTCAAATTAGATCACCAAGATAATCAAACTGTTGAATTTTACAAAGAGGATAGCAAATGTTAGCCACATTCAAGAAAATAGGACTCTGCTGGTTCTGACCTGTTAGTTGAACATAAAATAAATTGGAATTATCTAAGACATAACCAGATAGGGAGTGATGCCATTAACCTTGTATCCTTATAGAAAATGCAGCATAATAAAACCTTGGCTATACAATAGATTTGATGGGTCCTTCTCCACGAGGACACACTTTTAGCTCATGAAATTGTTGCATTTGCCCTTGAGAAGAGCTGTTGACAGGGCAGTGAAATGCTAATGTTAATATTTTTCAGAGTTTGGGAAAGGTCATTAATTTTAAATATCTTGCTAGCCTGAAAAGAAGCTTGCATTTTTGGGTAACGTACATTTAGTAATAGTAGTAAAGTTGGAAGGGACCTTGGAGGTCATCTAGTCCAACCCCCTGTTCAGGCAGGAAACCCTGATCAATTTGATCTTCTGAAAGTCTGTCACCTTGCCTGATTGCAGGAAGCTCTTGATCATACGTTGTCATCAAAATGACCTCTTTTGTGAAGCCATGGCAGTGCAGTTTTAGCAAGGACAATCTTGCCTGTATTGGTTCAAATTTGTCTGCCGTATCCAAAGAATAAAGACCTTTTGGAAAATAAAGAAGTCATTTTAGCCAGTAAGCAATAATGCACATCATCCAATCTCTGTGTTGCTCAGGCCAATTTCCCTTTTTATACCTTAGGTAAATGTGGGCCCACTTTAAACATGGTCCTTAAGGATTCAGACTGAACATTTTTCCAGAGGGGCAAAAGAGGAACATGATCCCAACTGAGCTCAAAACAATGTTTTTAAAATCTCCTTTAACCAATATAACTGGAATATCCAGTTGAATATCCTTTGCAAGGATATTCCAGTTGCTGGAATATCCTTGCAAAGTGAGGCTCTTGGTTTTGGTACAATTGGAACTCAAGTATTTTTCAGAACAATTAATGGATGAGGCACCCAGAGCTGATTTTTATCTAGCTAGTGTTTGTTACAGGAGCACTACATCATCTGTCTGCAGTAAAATTCCAAAATGCTTCTTAGCTAACTTGGGAGGATGGTGCAATGAGTTGCTTACTTGCTTACAGTTTGTGATATATAGATACTTCCAAAATCCACCAGATGGTGCTAAGATGTACCAGGTGGTGCTTGGATGACAAATGCACTATTGTCTCAACATCTTCTGTCAGTTTAATTTCCTGGTTTAGTTTCTTCACCAACTCTTCTCTATAGAGAGCTAATTACCTTGATTGCTCTTGTTTATTTCCTTAGAGCAAAATGCTCATCAGAAAGGACATAGCTTTGCAGAGGAAACAAATCCAGCAACTCAGAGGGAACAACTCCAAGAGCATTAAAATGCTTAAAATTAAGTGAAGGTTTTATCTTTATCAATTTCTTTTGCTTCCCTTTACTACGGTTGGTGCTACTCTTTCTTTATAAGAATACATATGCCTTACTATGATTTCAATGCTGCATGCCAAGCAGTTGAAGACAAAAAAAAAAGGCTCCTATGAAAGCAAATGAGAATGAAGACAATGTCAATGAAAGAGTGATCGTTTCCATATGGAATGGATTAGAGCATTGCAAAGTACTGACACATTTGTTCAGACTTCTTAATTCCGCAAGTAAACTATGTGTCATGGATTTTAAATGGCTGCTGCATAATGGCACCTGCTAAATCAGTGCTCTGAGAATGTTAAATATCTAGTAAAGCTGCAGGTATAGATGGTATAATTGTGAACATGTTAAAATATGGATATCAGTTTGTGCATAACTTGTTTCACATGTGCAAGGATGTCACCTGTGTTTGACAATTAGAAGAAACATGCTGTTGTTCCTTATATATAAGTGGTTCTCAACCTGTGGGTCAGGACCCCATTTGGGGTCAAACGACCATTTCATGGGGGTCGCCAAACAATGCAGTCCGCCATTTTTCCCCACTTTTCCTTAGCTGTGCTACTCCCTTTTATTCTATTGGCTTTTGAAAGAAGCCTCTCTTGAATAGAGTCTAATTCTATTGGCTTTCAAAAGCCAATAGAAATTGTCCAGGCTGTCTCTGCCCTGCTGAGCCCGCCAAAAGTCCCATTCTGCAAACGGTGCTGCACCAGTTGAGTAGTCCTTGACTTACGACCGGTTGAGTAGTCCTTGACTTACGACGGTTGGGGGTCGCGGCATTAAAAAGGTTGAGAACCACTGCTTTATATAAAAGAAAAGGTAGAAAGAGTAAAAACAAAAACTATAGGAGTTAATTTGTTGACGGTGCCTGGAAAGTTGTTTGAAAGGGTATAAGAAGTAAAAATGGGCAACATTTGCAAAGTCTAGCACAGTTACATGTTAGGTAGGAAGTGCACTTTTGCTTCTCAGTGAGTCATTAAAAAATGAATGAATGTGAGAAAGTTGATTGTACATCTATTGCTTTAGAGAAAGCATATGATAAAGTGCAAAGAGTTAAAATGTGGAGTGTCTTGTCTGAAAAAGATGTTGAAGGATGATTTCTGAATGGGATAAGAGCATTATATGCTCGAAGTAAAGGATGAGTGAGAATAAACAGAATAAACACTGTTTAAGTATGTACATACAGCTGAATGTTATATTTAACATTATATTTATATATATTTATGGATGTTGCAGTGGTGTTGGAGTGGTATTGCCTGGAGAAATGAATATGTGTCTACTCTTGTATGTAAGAGAGGCCATGTTGTTGGCTGAGAATCCAAATTATTTGTAGTAAGTGTTAAACTTTGGAATCCAATGAGGATTCTATGCATGGATCTAAAATTGAAGTATTAAAGACAGAGGTAGGTGATCTGTGATGGTGAAAATGGAGTCAACAGTCACAAATTATACAAAAATGGTAGATTAATCTTTATATCCTGGGAGAATACTTACTAAAATGGGGAAATGGATGTGAAAACTGAAACAGGCAACTGCTGATAGAAAGGTAATGGAATGTTTCTTGATACCAAAAAAAAAAAAATGTACAAAAATGTCATGTACAGTATAAGAAAATGTTTCTGCCCTTGTTAATACAGCTTACAATGGCAATTGTGACTGGAATTGTCATCACTAAGTAACACAGATAAAAAAAACATGATGACATGTGACTACAGTGGCAGTTCCAACAGCTCTAGGTGCTGTGATTCAGCAAGGATCACACAAGTCATTAAGCAGAAACCTCACGTGACTGCAGCTTCCAACTTCCTGCTGGCTTTCCCATTGACATTGCTTGTGAGAAGCCAGCAGGAATGTCAGAAATTGCAATCAGATAACCGTGAGAATGCTGCAACAACCAGAACTCTAAGGACCAATTGAAAGTCCCCCCTCATCATAACTTTGAACAGTCCCTGAAAAAAATGGACATAACCTGAGGACTACCTGTACTGCATTTGAAAATAAGATTTGGTTATATGGGGGGGGGAACAGTTAATTGAATATATTGTGCACTTAAGAAGGAGTGTATGTGATACAAGAAGAGATAAGATAAAAGAAAAAGATGCTGAATTAATATGAATTGAATTCACAAGTGAATGAAGTGAATGACCGATTCAAAAGAGTAATAATATTGGTTTGTCATATAGACAGAAAAAGAATTGCAAAATAAATATATGAAGAATGAATGTGTTGAGAGAAAGGGGAAGATTGAGGAACACAACGTAAGATTGAATGAATCTGATGAGGTCCTCAGGAAGAAAAGATTAAGAAAAGAAAAGAGAGTTAAGGAATAAAACCAATGCAAGTAGTGGTTATGGACAATGCAGAGGCAAGGATGGTTTTCAAGAACGGAAAGATATGGAGAGGTATAGAAACTGCTGTTGGTATAAACTAATTTGAGCTACATTTTCTTTTCTTCTCCTTGTGATTTAATTTATTGGTTTGTTAATTCTTACTCCTGCACTCTACACAAGACTGTTTATCCTGAAAAGGAACAATGGGATGGGTGTATATGTATGTATGTAATGCTTCGGTATGTAATGCTTCTGTAAATAAGTAAATCAAATATAAAAGGTCTTTTCCACATTCCTACCCAGCAGATCCATTAAAACACTTAAGATAACTCTCAACCTCTATCACCTCCATCCAGGACTTATGGAACAGATACACACTACTGGAAAACTCTGAGAATTAAAGTCTCTGTATCTTAAAAGTTGCTAAGGATGAAAAACAGTGTGCTAGATAAAAATTTCAAATTGCCGCTCTCCTCCTTACCTTAGCCATTATTATTTTGTATGCCTGAGTGCAAATATATTTACAGCAGAACAAGAAAGGATGAGGAACCTGGTTTATATTTTGGCTACTTTCAATTTCCAGATTTTCTTAGAGGCAACTGCAGTTACCATACTGGTTTAAATGGATCTGTGGTTTATATTAGCCAGACAAGTCAACATCCTTAAATATATTCCTCCAAGGAATTCAAAGAGGATGGTTGGGATTAAAGATGAATGTATATAAAACTTAGATGTATATGTAGAGATGAAGAATTGATTGTAAAAAGTGGAATAATCTGATAAGAATGTATATACTGGAATATCACATTAAATCCAATGTTTGTTTCTTTTTAACTGTATTATAAATAAAATTTGGAAAATATATATATTCCTCCAAAATCACAATTAAAAAAATAAAAGAATAGTTCTAGTCCTATAATGACTAGGGAAAATTGTCTTTGATACTAAGACAAATGTAAAACTGCTATTCTATGCATATTCACTACTGAGCTTTAATCTGGAAGCAATGGAGAATATCTAAAGAAAAAAAACATATAAAGGGTAGGTATAGGTATTTAGAAAATCCTACCCACCTAATTCCTGGCAATTTATAGTCCCCAATCCCTTATTTGGGAAATGAAAACATTCTATATGAGTTCAATGAAATTACAGATACTCTACCCTATTCATTTGGTTAAATGATTGCATGGTTTGGATGCATCTGGGAAATCACTGTGAATAAGGAGCAGCATACTGAGTTTTTTTTTTTTTTTTTAAAAGGCTTACTATTGAAACAAAGAAAAGAGTATTGGCTGGTTAAAAGCCAGATGTGGCCAAGAGTCATTGATAATTGACATTTTAAATTATCATTGATTTGTTGTGAAGCAAAATCTATATTAACAAAAAAGGGGAAATCAATTTAATTAAGTGACTGAAACTCAAAAGGATGGCGGATGTTTAATTGAACATCTGCTTTTCTGATTCACATTTGCCACCCCTTGGTACAATGCTGATTTGTGATTTCTTTTGGAAGAGTTTTTAAAAAAGACTTTTTAAAGATTTTTTTTAATTATTTATATGGCTACTGGGGGAATAGACAATGAGAAAACTTGGCCTTTTCAAGAATGTTCCCTATCTCTTGTCTGTTACATACATATTTCTAAAAATAATGTTATAAGTTTCTCTAACTAACATTAAACATTAGAATAGAATTAAGAATAACATTGTTAGTCTAAAAATAGCAGTAAGCCCAAGCATGGTATGTAAAATCATGTAACTGATTTTACTCTATAATATTCTAATTTAGATTTAAATAGGATTAAATAGGAACTAGCTGCTCATAAGATGGCTATAACTAACTGACGATGAGATCTGGAAGCTAAGAAGATACAAGGGGTTAATAACTGGATGGGAAGCCACCAGTAAATCCCAGAATGGATGGGAAAGTCAGGAAACTATCCTGGTAATAACAAAGTATTTCCAAACTGCTGCCAACAAACTCAATTTACCTTCATTATACCTTTATTGATTCATTACTCTATATTGCTGGGAGCCCAGCATCGTCTTAGCAGGCAAGTGAACCAGGCCATGAAGATAGTTATTATTCATCCATTTGGGTATAATACCTTATTTGAGTACAGGAATTGTGTTTGGTTAACCTGGTTTAAGAAGTTGCACAAACACAACTGTATCTCTGGGCATTCCTACACATTGCCATCTCAGTCCTTATCACTGCTGAGTTGAGCAACAACATCTCTGGAGGTATCTGAATATGGGAAGGAACCAGTGGTGGGATTCAAATATGTGAACAGCCGGTTCTCTGTGTGAATGTCACTTCTGGAAGTCCATTCTGGGCCTGGGCAACAAAAAATTAGCTACCGGTTCTGCTGAACTGGTGCAAACCAGCTGAATCCCACCGCTGAAAGGAACCCGGTTAATTTCTAGATGAATATGAATTCTGCTACTTTGCAGGGCAACTTTGCAAGGGTAAGGTTCAATCAGGAAAGGCAAAGATATTCTCTGTGAGTTTCTGTGTACTAGATAGAAGAGGTAGCAATTTTAATTCGTGCCCAGAAATGTGGAAGTGGGACATTTTTACAGTTTCAAATCACTGATATTTAGAATTCAGTAAGGTCTCTCTGATGAAACTGCTCGAATACTATTATTATGTAACCACTATTCGTATAGGCAGGAAGATCATTTTTCCATCCTGGCATGAGCAACAACATCACTGAACAATTCTTTACTTTGGTCAAAAGACACATTGGCGTCGGACGCAGAAGTCTCATATTTCTGTTCCTCTCATTACTGTCACAGATTTGTATCTCTGAGGGAAGAAACATGACCAGAGTCCACAGCCACATTACACAGACGGCCCATGGAAGCAAATCCTTGTTTTTTTCCCCAGCAAACATCTGAGTGCCAGAGGTGGCACTCAGAGCCCTCTCTGTAGGCACACATGCCATTGCCCCAGCCTCGCCTTCCCTGCAACCCCCTCCTCACCAGCAGCCCCCCTGGAGGAGAGTCGCCCCCGAGCATGGCCCACACAAAGCAGCGCAGCCAAGGACATGGAATCCAGCAGCATAGACAAGACTCTGCTTTCACGCCCCATTGCACACAGTTGATGCTGTGGGAGGAGCGGGCAGAGGGTGTGGCTGCTGTGACGCTGCTGGGTTGCCTGGGTGATCTGCAGTGGGCGCTGGAGGCGGTGAGTGGCCCTGCGGGCAGGCGGGGCAGGGGATGGGGTGGGGGCGGAGCAGGGGCAGGCAGGGGGTAGAATGGGGCGGGGCCAGTTTTTGGGCATTCGGTCTCTAAAAGGTTCGCCATCACTGGTCTAGTCTGTGCCATTATCTCCACAACAGTTTCAACCACACTTACAGATCTCAAGATCATATACAGCTAGTCCTCGACTTACAACAGTTCATTTGGAGACTGTTCAAAGTTACCACAACCCTGAAAAAAGTGACTTATGATCATTTTTCACAGTTACGACCTTTGTAGCATCCCCATGATCATGTGATCAAAAATTAGATGCTTGGCAACTGGTTCTTACTTATGACCATTGCTATGTTCCAAGGATATGTGATCACCTTTTGCGACCTTCTGACAAACAAAGTCAATGGAGAAGCCAGATTCACTTAACAACCAGGTTACTCACTTATCAACTGCAGTGATTCACTTAACAATTGTGGCAACAAAGGTTGTAAAATGAGGCAAAACTCACTTAACAAATGTTTCACTTAACAACAGAAATTTTGGGCTCAATTGTGGTCGTAAGTTGAGGACAACTTGTATGAAAGTTTGCAAGAGTACTTTATATTTTGATGGCTGTTCCCCACTTTCACCCTGATGTGAATCAAACCCACCTCCTGATATGAATCAAACAAGAGGGCAATCTGAATTTTAATATGAATACATGTACACTTTCAATAGTGAGGTGAAGATTTCTAGAAATAATTTTCAGGATAAGCAGGTACATCCCAAAGTATTTGGGATCCCAGCTCCCGCTCTTCTAAGTCATTGGATTGGGTATGGATGATCTCTTGCATTCAAATTTATTACAATCCTTAGTTCAAAAAGAAGGGCAAAGGGACAGAATCTCGTTCATCTTTAAAAAATAATGGAGAGATATGTATATGTGTATATATATATATATGTATGTGTATATATATATATATATATATATATATATATATATATTGTCAAAATAATGATCACCAAGAGAATATCTATCAAAAATAGAATTTAATCCACCAAGCTTTCGTCAAATACATTTGACATCGTCAGGGTTAAAAGGCAAACGCCGGGGGAAGTCTTATATACAGTTGTTTAATGCCTGTTTCCGGCTCCTCGAGCGTGTCATCGGCCCCAGCTGATCAAGTTGAGTCCCAAGCACACGCCCCACATCAGCACCTATCCTCTTTCCATTGCTAATTTGCATTCTGTCATACGTTACTCCGTTAGCTGTAGATCGGGGCTCGATAGCCTATTTGGACGTATTGGACGTATTGGTCCAACATTCCTTAGATGGAACTTTGAACACCAAGGTCTATCGGAAGCCCACTCATACGGATCGAATCCTCCACTACCATAGCAACCATCCGGCCTCCCATAAAGCCAGCTGCATTAAGACCTTGTTTAAACGGGTGCAATCGCACTGCAGCACCATGGAGTCTAAGGCGGAAGAAAGGAAACATCTATTCTGCATATGCCGGATGAATGGATACCCCCTAAGGTTTATTAAGTGACACAGTATGGTATCAGACCCCCGAAACGGACAGCAAGGAGAGGAACCCCTGACACGAACCGTACAGGTGTCTCTACCGTACATTAGTAATGTGTCAGAAGCCACAGCCAGGCTTCTGGCACCCCACAATATACAGGTAGCCCACAAACCTACCCAGACCCAACGAGCTAAAGTGATGCACCCCAAGGACCAGCTCCCTACCGCCGAGAGATCAGATATAGTTTATAAGATCAACTGTACAGGGTGCCAGAGTAATTATGTAGGCGAGACCTCAAAAAGACTTAAGACTTGTCTACATGAGCATAGGTTGGCTATTAGATGAGGCAAACAACATTCACAGATTTGGGCCCATGTAGCAGAATACGATCATTGCTTTGATTTTGAGAATGCCCAAATCTTGGCCAACGACACGACAAAAGGAGGTTGCCTACTGAAAGAGGCATGGTTTTCAGGAACGGAGTCCATCAATCAGCACGCAGACTTGTGTGCAGCGCATCAAGCTCTGAAAATGTGGAGTGCCAGCAACCGTACTAACGTGTGGAGGGGACCCAATCAAAAAACTTGTAATCAAAAAAATACCGCCCGGCCCCCCTCCCTGTGTAATTACACCGATGGAGCCTCAATTGACAGCTCCTCCCTCCCGGACTGACAACAGACTAACTTCAGCGGACAACTGCGGCTGGGTTTGTCATGACCCGCCGGGAGCAGACTCTTTTTGGGACGGAATAGAGATGGAGCGGGGCTTGAGGAACCGGAGGGAAAACGGAATATAATAAAGTCTAATGAGGACGATGAGAACGAGGATGAATCCCCCCCTGAGGATACTACCAGGCACATTATGATAACCCGGTCGCAGTCGAGCAGAGGAAGGCACCCCCCTCTGACATTATCAACACAAAGCTACGCAGTGAAACAGCGACTGCAATTAAAGGGGAAGAGCCCTGTACGGAGTGAGAATGGAGAATTGGGGATGAGTGGGAATGGTGCTTACCAACAATGGACGGAACAACAAGGCACTGACAATGGGACAATGGCAGAAAACATCCTGAGTATGCACGAGGGAGAGAGCGTGGAAACGAACAGTAGATCATTCAGGAGAACTCACGGGAAGGAGGAGGGGAGGAGGAATAGCATCGGCTGTGACTATGAGCCTGCGTTACAACCCCGAGGGATAGATAAACAAGATCAAAGTGGTCTTGGGGCTTGCAGGGATATTGGAAGCAATTTAAATAATTGCCCACCCCTTCTCCCTAAGGGAAGCCGTGTGTGGGATGGTGGGGGAGTTATGAGCAGGGGAGGAGAAAAGATGCTGACCCCCAACCTGACCAACCCTGAAACAGCTAATGGAGTAACGTATGACAGAATGCAAATTAGCAATGGAAAGAGGATAGGTGCTGATGTGGGGTGTGTGCTTGGGACTCAACTCGATCAGCTGGGGCCGATGACATGCTCGAAGAGCCGGAAACAGGCATTAAACAACTGTATATAAGACTTCCCCCGGTGTTTGCCTTTTAACCCTGACGATGTCAAATGTATTTGACGAAAGCTTGGTGGATTAAATTCTATTTTTGATAGATATTCTCTTGGTGATCATTTTTTTGACAATATGAATACTCCCAAGAGTCGCGTTTTTGTTTTTATTTCTAATCATATATATATATATATATATATATATATATAGTCATATCAAAAAATAAAATGAAGTGTTCATTTTATTTTATATATATATATATATATATATATATATATATATATATATATATATATATATATATATATATCTATATATATATATATATATATATATATATATATATATATATATATATATTTGCATCTCAATGCTTACTCAGGACCCATTAAACAGATTCAGGGTGTCTCCTGATACAGATTTGGAAAAAAATCAAGTACCATGATGGCTACTAGTTAATTCTCTATGACCAGTTACAAGCTTCAATGAGGTTCTAGATTTCCACTGAAACGTATTTATCTTCCCCAGCCAAACACATATAGTTTAGGACTAAGCTATGTGCTATATTAAAAATATTTTAAAACAATGCATTTAGAAACACTAAGTTTAACACACACAAACACGCTAAGAAACATTTGGGAGAAGGGACAATTCTTGATCATTGACATGGTATGGATCATTAATTTTCCCCATTCTGTTTTCTAGAGAAAAATCTGAGAGGCTATAAACCTAACTTCAGGGATATCTAAAACCTTTGGGTATTTTCTATTTTTAGAAGAATGCTCCAAATTTTAAGATACTTTTACATCTTTCAGTGGCATACAATATAAACTAAGCTTTCCAAATATGTTCATAACAGGTGGAATAAAAGTCAGAATAGTATCTCATATATTGGAGCCTTTAAACTTTATGGATAATAAAGGAGAGTAAGATAAAGTCATATCTATATACATTTCTATAGCATTTGGAAAACGCATGGAGTCCTTAAAATACTGGAACATTAAAATGGTTATTCCCCAGGAACAACCGAACAACTGTGCAATAGGTGTGGTGGCGGTAAGTAGTCCAGAAAGATTGACATTCTAAGCAAAAATTCTTGATACATATTGGAATAAACATTTGGTACCATGATCGGTACTAGTTAATTATCTATCAAAAATTACATGTTTCACAGAGGTTCACTGAGAGCATCAGCAAGGAATAGCTGTTAGAGGTTAATTTTATCTCCTTGACTTTTTTTCTTTTGAAAAAGGCAGGTAAGGGCCACTAAAGGTGGTTTGGGTTGGAAATGCTGGGCAATGCTGGGCATATGCTGGGCAATTGATAAATAAACATTGGCTGTTGAAGATGTTTCTACTGCGACTGTTGCACTCTGGATGGATGGCAACTGAAAATTAGATAGATGATAGATAGATAGATAGATAGATAGATAGATAGATAGATAGATAGATAGATAGATAGATAGATAGATAGAAGTCTTAACCGACTCTTCATCTGCCTGATTTTTTCTTTTTCTTGAAAAGGAAAAAGCTAGCTAGCTCCAGGTGGGGAAGTCCTTAAGTGATGACTCTACAGGGGCTGATCACACTACGTCTTACGCCTAAAGTAAAAACACAAGTGAGAATAACTCCAGGGAAACATCACTTCAATGGCACTTCTGGTGGAAGGAAAAATAAGAGTACCTAGATTGGCTTGTGCCAGTCCAGAGAAACAGTAGATACCAGCAAACAGATACAAAACAAAAAGTAGACTCTTTGCTGCCATCTAATGATCATTCACATTTTTTACAATCTCGATCTGGTAGCTTTTATATTATTGAACATATATATATTGAATATATATATATGTTCAATAATGCAAAGTTGATATATATATATATATATATATATATATATATATATATATATATATATATATATGTAGGTCTTTGGTTGTTCGGGTTTTCTCCCGCGTAAAATTGGAAGTGTCTTGGCGACGTTTCGACGAAGTCCCATTCGTCATCTTCAGGCTGGTGCTTTCAGCTTGGTGCCTCGAGCAGCAAGGCACGAGGCACGAAGCTGAAAGCACCAGCCTGAAGATGACGAATGGGACTTCGTCGAAACGTCGCCAAGACACTTCCAATTTTACGTGGGAGAAAACCCGAACAACCAAAGACCTACATACAAATACCCGCGAAAACTCAGAAAACATATATATATATATATATATATATATATATAATATATATATATATATATATATATATATATATATAGAGAGAGAGAGAGAGAGAGAGAGAGAGAGAGAGACACTTCCATTTAATTGTGTTGCAAATCTCCATTATTTTCAATAGAAGTTTTCTTTTCTCTATTAACTGCCAACAAAATAATGCTGGAAAACACTGAAAGCTAACAGTTTAGGGATAACAACTGAATTATCAGTGGTTTGGGTTTGTTTTCATAAAGAGAGCCAAATCTATACAATTATTTCATTTTAGCAAAGGACACTGCAGGAGTACTAAAAAGGAGCTCTTAATCTTGTTTGCTTGTTTAAACATAATGATTGAATAGCAATAGTCCTAGTAAAGGATTGTCCAGCAGCCAGCTGGATATGATAGTTCAGAATGAAGGGAGAAAAATCCAAGCATTAGATTCCCCGTCTGGCCATTAATCTGCAGGAAATATAACATGCACTATTTGTTTAATTAATCAAATCAGCTTTGCTTTTCAAAACTGGTATTCCAGTGTTTTGCAGTTGAGAAACCTAATTCCACCAGGTATTTCAAAGCAAAATGTTTCAACACTTGTTCAATTCTTTATGTCTGGCTAATGAATCAATAATTTCATTTTGAATCCAGAGTTGTTAAAGGCAGGGGAGGAATATACTGTATATACCTAGAGTAATGGGATACCTTAACATAATGCTATCCATCTTAATCTTTGTATTTCTCAGAATGATTAATCCAACAGAATGATCATTTACAGATTAAATAAACTGATCTGTGCTCATATGTTTGGGATTAGCTTTAAAAACCCAACTAGTTACAAACTGAATTATTTCATTTTATGTCTACACCCACACATTCATACACACAAGCCCTGGTCTTGTTGTAGAATAAAACAGGAAAAGACATTCTCATTGGGTTATTTATTTCTCTACTAGCTAGAATCAAGATATTGTAAAAGAAAAAAAAGACAGAAATGATTTTGCAGTGCCTCGAGGTAATAGCAACAATCTTTCTTTCGCCACAGGTAGTCAAAGAGGAATTTTTGCTGATTCAATAAATTGGAGTCAAGAAAATTTATCCTCCCCACCATATGTTTTTATCCATTTATTTGGATGATCTATTATCCAATATGCTAAGCTATAAGACAATCTTTTTATCATAGTCAGTTTGCATTTTACGTTCATTACAAAACTTCCACCCAAAGTAAAATATAGGCGAATATTCCAACAAAACCTTTAAATATTCTGAACATCATTGTCCTTATCACCACTCTTACCACCACAAACTACCAGCTAGAAATGTCATGCTTTTAACAGTAAATAGCAATAGAAGTGATATTCAGTACTGTAGATTTACTTCTGTAAAACAAGCCTTATTTTGAAGAAGATTCAAAGTATTGCTCATTTTCACCCACACAACTAAAATCTTTATACGTGGCATCTTGCTGTTCATCCATTCATCCTTCTTAAGAACAAGAGAAAAATTAAACAAGAAGAAAGCATCTGTTTAAAAAGAGATCAAAGATGTTACAAACTTCTTTTTCTTTTTGTTCTTATCTCACTGTGCTGTAGGAAAAGATAATAGTCTGAAAATATGATTTGTTTAGTAAGTCTTTATTTGGTCTTGAAATAAAGTCAAGGACATCTATTCTGGCCTATAAAAATGGCCAGTGTAAAAAGATACACAAATACTTGATTCACATATTTTGAAAAGTTATTTTGTGAGTTTCTGGTTTAGCCTGTGGTATGAAACCAACCATTGTAATTTATGAACTATGATTTACAATCCTAGTGAGCTAGGAAGAGATATTTTTTTAATCATTTTGAAAATGAAAATGAAATATCAATCATATTTTTTCGGTTTATTTGCTAAGACTTATATTGCCCTCTAATTGAAAATGAGTCCATGGCAAATGTCAATAAGAGTATGAATACAGCACTATTAATATAGTGTAACACAGCAACCATAGATTTGTATGATAATCCAACTAATCAGAAGATGCCACCTCTTTCATAAATAATCAACATTCATATCATTCCCAAAGTTCTTTGGGAATAGCCAGATCTAATAGTTTTCTGAAGATTAGCAAAGATGGCTCTACATTTATCTCCCAGGATATGCTGCTCCAGAAAAATGGAGTGGCCATGGAGAAGGCTTCCCCACATGGTCCCTGATGAACCTCAGTTTCCATAGATATTCCTCTTGGAGTAGAGGCTATCAGAGATAACCAAGTCTAAATCTATATAGGTAGTCCTTGCTTAACAAAATTAATTAGAGTCAACATTTCAATCACTAAGTCCCCTGGTTGTGATGTGACATAATCATGCCACTTAGCAACAGCAATTCTGGTAATCCCAGGGTACCATCCCCACAAGTCATTAAGTGAGGACCTTATGCAACTGCATCTTCTGAGTTCCCATTAGCTTCCCTATCGACTTTGCTTTTGGGAAGTCAGCAGGGGAAGGTAGCAAATCATGATCACATGATCACAGGATTACCATCAGAATTGTGAGCCAGTTGTTATATGATATATGCAAGCAAGCAAGCTAATAAAAAGAAAATAGAAAATATATCAATTTCTCAAATACTTTCAACTGTTCTTAGTCATCTATTTCTCAAGTAGATTCATTATTATTTGATCTGGCTAAGGACAGAATCATCAGACTATTATATTGTTGAACAGATGATGTTGTTAATTGTGGAACTACATTAATTCCCAGGTAAGTTTATAAAGGATTGCAATCATCAGCAGCATAATTTGACATTATAAAATATATTATTACCTGAATCAAGTTATTTAAAAACAATGCCTTCAGTCAGGCTTTATGGAGTGGAGTACTGTATATGCACTCCTCTTCCCACAGGAGGGAGCACTAGAATTAAATTTTAAGCAAGTTTTCTCTTTTCCTGCCTCTTTGCATTGTTTTATGAAATATGTTAACCAAAGATATTAAGCAGCCAGCAGTCAATCATAGCTGACTTCCAAACATAATTATTTCATTGCCAGCCTAATGTCTCCTCTTCCTTTAAAGACTAATCATATTTCAGATATAAAATTATGATTAATTTTATTTCAGCTCGTAGAACATTGCAGTATTTTTCTTTGAAAACATATGCAAATATGTAGCTGCCTTGAACCCCACTTTGAACCAGATTTATTTCATAATTATATTTCACCTTGCTTCAAACCAATCCACCATTTTAACAGAACTTTATCAAATACAGATGCTATGTTAGGTATAGTCCTAATTTACTCATCCTTGCTCTGAGCAATTCTGGATGATGATCACAAGTCTCCCAGCCCAACTGTTTCTTCCCAATGGCTTTAATCACAATAACGGTAACCCTCAGACAACATGCTCAGATGGAATTTATAGAATAACATGCCGGGAGATGACCAGGTTAGAAAGATTGGTGAATATCACCCACCTATCTCATCCACATGTTAACTTCATAACAATCCTGTGAGATAACCTGAACTAAAAGTTTTTTTAAAAAACAGTTGTACCATCAGTACAATCACAGGAATCTAACAACCAAGAGAGAAAGAAAAGAATTCTGTTATTTGATATAAAGCATTTATTCTGTGGAATGTATAAAATATTAATTCTAATGATTGGATGCCGTGCCCGTTTCAAAACCTCCGTCTTCCTCAGGGATCACTCCCAGAAAGCATAACAGCTATACATCATCAAAATGGTAATGCTGTAACTGTTTCTCAAAAACTGCCCCTAAGAGAAAATTGTAGTTCCAAACACATACTGCCTCTAATATAGAGTAAATATTTGATAACACAGTTCAGCAGTTTTCTCTCAGTTGGCACCACAAACCTTCTCTTTTTTGGTCTGGGGCATGGGGAGAGAAATCACACTTCCTTCCTCTTTCAGTCTGTGGCACAGCTTGATCCAGGTATGGCTTTGGAATCTGTTGAAAAACACGCTCTGTAATTTGCTTCTGAATGATGGACAGAAATCTCCCATTTGCAGGTTTTCGTTATAAAACAGAATGTCACAAAGAGTATGATGCCAAATTACAGATTTCATTATAGAAACTCTGGATTTTGATTCCAGCTGCAAAGCGTAAGATTGTCATATTGATTATGTGCCATCAAGCTGTTTTTGGACTCCATGCGACCACATAGATGTTTTCTATGATGGTCTATCCCTAACCTGTGCTTCCAAGTTGTAGGAAAAGAAGAGGCAGAACCTGGGGGTAGAGTTAAAAAAGGAATCAGCCTAGAATCCCTACGTAATGACGTAAGTCCAATCACCCTCAAAATATGTTGACCTGTATCTAAATTTAGCAGGTGCTAATTGTTAGTTGAGAAGATTTCTGTGTATAGTCATTTTAGCAAAAATCAGTTTCATTGGGCCTGGTCTTTCATGCCTGACATAAATCTCCCAATGGTACATTGATCTAAATCCATTTCCATATAGTTTCAGACTGGGCCATAACATGGAAATCTCTGACTATACTTCTGGCTGTTTTACTAAAAACAAAAACATGATGAGGCAAATTATTCCTGCTCATGTTACTAGAAATTATTATTATTATTCCTGCTCTATTAAGTTTCCCAGCATGGGGCCCATGGACACTACTGTTCCTGAAAGAAGGAGTCGTACACCTTATTTTATTTTGTGATGGACCACTTTCACCATGGCAACTTTTAAGAAGTTCCTCTGTAGTCATCATAGCATCCCTAACATGATCTCACAATTGCAATTGGCTTGGTAGCCAAAAAAGCTGTGGACCCCATCTTCCCAAAACGATCTAAGTAACAAAGGAAAAAAAGACAAGTATAGTTTGTTAAATGAAATGTTAGCATTTAAGCACATGAAAATGCTGCTATCCAAGACAAAAAGACCAAGAATGTTATACCAACTGCTTTAATGTTTAACTGGTGGAAGGCAGTGGTGGGATTCAGCTGGTTTGCACCACTTCAGCAGAACCGGTAGCTAATTTTTTGTTGTCCGGAAGCAGCATTCACACAGAACCAGTTGTTCACATATTTGAATCCCACCACTGGTGGAAGGATACAAAATAAGAAAAGCTTCCCACATTAAACTGCAGATATTTTCTCATCATTTCAGATGTTGTTTAGCTTTACTGGAAAATTAGTAAGGTAAAAATCAAGTGAAAAATTTTGCTTGATAGGACTCACAAGAGTCCTTTGGCTGGTAAGAAAATTTATCTTGGCCCATTTATGTTTTGAATTTTAGCTTCCTGCCACTTACCAAAGTACTTTAATCATCTTGAAATTCCTTGAGGCACAAGCATCTTGTAAATATACAGTTTACCTCATAGCTTTGAAAACGGTTGCTATGGTGGGTTCTGGAAACATTAAAATATAATATTACCTATATTTTTGTTTCCATATATAGGGAGACTCTTAGGATGTTTGTCACTGGAGCTTTTCTCCCTCTCTCTGGAAAGAGACAAACGCTTGGCTTCACAGACCACAAAGCAATTATAAATTCCTCTGACTCTAATTAAAAAACAGATATGTTTCCAAAACACTATTAAAAACACACTAGGGGAATAAGGATTTCAATTTATTGTCATGAATATCAAGCTTGTTTCCTTATTAGCTGCAAAGCAATGAAGAGTAAATGCTCCATAGGCAAAGCATTCTGTTTAACAATGCTAAAAAATGTGCCTCAACAAGAAAATGGTGTTTGCAATTTGTGCTTTCCTTTCCTTGAAATATATTTACAGTAAATGAATCTGCACTAATGAGAAATGTTTTCCATTAGAAGACACTATAATTTGCAGCAAGCAGCAGATGTGTCACGTCATATATTATTAAGGTTCTTTTCACTCTTATGTTCTCAAAATCCAGGCCTATTGATTTGTATTCATGAGCCAAGCTTTTACACAGGACACCTAAATTCATCTGTTTATTCAGTTTAACCGGTAGCTACTATTTTATCAGTGTCCCCACCCCACATCTGAAATGCTGCAGGCAGGAGATCTGCAATTCAATATACTAGGTCAAATCTTCCTGCTGAGGAAATTTAGCTAGTGACCACATCAAACCAGGAAGAATAACGATGATGGAGATGAGATACAGTGAAATTTCACTTCAGTACTAAATCAATTATTTTTTTGCCATACTCCATGTGAACTATATAGCCAAGTGTAATGCCATCTTTATCTAATCTTATGAAACTGAGGGTGATCAAGAGCCTTTCACAATCACGGGATGCTTTATGTTCTACTTTTATAGTTCTCTGTTGGAAAATGTTTTATATTTTAAAAGCTGTTCCACAGTCTAAACATCAGACTGATTGATTTGATTTGTGCCAGCAAGTCATTTTCAACTCCTAGCAACCACATAGATCTTCTTCATGCTGATCTATGCCCAGGGTTTGTTTTTTTTTTTGTCATAGAACGCCCAGAACGGAGTTCTGGCACCTTTTTGGGATGGAACCTTGTAGGGTAGGCAAGGCAGGTTGTATGATGTGTGTGAGTTCCGGCACTTTTTTTTTTTTTTTTTTTTACAAAAATAGCACTGTCTAATCTGGTCTTTTGGGTCTTCCAACAGTGCGCCCATTTTCACTGTAACTAAATCAATGATCTTACTCCTGGTCATGGTCTTCTTCTCTCTCTTTTCACCTTTCCCAGCATTACAATCTTTTCCAGAGATCTGGGACTCAAACAATTGTGTCCAAAATACCAATCCAGATTGGACCCTGTCCAAAATATGGGCCATTTGTGCTCTCAATTAGAACACCGTATTGATTTGTTCAATGACCCAGCAGTTTGTTTTCTTGGGTCTCTCCACATCATTTGTCTTTTGCAACACCAGCTCCAGCATCAAACTGCCTAAAAGTTCTCCACTACTTCAATATTTTCCTTACCAATTCTAAGGTTGGTCATGCCACCTATTGTGATTAGTTTGGTCTTTTTTATATTTAATTTTAATCCCACTTTTCACTTAGAGGTCAGACCTTAGAGGTCAGACCAGTCAGGAAACATGACCGGATGATTCTACTTTATTGTATTCTACTTTATTGTGACAATACATTAATTGAATCTTGTAAGTCTGAAAGAACAATTCACTTATTGTCCCCTTTACTGCCGGACAAAATAGGGAGGGTCTCTTTGGGGTCTCTAGCCCCACCCAATAATCAGCTGCGGGCTATGCTGTCTCTTATTTGACTGTGTCCTAGACAGCATCTCTTCATCCTGTCTCCTAAGGTCTTTCCCACATAACATTACACTTTGTTCTTTAACTTTTACTTCTAGAGCTTGCAGATTCTTTGCATTTTAAAAAAAATGCAGAATTATGAACTTGCTCATCAGTCATTAGCCAGATAGCTGATCAGATAGATACATAGGTCATATGATTTTAGTATTTCCTACAATAGTGGGATGTGCAATGCATTTTTATTTAAATATAATGTAAATTTTGCAGTTATACATGCAAATTAACTTAGCCTAATTATCTTCTTGGCAACACATAGGAAAAAAACTGTAAATTAACTTTAACCTCTAGTATATAAAAGCCTCTGTTCTCAAGATACAATTTTTGCCTGATTTGCAAAATAATTAATACATCATAAACACTATGTGGATTTTCAAAGAGACCCAGTTGCAGTCACAGTTTAAGCAAAGCACCCCCCCCCCCAAGCTGTTTCATGAAATATCATGGCTTTTTCTAGAAGTGAAGAACAATTGTTTTGTTTCATGTGGCTTCATTTCCTCTTAAAAGTAAAGGTTCCTCTGTCCAATCGTTTCCAATTCTAGGGGATCTCCATTTGGAATTCATATCCATTTCTTAGCTGAGGGAGCCAGTGTTGTCTGAAGACTTCCATGATCATGTGGCCAGCATGAGTATATGCCAAAGAGCATGGAATGCTGTTACCTTCCCACCAAAGTAGTACCTTTCTATCTATTCACATTTGCATGCTTTCAAACTGCAAGATGGGCAGGAGCTAGAGCGGGAATGGGAGCTCACCCGTTGCATGGCGCTTGGGTCTCTTTCCAGCTGACAAGCTCAGCCCCTTTAACCACTCAGCCATCATGCCCCTTTTATCTTTATCTTCCTGCTATAGTGATTCTAACTGGTAAAAGAGATTACAATGCTTTCGTTACATATCAGAAGCATCTTCCACCAATTGGGGGTGACAGAGAAAAACTGGGCACTGCCACAAAGGGCCTCTGAAGGAAATCATGTTGTCTTTCACCTCAATAAAAACATCGGTGTCACAGACAAGGTGCTTCATCAAAGCAAATCCAACTGCCTTGTAGAGGCCTAATGAACATCTGCTCTCAGATCCAGATGCATGTTTGCAGTTGATCAACTACTATAAATAAGTTTTCATAGTTAGCTAAATTGCCAGTTGTCTTACAATGGGCAGAACTCTTCTTTCTCCTAAAATTCAAGTATTTTTAATGGATTTTGAGAAGTAGAAATGCTCACATTGAGGCTCTTACATTTTAAGAATAATTAAAATATTTTACAATTCCACAGCAGTTTTATTTTAATAGATTTTTTCATTCCCAAACAGCTAGTAAATTATTTAAATTTGAATATAAAAGAATTATTTAAAATTATTCTAGGAAAGATCAATTGATAAGTGTTATAATATATTTTCACTGGCAATAAAAAATCATTTAAAAAAAAAACACTAGCCCAATAAAATATATTGACTGGTCTAGATTCAGCAACCCAACCTTCCCTCCTTCCTTATGGCTAATGCCTACCGAGGAAATGGAAATTAACAGATTCGGTATTTTTCTATTGTCCAGCCTCAGTGAAGCCAGTAGAATTTATTAAGGACCACTGAAAGGATAGAAAGCTTTGTTCAAAATCGTGCACTGCTGAAATAGGGTTGAAGCTCAGCCATTTTCAAGCCATTATCAATTTAATTCATCACGGATAAGAAATGGGAGTGCCTCATGTATTGTTCCAAGGACAGAATGACATGCTGCTAACCACTTGAGGTTTTTTTTTATCAATAATTAAATTCATTCCATTTGTAGCTTTTTTTTTTCAATTTCTTAAAAGCACTAGGATATGCAGTTTCTCAGTGGAATGATACAACAGAGAAACAGATTTTTTTTATTTTATTTTAAATGTAGCTTGTGGAACGGAAACTGAGCAACTGTCTACTGGGGTCTACTGCCACCAAGATGAAAGGATGCATACAGAGGAATATTGTAATCTTAGTGGAACTTCTGTGAACCTTTGCCAACTGCCAAGTATATTGTCAGTGCGATACCATTGTAAAATAGCTTTTCTGGTGTGCTGAAATTAACAGGAACATTAAGGTAACAGCTGCAGATATGCCTTCTGGCCAAAAGAATTGATGGTCTTCAGCAAGCATGTTTAAGGCAAATTTCTATTCTGATGGGGCTGGCGCCGTCTCCATTTTTATATCTCTGGTACTGTTGCTGTTCAAAAACAGGAAGACCTCAGAATGAAGCATTCAACTCAAATAAAACACTTTGCTTTATTTGTTAATATCTAGAGCGAGTAAGAAACACACAACCAGTTCAATACAAAATAGGAGAGATGTTTCAAAATGGAGTTATTAAATTTAATTAGCATTCAGAGCCTTATTGCACATATTCATGTGATTTCATGTGAACAACCGATTAATCAAATGTCTTTAATCAAGCGGAAATTCTCAGACCTCTAATTTTTCAGTGTTTTCACGTTTAGAAATGACACAAAATGTGATTATGTACACAAAAATGGTAAAAGGCTACATTTTGTGATAAATTATACAGTATACTATTACTACCAGAAAACATGATATTTAACAAAGTTGCAGTCTTCCCCAATAGACTCTAAATGTGATCCAGAATTCTCAGCCCACAACAGCCTTTTGGATCTTTTTTTTTTTTACTTAATAAATTTGGAGGGTATCAATTGGAAGAAGGACTAGAATTTGATTTTTAACACTATATCAAATAATTAAGTGATTCTAGCTTTAAATAAATATTAGTGTCATTTTATACTATGCCAGTGAAATACAATGTATGCTAATCTCTATGGAACCAATAAGCATGCTGGTCTTCCTCAACTGACATTTGGGATTTCTATTGATAATTAATAGCAATTCAAGATAAATACTTGTGGAGATATATTTTGGTTATAATTTGGCAATCAATCAATTTAATTCTGATTCCCAATGAATCCTAGAAGCATATTTGTCATCTGGGGCGAGAAGAATAAGAGGATAGAAACTTTTATCAATAATATTTATTGCCTCTTGAGATTCTTCTTGCTATTTCCATACCAGTTATAATATTTACAGGGATGGGTTATAGCCATCATCCAGGTTTGGGACCAGCAATGGTAGACGATGGCAATGAGATGGATCCTCCCCAATGCCAAACAACCAAGAGGACACCCTTAAAATACATGGTGAAGAATGTTCTTAGACGTATAGACTCTAAACATCATATGGGAAGACCCTGAAATAATCACCCAAGAACAAAAATGCTGGACATCCCTTGCTGCCTGATATATTACATAGCATGGGAGGATCTAATGCTAATCCTTCTTATGGAAATCCCTCTTTTTCCTGAACAGTCAAAAAAAAAAGTGCTAAGACACGCAGAAATCAATCAATGTTCCCTTCAACTGGCCAGTAGGAAAATGCAAAGAATATATATTCAATGCCCCATTCCAGCTACTGTCAGCTTATAGTTTAAAAAAAAACTCTCATTTTCACTCTTTTCACATTTACAGCACTTGATCAAGATACATACACATGCACACAACACACACTGTATGTATACACACACACACACATACACACACACACACAGAGTATATATATCTTGTGTTTTTTTGATGCACCCTGTTGGCCCACATATGGGAGGAAGAAATATTTTGCCTGTATCAGCTCAATCTAGAGTCATCCATAGGCAGCAATCGCTACTGTGACATCATCATATATAGTATGTACATTTATTGCTATAAGGAGAAGCTGCTAAGCTACCAAACCATCATTCTTCAGTTGCAAAGAAAAGACCTTATCAAATAGAAGCTAGAGGGTAGAGTGGGGAAAATGTTCCCACAAATGAAGAGTTCATACCAACAAGAAAAGAGCCTAGATGCAAGGAGTAGGCCAGAGACTCTGCAGCGCTACTGTAATGTTAACAAAAGTTCACTTTTGCCGTAGTGTTAAATACATCACTGCTCAATCGGAAATAAATTGGTTCACAGCCAGCATTGTGCCGAGTTGATTCTGAACTGGTGTAAGACTTCTTCCCCTTGTGGAAGTAGATCCATAAGATTATCAGAGCTATGAAAGAGAGAAAGTTCCAACAAGTTGGTACTAATCTGAATTTAATTGTAGAGGGGACTACATTAATGGCCTCATTTGGTGTTCCATCCTCTACATATTTCAAATGATTATGGAGTGACATTTGTCATTAACGTCAACAAAATTAGTAATCCCAGGAAGAATTCAGTATTTGGGTTTCTCCCCACCATTTACTTTAACCATCAGTTTTGTTCTCAAAATACATTAATGGATTTTAGGAAGAAAACAACAACAGACGAATGCTTTGTCCCCAAGCAACTGAGGATCTTAAAAGGAGAGCCATGGGATTTCTTCCTGCATTTGTATTGGTGCTTATGAGAAACTGTGTGATAATACCATGGAGAGTAACCATCTCCTCTGCTAATACACTAACTGCATAAGGGAAGAAACATCTTTCATGAACATTATGAACATAACATTTTATTCAGGCACAAGACACTCTGTATGGGTATGCTGCAGTAAATCACTCAGAGGGTTTTGGATTTTGTCCATTCTTTTGCATGACTAATACATGAGTCATTATGTTGTTCATTTTTAGTTCTTTAATTCTGCTCCCATTTGGAAGTAGAATACCAGTACTTTTAAGTACTGTGCTGATGTAACTATGCCCTTGGTAGAAGAACTTCTATCTTGGATCTTCAGAAGCTTCCCACGTAAAATGAGACAAAGTATTTGACTGTTGGGAGCTGAATGCATTTGGCATCTTACCATTCATAGGAATACACTTTAGATTTAGAGCATAACAGTTAAGTCTGATTTTTTAGCAGTAGCTTGGGAAGTAACAAAAACATGTGTGCCAACTAGGCCTATTTACCAATGTTAAGTTACAGCTGTCTGTTGAGATTATACTAAGAGGCCTCAGATTAACTGTCAAATAAGCTGTGACACAGTCTCTTGTTAATTTAGTCATTGGAGAGATCAAATCTATAATTCATTGAAAACAGCAAGCTGCACTTATATAACTTAAAAACAAATGGGGCATGCTGCTTTAAATACTCAGCTAAGTAAGATGTCCACTGTGTGGTTGTGATGAACATGCATAATGCATTTTAAATATATATATATATATATATATAGAGAGAGAGAGAGAGAGAGAAAGAGAGAGAGAGAGAGAGGGAGGGAGGGAGGGAGGGGGAGAGGGAGAGAGAGAGAGAGAGAGAGAGAGAGAGAGAGAGAGAGAGCGCAATTGCTGGAGTTGCCAAAGAAACTCAGTGGCTAGGAAGATAAGTTCAATTTTTTTCTCATACTGTGAGTTCACTGAGCATCGCTTCAAGCTGTTAACTTGCATCAACACAATCTTCAGTACCAACAAGAACAAATCTTAAGCCAAATATGCATGCTGTCTTAGCTATGGACTGGATCTATCCATAGCTGATCTTTCTTTTCTTCTGAATGTATGTATATTCAGCCTATAGAATAACCTTTCACAACAAGCTTTCTGTTTATTTAAGCTGAATATCCCCACGATCATCTGAAAGTACATTTTTTATTATCCTTATGAGAAGGATTAGGGAAAAAGCAACTTGTTCAAACACCAACATTTTGGAAACAATATTGCATCAGGAAAATGTACAGGTATTTTGGACAAGAAAAAAAAATAAACACAGCCACAAAGCTGTAAATAAATTTAGTCTTTGGTACAAATCATTGAAGTTTTATCTATTTACTTCAGAGTTTTCTGGCATGACAAAGTAAAAAGCAATGCCACAAATGCATTTGTTGTCTTGCCTTATTCACCTGCCAAAGTTTTATTGCTCGTTTTATTGATACATTCTATCTGAAACTGTGCATTGGGAAATGTTGATAGGATATAAAAACTGGGTAACTAGATGCTAGTAAAGCAACAATTGTTTAAGATAAACAATACCTCCTAAAGCTGGAGGACAATTAATTGAATTTATTTTCTTTAAAATAAGGTTAAGTAAATCAAGTAGTCCAAGTCAGGGAGCTTGGTGGAAAAGACGTAAACCTCTTTCTAGTCTGCCATTCATATCATATCGTATATCATATTGTATCATCATATCATCAATTATTTATTTATATCCCCTATAAGATACACTAATAAGATAACAGAATAACAGAGTTGGAGGAGACCTTGGAGGTATTCCAATCCAACCCCCTACTCCATCAGGTGACCCTACACCAGTGTTTCTCAACCTTGACAATTTTAAGCAATGCTGGCTGTGGAATTCTGGGAATTGAAGTCCACATGCCTTAAAATTGTCAAGGTTGAGAAACACTGCCCTACACTGTTTCAGACAAATGCCTGTCCAATCTCTTCTTAAAAACCTCCAACAATGGAGCACCCACAACTTCTGAAGGCAAGCTGTTACACTGATCATTCTGTCAGGAAATTTCTCCTTAGTTTTAGGTTGCTTCTTCCTTGATTAGTTTCCATCCATTGCTTCTTGTCTTGCCTTCTGTTACTTTGGAGAATAAGTTGACTCCCCTCTGTTTTAAAGCAGCACCTCAAATATTGGAAGGCTGTTGTCATGTCACCCCTAGTCCTTCTTTTCATGCTTTTCAAAGAAACCTATTGGTACTGATTCCATGAAGGAATTATTTATAATACATGGGTAAACCTGAAGAGTGCAAGCTACAAACAAAGAGATCCTTTTTAATTGCTCTTCATTGCTGGAATGACTTCACTTCATACATCCTTTCATGGGAATCACAGCCATCCTTCCTCCCCATCGTCATCATTTAACCACCAGATAAAAGCATTTCTTATTTCCCAAGATCTACAGATTAACAGTAGACAACCTAGCTGCCTATTTAGTTTGCAATCTGTTTTTTTTCCCCTTACTCTTATTGTTCTTTCCTAATGTCTTGTTCCCTTGTAAGCCACCCTGGGAAAATACATTTATTTTGAAGTTGTGCGGTATAAATGGCCACAGTGCTCTCTTTTGTGCCATACTCTTGATCTCTTTTTATTTTTATCTCACCTAGGAAAACAGTAAGTTGGAATAGCCTCCTAGGCACATTGTTTTAAAAATGGGATTTTCTTTTTCATTTGCTTATTCACCTATTATCCTAACACAATGTTCAAGAAGAAAAGCAATGTATAAATCAAACCCAGTTGCAAAGCTGAACAATTTTCTGGGAGATTGTCGCTACCTCATTCTTGGCATGTGCAATCTCTTGTTTTGCAATTATTTTCCTCAGTAAGATTTATACTTTTGATTGGTTTGCTGCAGGGGCAAATTTAATGCCTGGAAAGCGGTACGTTCAATCCCTTGCTGTTTCAGCAGAGTTGCTGATTGGAGTTGTACTCCAGACTTACCCCTGGCCTCAGTTCCATATTTTAAGTGCAAAAAAATAAAATAAAATAGAAGATTATGAAGTGTACCATGAATTAAACTGAAAACCTCTATTATGTTCAGATGAGGAGGGAAGAATTTTCTTTTGGAAGGTGAGATTGAAATAAAAGACTACTAAATAAAAGCAATCCTTCCTTCATGTACCAATGAAACTATAACAATATGTTTGCCATATTGCTTTCTTCTCTGTCCCATTTTCTCAACAAAACCTTAACTTTGGCATATAAGAAAACTCTCAGATTATTTAAAACTCACCCACAAAGGAGAACTCAGCAGCACAAGACCTTGGACTATAAATCTTGAGTATAGCTGCACAATGTTTCTGACATTTTATTATGCTTCCCAAATCCCTACTGGATATCCTAGGGGTGCAATAAGCACATCACAAAAGAGGCACTAAAGATTTAATACACACTCCTCCATTGTTACTGCATCAGATGCAAAGGAATTGGGCATGATAACTCTTTAGACAAGAGGGATATGAATATATCTGATGCTTTAAAAGAGTTGGGCCTCAAGAAATAGAGATATCTTCTACAATATCCTCATATCTTCCCACATCTATCAGTGCACCATAACGTCTTTCCATCTGCTTCCTTCCCAAAAACAGGACCTCTAAAAATTCCCCCCACACACACACATACACAAATACATATAAACACACACATACAAAGACAACCTGCTGCTGTTCTGATGTTATTAACTGTGTCTTCTTAAGGTAAAATCTGATCAGTCCAGCTTTCTGGTATATTTTGTCATAAGCTGTCCAGTTGCCTCGCAGCAAGATGGGCAGCAAACAAATTTATCAAAAAATAAATAAAATAAATATTTTCACTGTAAAATGTACAGCACTTCACATACTTGCTTCTTATGAGTGGACTGGCTAACAGTCATGTTAGGAAATTTGCCAGACAACATGGGAAGAGGAGGAGACTTCTGCCGCATGTCCTAGCCGTGCTAGATTAATGATATCCCTGCCATCCATATTCAGAATTGACAAATAGATGGTAGGAAATGGTGCTGAAAAAGAGCGAAACTTAAGATTTCTTTTCTTCCTTCACTAGAAGAAAAAGGCATTTTCTTTCTTCCCAATGAACAGCAGTAATATTTGGGAGTGATGGTTGTATGTGGGGAGAGGTTGGATTGTATAAGAGGGGATACAAGGAAGATATATGTGGTTGAAGTTGCACTCCAATTTGCACATGGTCATATATGATAACAGGTAAGTCCCTAAAAATACAACCCAGCACTTGATATGTCTTCAGTCATGTTGGTCTGGAATATTCAGTCCTGTTGGACAGGAATACTACATCTAATTTTGGTCATCACTGATACAAAATAGATGCTTGAACCCTAGAAAGAGTGCAGAGAAGAGGAACAAATATGCTAAGAGGTATGGAGGCTAAATTGTATGATGAATGGTTAAGAGAACTATGTATGTCCAGCCCAGGGGTAGGCAACCTGGGCTCTTTTATGACTCGTGGACTTCAACTCCCAGAATTCCTGAGCCAGCCATAAAAGAGCCAAGGTTGCCCACCCCTGGTCTAGCCTAATGAAGAAAAAGATTATGGATTACCAGAAGATTAGCCATTTTCTGGTACTTCAGGGGCTGACACAGAGAAGCACCTGAGAGTAGGACAAGAAGCTTGTTAAAGAGAAATCCATTGTGGAATTAAGTATAATGAGAACAATAAATGAAGCAGCTTGCCTCCCAGAGTTGGAGGCACTCCACTGCTGGAATTTTAAAGAAAAGAGTAGGCAATCATTTGTCCGAATCATATGCGTCAGATCCTCTTCCTTGGGCAGGGCGTTACCTAGAAGGCCTCCAAGTCTCTTCCAGTCCTATGATTCTATGATTCAGTCATCCTCCAAAAATCAGGAGGTGTAATGCCCATGTTACCTGTGTTTGTTGAATTTACATGCACAGATGGTTGGGGAAATAACCAATTATTTCTTCTACTGTTTTAAATCCATCAGACCAACTGTAGTTTCGAATATCTATTTCTACATGCCAGCCATGTTGAATTCTGTAACGAGTTTCTTCAGCTGCTGGTTAAGCATTATTAGTACTCCCATTTCCCCTGACAGAACTGCTATTCTACTTTTATTTTCCTGAAAAAGAGAAAATAACTGAGACCTGTGCAGCCTATAAGATGGATATATCCCAACTGTCTAAAGCTCTTAAAACTACAGCACTCTTGTGAGCTTTACCTAAATCTAGTTTTCAGTTCTGTAAATAAATAAATAGATTATCTGTTATCCTGACAGGTCTCTGCATAAATGAAAATCCAGTTAGCTTGAGACAGTTCTGTAATTTCTGTAAAGCCATTACTAGTGTGACAATTATTTGCATAGATTCTTATATTCTAAACAAATCCTGAAATTTGTAAGATTGAAGGAAACTCTGTTATAAATGTTCAGCTATAAAGAAAACGTTATACTGAGCTAGAATCTTTACCTTATTCTTGCTGGATTTCAATCCACAGAAGAGGTTCGTGACAACTTTACATGTAACCTTTCCTGAATATTCATAAAGAATTTCTAACACACAAATATGTACAGAGAAGTTCTACATTTGAGTTGGGATGGTACGTCTCATATTAATTTTGCTTTGTATTTATTTTGGTAGATGTTTATGGGTTTTTCTGAATAACGTGTCAGTGCTTCAGGAACTAATAGTGGTCTAAACTGAGGAAGCAATTTATACTGCAAGGAGACCTGGACAAAGGATTATGTTGAGGTTTGGACTACAAATTGATAAAAATTCTTAATTCTCATCTTCCTTTATTATTAATGAACTACCTTACATATTAATACTTTTATTATATACACAAATATGCTATAGGTATGACTAGGACTTTTGTTGTTGTTTAGTGTGGGCTTTTCCCATTTTTTCTCTGTCCTTCTGTCTCTCTCACACACACACAAACACACACAAATGGTGTCTATGGCTGAGCTTGACTCAGAAGGTAAGGAGCAACAGGCCTGGCAGTACTTGGATGGCAGACACTGAGAAATTATATTTCTGTAATCTAGACTGAGAGGCTAGCCCAGGGATCTTCAAAGTTGCCCCTTTTATGACTTGTGGACTTCAACTCCCAGAATTCCTCAGCCAGCATGCCTAACTGAGGAATTCTGGGAGTTGAAGTCCACAAGTCATAAAAGGGCCAACTTTGAAGACCCCTGGGCTAGACTACAGAATATCCCCAAACCATTTCTACATGTGGTTGCCAAGAAAATCTCACGGTAGCAACTGGTCGTGGGCTTGCAGATCGCCACACCCCTGTGGCTAACTTTCATCCTGCCTGGAGATCCTAATGTGTCCAAGTCGCCCTGGAGAGGCGGCAAAGAAAGAAGGGTGCCCTGGCGACTCTGGAATGATGGCGGTCGTCCCATTCATCTTGGGGAAAGCCTTCTAACCTGACAGGAGAAAGGCTGTATTTCATCGATCAGCCCAAGCTACTTGCAACAGGAGTCCAAAGAACTAACCAGCACTACAGTAAACAGCATGCTTGAAACTGGGTGAGGAATCTGATTTTCCTGGAAAAGATCCCCAAGAAGCAAAATACCTCCAAAAGTGAAGGAGGGGGATTTCCACCCCATCCTTATACTAATGGAAGCGGCGAATTAAAATTTCTATGGAGGATCAAAATATATGGTAGTGAAATAAATTTATAAACTTGAAAGCTAAAATTTAACTTTGGACAAGTTTAAGATTGTTGAATGGTTAAGACTCTCATTTTAAAGACCATTGTTAATATTGAAAACTAAATAGATGCTGACACCTAGTGGTGGATAAAGATTATGACAGCTATGATTTCCATAGAGAACTTGCCAAAACTTGGGAAAAGATAATCTGTGTTTATGACCTTCAAAGCTTTAATAATAAAGAACAGTTGTGACAAAAAAAGGGCAACAATCTGGGCCGCAGACAAAGAGAGAATTACAAGCTTTAGGAAAAAAAATATTTTTTGAACTCTTTGGATTACAAATATCTATGTAACCGTGACTCTAAAGCTATTTGCAGATAAGAAGGAAAACTTCAACTTTTGGCCACCATGGATCAGAGAGATGTAGACAGAACACACCAAGAAAATATAAATACCTCTCAGAAGGAGATATATAGTATACTGTAATTAATTCAAATAACACTGAGTTCAAATCAGAAAGAAATCCAAAATAACTTTGAAAATACAAATCAATCTATCTCTAAGTTAACTTTACAACAACAAAACACTTCCAGGAAACAACAACAGAGGAATAGACAAAACAAATAAGTGGACATAAAATTGAAAATAGAGACTCAAAGATGGAACTTAACAAAGCAAGAAAACATGATTTAATCCTAGTGGGAAAAAATTTAAAAGAAATGGAAAAAACAACTCATCCCTTAAGACTACAAAATAAATCTGAGGAAAAAAAAAACAGATTGGATAAAATGGAATGTAGAGATGTTGAAAACATCAGAGAGAAAAAAGAAGTGATAAGAGAAGCAAAGAAGGAGAAAGAGAAAAAGATTTTCAAGAAACATGGAAAGGCAAAAGTCTCACATAAGACATTATTCGATTTACTTCTTATACATACAGCAACAGTCATAAATATATGGAAAAACGTTATGATTCAGCAAAACAAATTGATCAAGAAAGATACTGGTCAAAGGAAAAAGATCAAAGTGAAAATTAAGAAAATAGATGATGGGATCTACCAGAGAGAATATTTTAAAAAGAAACATTTGTTTGACTATGTTAAAGAAATAGAAAATATTCTGAATACATATGTCATTCTAAGAGGGATAAATTCCTTAAATGATATTGTATGCTTTTCCTCCCTCTTCATTTGATTTCTTGATATAAGAAATATAATACTGCTGAAATGGCCCAGATGAAGGAAATGTTTTAGATAATTAAATGTGTCTAAATTTAGGGAAATTATAATGTATATAAAAAAGAAAAAATATTTTGAATAAGAGTTAAAGGATTAGATGACTAGACACATTAAATGGAATATTTAAAGATTAAATATATTTTTAATCATGGTTAAAAAGAATAAGAAAGTTTGGGAATGAATATATATTAGCTTAGGAGGAATATATATTTTAAGTAGTATTTTACTTTTTATGTTTCTTTACTCTTGCTCTTTTTTTCTTTGCTTTGCTGTTTTTACTTATTCTTTAAGAAATGTAAAAGTGTTGAGATGGTTTATATGGGAAAAATGGATTTAAATCTTTAAATGTAATTATCTGTTGAGAAAATCTTAACCAGCAAGAATACTTTGAACTTTATGGGAGAAACAAATCTAAATAAGAACTGTAACAGGATATAAGATGAGGCAACCAGAATGATTAGATAGAAAAGAAATATTATATTGATGTGATCATTATTTCTAGGAATATTGGGAAAAACTCATATATGTAACTGTTATTTATCAAAATAATAACAACTGTATTATTTCAAGGTTTGCAAAGAAGACATTTTGGGGAAAAGGGGAAATCAACTAAATGTACTATGTGAATTATGAATTATAGAAACCAATTGTTAATGATTTTTCTTTACAAATGTAAACCCAGTAAACAAACTGTTTACCAACTATTAAGTGATTTATGTTTAAAAAATCAATAAAATATATGAAAAAAGAGAAATATGTCACCAGATAAAATTAGAAGTCACTTCTTTACAGCTTCTTTCTTTTTCATTGATTTCTGCTCTTTTGTTTTATTTCTTCTTTTCTTTGTTTCATTTTTCCTCTATTTTTATTTTAGTTCTTGTTAGTTTTCATTCTGTCGTTAATTTTTTTTTTAAAGGAAATTAACATCACTGAAATCAGAGAGAGTTGCTTCTGTGTAAAGTTAAAAGGTCTCAGTGGGTGCCAATACCAAAGAAACTTTGTTTTGGCTTGCATATTAAGAAGGTTCAGGAAGAGATAAGCCTTGCTTGGGATAGCAATCATTATCATCTGCATAATTTCCTCAGAAAGAAGCAGTACCAAAATACTTTCATACTGTGGTTCACATAGTGATCTGAATCACTAGGAGTTGGCTTGGAGGAAACTTAAGATTTAAATTGGTGTAAAGATGCAGTTTTATAAACACTTACCAGGTAATCAGCCCTAATGAAACATTTGAGATTTGCATCTGGATTTATTTCCTTTTCCTGTGAATTAATAATTGCTTCTATGACAACCCTCACAAATATTTTTTGTTAGTTTGCTAACAAGTAAGCATAATAATAATAATAATAATAATAATAATAATAATAATAATAATAATAATAATAATAAAGTTGGAAGGGACCTTGGAGGCCATCTAGTCCAACCCCCTGCTCAGGCAGGAAACCCTATACCATTTCAGACAAATGGCTGTCCAGTCTCTTAAAAACTTCCAGTGTTAGAGCATTTACTGCTTCTGGAGGCAGGTTATTCCATTGGTTAATTGTTCTGTCAGGAAGTTTCTCCTTAGTTCTAGGTTGCTTCTCCTTAGTTATAGGTTGCTTCATGGTTCTAGGTTGGCTACATGGACAAGCTGAGACTTCAAGTAAACACAAAAACATTACCAATTTTTAGAAAGAATACTTTAAATCTCTTTCCCCTTTCTCAAATTGTTTTCAACCCTGGCTCATTTAGGAAGAAAAAAAAAATCCTTAAATAAATAGATAAGCAAGCGTGCCAGTGACAGATTTGAAGCCTGGAGGGATACAGAAGACAAAGAAAAATAGGAGAAAAAAGATAGATTTCCATCACAGTGTGCATAATGTACACACTGAGGAACCGAACAGCTGTGCTGCTTTCAGGCTTCTTCCTGATGTGGATTGGGGTTTGCTAGAAAAGGGGGTGACACATTCAGCTCCAGCTGGAATTTTCCCTTGGATTTTCTCTTGTGGGAAATTGTTGTATTCCACCCACCCACCCACCCCTCAAAAGAAACCATCTTGCAGCTCTGTGCTAAGGACTATTCATTAATAATTGTACAATACTGTCCAGCATACAACATATTGAGAAAGAGAATGGATACACTAGAATTAGACAGCCAACCTGCAGCCTTGAAACAACAAATGATCCTCTGCCAAATTTCTCTTCTTGTCTCTCCCTTCCCCATATTTTACTTAGAGATGTGATAAAAGAATAAGAAGGAAAGAAGGAGAATAAAAAAGAAGACAAAGGAAAGAGAGGGGGAAAAGGATCTGTTAGAAAAGCATTCAAGATTTTGGCTCTGGCTTCATCCACTGCCTGCTTCACCTCTGGATTGTCCTTAAAGAATGTGGCCCTTGAAAGGAAAAATAAGTGTTGCCTAGCTAAATTTCAGTGCTGACCTCTAGAAATATGTAATTTTTGTATTCCCAATGCCAGCACAACCATTTAACTGTATAGGTTGGCTTGGAAGCCTGGCAGTTTGAATGCAAAACATCTGGAGGTACCAGATTATAGATGGTTGCTTTAGAAGCAGAGAAGTCTCAAAGTAAACTTACTAGGCAGCTGTAGGAAGTGTTTACCCAATATTTTTTTTTACTCCTTTTTCTGTCTTCCCATTCATTCCCCTTTAAAATAGATTTAATCTGCTGTATCCAGCCTAAGTCTTTGTTTTGTTTTGCCATGATAGAAATTGTCAGTTCACAGGATCACAGCCTGTTCACCAGAGTCTTTTGTTACAAAATCTATTTTCCCTAAAGTGAAAGACACCCTCAGTTACACTAAGAGATGTTCTTCTAAAATGTGGTATGGATGAGAAGAAGATGTCTCCCTGAACAAAGAGGCATACTTGACATTTGCTTTTTTAGCCCAAAGGGAGCAATGTTTCAAAACTATTTCTGTTGCCTATTATTGATTGCTAAGAGAAATACATAATCCATCATTAATGTATTGTAGTTAAACAATTTCTTAAAGTTAAACTGTGGTTCATAAATCTGGCGTTGGACTGAAGCTTTTTCTGTAAGTAACATCTGCCTTGAAAACTGTTTTTCTGTAAGTGTACACATGGGAATGGAAATGGTCCGTGAACATGCTCAGATTAACTCTTTTTCAATGACTTCATATATTTTAAGGGGCATTCAGAACGGGAGAGTTAAGTTCTCACAAATGTTGATATTTCTCCCTCACATGATTTCATTTTAATGAGATAATACAGAATCTGAAATTTGGTTTTAAACTTATAGAAGTGGCCATTAAAAATTCCATTTGATCAGACTATAGTTGGTGGAGAAAACCACTATGAGTGAAATGCTTACACTCAGGGAAACATATTTCCAATTCCCCTCACAAAACTTTTAGCAAGCATTGACAACTTTCTAATAAACACTGACAATTAAATAAATCCACAGCAGGAAATTGATTGTCTATTCCAGCTTTTTAAATAGGGGTTTGGCGTTTTCTTTTTTCAACAAAACATATTTTGAGACTAAACAAACTAACATTTTAGAAGCCTGGATACTACTACTACCATCACTCTGCCCATTTTGAGTTTTAAAAACTCTCAACAGTAACTGCAGCTCCTTAAAATTTTGCCAATCCTGTTCCAAGTCTGGAAAATTCTTGTCAAGGGAGATCCAGGCTGAATTCTGGCCTAATGTAGGGCTCAATATAAAGCTTTTAAAAATCTTGCACATAACTTGCATTCCTGGGCAAATTTAGTTTAAATACATCCAGAGTTTGATGGAGTTGCAGTTCTAGGTTCTTAATATACATTTTGGGAATCTTGACCCTGCTATTTTATGCCAGTCTCATTTTAATATTTTGTTGCTTCTTCAGTGAGATGTCATTTTCTTATTTTTCAAAAGAAAATTGAATTAGTGTTGCCAGGACTGAGAAAGTTGGGAAAAATTATTTTTGCCATCTTGGAGGATAAATGGAGGCTGAGTTCCAAGATATCCATCTTTTAGACTACTTTATATTATACATTAAATATATAAATACCTAACCAATTTCCTCTTTTAATGTCCTAGATGCACACAGTGTCTGAATTCCAATCAGGTGATGGAGAGGTTGAGGCTAAGCCTTTCCCCACTGTAATGGGAATTTTAAAAAAGAAAATAAATCCTCTAGCAACCATTTTTTTTTCTGTTAAAAAATGCCAGAAGAGTGACAGGGTGCATTGCGTTTTTCTGAAGCAAACAGCTGAACATAAATGTTCAAGCCTCCCACTTATGGGGGTCTTCTTCAAGATCACACACAACTCTTTATACAGCCAGTTAATTGCATACTACTACAACAGAATTCACACACTGTCCCAACCCCTAATATGTTTGGTTGTACAAGTTTGGTTTAATATGCTGTATGAACCCAGGTTATTAGGGACTTAAAGTTTATGGCTTAGCATGGCACATGGTCCTAAAAATTGTCACTAAATAAATAAACATGGTTAAGAAAAAAACATAGTTGAGTACAGCTGATGAACCCAAATCCACAGAATGTAGTTCAGCCTGTAAACTCACTTCTTAAGTAGTTTGACCCTATGTCAAATCCTCACTGCTATACTTGCTGCATCAATTTCCCTATTCTCCCCTGATAAAAATTAAGTTGACAGCAACCTGGACATTGCAACAGCGGGAACCATCCTTCACTGCTTCTGGAAGATTGATAAAGACACAGAAGAAGCCAGGAAATTTCGTAACAGGCATATTGCTCCTATAGCCTCCCACAATCTAATCAACTGCCTTTCTTCAAACTGTCACCTGATATGATTGAGAGAAAACTAATGGGACAGTGAGATCTCCTAGGGGAGGGGGAGGAACTGAAGTAGGAAAGACTCCAGACTTTTCCCAGCACGAGTAAAGCTAATGAGGAAACAAGAGGCGATCTCCTTGTAATGTCCCTTGTTACATCATCAGGCACACAAAAAGTCCTGGAGCTCAGAGTGAACACAAGCTGATGCCAATCAAATATACCCTTTGTGAAGGTAAAAGCCTTGAAATGCATTTGCTATATAGATCGGGGGATGAAGGGGGAGATGAGGAAACAAATGAGGTCAGCCTAAAATCACCTGAAACAGGTAACAATGATCTTAGAAATACGAGGGATAACCAAACAGAGGTTTATTTCCAAATTGCCCTTGTAATTTTGAAAGAGAGCTTTGCTACACGTGAGATGGCAAATGTTATCTACAAGAGCATCTTCTCTAAATAAAGTGCCCATTGGTGTGTTTAAGCCAAGGGGTCATACGCTAGATTCCTCCACTAGGGAAGGTGAAGAGTTAGGTTTGGAAGTAGACTCAGCTTTATGGAATACCTTGTTCCTACCCTAGTTTAAATTATCCATCTCTTTATTATTATTATTTTTTAAAAAATAGAGTTTTTCTATTGAGATTTTGAGGTATAGATTGCTATGGTTGGGGTTTATATTTATTTGTTTGTTTTATTTAATGATTGGAATATTTACTATATTTATAATATTAATAAATGTTTAATATTAACATTATTTTAATATTTAATGTTAATATTAATTTAATTTCTATGGAAAGAGAAGAAAGAACAAAGATATTAAGGAGAGAGAGGGGAATGGGAATAAAATAAACACATGAATAAACTAAGACAATACTATTTAGAGTTATATAAAATTGAATGCAGGTCAGCAATTGAGTCTTCAGCACATGGAATCATATTGTTTGAGCTCTCTTGAAACTGATGAAGATCCACTTCAAAAGTTCAAAACTGACACATTTTCATAAGCCAATTGTTTGCACCTGTTATACAAATATTTTCTAGGAACATAATAATTTATCTTTCTTTTATGCACTGTCTAGACATGAAAGATCTCAAGTTCTTTGTGAATGAATAAACTCCAAGTTGGGGCAATATTGTTTAAGAATATATTAACATCTTTAAAACTTGACTCCTTTTCTAGAACTTATTTCACCATCTTTTTTTAAATGGAGTGTGTGTTAACAATTGTGACATTAAAGTGAGTGGCTCAGAAACCTGGAAAACTTTGCAAAATAATCAAAGAATAATAAACATGCCACCTGTATAGAGATCTATAAAGTAGTCTGATGGATCCATCAGTTTCACGTAAACAAAATCTATCAACTTGCTCCAGTAAAACTACTGGCCAGTTAGGGAACTTTTGGTCCTCCAGATATTGTAGATCAGGGGTCTTCAAAGTTGGCCCTTTTATGACTCATGGACTTCAGTTCCCAGAATTCCTCAGCCAGGTATGCTGGCTGAGGAATTCTTGGAGTTGAAGTGCATGAGTCATAAAAGGGCCGAGTTTGAAGACTTTTGTTGTAGATCTATAGATTTTTTTTAATATCTTCCCATTGACTGGAACAGTAAAGAGGAAATCAGTCCTAGGGAGAAAGGAAATGGCAAGCTTACCCAAGATGACGACACATAAACAAGATCAGGAATGGCCTTTTCAGTGGTAATGTATGACTCTGGAAACTGAAGACTTAGAAATGGTGTGAGAGAGAAAAAAAATACCCTTCAAATTATGGATCTAGAGACCATTACTAAGACTATCATGGTCTGCAAAAAACATGAAGCAGTCAGTCCTGACTGTTCTCTTGAAGAGATGATGACTCAGAAGAGACTCCTATACTTTGGGGGTGTCCTGTGTGTGTAGACAATAGACCAGGAAAATGCTTGGCAAGACTAAGAGATGAATGGAAATACAGTGAATAAAATGGCGGCTATCAGACTTTGTGGCACCTAGTTAAATACATTCATCTATCTATCTATCTATCTATCTATCTATCTATCTATCTATCTATCTATCTATCTATCTATCTATCTATCTGATGATGAGTCAGAAAGCAACTGCTTCTGAACACAGTCATTAAGAATCATGTAAAAAACGGGAATTCAACATTAATTTCTGTATGTTGTTTATATTCCTTTCAGAATTCAAATATATGCATCTAACTAATATGTGATGGATCTACTTCAGAGTAGACAACTGAGGATCATGGTTTTTGTGCCAAAGTAAATTACCGTAAAAATGTTTTAGGCAGTTTGTGGCCTTATGCTATACTTGTAAGAATGACATTGTTGCAACTAATGCTGATGACGGATGAATTGGACAAAAGCCGGCTTTCCAGCTAAAGCAAAGAAGAGGAAGGGGGCCAATTAATCTCAGTACAATTTCTTTATACTGTATTAGTAGTAAAAAATCATGCTTAAAGTTTTGCATGGGAAAGCAGGCATGGGACATGTGTTGGGATGAAGAAAAAAAATCAGAGAGTGGGGAGAGAGAGAAAGAGATCTTATCTCAACCCAACTATTATGGCTTTGTAATCTATTGTTAATGACTAAGGGCATAAACCAACATACTGTGGATTCTTTGAAAAATGATAAGTAAAACAAATCATGCTAATGTGTGAGGCCTTTGTTTTACTAATTTATAGCTTTATCCTTTGTTATATCGGATTATAATTTTAGCTTTATTATAAAACTCCTATTTTTGCTGCTTCCATTAAATGTAAAGTATAAGTTGGATTTTAATGTTGCAACATTTATCTCCATAAAATAGGTGTTAGTATTTCCAGAATGCAATTATTTTGTAGAAGGCTTTTTATTCTGTGTCATATACATAAAATAAAGCGCCTGTCTTTCTTTAATATAACCAGGACTGCTGAATTACAAGCCAATAAAATTATCTCCCCCCCCCCCAACTGACCCTACTACTTTCTGCTGTGCAGCCGTTCCTTTCCTACTACAAGAGAAAACAATGCTCTCTGATTTCCCCCAGATTTATTTGAACATATATTTGGCTGACATTCTACAAAGGTGGCAGCAGAAGTTGAATCAAGAACACTGCTGCAACTTCAGCTTTTAACTCTACATTCCCGGAAGCCTGCATTACTTTTTTTCATGAACAGAGTTGCCAGCCTTTTCTTCCCATCAAAATTAGGATTGAAGCCAAGTTAATTTCTCAGTAACCAAGGTTGATTCCAAGACTTTGAATGACTTTGGGCCAGGCAACATACAGAGATCCATGTCTCTTTGAAAATGAACGAGGCACAATATGTGTCTTCTCAAACATTTATAGGTCTTTAAGGCAAAGTAAGAACAACAGTTCTGTTGTGACAGTGAAGGAAGGATTTTTAAATAACATTGTAATTCAGAAAAGCTTTCATTTGATTCAAGAAGGTTCTTTTTTATTATCTTGTAGATTTAAGAAACTAGCTATACTTTGGGAAACATTTCGCTTTCTGCGGTAGATTTCCCCATGATACATCTTTCACCAGCTCTATATCTCGTGCTGGGATTAACATAGTTGAATAAATACATGAGCCTGCAGGAACAAGTGGTACTCCTGGGGACGATGATCTCTCCAGTCAGCTCTTATTATCACTGTCACCAAGAAAAAACATTATGTATGTGGATCTGATTATTATATTGATCATAATGGAATGGTTGATCAGACCAGGAGCTCAATGAAATGAGGGGGGAAAAAATGACTATCTGAAGTTGACATAGCTAACTAGCCTAGGCATAAAACAAGCTCCACAAAAAATATTGGAACTCTAATTTATAGTTATAAATAGGCTATAGTTACAGAATTTTGACATGACAGCATTTTCCTTCTTTCCTTCCAGAAACACTTTATTTTTGTTCCCAGGTTGTCTTATTTTCCCAAGCTTAAGTCATATTTTGCTAAATGCTTTGCAACATGCCTTCTGCAGTGTAACTTCTGGATTCTCCACACTCAAAGACCAGCTGTTCCTCTTACACTGAAACATCTATAGAAGCTTTTCAAGGAGATCTTGGAAAGTAAACAGGTTAGGGTTTTTGTACTGGAGCAATTTCAAGGCAGTTGTCTAGATTAAGTTGTAGCGAAACAATCTGGAAGTAGACATTGGGAAACCACATCTATAATGTTGGTAAGAAATCTTTATGAATGCAGTCATTAAGAGTCAGACTTGATTTGAAGAAGAGTTGACCTTTAATTTTATGACCACATGGATAAGCATTCAGACTCAATTGTTGTTTGTATCACATTGTTATTGCATATATGTACAAATCAGTACACATGTACAAATGAACAAAAAGGGCCTCATGAAGTGTTTTTGAAGTGATCTCTATTTTTTTATGGTAGTATTTGAGGAAAAATTCAAACCCCATCATTAGACCAAAACATTCACTGTAACCTTCTGATAACCTTCAGCTATGATTTGCCTTAGTTGATTTGCAAATGATGATACAGGCTGACCTTTTAGATTTGCTCAAACCCCCGGCCCCTTGACTTGGTACGCATTTATATACATGTTTAAAATGTATCATGTTTTATATTATAAAATGTAAAATGTAAAAAGAAAACAAAAATTTGGACCAGGTTCAGAAATGTTTTTAACTGAATCTGTCATTTTCATATGCATATGATTGCCATAACAAAGGCTTCAGTATATAGAGAGATGGAGAAAAGGGAACAGGGAAAGAGAGACACGGAAAAAGCAGTTTCCATTTGAGGACATATAGGACTCATGGTTCTGTTCTTCAAAGAAAGACTGTACAAAATGATTCAATACGGAGAGAGGGATGTTCTCACCAAGGTTAGCTGATTTAAAGCAAAGTATGTTTGGCAAGCATGCTCCGTGGGCTAAATCAATTATTATTTTTACCACCCTGTCAGTGTTCAGAACCAGTCAATTATTCTAAAGTGCAGATTCCTAACTGAGGGTTACTGAAACATGGAGAATGCTGTTTCCACATGCATCTTGAAGGAGCGTCCACCATATGGAATTAGCTTTGGAACTGCAATCATGTATGTTGCTACTGTTTAGTAGGTAAAACAGCCATCTAAATGTCAGTATCTATCTGTCTTTGGCTAATCTTAAAAAGATAAGCAGAAAACCTTATCATTGCCTGGAAGAAAGAACACCAGGAAATAGCAAATCTGTAGACTAGACTGAAAACTTAAATATCAATTGATCAGTTGCCCCAGAAGAAGGAATGACAAGACATTTTAATACTGTTGCCAAGAAAATAACATTGAATGATTTGATGTAGTAACTAGGATTCAAGTTTGACTTGAGGAAGGCTTTATTTTGAAGCAAAATGGTTTTGGTAATTTCCAAAACATCAAGGATGAGATCTGCTGTTGAAAACATTAAATTCTTGCACCAGAAAGAGATTTCTTATATTTCAGCAACTGATGTGATGTAGTATGATTGAGTTATGACCAAGTAGATACTATTTATTTGTTATTTATTTATTTATTTGTTAAATTTATTTGCAGCCTATCTCGTTGTGGGGCTACCTTAGATGCAATAATAAAAAGGAAGAAATGAAGAGAGGGTAAACAGAATAGAAGTAAGATAATAGAACAATAAAATAAACAATGAAAAAGGACATAGCAAGAATACATCAATATGATAACCAAAAGTAAAAAAAATAATAAAAATATTAATATGAAACCCACATGTCAATTCAATCTTAATGTTGCCATATGGATAAAATTCAGGGATGGAGGAGAAAGAAAAATACTTGCAAAAAGATTATTGAAATAAATTAATTTGGCTGGAATGACCAACAGAGAATGTTGAATTGTTCTGCATATGCAATTATTACGATGATCAGTTTTTATAATTTCAGTGGTTTTTCCCTCCTAGGAGGAAAAATACAAAATGGACTAAGGTGAATCTAATCAGGCACAGATATGAGGCTGCTCCTTTCATCTCTGCTCAATTTATACCAATTTTAAATTAATTACCTACAGAAAGAAGGGTTTTTTTTTTCCGGAGAGGTGGTTTTAACCATGTAATTTCTTTTAGGATTCTTTTAATTTGCATACCCTTAGAAATTATAATGCAACATCCATTTTGTCAGTGCACAGATGGATGAGTGAGGACAATTATTGAGGTGCGTGACCTTTCCTTTGGCTGCTGAACCTCTACTTTAACAAAACAGCAAAAGTCAATTTAAAGCCAGTGACTGCCCTATTTTGACCATGCAGAGAAAGGTCATATGGACCTTTAGACAGATTTCTGCATGAATCAACGCACTGGCAAATTGATGCAACCTCAACTGAATGATTTGTCAATAATTGCAAGTGAATTTCATAGGCCACCCACTGGTAGCCTTTCTGACAGCTTCAAATGACCAGCAGATTCATTGAATGGGTTGAAATGGCCAGAACATTCAGGCACCGAAAAGCAAAAAAAAAAAAAAAAAAAAAGGGGGGGGGAGTCAGATGGCTCCAGAATGTGTTTATACCACACACACATGCACAACTTGGGTAGATATGTATCAACAACATACACACCACAGAGCAAACTGAGGAAAAGAAGTTCAGTGCAAACATGGACAAGCAATTCTTGTAATTTTTCTCTCCTAAAAGCATTGAAGCTTAATTCACAGTGGCTTATGTCTCACAGCAGTTGAGGTGAGAAATCTATTTCTGAATGCTGTACTTCAGCCTGTAGCAGATAAAATAGATCTGCTTACAGAAAATATCCTAAACATGGCCAAGCAATACATCATACAAAGACTAGGCCTGCATTTCCTTTATGGTTTCCAATTTTCAACATTCATGTTTTCATTTAGATGTAAAGAAGCATTAAGCCCCATCTTACAATAAATCTGTTGTGGTACAATCCAAAAACAGGTACATGCTAGCTAGAGATTTAAGTCTCTCATACCTTAAAGATACCCATTAGGAAAAGCATAGCTGTGGAAGAATCTGATCGTAAACATTTAAAATGGTGTTTTTAAAATGGTGTGAACTTTCCTTTAGACTAGAGAAACTTTTTCAATATGTTATGTTGTCAGTGAAGATAAAATTACAAATTAGTTCTTTAGGTCCAAGAGGATCAGTATTTATTTTTCAGAATCAATGATGAGAGGAAGGAAAAGAAAAAGGTAGAATTTCTGAAGTTATTTTATAGTTAAAATACACACTGATTGCAGAAGAGCAAATATTATTGTTTGTATGCTTGATTGAAAAAAATCTCTTTCAACTGCACTTGACGAGTATTTGGAGCAATTTGGTTAAAAAAAGAAAAAAAAGAAACCAGGCTTGGGAAGAAACTACTAGATAACTGTCTTAATTTCTCACAGATTAAAAACACTGTTCTGCCACAATTTTCCTCAATCTGGTGCCCTCTGGATTTGTTCTACTCCCTCTAGTACACGGGTGTCAAACTCGTAATGTCATGTGACGTGTTGCGACATATCACGACTTTTTTCCCATTGCTGATAATGGCACGGTTTTGGCGTGACACATTCGGCCCACGGGAGTTTGACACCCCTGCTCTAGTAGAAATTCTGGGAAGTATAACCCAACACAGATGGTCCTTGACTTACAATCATTCATTTAATGACAATTCAAAGTTATAACAGCACTGAAAAAAGTGACTTACCATCACACTTATAACCATTGTAGTTACATGGTTAGAGTCACATAATCAAAATCTGGGCACTTAGTAACCAGCATGTATTTACAACAGTTGTAGCATCCCATAGTCACATGATCGCCACTTGTGACTTTCCTAGCTGGCTTCTGATAAGCAAAGTCAATGGGGGAAAGCTGAATTCACTTAATGACTGCATGATTCACTTAACAACTACAGTGATACATTAACATTAATTGTTGTTGTTGTTAATTGCGAAGTCGTGTTCGACCCATCACAACCCCATGGACAACGTTCCACCAGGTCTTCCTGTCCTCTACCATCTTCTGGAGTCCATTTAAGTTCACACTTACTGCTTCAGTGACTCCATCCAGCCATCTCATTCTCTGTTGTCCCCTTCTTCTATTACCCTCAATCTTTCCCAGCATTAGGCCCTCCTTCTCATTAGGTGGCCAAAGTATTTGAGTTTCAACTTCAGGATCTGGCCTTCTAAAGAGCAGTCGGGATTGATCTCTTCTAGGACTGGCTGGTTTGAACGCCTTGCAGTCCAAGGGACTCGCAAGAGTCTTCTCCAGCACCATAGTTCAAAGGCCTCAATTCTTTGGTGCTCAGCCTTTCTTATGGTCCAACTTTCACAGCCATACATTGCAACTGGGAAAACCATGGCCTGGACTATATGCACTTTTGTTGGCAGGGTGATGTCTCTGCTTTTTAGTGTGCTGTCTAGATTTGCCATAGCTTTCCTCCCCAGGAGCAAGCATCTTTTAATTTCTTGGCTGCAATCCCCATCTGAGGCGATCTTGGAGCCCAGAAAAATAAAATCTGTCACTACCTCCATTTCTTCCCCATCTATTTGCCAGGAATTGAGAGGGCCGGATGCCATGATTTTGGTTTTCTTAATGTGGAGTTTCAAGCCAACTTTTGCACTCTCCTTCTTCACCCGCATCAAGAGGCTCTTTAGTTCCTCTTCACTTTCTGCCATTAGAGTGGTATCATCTGCATATCCTAGGTTGTTGATATTTCTCCCGGCAATCTTAATTCCAACTTTTGTTTCCTCTAGCCCTGCTTTTCTCATGATGTGCTCTGCATATAAGTTAAATAGGCAGGGCGACAGTATACAGCCTTGCCGGACTCCTTTTCCAATTTTGAACCAATCAATGGTTCCGTGTCCAGTTCTCACTGTTGCTTCTTGACCCGCATATAGGTTTCTCAAGAGACAAATAAGATGGTCTGGTATTCCCATCTCTTTAAGAACTTGCCACAATTTGTTGTGATCCACACAATAAAAGGCTTTAGCATAGTCAATGAAGCAGAAGTAGATGTTTTTCTGGAACTCCCTAGCTTTCTCCATGATCCAGCATATGTTGGCAATTTGATCTCTAGTTCCTCTGCCTCTTCAAAATCCTTCCTGTACTTCTGGTAGTTCTTGATCCACATACTGCTGGAGTCTAGCTTGTAGGATTTTAAGCGTAACTTTACTAGCATGTGAAATGAGTGCAATGGTGCGATAGTTTGAACATTCTCTGGCATTGCCTTTCTTTGGAATTGGAATGTAAACTGACCTTTTCCAATCCTGTGGCCACTGTTGAGTTTTCCAAATTTGCTGGCAAATTGAGTGTAGCACTTTTACTGCATCGTCTTTTAAGATTTTGAATAGCTCAGCTGGAATACTGTCACCTCCACTAGCTTTGTTGTTGCTCAGATTTTCTAAGGCCCATTTCACTTCACATTCTAGGATGTCTGGTTCAGGTCAGTGACCATCTCATTGTGGTTATCTGGGACGTTAAGCTCATTCTTGTATAATTCTTCTGTGTAGTTTTGCCATCTCTTCTGCCTCTGTTAGGTCCCTGCCATTTTGGTCCTTTATCATGTCCATCTTTGCATGAAACGTTCCCTTCATATCTCCAATTTTCTTGAAGAGATCTCTGGTCCTCCCTATTCTGTTGTTTTCTTCTATTTCTTTGCACTGTTCATTTAAGAAGGCATTCTTATCTCTTCTAGCTATTCTCTGGAATTTTGCATTCATTTGGGTGTATCTTTCTCTTTCTCCTTTGTCTTTCACTTCCCTTCTTTCCTCATCTATTTGCAAAGCTTCCTCAGACAGCCATTTTGCTTTCTTGCATTTCTTTTTCTTTGGGATGGTTTTAGTTGCTACCTCTTGTACAATGTTGCGAACTTCCATCCATAGTTCTTCAGGCACTCTGTCTATCAGATCTAATTCCTTAAATCTATTTGTCACCTCTACTGTATATTCATCAGGAATAACATTAATTAGAAAGGTTATAAAATTAGGCACAATTCACTTAATAACCGCCTTCCTTGTCAATGGGAATTCTGGTCCAGTTATGGTCATAAATCAAGGACTACCTGTAGTTGGGAAAGGTTGATTATATTATGAACAAATACAGTATCTCAACTCCTCACGATCATATTGTCACATACTTTTACTTTTTTTTTTGGCCCCAAAGAAAAGTGATTTGCCATTGCTTTCTTTTAGAATGATTTTTTTTTAAATTTTGCAGTGCAGCATAAAGACTGTACAAACTATCCAATCCTACTTAGGTTTTAAGTACAAAACTTAAATTGAATGCAATATCCTGATAAGGTTTATCTGTAAGGGCAAAGGACATAGTTTAAACAACTAAAAAATCCAAAAACCATTGAACAGGAGTCTTGGTAAAGTCTGTTAAATACTTTGCCTAAGGGATCAGTTTCCCATCATTATTTCACCAGCATCTCCTGGCATAACCAGGGAAGACTGTGGATTAAAATCTAGTAGAAATAACCTTGTATCTCAATCCAAATGGCTCCCAGGACAAGTCAAATGAAATTATTAATGAGCAAGATAATTTCAGAATTCAGGCTAGCAATTTAATAATAATTACACACGCAAGCGTGCACACATACATACCTATGGTGAGAAAGGAAGAGGATAAAATGTAGTTACAGTTTTTATACTTACACTCAGAGACCCAAGCCACCATATGGTAAAATAAACATCAGGAGTACTAACAACTAGAAGAAAGAATAATTTATTATATAACCATATCTAATCAAAGAGTGATTTAAATTCCAGAGTAGGGGGAAGAACCCACAAATGAACTCAAAAGATTGATTCTAAGATCCTTTAAAGGGCATTTTTGGTTGGGGTACTGAACTCCAGAGTTCTTTTTAAATGTCTTTAAATGTTTACACAAACAAACCAACTAATAGAAATTCTTCTAGTTATCCACTCGAATGGGAATAGTTATAGAAGAAGGGGGAGAAATGGCCTCTTAATCAATTTAGGGATAGGCCCCTGATTCCCATTCATTTTCCTATACCACAGAGCTGACAGAGTTGGCCTTTCAGCATAGCTCTTCCTTCCCGATATTTCTTTTGCTTGGACTGAAATGGGGAAAATAAAACCAGGAAGTAAGCATGATGCTCAATTGATATATTGTGTGGTTTAGCTCTCCGATATCAGGCTTCTGGTTCCATCTCATAAAATATAGCCAAGAAAGATTTGGAATGCATTCATTCCAGTTGATCTATTTAGCAATGAGGTCATCTGTAGCTACTTTATCATAAACGAACTAGTTGCCAAGATTTTAACAAATATTGGTGCTCTTTTTTGTTTTTTAAACAGGAAGTCCAAACTGGACGACAACATCTTACAGTGCCAAAGGGCAATAGAGATAACTTAATGTTTTGACAGCTTGGGTAGAAAATACAAATCCAACAGTCCATGATAAAACTGAATTTCTGTCTGGTGCCACAAATACTGCAATGGTAAAAAGACTTCGTATTTTTAAAAGAAGTACATATTACCGCTGTGAACAATCCATCCATCCATTCATTCCATTTGTATGATTGCCCATCTTAAATACATAGCTCTGGGTGTCTAACAATGAATAAAAACAAGTATATTTATTATTATAGCAGAATTTTTAAAAAATAGCATATACAGCAGCCAAGATAAATACCAAGCATCAACAATTGACACAACAATGGTACAGGCTCAAACACTCTCCGGGTGCCCTAAGCTCAGTTATAAAACTAGATCTTACAGATATTCAGCATAGTTGGAATAAGTCTGATCTCTTATGTTTCAGAGATTGGGCACCATGACAGAAAAGGCTCTTTTCCTGGGTCATGTCAAGCCCAAACAACACAGTAAAATCCAATTTTCCTGGGTCATGTCAAGCCCAAGCCCAGACAACACAGTAAAATCCAATTAAGTCCAATTCTTTATTTGCTTACACTTAATGGACAGAGTCTTGTCAGAGTAAAAGCTATAACCTTCTAATTTAATAGATATACCCTGGGCGATTTTAGGCTGTGGCTATCCTGAATCTTCTCTTCTTTCTCCCCTCCAGCTTGGCACTATACAGTCTCTTAATTTGGGCTTCTCTCTAGAATGTACTGCCACTTCCTTGGGAAACTATGGTGCTCTTGCCTGACTTCCTGGCTCCACTTCTTCTCTAGGTGCACATTCCATCACAGGTCCTGCCAGATGATCCAGATAGATCTAATAGGATAGGTAGTTACAATGGGGTAGAGATGGTCCTGCAAGTAACTTGATCCCATGCTATCCAGGGCTTGTTGCACCTTCAAGCCAATGTTGATTCCAAATGACTACCTAGACTAGTGCTTGCAGTTTTCATAACAATTTTTCGAAGTGGTTTATCTTTGTCTTCTTCCCAGGGACAAGACAAAAGGACTGACCCAAGATCACCCAGCTGGTTTCATCCCAAAGGTGGAAAGAGAACTCACTGTCTCCCGATTTTCTAGCCTCATGCCTTCTCCACTACATCAAACTGGCTCTCATTTATAGAGGCATCTATATGTTTGTTTATATCTATATATATTCTTGGAGTATTTAGAAATTAAGGCTACCGAACTTCAAACTTCAGTGGTACTTGTTTTGCTATTATAAACATGATTTTCCCTATCATTAACAGATAAAGGAGTGCTTATTAAATCTGCAGATAATTATTTCCATTCAAAATTGATAAAAAAACAAAGATAGAGAATAAAAGACTTAAATAAAGTTCAACATAATATTCATAGGTTTGGAAAATGGCAGGAAAGTAACAGAAATACACGTAAACTTATTCACTTAGGAAATAAAAATCACAAGCATATATATATACACAGTATAACATGGGATAGCTGGCTTGGTGTTTTTTTTTCCCCTCCATTCATTTGTGTCTGATTCTTGGAAACTGCCTAGATAAGTCCCTGCAGTTAACTTAGCAAGGTTTTTCAGAAATGGTTTGTCATTGTTAATACTAGGAAAAAAAGAGCTTGGAATAATAGTTGATTGCAAATGAAATATGTTCCGTAAGTAGGATGAGTTTGCAAAAAGCCAAATGCAATTTTAGGCTATGTGAGCAGGAATACAATTTCCCAATCACTGCAAGTGATTATTTCACCTCTGTCAGCTTTGGCCAGAAACTACTTCACTGTGAATGACTTTGGACATCACAGTATAAGAACAGTTCAGAGAAATTCAAACAGATTCAAAATGATCAGGGGATGGGAGACTAACTTTATGAAGACAAAATGGAGGAGATGGGGATGTTTGTCTTGAGAGACAACTGAGAGAATTATGAAAGCATCCTTCAAACAACTGAAAATATGTTACATGAAGAAGGTTGTTCTTTCTTATCTTAGCATGGAAGATGTGTATTTGAATTTACTTGAGGGACCACCTGTTTGCCACAATATCTGTCCTGCTTCTAGTTTCAAATACAAAATGAAAATTAGCAGTTTACTCAAGTGAAAGAGATAACAGCAGGCTGTTTTTTATTTTTTTATATAGTAAAAGATAAATCAAAAGAAAAAAGAAATAAACCAAATGCCTGCAAGAAAAGAAAATCTAAGAAACATATAAATGACTTCTTCTCAACAGATAATTAACAATTCTTCTTCTTCTTCTTCTTCATCATCATCATCTTATTGGCCCTCCTCCGTCTTAAACATTTTGCCAATCCCCTCACTCCCTCTTTTATTTCACATCTTGCTTAATCTTCAAATCCATTAATCATCAATTCATTTTTTTCCTTTTTTCCAGAAAAAAAGTCCATATAAGGTTTCCAGCCTTTAAAAACTATCTGGCCCACTGTACTATTGTTCAAAAGTGCTGAGAAGTCCGAGGTCTTTAACCAGGCCTTTGGAGAAGGAGACCTTGTCAGCCCTTAGAGGTAGTCCAAACGAAAAGCACCAACCATGAGGACTAACACTGCCTTTATTGTAAGGTTACAATAACAGAATGTTTCAAGTCTGAAAAGACAAACTCTCCCCTTTACATCCAAGAAACTAAGGTCCCTTTTGTGGCCTAAGCTGCCTCTGTGGCTCTACCTCCTCCTTCTCCTCCTGTCTCACAAGGATATTTTCTCAGACCACAAAAGAACTCTTGCCTCATTCCACCTAGTCTGCCACTTTTGCATCTTTTGTTGATTTTATTGTAAATTTCTTTGTTTCAATGCTGTGAACCACACAGAGACATTGGGAGTTGGGTAGGATACAGGTTTATTATTACTATGGTTGTCATACAATGAACTGGGTTTGTCATTTTTATCCATCTACCAAGTCCTTCCCAAGGACCTGCGATAAACCAATGTTGTTTGAGGGTGTTAAAGGTACCTTCACAAAATGTGAGATGTTCCATATAAAACTGCTTTTTGCAATTGACTGATGGTGTTTCCTCAGTATCAGTGAGGTACAAATGGTGCTCCAGATGCTTTGGGATTGCACCCAAGGCACCTATTACTATTGGCACTGCCTGTCTTTGCTTTCTTTTGCCACAATTGTTCTATTTGTGTTTGCAGATCTTGGTAATTTTCGATTTTCTCCAGTTTTTTCTCTCTCTCCTATTCTACTTTCTCCAGGTATTGCAATGTCCACTATTCAGACTTCATCTTGTGTTTCTCATTGACAATTGTTAAGTCTGGGGTGTTATGTGAATAGGTGCTTGTCTGTTTGAATTGTAAAGTCCCAGAGTCCTGTAGCTTCTCCATTCTCTATTACTTTATTTTTATCCAGTTCTTGCTTGCAGGCAAAAGGCATTTCTTTGAAAACAGTAAGAGCAATTTGATGGAAGAACCAACTATTCAGAGAAGTGATGACTCCCTTTCATTGAACATGTACAAGCAGAGGCTAGAAACCATCTGTTTAGAAGTTTTAATTTGGATTCCTGCGATGAGTAAGAGGTTGCAAATCTGTTCTTCTCACTCATCTGAACTTTAGATATTCAGCCACAAAATCAGAAGGTAGCAGGAGATCATTTAGTTTATCCCAATAGTCATGAGTCAGAATATTTTATGCTGTGTCCCACATTCATTTACAGATTAGACCATACAATCTGTAGTGCAGAGTATCATAGGTAGTACCACAATGTTATCTCATACAGGTTTAGCATGCCCTTATCATAAGAAAATTAACAGCCCATTTCATAGCTAAATGAACACAAAATCAATCCATGGCCTTTGTGTATAAAACAGCAAGAACAGATTAAATACAATATATAGGATTTCTTGTTCTGGGCAATGTTTTTCATCTGATGTGTTCCATGCTGAGATTCACATTTAATTAGTTCATGGGGAGGCTCAGTGTATCATGGAAAAAAACATAATTTAATTGGCAGGAGTTAAGATGGAGTTTGTTTTAGCCCTGAATAGTCCTGAGATAGTTTTGAGCTAAACTAACCTTCCTTAGCCAGCTGTTTTGCTTAAATTGAGATGAAGGGGTAATAAACATTTAACCCTCTCTTCCTTCTGTTGGCATAAAGCTAAAGTCTTAGGAAAGCCCTCTATGGTGGGATTGCTCAAGTAACATTTTCTCTCTTTACGTAGGCAAATTTCACCCTACTGGCTTTCTAGTGTAAGGGTTTCCAAACTTGGCAACATTAAGACTTGTGGACTTCAACTCCCAGAATTCCTCAGCTAACATGGCTGGGGAACTAAAGTCCACAAGTCTTAATGTTGGCAAGTTTGGAAACCCCTGTTCTAATGGTGGTTAAGAAACAATGGGGTTAGATGGAAACCCTCCCCAATACAGAGATAGAAGAGACAGTCTTCTGCACCTTTGCAGAAGTTGATGGGCGCTCCCCATTTTACTAGATGATCTATGAGCATCTGCCACTGGTTCATGATACTTTTGACATTCTCAGAACAGTGCAGTGCACTGGGTTATTCCTGTCATCTGCACACACTCATAAAGTGATATATACTTAACTGTATGCATGTAAGGAGACCTAAGAGCAAGAGTAAAGCCAAAAGCAGTGAGTTGTGGCTGCTACTAAGCAAAGGTCAAAAAGAAGGGGAGCCAATTATATTTTCACTCATGGATGAACTCTCAGCAGCACAATAAGCAGGAGAGGCAGGAGGGGTTCCAGAATCACAGTGCACAACATACATAAAAACCAATATTACATCCCTTGCATAATTAATGATGTTATCACTTGTGCCAAGTTCTGCTGGCATTTATAAACACAGGGGAAAAGAAACCTTTAGATCATCATGAGCTACAACGAATGCTTTCAGGGGGAGGGAGATTCCAAAAATAAATAACATCATATGCTCATGTGTGGATTTCTTTTTCTTTTTGTTTCAAACTATGTTAATTAAGATTTGGCTGTTCCACTTGGGCTGAGGAGATCCAGGTACAAGTCCACACTTGACTGTGGAATTCACTGTTACTCTTTCTTACCCCAGCCTATTTCATAGTTCAGGGAGTCCTTACTTAATGACTAGTTGTTTAGCAGCCATTTGAAGTTATGATGGACCATCTCCTCAAAACTATAAATGACCTGGTTCCAAAGTTACACAGGCTGCACACACAGCCAAAGTCACATGATTGCATTTTGAGTATTTGATAACCGGCTCAGCTGGTTGAAGTGTTCTGTAATCACATCACTGTCATTTACAATGGTGTTTTTTTTCAGTTCTTAGCCTTTTTGGCTGGTTTCCAGCAAAAAGTACCTATAGGGATTTATATATTCACTTAATGACTGTCGCATTCATTTAATGACCACCACACTCACTTAATTGCCACCACATTTGCATAGCTATCACCATGTTTGCTTAATAACCACCTCATTTGCTTAATAACCACCACAAAAATGTGGTAAAACTCTGGCCTGGTCACATGGGTGCTTCAATTTATAATCATCATGATTTACAGTGGAAATTCCAGATTCCATTACAATCATAAGTCAAAGGCTAAATGTAATAGAATTCATTCCTTGGGGAAGAATGAAGAGATTCCCATGTATCTCATATTAAGTATGAGGAAATGCAAAAAAAAAAAAAATTAGGCTTGCTTTATAAATATAATATAAAACTGAATATATTCTATTTTAGTAGGCTAGTTGGAGTGTCAGGAGTCATAAAAATGAAGCTTTCCAGGATTGCTCTTTCCTGGATCACCACAATGTCTCTCAAGTCACACTTGCCTTAGAAGTCATTAAGTATTGGTTATTAATAAGATGTAGCTATTGTCATCAAGACCCTAGGATGCACTGAGGTAAAAGGTTAGGAATTTGTAGGGATTCAACAATAGCAAAAAGAATAATCCTTAGGAATTAGGAAAATACTATAATTACAGATATAAAGGACTGGATTTAAAATTTTTGAGAAAATTATATATTCGGTTAATCAGAAAATGTCATCTTATCTCTCACTTTAAAAAAAATTGGAATGCTTAATGAACTTTGAAAATCTAGTTTTCTTTTCAGAAGATTTATAAAATCAGGTGAACTTGTGACATAGTTGTAATTATATTTTTCCCCTTTATTTGTTTACTTGCATTTTTCCCCTTTTTCTTTGCTGATTGACCACTTTTGTTTTCTATTTGCTTGACAATGAAATAATAAAACATATACTGATACACACAAGCCAACAACTTGTCAAGAACATTTGAGACAACAAGATCCTTATCAGGATGCCAGCTTCTCATGTTTTTGTTTTCTTTCCCTTCGCCATGTCTTCAAAGCAAAATTATTCTGGTAAAACTAAAATAGTTTTGTCCAAATTTTGGTCACAGGCCAATCAGCCTTTAGCCTAAAGTCACAAAATCTGTCAGGAGCTGGGCTGGATTTATATTTTGAACATATTTGTGTTTTGTGTGTGTGTATATTATCTCCATTGAATTCAAAGAGGCTTTTATCCATGGCATTGGCATATGATTAGAGATTAAGAACAGAAGATTTTTTTTCACTATGACAAACCTACTGAATGTTGATTATTCTAATTTTAGTGTTTTCCCCTCATACCAGCTTCATTTGATATGACCTCTCTTTTGCTGCCCTTCTCTCAGCTACCCATGGCTGCCTGTGATGGCCTGCAGCTGCAGGGAGTAAGTACAATTTATTTCCACCTAATGCAGATAGAATTTTAATAGCACTAATTCATGAATATATTTATGTCTTCCCTCATTGCTTTTATGCTTTATGAATAGCTATAGGGAAAAGATGTTGGGTTATAATTCTTTCCCCTCAGGATAGAAAGGAAAGAGGGAAAATAAGCAATGATAATGATGTGGGAAAGGTGGAAGTCTAATTTTTAAAAGATTAAAACAGTCAGGAGAGGAAAATTTTTGCAGGTTATATGGATGAAAAGGAAAAGTCTGTCCCCAGGATGGCAGGGATTGGAAATCTCAAGTATGAGATAAGCTAAAACTCACTGAAATAGAAAATAAACAGAATATATATCAAAAATCCATATGCACAAAACCTAGATTTCAAACTGCAGGGACTGTAAAGTATGAGAGGTCCTTGGTGCTCTCTGAGCTTAGTTGTTTTCTTGAAGATTGCTAGTTTACGTTACCCAAACTAGGTAACATCATCTGTAAAGTGTTCCACTAAAGCTCTGAATGTTTGCAAGAACTCAAATTCTCCTTTCTTTTGCCAGCGAGATTTTGAAGCTAAAATTTCGCATTGGAAATTGAAGCTTTCATTTTTAATGTAAAATATGACCTTTCTTTGAAATTTAGATTTATTGATAATTTTGCTAAGGGTCCAATGTAAAGTGTCATATTCAATACATATTAAATATTTAATATATAAATTTATCAAATATTACCACTGCATTGTTTTGCCAGAGGTTTCCAGATGCTATGTCTATATGCACATAGTCTCTTTCATACTTGTGGCAAGCTATTTAGCCTTGAAATGTGGCTGACACCAATTCTAGCATTTAGCAGAGGACTAGTTTGCCTGTTCTTAGGAATTCTTTTACTTATGAGTCCATGTTGAGTTTTTGAAATGAATTGTGTGCATCTTAGAATTCTTGAAAACAACTTGAAAGCAATATGTCAACTTGATCAATATATAGCAATGCAGTTTTATAACTTTAACAGAAAAAATATTTATTTACAAGAAATACATTATTATTGGGACATGCAAAGCTTAGCACTTGTCTAACCACGTCTTACTAAGAGGAAACTGAAATAATGTATGCTTCGTGCCTGGGAAGAAAAACACAAGAATGTCTCTTACTAAAAGATTAACAATCTGTCCTAGACCAACAGAGAACATAGAATACATTTTAACCCTATTCACTCCTTTGGGTCAAAAGATTATGAGATGCTGAAAACACAGGGTCATTACAGCATACAATAGACCTTGGACATAAGATAAGAATGGGAGATGGTTTTTTTTTTAAGAATATATATTATATTATTTTACATCAAAATGTAAAGTAGTTCTGCTATTTGCAGTTTTTTTTTATCATTTTGCTACAAGGTCATTGATTTCTGTCCAACAGTCCAATCATGGCTATTATTCCAAATGTATCCTTTTTTCTGAGTATAGCAAGATTTCAAGTACTAAAAAGAATGAAGAATAAAAGGGTGTGGGAGAAAGGAAGGTCTATGGCATCTGACATAAACTTTTACAACCCAAGTCCAAATATAGATTGTCTTCAAACACAGAGTGTACATGTCCATTCTGGAGAGCTAGTTTAGTCTAATGGTTAAGGCACCAGGCTTGAAACCAGAAGACTGTGTGTTCTAGTCTGCCTTACTCATGAAAGCCAGCTGAATGATCCTGGGTCAGTCATTCTCTCTCAGTTGTTGTGAGGAAAATAGAAGGAAGATGTCTTGGATGTTTGTCACCTTGAGTTATTTGTAAAAATAATAAAGGTGGGATATGAATAAGCAAACAAATAAATGTGATATACAGAAATATCTGAAAGACACAAAAAAACTATTAAGGAAAGAACCATTCATTTCTTAATGTTAGGATAAAGTGACACTAGATTATAAAGGAAATATATAATTTAATATCTGTCCCCATTTAATCTAGTACACAACATAGTTTGGATATTTATTCCTAAGATTGTTTTTTTATTCCCTCAGATTTATTTTAGCAGTAACAGTAGAGTCCAGAGAAGGTGCAGAATACAAATTGCTGAAATAAATAAACAAACAAACAAAAACAAACAAACAAACATGTTCCCACACTGCTTTCAAATAAATTAAAACTGGAATCTTTTTTCGCTGAATAAATCAAGAAATAGCTTCTACACTATAATGTACATTTAATTTTTTCAAGTGATACTGACTATTTGAAACACACTACAACATGGACCCGACCATGGGCCACCTTCTGGCCCCTTTCATGACCTGGAAATAGGAGGCTGAGTTAATTCCACAGAACCTCCTGTGTACTTCCTCAAGAGTCATTGGTTCATTTCATATCACATCAGAAAACTGTGCCTCAGGCACCTTGACCTGCCCTTCCCAATTAGAGTCCATGGTGGAGCAAATCTGGGTGACTTTATCTGCTGGATAGCTTGAATAATCCTCACATTAGCCCAGTGGATGTTCTTGAGGGTCCCCCTACTCAATAGAGACTGAATCGGCCTAAACAGAGCTACTGGATGACTACCATCAGATTCAGTAAGGGTGAAAAATATTGAATGGGCCCTGATTCTCTGTAGGGAAACATGATATCAGTGAGCCAAAAGACAACTACCTCTTCTCTTATCTGTTCGTTCCCTAGATACCATTTCTCTTCCCTCACCCTCAAATCTCCCAGTGTCATTCCCACTTATCATTACAATTTGTTATATATTTAGTTAGCATTCATGTAGAATTATATACCTTGAGCAGGCTTTGTTCAAAGATATTTGATAAGTCAGTAGCCATCAATTAGAAAATATATTATGAAGAAACACATTTCTGTTTAACAGGAATTAACATTAAATGTAACTGTGGTGATATAATGCTGTCCCAAGATATTTATGCTCATAGAAATTTATTTTTTATTACTGTCAATTGGCACTTTTTATACAAAGGAGACAAAATGATTCATTCTATGTATCTTCCTTATAATCTAAATATATTAAAAGGACTGTTTGCTCATATAGCACCTTCCCACCTCCCAAAGAAATGCTCATGTTTACCATGGTAAATATTTATGATCTGCACAATGGAGTAGAAACAATTCTGAGGGTCTGTATGGTACAAAATGGTGGCTGTTCAGCATCAGATAACATTGAGCACTAATTGGAAGGGATAATCAACTCTGAATTCTGTCCAAGGTCCTGAAGATTGTAATATGTACCTCCCATTTTGCTGGATCTTGACAGTCTGTTTTCCAATTGCTTACCATTTAGTATCCTTCAGACATGCCAATGACTTTGCTTTGTCAGGAAATGGCATCCTTTATTTTTGTTAGTAAACAAAAATGCATTCAAAACTACACAAAGCCTCATATTTATTTCAGAAATTATTAAAGATAGGTTCCACCCGTCCTCTGTTCGTAATTGCATTTTAGTAGAGGTAAAGTGAGACTTGCAGAGGTTGGTGAAGGTACTCAGTTCACAGGACCCAGAGAGTTAGAAGACTACCCGTCGCTTTATAAAGACTGAAGGATTCAAAAACCTATAATTCTTGAAGCAAGAGTTTTCAAGATATAACTCCTTGAAAACAACATCTCAGAAATAAATAACATCACTCTGATTCATCATCTGCTCTTTCTTTTAATCAAGAGAGCTCAGCTGTCTGAAATCAAGTGGAAGCACAGTGCTCTTCAGCTGAATAGCTAAAGGTGCTTGCTTAATGAGCAGCAATTGGTCACTTGCTATTTGTTATGCTTGGACAGCAGGTCACCTATCTTTGATGCACAGAGAAAAGAGGAAGTAGAAACTGGAAGAAATATCTGAGGGTTTGTGAAAAGAAACGTAAAGGGCAGCAAGGGCATGGTCTGTTTTCTGTGGAGACTGATGCTCATTTAAACACTGCTGTGGGATGCCTGAGTTTTAAGTATTTCTGCTATTCTGTTTGGATTTTTTTTCCCAGAAAAAATGTTAAACATAAATCACAAACATAAAAAATGTATTGACTCTCCTGTTTCCTGCTGCTATTGCTCAGGAAAACATAGCCTATGAAACAATATATTTAAGCTTTGGAATTAATCACTTCAGTGCAAAAATAAGAACAGTTCAACAATAAAACATTGCAAATTATCTACATTTAAGAGAATGAGGATGCCATCTATTTTCTGATGGAGAAAATTAGCCAAGGGTGTCTCCTTGTACAAATATGCTACAATTATACCACAGAAGCTAGCCCTCAGCCTTTAACAACTCCAGGAAGGTGGATAAATATTCTCCAGTGAGCATTTACTGTACACTCTTCTAATTATGGAAAGAATGGATTTGGCTGAGACATAGCTGCTGGGAAAGACATTCTGAGCGGAATGGTTTGAGAGCAATCTATATGCCAACATATGTCACAACTATGTTTGTCTTCTATATGGCATTTGAGAAAAAAAGGTCATCTTTCTCTTGACATATTGCCTATATTATACAGATACTTAAGTGAAAAGCTAGGAAATGTTTAGGCTCACTAAGGTGAAGTGGTGATACATGAATTTGGATTGTGCTTTCAGTTTGAAAGCAAGCAATGAAAATGAGTACTGAGTCAGTCAAATTTCACAGGGATTAATCTCTGCTAGATTGTTATTCTATAAAATGGATTTTACAAACAGCATATGGGCAATTGTGAAGCAGAGCATCATTAAAGAATTTCATCATTCACTGAAATTGTATTTTGTTACCATAGATTTGTTTGCAGTAAGTGCAGACATTTTGTTTCTTCTTCATATGTTAAAATATGAACATTTCTATACATAATTATGAGGCTGTAACATCTACCAGTGAGGTCCTCATTGTACCATTATAAAGAGCAGATGCAATTGAAGCAATTATTGAGCGCAACAGTAGATACAACAAATGTGATACGGTGGAAGTGATGTATTCTTCCTGGATTAAAACTGGAATTACAGTTCACTATCGCTTAAAATTATTCACTATGTTCTGGATTTTATATAAAGATAGATAAGCTTATTACATATTCAGAAGATACCCAAGTTAATATTACCATCTTTTCTTCTGTACTGTAATACTTTTGTCTGATCCTTTTTATTTTTTCTTAATGGGAGCTTTTGCTTTGTTACCTTTTCTTTGTGTCTTCTCTCATCAATTCTTGGAAAAAGCTATCATTTAGAAGAACCTGGCTAACTCGGTATAGCAATAGCACTTAGACTTACTGTATATACTGCCTCATGGTGCTTTACAGACCTCTCCAACATATTGCCCCCAACAATCTGAGTCCTCATTTTACGGACCTTGAAAGGAGGGAAGGGTGAGTCATCTTGAGCCAGTCAGAATTGAAATCTTGGCAGTCAGCAGAATTAGCCTGCAATTCCAGCCACTGCACCACCAGGGCTCATAGAAATCGAGGACCAAACAAGATTCTGGTGGTTTTAAAGGAATAAATGGAGTTCAGGGATATTTCCCAATACTGTATCTTCTTTCACAGTTAAAATAATAATAATAATAATAATAATAATAATAATAATGATGATGATGATGATGATGATGATGAAGAAGAAGAAGAAGATGCACTGAAATTAGTATATCAGGAAGGCTTACTAACTACTGGAGAGATCAAACTGGCCTACAAGAAAGATCAAACGAAGAACAGAATAGAGGCATGGGAAGACAAAGCACTACATGGCCAATACATGAAAAAAATAGCTGGGAAAGCAGATAATAACAAGACCTGGCAATGGCTAAGAGCAGGAAAATTGAAGAAAGAGACCGAGGGACTAATTCTGGCTGCACAAGATCAAGCCTTAAGGACAAATGCATATAAAGTCAAAATTGAGAAGACAGCAACAGACAGCAAAGAAGCTGAAGAAACAGTGGACCACTTGGTAAGCTGTTGCAAGAAGACAAAATGCCAAATCCAGTCTGAACATTTGGCTGACTGTGCGATGATCAATAGTAATAATAATAATAATAATAATAATCCCCCAGGGAGGCACTACCTTGATGTGGTTGTGGGGTTTGTGTACTCTGAGGAAGATGAGAGCTATGCCAGAGGTTCAACCATACTGGACAGGTCTCATCAAAAGAGTCAGACAAAGAGTGTCTCTCCCATAAAAAATATAGTGAGACGTAAATTACAGAATGCCATACGGGCTCGGACGTCGCCTGGGTTAACAAGGTCCGCGCTAGATATTGGAGTTCCTGGATATCTGGTGAAAAATGGGTTACAGGACTCAGGACTGTTGGCTGAGAAACCAGGGCCAGCAGCTGCAGAACTACTGGAAGAAAAGATGTTTACCCATCGCAGATACACTGTGATTGAAAACAAAGAAATAATGATCTGTTACTACAGATCAAGTCCAACAAGACGAGGATATCTAAAACGAATGCACCAGTTCTGGAAAGAACAACATCCAGAATCAGAAATAACAGAACAGAGACTAGCAGATCAACGCCGATTTATAACACGAAATAAAGTATTCACAGAAACAGAATTGGACGAACTGCAAAGGTTTACCCAGGGCAAAGAAATCAAAGCCTTACCAGAAGTAATTCAGAATGTAGAGGCAAACCAGGGGGAGTTGGCAGTGAAGGAATCCAGCAGAGATATACAACTGTTCTCATTTGGAAACCAGGCACCTCTTCCTCAGGAAGAACAAAACCCTCTAACTAAAGAAATAAAAGAATTGAAACAAAGAATAACTGAGCATCTAGAACAGCACAAAAACAACAGAATAAGGCTACCTGCATTGAAGCTTGTTCCAAAGAAACAGCTAGCACAAGCATTAAAAGATGCAAATACTGCAATAGCAAGTATAAGCACCAATTCACTGCAAGAAACAAACCAACTAATGTACAGCACAGCTGCAGTTATAACAGAATACCTGGGATGCAAAATCAACAAAGAAGAAAAACAAACAAACAGTGCACCAGAAAATAAGATCAGCAAGTTAAGATCACATGCAAGCAAGCTAGAACAGATGAAAGAAAAGAAGCTGAAGAACAAGAAGACCAAAGAATACCTAATCAAGAAATACCACTTAGAAACAAGGAAGATCAAGGAAGCACTGGAAATAATAAAGCAACAAATAACAGCTATAGCCAGGAAAATCAGTAGATATGAAGCTCGAATTGCAAACTATAGGCAGAACCTCCAATTTCAATCCAATCAGAAACGTTTCTACCAATCCATCAATGGAGAAACTGCAAGGAATCAGTCAGTACCTGACAAGGAAGAAACAGTGCAGTTCTGGAAGCAGATATGGGATAACCCAAAGAAATACAACAAGGATGCGGCTTGGTTAAAAGAGGTGGATGCAAATAAAACACTAGTAAGGTTGAAATGAAAGAACTAGTAATAACAACAAAGTGGTAGAAAAAAGAGCAGTTAAATCAAAAAGGGTTGGTGAAGATGAACTGCATCCAGCCAACATCTGAACTGTATATACACCCACTCAAGTGCCAGCACAACTGGCAGGATACAAGGAGAAACTTCCAGCAAAGTGGCTACACAACTGCAACCTAGGCCCTGAACCATGCAAACTGGGTTCAACAATATACCCTAACTGTAGAAAAATCCAGCAAAAGGGGCAACACCAGGTAACTACAGGCCAATTACCTGCTTACCAACAACTTTCAAATTACTAACTGGTGTGGTAGCTGATGCAGTACAACAGCATCTAGTTGAAAACAATCTCTTTCCACCTGAGCAGAAAGGAAACCGCCCCAATAGCAGAGGAACAAAAGATCAACTCCTAATAGACAAAATGATCTTGGAAAACTGCAAGAGAAGGAAGACCAACCTGAATGTGGCATGGATTGACTACAAAAAGGCATTTGACTCTCTGCCACATGATTGGATAATAAAGTGCCTAGAAATAACAGGAGTCAGTAGAAACATCAGAAAATTTGTGCAAAGATCGATGGCACAATGGAAGACACAGTTGCAGATCAATGGTGAGAGGCTGGGAGAGGTTAATATCAAGAGAGGAATATTTCAAGGAGATTCATTATCACCATTACTATTTGTTATTGCACTGTTTCCTCTGTCAACAATACTGAATAACTCAGGACATGGCTATCAAACATCAAAAACATCTGCCAGACTATCCCACCTCCTTTACATGGATGATCTGAAGCTGTATGGAAAAACATCATCTGAAATAGAATCGCTGCTCAACACTGTCCGTATATATAGCCAAGATATTGTAATGGAGTTTGGCTTGGACAAATGTGCCACACTTACTATCAAACAAGGAAAAATAATGAAAACTGAAGGAATCAAGATGCCCCACGAAAATAACATTAAGAGTCTGGATGAGGAAGAGTACTACAAATACTTGGGTATCCTTCAAGCTGACAACATCAAGCACACTGAAGTCAAGAAAAAGATTAGAGGTGAATACATCAAGAGAGTGAAGAAGATCTTAAAATCCAAACTCAATGGAGGAAATACCATAAAGGCAATCAACACCTGGGCAATCCCAGTCATTAGGTACACAGCTGGAATAGTGGACTGGACTCAAGCAGAACTAAAAGCAATGGATAGGCAGACCAGAAAAATAATGACAATGAATCATGCCCTTCATCCACGCAGTGACATTGATAGACTTTATCTACCAAGGCAAATAGGTGGGCGTGGAATGCTACAAGTACATCAGATGGTTGAAGAAGAAAAAATGGCTTTGGAAGAATATCTGAAGAACAATGATGAAGATGCACTGAAATTAGTATATCAGGAAGGCTTACTAACTACTGGAGAGACCAAACTGGCCTACAAGAAAGACCAAATGAAGAACAGAATAGAGGCATGGGAAGACAAAGCACTACATGGCCAATACATGAAAAAAATAGCTGGGAAAGCAGATAATAATAAAACCTGGCAATGGCTAAGAGCAGGAAAATTGAAGAAAGAGACCGAGGGACTAATTCTGGCTGCACAAGACCAAGCCTTAAGGACAAATGCATACAAAGTCAAAATTGAGAAGACAGCAACAGACAGTAAGTGCCGCCTATGCAAAGAAGCTGAAGAAACAGTGGACCACTTGGTAAGCTGTTGCAAGAAGATTGCACAAACTGATTACAAGCAGCGGCATGACAAAGTAGCAACAATGGTGCATTGGAAGATCTGCAAAAAATATCATTTGCCTGTAAGCAAAAACTGGTGGGATCATAAAATAGAGAAAGTCATAGAAAATGATAAAATTAAACTGCTCTGGGACTTCAGAATTCAAACAGACAAGCACCTGCAACATAACACCCCAGACTTAACAATTGTCGATAAGAAAGACAAAAAAGTCTGGATAGTGGACGTGGCAGTGCCTGGAGATAGCAGAATAGAAGAGAAAGAACTGGAGAAGATAACAAAATACAAAGACCTACAAATAGAAATAGAAAGACTGTGGCAAAAGCAAGCAAGGGTAGTACCAATAGTCATAGGCTCCTTGGGTGCAATCCCAAAACAACTGGAGCACCACTTGAACACCATTGGCATTGACAAATTCGCTATTAGTCAATTGCAAAAGGCGGCCTTACTAGGAACTGCTTCCATCCTGCGACGATATCTGTAATACCATCAAACATCCACATCTGCCTATCCCAGGTCCTGGGTAAGGACTCGATAGGTAGACAAAATGCCAAATCCAGTCTGAACATCTGGCTGACTGTGCGATGAATGATAATAATAATAGTAGTAGTAGTATAATAATAATAATAATAATAATAATAATAATAATAATAATAATAGTAATAAAGTTGGAAGGGACCTTGGAGGTCCTCTAATCTAACCCCCTGCTCAGGAGGCAAGTTGTTCCACTGATTAATTGTTCTGTCAGGAAATTTCTCCTTAGTTCTACATTGCTTCTCTCTTTGGTTAGTTTCCATCCTTTGCTTCTTGTCTTGCCTTTAGGTGCTTTGGAGAATAGCTTGACTCCCTCTTCTTTGTGGCATCCCCTGAGATATTGGAACACTGCTATCATGTCACCCCTCGTCCTTCTCTTCATTAAACTAGACTTCCAGCAGCCGTTCCTTATATGTTTTAGCCTCCAGTCCCCTAATCATATTTGTTGCTCTTCTCTGTATTCTTTCTAGAGCCTCAACATCTTTTTTACATCGTGGTGACCAAAACTGGATGCAGTATTCCAAGGGTGGCCTTACCAAGGCATTGTAAAGTGGTATTAATACTTCATGTGATCTTAATTCTATCCCTCTGTTAATGCAGCCCAGCACTGTGTTGGCCTTTTTGCAGCTGCACCACACTGCTGGCTCATATTTAAGTGATTGTCCACTAGGATTCCGAGCTCCTTCCCACAGTTACTACTATTGAGCAAGGTATCCCCTATACTATACCTGTGCATTTGGTTTTTCTTGCCTAAATGTAGAACCTTGCTTTTTTCACCATTAAATTTCATGTTGTTAGATAGCGGCCAATGTTCAAGTCTGTCAAGATCATCCTGTAGCTTAAGCCTATCTTCTGGAGTGTTGGCTATTCCTGCCCAGCTTGGTGTCATCTGCAAATTTGATGAGTTTCCCATCTATCTCCTCATCCAAATCATTGATGAAAATGTTGAAGAGTGCTGGGCCCAGAACAGAGCCCTGGGGCACCCCCCTACACATTTCCCTCCATGTAGATGCAGTTCCATTTAGGACCTCATGCTGAGTACGGCCGGTCAGCCAGCTACGGATCCATCTGGTAGTGATGCTGTCTAACCCACATTTTTCTATCTTATCAAGTAGTAGGTTGTGGTCTACTTTATCAAATGCTTTACTAAAGTCCAACTAAATTATATTCACAGCATTCCTTTGCTCCACTAATTTTGTCACCTGGTCAAAGAATGCAGTAAGATTTGTCTGGCATGATCTGTTTTTGACAAACCCATGTTGGCTTTTGGTAATGACTTCGCTTCTAGGTATTTTCTGATTCATTGCTTGATTATCTTTTACAGACTTTTCCCAGGTATTGAGGTCAGGCTGATAGGTCTGTAGTTTCCTGGATCCATTTGTTTTCAATTTTTTTGAAGATGGGAACTGCATCAGTTCTTTTCCAGTCCTCTGGTAGTTCCTCAAGTGTCCCAGGATCTTTGAAAGATATAGTTTAATGGTTTTGAGATCACATCTGCCAGTTCCTTGAGAACCTTGGGGTGTAATCCATCTGGTCCTGGTGATTTGAACTCATCTAGGGTGGACAGGTGCTCACTTACCATTTTCTTGCCTATCTTAACTTGTGTTTCTAATCTGTTTTTTACGGTACTGTTTTTGATAATTTGGACTGTTTTATCATTTTGTGTAAAGACAGATGCAAAAAAATGAGTTAAATAGTTCTCCTTTCTCCCTGTTGCTTGTCACCTTCTTGCCACTTTCTCCCACTAATGGACCAATCATTTCCTTAACCTTTTTTCTTGTTTTTTACATGTTGAAAGAAGGGGCTTTTTTGTTGTTATTTTTGACTTTTGTCGCAAGCTTTAGTTCATTTTGAGCCTTAGCTTTTCTCACTTCATATTTGCAGGCTTGGGCTATTTGCTGATATTCTGCCTTAGTTATGTGCCCCTCTTTCCATTTTTTATACTTGTCCTTTTTGTCTTTCAATTTATCAGAGAGTTCTTTATGCAGCCATGCTGGTTTCTTTTGAGAGCTGTTATTTTTCTTCTTCGTTTATATTGTGCTAGACTGGACTTTTATAATCTCACTTTTCAAAATTTCCCAAGCTTCTCATCCATGGAATCCTTCCCAACTCTCTCTAAGTTTATTGAAATTAGCTCTCTTAAAGTCCAAGACTCTAGATTGACTGTGTTCTATTGCTTGTGTTTGCATAATGTTGAGTTCCGATATTGCATGATCACTCCCCCACAAGGTTCCTGTGGCTTCAACACCTACTATCATTTCATCTCTGTTAGCGAGAATTAGATCTAATATGGCTGATCCCCTAGTTCCCTTCTCTACTTTTTGGCAGACAAAGTTGTTTGTTAGGTTTGTCAGGAATCTGTTTGATCTTCCACTTGGTGCAGAGTTTATCTCCCAGTTGATGTCAGGATAATTAAAGTCCCCATTACTATTGTGATGTGCTTCCTACATACCTTAGTTAACTTAACTTATGCTTTTGGATGGTTGTGATTCCATCTCTCTCTTTGTCTTATATCTGGATGTGCACATTATTAAAGGCCCCTCCTCCCCAATAAATCTTCCTCTCCACCTTCCTGAGAAGAATATTGTATTTATTTATGGATAAAAATATACAGAACCACTTAACTAAGAGTATGCAGCAGATGCATTTAGTCAGTACTGTATTTCTCTACATAATCTGAAAAAAAGTTCAGATGTGATTATTGGATCTCTGGATCTAAGTTCTGATTTTTTCCTGTGTATTAATGACAAAGGCAGCTCCCCTCCCCCTCTTTTTTTTTTACAATGGCACCCCTCAGAAATCAGACAGATTGTAATGGTCTTAGAATTGCACTAGTTTCTAACAAATCTTTACCATTGGAAGGATGAAGTGGATCCCTTCTGTAGGGGAATGTTAGTTTGGTTGAATGATATTTCCAGTTCTAAGGCTTTTTCTCCATTAACTATTATTATTGAATATTTTTAACCATTACTTAAAAATATGCAAGTTGTGACCACTAAATAAATATATAACTGAGAGAGATTTAGCTGTAGCATAAAATGATGTTCTGCACAATGACTCTACCCTGCTTCAGTGACTGAAACAATTGGCCCTATGACTATGTAAAGCTCAAAAACTTTGCACAAAAACTCAGCTAGATCTTTGATAAAGATTCAAACCTTGGATAACAAAGGGAAAATGAGAAGGAGTGGGAAAGAAGAGAAAGTAATAAAGAGGAAGTGAGTAAAATTCATGTAATTTCCCCATTGCTGGCATGTGGCTCCTATAGGAAATTTAATCCTCAGCAGAAAAATAAAGTCCTCAAACCTTTCTTAGATAGATGAATGTACTGCAGTGAAAAAAACATTTCAAAATTGTCAATTTACTTGAAGACATATGCTTGCAAAGACCAATGTGGAATGAACAGAGATTTCCAATTACAAATCTCAACATTTACAAGAGTTACAGAGAGAAAGAAAAGGATATTGAATAAGCGATGACTTTGGAGCTCACATTAGCAGGACTGTTCACCTTCCATGAATTGAGTTTATATACTGAATATACCATATGTATATAGTAATATATCAATCTTGCTCAGTCTGGTTCCTTATTTATTTTGAATAGGGTTTATAGGACTAAGAGGGAAGTACATATCTGAAAAAAGTACACATATATATTCTAATACATATTTTTATGTGTACAATAGGAAATTGAAATTCTGGCACAAGAAAGTATGGGAAACAAGTTGAAGAAAATTAAATACCACAATAAAATCATACATATCAAAATAAAACCATACAACAGTAGTCTATCAAACTATTTAGTAAGAACTTCTGTGAATACAGTATAGTTCTGAATATCCATAAAAATCTTCTGTTTCATTTCTTTATTTAAAAAAAAAACGGGCTGAAATTCCCACCTGTAGAATGGATTTATAGAATTCAAATTCAGATAAATACAGGATAAAATATTTTATTTTCCATATGTAAAAGGCTGATGAGGCCTCAGACTTACATAATTATTCTCTTTATTTTTTTTCTTCTCTTGAACACAAGTAGAAGTGTATAAAAATATATGCTTCTACATTTTAAACTAATGACAGTTTTTTAATGACATAATAGATTTGGGAAACTGTATTTTGTTTAAATTTGAACTAGTGCTGTGCCAAAAATATATTTCACAGCTTTTTGCCATTCTGATTCAATTTAATAGAAAAGAAAACAGAAGGGTTAAGTAATGTTTATCTGACTTTAGTTATAAGATAGACAATGTGAGCATCTTCTTGTAACTCTGTAATCTATTGCTTCCCTGGCCTCCCAAGATATTTTTTTTTCGGTGTAAGATGCATATGCAGCCAGGGAGGCAGCAAAATGATGAAGATAGGTGCATTAAAAGCGAAATGTGTTAAAAAAAGGACAAGAAATAATTATATGTAACTGTCAAAGCAAGAACATCCAGTATAACAATGTAAGTTTAAAAACAGCATCAAAATAAAGGTTATATTGAATGATAGCTTTTACCATGCTGCTGTTCTGAAAATATACTCTATCATGGCTCAGTGTTGTTAACTAGAGGCAGAAATCTTCAGACTTGGACATCGTTAGACGGTGTATACAAAATCACAAATGGGTACTTTTATTTTTCTCCTTCTGTCAACTATCCAGTTGGCACTTCCAGAAAAAGAATCTCCTGGGACATGATTTTACCAAGAGTATAGTACTTTACTGAAAAATTATATTGGCATAGAAGAAAACGAAACCAGCTCTGGTTTTTGCTGCTTGAAGGCTTGCTTAGTTAAACGATAGACTCCCTCAGCCCCACCCACCGGTGTTCACATTGTCCAGTAGTAATATTTCTTCTTGTTATGGAAACAGTCCACTTCTCCTTTGAGCAGCTGGCCTTGACGCTCGGTTGCCTAGACATCACCCCTCCCACTTTTGCATTCCATTGTCAAGATATGAGTAAAAGAGAAAATCTAGGTTAAAAGACAATCAGTCTTGACACCTCCAATGTGAGAAAGAGGACTAGCAGGGAGGAACTGTGCATATTGAAAGCTTGGGTCAATCTTTTCACACAAAAGGAATCATTGTTCCTGTTTCCATCTGAACCAGACAATCATGAAGCAACACGATTGGCATAGGTGCTTTTATACCTCGTTCTTTCTTTCTCCCTGCTCCTAAAAGCGGCACTCAGTCATCTTTGTGGAGAGTGAAATATCCCTATCGACCCAGTGGACAACTGTCTTGAATAGTAACATACAGTATTGTATTTTAATTACTCTAGTCACCCTAAGGTTGTATGTGAAAGCTATACATTATTCCTCATGTCAAATGGAATGAAGGATAAGAGAATAGCTGAGCTGAGTGGCAGTAACAGATTTCTGTACTAACCAACTAAACAAAGCTTGGGAGCTGATGGGAGCCAGGTGGTATACAAGCTTAATAAACAAACATATTTTTTTAAGATCTGAGACATTTTTATCTTGTATACATACCTTGCTGTACATCAACTGGCTTAACATTCAGACAGTCACTCAGTCTCTTCCCTCATCCATTATCCCACCCCCCTTCTTTGGAGATTCTTTTCACACATGAAAGACCATGGCTGTGAATTGCTCATTTAGGCATACTGCCTTTATTCCTGTCAGTTCTCTCCTCCACTTAAGTGAATAAATGTTGTTAAGTGAACATTTGCAAAATCTACACCGAAACAGGTTTTCTTTTTAAATCTAAACAGTTAGCAGTATCCCTTGGGGAGAAGAGCTGGGAAGAGAAGCTTTCACGAAAAAGATAACAGACACAAGACACTCATTTACTATTAAATCTGCATTACACATTGCAATGGAAAGAAATGAATATTAACTACCCCCACCCTCAAATAGGTAGTTAGTGCAATTTGTGTCTAACATTCAGCTTTCCCTCCCTGCTCTTATCTCTTGTTAATTTCTTGAACCTTCCAAGGTCACAGAAGCTATGCTGAGGATAAAAGCGTTTAAAAACTAGTGGACAGTTGTGTGTGCATGCAGCAGGGATGGGAGGGATGCACATATCCAAAGCTGCTTGCTTCCTTGGTTTAAATTCAGCTAATCCTCACTCTAATTTCAAAATTCTTTGACAAACAAGAACAGGGTAGAATGAGAAATAAAAGATCAAGCAAAGGAATGGTTTCCAACCCCGTCTCATTAATATCATTCAGAATTGGGAGACAGAGGTCTTAGAAAGTAGGTGATAGCAAAATTCTGAACATCTATTCTACACAGCTGCCTCTCTCGTGGGATTCCACTGAAGGATATTTTTTGAATCCGCTGCCTGACCCATCCCATTTTCAGATTTGACCTTCCTTTTGCTGGCTTCACGCCTCATACCAAATCTGATCCCGTTCTGTTATCACACCAACAGACAAGAGTCTGGAGTCCCTTTACATATTTCTTTCAAATGTTATGTTGGGTTGGAAAAAATAAAGGGTGGAGGGGAGATAGAGAGAGAAAAAGAACATTTTTTTTAAAAAAAGAATATGATTCCCTATTTTTCAGTTATTACAGTCAAATAAGCATTAACATCTAGCTACTCACCCATCGCACTGAGAATTTTGCCCACAAAATTCTTTGCCTCATTCAGTTATGTAACTAAATTTGATCACCATAGTTTATTTAATATACTCCCAACCAATTTAAGCAATTTTTTTTTATGTTTACATGTAACTTACTCATACCTGGGAGTAATTTGTCCAGCCCTGACAATATTACTTCCAAGTATAATCTTCCAAGGGAAAAAAATGGTTTGCTTTCCCTCTTTAAGGGACGGGATACTGTCTGGTTCTGGACAGTAGCTTCCCATGCCTTGTTAGCACACAGGATCTGGTCTCTGAAACCTCCTTTTCTTAACTGCTTCTTTCCTACAAGTAAGTTTTGCTTTGTTTTTTGGGAAGAGGATCCGAGTGCAAAAGCCTAGGCCTTCTGCATTGCTCCCAAAGTTTGGTGCTTACATCCGAAGCTTCCCTCCTTCAAAAAAGAATGCTTAGACTTTCTCTTCAACCTGGCTTTTTTTACTTCTTTTACTTTTTTTAACTGAGTTTGAGGTGTAGGGAAATCTATATGTTGTTTTAATTAGAAAGTTGGGATATACATTGAAATGAGTAAATAAGTAAATAATCCCTCAGCAAAATAAGCAGGCATTTCTGAAATATATCAAGGAAGTTTTAGTGTGTTTTGTTCAACCACATTTTGAAGTGGGAGTAATAAAACTTGCCATCTAAACAGAGTTTAACTTTGGAGGATCATTAACAGCAGAGTCCAAAAATTGCCCGTGCTACTGATTTGCAGCCAGACCTGCTTAGTCCCAAGCTCCCTTTTGTTCTATTCTGTTTCTTTCATTGATTTTTTTTTCTCCCTTCAAGATTCTGTTTTTCAACTTATTTTGTTCTATCTGTATTAATTTATTTGACTCACTGAGAAAAAGCCTTAGTCGTCTCTCCATAAAACTATCAAATGTGCCTCCCCAAAACCCCCCTAAAATATTAGTATGAAATAATATGATGGCAAAATTGACTGCTTTAATTAGAGAGAAGCACATATCCAGCTTTGTTTTTACCTGGAAACTGCTTCTAGATTTTGTGCTCCAAAATGAAACTTTGACTTTGGCTTTTGTTGATTAAGTTGGTTTATTGTTATAGAAATGGCTAATATTTGGTAAGCTGGTAGAATAAAAAGCAGAGGCTGCAATTCTATGTTATATTTTCTGCACTGAAAAAAGTTAGAAGTCAGTGTTTTTTTCCTTTCCCCCTTTATTCTACACTATATTTCCCTTTTCTTTCCCTTTCTCATTCCCCAACCTTCTTTATTCTTATTTGTAGTTTACTTTATGAAAATCCTACAATTTTTTTTACCACAAGTCCCAGTTAAAAATGCTAGAAAAACAAAAGTACAACATTTATCTAGTTAATAACTGATTAAAATTATTTGCCTATAAAATAAAGTTTCTCATTTATAAAATCAGCTGGTCTCTATCTGTATGTACCTCAAGAACTTTCCATCTCATACAAGAATCCAGAGATATCAAGGCTATGAAGATTCTGAAGAATTGGAAATACTTGAAATCAACATGAGCAGAACACTTCACCATTTAGTAAAACATCAAAAAAAAAAAAAATAGGCTTCTTCTTAATCTTGAAAAGAGATGTTGCTACACTAAGACACAAGTTAACTTTGAGTAGATTTCTCATAACAGTATCTTTACTCCAGAAGTCTCATACAAAAAACTGAGAGAGGTGTTTGACTCATTACATTCAAAACACCTTTTTTAGATCATTTTAAAATGAACCTAACATACTTGTGTGTCCTTTTTTCCTTTCACCAAAAGCAAACGGGGGAAAAAAAGGGGGGGAGGGTTAGGGGAGTAAGAAAATGGGGAAATAAAATTGGATAGAAATGAGGGGAATAGGAAAAGAGATTGTGAAAGAGACCATGCTCAACTCTATAACAAGGCAAATCACACTAATCTTCATTTTCAACAGTAAAATGTTTGGTCAATTAAATATATATCCATTTATTTATTTTTAAAAAACATCTATTCTTCTCAGATAATTCTCCTCCATGAGTCACATACAGTCATTGGGGAGAAAATGATTTCCTATTTGGTAAATCAATAAAACTGTTTATAAACAAACATTGCAAAACAGTAGGATTAACAAAAATATACAGTATATGAAACTTAAGCAGAGATTGTCAAATCCATAGATGAATTAATGTTATATGCCTAAAGCAAATAAAATATCCTTTCTTTTCAACCAGAATCATGGCAGGAAGATGGGATGTCATTACTCAACAAGACAGCTGCCCTGATCACGTGACATCTCATGGTCAGGTCCGTTGCAAGCTTGACCACTATCCTTTATGGAGCCATGTTCTGAGTCATTGCTAGAACTTTATAAGTAGACACCAGCACTTGAATTGTGGTCAGAAACATATTAGCAACTAAGATTCAGGATGAAGTCTTATTGAGATATTACATGCAAACCAGTTCTACCAGCAATCAGTGCTGCATTCTATATCAAAATGGCATTTCCAAGCTGTCTTCAAAGGCAACCTATGTAACAGGCTTGTAACCAAGCTATTGTAGCAGGATTTGTAGCAGTTGCACTGTTCAAGTTAATGAAAAGTACCATATATCCAGGAACCATTTGTGTTATGTCCTGAGCTTGTGCAAGCAGGCTCGGGGCATTGCAAGCGGTCCCGGGCAGGTGCAAATTGCCCAGGACCAGACAGGCTGTCGCCAGTACTTGTGCGCATGCGCAAGTGCTGGCGCGCCAAAAGTTGCAGATTGACCCGGGGATGGCCTATATAAGAGGCCAGGAGTTTTGGGCGTTGCCGGTGTCTTCTAACTGTAAAGCTGAACTAAGAATAAAGAGTTCCTGAGAACTACAACTGCTTCTCGTGTCTTGCCATTTCGCGAAGGATGCAACAATTTGCATCTCTACTGACAATTGCAACCCACATATGCTAGCCCCACTCTAGTTCCATAGTCAGCTGAGTTATTTATCAGATTATCTGAGTGTTTTTGCTAATGTAATGGGCTCCTCTGAAGCTGAGGGGCCTGATCCAGTCAACTGCCAACTGCAACCAATCACAACCACCTGATGCTGGACTCAGCCTAAAATCTGCAGGAGGAAGTACAGAAAGATAAGATGATGTGCAGCATAATCCTGATAAGGTATCAACCCCAGGATACAATAGCACCTTTGGAAAGCTGAGCAAATGGGGTCCTCAAGAAGTAAATATGGCAATGCCCATGATTAAACCACACCTGCATTTGATTCATGGAATATTTTGGACTATGTTGGCTCTCTTTCACTGGAACCCATTATTTCCTTAACCTGTGCTCAGTTTGTCTCCTTCAGCTTCACTTTCAACTGTCCTCTAAATTGCCCATGCTGCAGCCATTTATCAGGCAAACTTTGCTGCCCTCTATTTTTTAGAGCAGACGTGTCAAACAGAAGGCCCGCAGGTCAGATCCGGCCCACGATTGGCCGATGTTTCACCCCCGGGATGCCCCAGAGATGGTGAGGGACTGGTAGCCTCCTGCCCCACCCCACCCACCAGAGACCCCCTGGATCTCCCCCAACCTGATCTGCCCCCACTGGAGTCCTCCCCCATGAGCAACATTGAGGTGGCCATGCCCACCCAGTCAGTTGTTACTACTGCAGCCATGCCCACCCAGTGGGCCATGCTCACCCGCCCCCCTGAGGGCACCACAATGCTGATGCGGCCCTCAGTGAAATTGAGTTTGATACCCCTGTAAATCTAGAGCTTCCATGAATTTGCACAACTGGCTCATTGCCTGCCCTTGTTATTAACTTTATTAACTTTAATATGTATTCCAAATATTGGTTTGACACTCCCATATGACTTCATCTGATTTCAATAAAAAAGCAAAATCTGTCTTATTTTAGATCTCTGGATTACATGATTTTTGGAATAATAAAACAACAAGATGAGATAGTAGCCTAGTGCATAGTAATTTGATTAGATGCCTCCATAGTTTGTAATCTGGTGCTCTCTTACCTTTTTATAGTGTTAAATATTTTGTACTTTTGATTGTTTCTAAAATTGTTTTTCTGACTGTTTTGTACATGGCCCAGACTTATGTTATATGAGACAGGCAGCCATATAAATATGATAAACAAACTACTTTTCTGGATTAGGTTGGAACAGAACAAATGAAATATAGTGGCCCCGATTCCCAATTTATCCAGTCTATTCAAAAGGGTGCTGTAATTGATGGTATCAACATAGCACCAAAAAACAAAAATCAAATAAAAAGAGGAACAGATGCATATTTCTGTTTTTTTCTTAGTGTCTATCCAGCTGATACAAATGAAGCTGAAAATAATAATGGAATATATAATGCTGAATGTTTTTTGCCATTTTGCAGTAAAAATCCTCTGTAAAAAATTATTTTAAATACAAAATGTAAATGAATATGAATCATTTTTAACAGTTCAATAATTAAAATATATGCTCAAATAGTTCATTCCTCCACATATTTATTTTCTTATAGTAGAAGATCCTTCTCATAGTAGTAATCGCTACTATATCTTATCAATTCCATTTTGCATACCGAGAAAATTCTTGAGATTTCTTCAGCAGCTGTACTTAATTCCTTTCTAAATGTCAAACTGACACATTAATAGTAAGAGAGAGACCAATTTCTCTGTTAGCATTCTCTATAAAGCAAAGTACAGCTAGTACTGCAAATGTTCTCAGTTCTTTATGTCTCCATTTACTTAGCTAAACTGCTGTACTGAAAGCTATCTCATACTTTTTGCAGAAGTAATTATGCTTATGAATATTTTTAAAAAATGTTTTTTTAATTGTGGAGATGCTTGCACTGCAATTCATTTTATTAATGTAAATAATTCAATGGCTAAATGAAGGCATGCTATGAGTCTGTTTATATACATGTGCATATTCATGTGTGCGTGTTTTTAATCAATGGATAAAGCCTGCCATATAGCATCAATATAGATCAGGGGTGTCAAACTCAATTTCATTGAGGGCCACATCAGCATTGCGGTTGCCCTCAGGGGGCCAGGTGGGTGTGGCCAGGGAGGGTGCAGCCTACTGGGTGGGCGTGGATGGAGTGGGTGTGGCCTACTGGGTGGGTGTGGCCAGCTCTACATCATTCACATCAAGGGTGCCTGTGGGGGCCTGGGCAGGAGTGGGATAGATCTGAGGGTCTCTGGCAGAAGGGGGTGGGACCAGGGCAAGTGCCAAGGCATGGTTCACTGGAGGAGCCTCACTGTTCCTCTCAGGCCATGCGGGAGGGGGCTTATGGAGCTAAGACTGAATGCGTTTCAGCATAGATGGCCACCACAAAATTGTACATTGGCTCCCAGCTGGCCTGGGCAGAGGAGGCCATTCCCTCACTGTTTCCAGGATGGCTTCGCAGGCTACATGAAACCACTTCGCAGGCTGCATCCAGCCCGTGGGCCTTGTGTTTGACATGTCTGATACAGATTTAAAGTTCTGCTATTAATTATTTTAAAATATGAAAAATTTTAAGGAACATATATTCATACAGTATTTATTATTATTATTATTATTTAGGCAAAATAGTGAAATTTGCACACACATTTCTTCTGGTTAAATCTAGATTTGTATATATGCATGCATGTACATGTGTCTATATGTACATGCAAGAGTATATTGAATATTTTCATAAGGAACATATTCAAAATAAAAAAGTGCTTTGTTTCAAACTCAAAAAGAACTGTGTAAATTATGGGAGTTCTATTGTATTCATCCCAAACCAGGCCTAGTCTGAACTAAGCAAGATCTGAAACCAAATTCTAGACCAGAGGGCCCCAAACTTTTGAGCACCAGGGACTGGTTCCGTGTATAGAGGTTTTTCTGCAGATCAGAGGGGATCTCGTAAGCAGATGGGGCTTTACTTGTTTGTGCGGCCCGGTTGCTGGCATGCCACAGCCCAGTGCCAATCCATGAACCAGGGGTTGGGGACCCCTGTTCTAGACAATACAGGATCTAAAATAGTTCTGGATGTTCCAGATGGAGAAAACAATAGGACTCAGAACAAGCTTATGAAAGAAGGTAAACATAATCTGCCAATCTGCCATTCATGTGTTATCATAGGCATAAAAACTGCATGTGAGGTGATACTCTGAGTCTGAGAAAAAGACGGAGGGAAAACAGATGAAGTTTTTTGCATACACAGGCTCTGATGGGACAGGAGAAATTAAAATGAGCCAAGAAGCTGGCATGAAGATAGGGATGCAATTGAACCTGGTAGGAGAGAAAAAGAAACATACCAGCACACAATATTACACTGGGCAGTCTTTAGAAGCTGAAAAAAGTGCAGATTCCATGGTGATTCAAGATTACTGAAGTGGTGTCACGTAGAAAACTGGTATGCAGGAAGGAGAACGGCACAGTGTGAGGTCTGTCCACCTTGTGCACTTGCTGAGAGGGGGAAGAGGATCTTAACACACTGAAAAGAAGATCATGATTGTGTTAGCCCTGGGACGTTTAACTCTTTGGTGAATTTAACATAGCTGTTCATCTAATACAACTTAGGCTAGGGACACCACAATATTAGCAGATGCAAAAGGTGACAGAATGGTATACTGGTAGACTGTAAAGCAATTTACTACATCCCCTTGAAGGCAGAGGCCAGAAGAATATGTTCGTAAAATGTTGCTTATTTAGTAACTGACTGAAAAACCCAAGGATATCATTCCATCCATAATATGCTATGAATGAAGAAAAATTAATCTGGTTCATAAAAAGGGTCTTGCATGCCACATGTTGTTTGATTAAGCTAAGAATTCATGTCAAAAACCCTTGTCCGCAAAACTCTGAACAATCAATAAACCTGATGTCATTTAATAATTATCTCCATTTTGTACACCACATATGGTAACCTAACATTAGCCATCTTTACGTCTGGAGCCATCGTTTGCCTTGGGCTGTAAGAAGTAATTGAAAGGAATATGAAAGTTTGATTCCATTTTTAATCTCTCAGAGCTCTTTTTTTTTTCTAGACAGAGAACAGCCTGACTGAAGTGTTAAATTAATTCAAGCCATCAAAGGGTTAATTTCAGATTCATTTTATAAAATACCTTTCTTTAGGTCTAGGTTGTTTATGCAGAAACCTAGCCTTCCTTTAAAACAGGCTGTCTCTCTCCTGCCCGGTATTTAAAGATTTACCTACAGAATTATCCTTTTTGTCCCTTGGCAGGCTAGCAGGAGAAAGAGAGATGAGTGGTAAATAAAAGGAAGGAAGGAAGGAAGGAAGGAAGGAAGGAAGGAAGGAAGGAAGGAAGGAAGGAAGGAAGGAAGGAAGGAAGGAAAGCAGTCTGGCCCCAAGCCCAGGAAACACAAGAGATTTCTACTGCCAAATTTACATCAAAAATACAAATAACCTTTACAGTACATTATAGGATAACACTTGGAAAAAATAATTAGCCATCACTACCATCCCTTTTTAATCCTTGACCTGCTAAATTAAAAAAAAAAGCATAAGGAGGTCAAAACCCAACAAGTTCAAACACGCCATGGGACTGCATTAGTACTATCCAAGAATATGAAGGTGCACATCCAAACAGAAACTTAGCAGTCCAAACAGGTAGAAGGTTTGCTGTTTATTGTTGCTTTTTGCCCATAGTCCCTGTTGATTGTGGAATTTTCAGAGTGCATTTGAAGATGAAGATACTCAGTACATAAAAGCATCCTGAATCTCAACATTAACAGGAAACAAGAACAAAACTGCTTAGAGACAGAATGATTGAAGTGGCATAAAAGCACAGGAAGTAAAATAAAATTTGAAATAAATAAATGTACACATACTGAACACATTTTCAGAGCCTGCGCAGCATACCTGGATCAACATATGGAAATAAAAATACAATAGCAAAGCCCGGATATACCAGTATTCAGGTGTAGTATTGTCTTCAAAGATCCTCAGATGCCTTCACAGTTCTTCAAAAAGATAACATGGAGGGAGAGGTTTGGATATCTCAGAGTGGATTGTTCCAGAGCAGAATGGGACAACTTAGCATGGCCAACTTACCACAACCAACTGGCCATGGCCAACTCATGGTAGGAAAACTCACCATGGGAAAATTCAACAATTTAATTTAAGCATTTAATTTGTCATTCACATTTCATTTTGTCCTTCTTGTTGCATCCTTTCTTTAATGATTCTATTCCACAGCTTCTTTGATATTAGCGTAACTCTTGTCCCATGGCAAGTTGTCCCACAATGAGTTGGCCACAGCTAGTTGGCCACAGCGAGTTAGCTGCTACAAGTTGCCATGGAGAGTTATCCTAGATCTGTTCCACAGATAGTGGTCAGAGAGCTCAAGGATTAAAATTCCCAGTGGCTTATGGAGTGAGGAATTTATCTAAAAATGGACAATCACTTTCTCTGGTCATTGGAAATTGAATTTTGGCAGTTCTCTTTGGGGAAACAACACACGTTATTGCACAACATCAGTCCCTCTATGTATAGTTTGACAAGACTACAGAATCACAACTATGGCCTTGACAGGATCAAGATTAAATTATGGAGAAAATATGGCAGGAAACAAATAAACTTGCAACTGCAGTCTGATAAATGTAGTATTATTGCAGTCTTATTCTTGCTATTATTAGTAGTACTATTACTACTTTGCATATTATTAGCAGAACATTTACAACTTTAGATCCTAGCAGGTGTAATCATCCAGATTAATCAATGTTGCAAAAAGGGCAGTTTGTTAGAAAAATACTGATTTTTTTTCAATGGGATCATGATAAAGGCATGACACTGAGTAACTGATAGCAAAGTTATAGATTTTTAAAATGGCAAGTCAAGAAATATGTACAAAGGTTTGTGTTTGATGACTAATTGCAGCTATGTGGTGATGCTAAGCCAAACACATAATTAAGGAATTTGCATTATCCAGTTCAGATGACACATCAGGAAGTGCTGGAATCAGCTATGCATTCAATTAAAGTTGCATTTATTTTCAAATCTGCTTGCTTTCATCCAGAGGCATTTTTAAAATGCTCTTCTGAGCCAAAACAAAAATAAGCTGCTTTTAAATTCTAAAAAGAGGCCCTGATTCATCAAAACGCTCAAAAACTTACTTTAATGGAAATTCTATTAGCTTCAGGAAAATTACAAGATAGGTTTTAAATCACACTAGATGAAATAGAGGAAGATCCGCACAAGAATTTGCTACAGTATTGACTTTATTGAACAAGACATGTGGCTGAAAACACGGGCAAACTCCTTCAGAAAATTTAAAGACAGCATCCAACTCTTTTCATTTTGCAAGATGAGCAAAAGGTTGTTCTTAGCTTTCAGCTGCTCAGTATGTAATACAAAGAAACATGTTCAATGTTTAATATGGTAGTAAAATATCTTGCCATATCTTGTGTTCTCTTTTGTATCACAAAGCATATGACCTTTCAGCATTTCTTCCAAACACATTTTGTTTTTTTCATGTCAGTTTTGTTTTTCATTTTCTTTTATGGTTCTTTCCTTCATTTGCCAAGACTAAGACAAGAGGAGGCATTTAAAAAAATAGTCAAAAGAATTTACAAATCTTTAAGCACCACTGTATATATGTCTCTGTGTATGTATATCAGACATGTCAAACATAAGGCCCGGGGGCTGGATGCGGCCCACAAAGTGGTTTCATGTGGCCCGCGAAGCCATCCTGGAAACAATGAGGGAACGGCCCCCGCTGCCTTGGCCCTGGCTCAGGCCAGCCAGAAGCCAATGTACAATTTTGTGGTGGCCATCTTGGCACTTGCCCCAGTCCCACCCCCTTCTGCCAGAGACCCTCAGATTTGTCCCACTCCTGCCCAGGCCTCCACAGGCACCCTTGACGCGAATGATGTAGAACTGGCCACGCCCACCCAGCCATACCCACTCCATCCATGCCCACCTAGTAGGCTGCACCCACCTGACCCCCAAGGGCAACCGCAATGCTGATGTGGCCCTCGGTGAAATTGAGTTTGACACCCCTGATGTATATATACTATACATGCATACACAAATATACAGTTATATATTGCACTATATTGTAGGAAGTCAACATCCTCCCTAAAGGAAATATTTGAGGGAATATTTAAAAAGGCAGAATATTATATTTCCCCAAAGGAGTAATAGAAAAGCTTAGACAGAAACAGCCCGGTCTGCCCCAAGTAGAAACTCAGCAGGCCAGCTCTGTTGAAATGCAGATTTGATAATCCTATTCAGAAAGAGTGAGCCACCCATTCCTAAACAAAATGCCTTCAGTCATAGCCCTAGAGAAAGTTTAAGCTGATGGGATTAAAAAAACAAAGACTCCAAGGAACATAACCTTTAGGAGGATTAACTCACCACCATTAGAATACCAAAAGGGCACACTGAACCTTAGGTCAAAGTTTATTGCACAGGAACAGGAAGAGCCTCAAATACAATGCCATAGGAACAGGAACAACTCCAAACACAAAAGCCCAAAAAGGTATAAAAACCCACCACTCCCAGCTCCATTTTGTCAGCCATTCCAGAATCATGCTGCTGTCACTGAAGTTTCTGGCAACTAAATAAACAAGAACCTTCTTTCTAAAGCAGTCTCCATCTTGATTATTCCAGTCTTGGACTGGACCTTGATGAAGATTTTTCTTTCAACAATATTTATGTATAACTTGTATATTTAACTTGTACTGCATATATTCCTTTGTTTCATTTGGGTGATGGTGTTGTGTCTTTAATTTTTTACTGTTGAAAGAGAAGTCTTCATCAGGGTCCAGTCCAAGCCAGGAATAAACAAAATGGAGACTGCTTTAGAAAGAAGGTTGTAGTTTATTGAAGAGCAGAGCCAGATAGAAATGTGGCTCTGGGAAAGCTGATTACATGTGGCTGGGAGTGGTGGGTTTTTATACCTTTTTGGGCATGAACTTTGACCTGAGGTTTTGAGTGTGTCCTTTTTTGTATTCTGATGGTGATGGATTAATCCTATTATGTCCTAAAGGTCATATCCTACTTCCCTGGGGCTGGGGCTGATGGCTATGTCCTGTGTTGGATGGGTGAGGGGTTATTGGTTCTAGGGATCTTTGTCTTTCTAATCCCATTAGCTCCAGCCTTCCTGCCCCGGTGTTTCTGAAAGGATTATCAAATCTGCATTTCTACAGACCTGGTTTCTGCTTGGGGCAGAGATACTTTAAGATCCTTTGGAGAAATATAATATTCTATCTTTTTAACATTCCCAAAATATTTTCTTCTCTGGGAGGGGGGCTGACTTCCCACATTATGCTACCTAACCTGTTTATCTTGGGATACACTTGGTTGTTTTCCTTTTCATTCAATAAATCTGTTTTTAAACAAGAAACCTGCTTTATAATGCCTATCAAATAAATAACACAATCTATTTTACTAGAAGTTTAGATAGCAATATGTAAAAACCCACTTTTGTTCACAGGCAGATAAAAAAAATTCAATTTGATTATTTTTCTATTTCTTCTGTTTCAGTGACTCAGTGGGTTATGGGTTCTTCATGCCTTATTGCAATTTCTGATCATGCTCCTGTGGCTGTAATTTTAAAAAGTAATACTTATAAATCAGTTAACTTGAGATACTACTTGAATACCTCTCTTTTTACTGAACCTGTATTGCTGAAACTTATTAAGGAAGAAATATGTTCCTTTTTTGAAATTAATTGGGTTTAACCAACACTTTAATTGTATGGCACACATTGTATTTACTTGTTTTTTAATCAAATGTATATAGCTGCCCATCTTATAAGAAGTACCTCTGGACTGCGCACATTTAAGGAATTTAGTAGGTGATCATTTCTTTTGCTTCAGGAACGATGGGGGGGAAGGGGAGACAGAGAAAGAGACAGAGCTGTAGAGACTCCATATTTATGCAGCTAGAACTGATGATTAAGGTTTATTATTGTTGTATGCTATAAACCCCACAGATGAATCATATCAAACATTTACCCTAAGCAAAATTTATATTCTAGCTTTTAAATTCAAAAAATTTGAATATACTTTAAAAGTTATTAATCAAAAATATTGAGAACCTGCAAAGAAAACTGAGAAGTTTTTGGCCTATTTTTTAACAACAGAAGCAATGGAATTTTATTTCTCAAATGCAGACTAACAATGGGCAATTTCAAAACAGAATCTATTAATCAATAGTTTTATTAATTCTGTACTCTGTTACATCAAATAGAGACTTCTTATACAGCAAAATGTGGGACACAATGATATGGAAGAGATTTGCCAAGAACATAAAAATATATTAGCACAACTATTGACGTTACAAGAGATTACAGAGACTTTGCAATCTATGGAATTAGGCAAAGCCCCCAAACAAGATGGTTTCCCTGCAGAATGATATAGAATTTTGATAGACCTATTAGCACTTTGTTGTGTGTGAGGGGATTATATTTTGTTCATTCACAATAATTAAACTTTGAGAAACATCCTACAAAATATATTAGCTTGTAGCACATCTTTCCTTAACTTGAACGTTAAGACCAATATCTTTGCTTAACATAAAAGTTAAGATATTAACAACATCAGCTACGAGACCACACAAAGTAATATAATCCATAATGTACCCACTTGTATCTAAATTTATAAAATCTCTGACAATATTCCTATGCTGGTTGGCATTGCTGCACATAAACAAGAATAAGCAATTTTAATTTAGATACTAAAAAGACGTTTGATTTTGTCTAGGGTGAATTTATGAAAAATGTTTTAAAAAGGTATGAATTTCCATTATCATTTGTATTTTGGATTACAATTCATCTTGTTACTATAGTAATTACCAGTAGATATGTCTCTCAATATTTTAAATGACATCATGGCACTTGACAAGGAAGTCCCTGGTCTCTTTTAATTTTCAGTTTGGTTCTTGAACCATACATGTTCTCTATTAGACAATCTTAACACATTAAAGGCATGGTGGCCTTTATCTCAAGATTATATATATATAATATTGAGACCTACATACAAAGACTTACATACAAACACCCGCGAAAACCTCAATGTTATATATATATAACATTTATATGCTGGCCATCTCACCATCAAGTGACTGTAGGCAGCTTATAACAAGATAAAAACAACAATATAAAATTAAAAACATAAATATTAATATTTAAATTCACAAAAAGTGCAGTATATTTAATATATTAAGATATTAAATATTAAGATATTAAAGGCATGTTGGCATTCTCTTACCGAATAAATACCATTCTTATATGCTGATGGTATTGTGGCTCTTCTTGATAATTATGTAATGTTATTACATAATTATTACATAAGCTTGTTGAAGTTATATAGCAGTATGGTTTATAGCAGGGGTCTTCAAACTTGGCCCTTTTATGACTCATGGACTTCAACTCCCAGAATTCCTCAGCCAGCGTAAAATAGGGCTGAGTTTGAAGACCCCTGGTTTATAGCCTGGCTATACTATTAATTAAAATAAGTCTAATTTGTTACCTTAGAGAACCACTATAGCTATAGATTTCTACAGAAGATAAAGATTTCCAATATGTACAGATTTTATAAAACACTCCAAAGTTTACCAGAGCATGTTGAATTAAATAAGTCAAAATGTATAGAGGTAATTTCAGTGGATATAATCCAACAGTCCAAACTTCCCTGATACCTTTGTTTAAGATTGGTATTATTAAAATATTATATCAAGATTAATGTATATCTAAAGAGGGATTTCACTATTAACTCCCATTAGAAATTGCATATGGATGGATTAGTTAATGTGAGATATGAGAGAAGCTACAATATCTTTGGCTTAATTGAAGTTACCCTCATAGGATGGTGGTTTTAACCTATGATTTCTAACTATAGCATTGGGTCTTTAGCTTAATATGTATAGTTTTTAGGAAGTAGACTGATTAGGATTATATTCCTTTCTGGACCTATGTTATTTATTTAAAATGTTGGTAAGTGCTAGAGCCTGAGTTTATTTAATTGGGATGTTTGTTTCTTGCTTTAAAAGCAGATGATTATATTTCATTCTTAACAGTTAAACAATTGTGATTTGGTCCCAAACCATAGAGTTTGATATTTGATGAAATCTGAAAAAATATCCAGGGGAAGATGTTTTATTGGAACCATTGGGAATTTATACTATTAATCATTTTTCTTTATTGTTTTACAGATTTGAAACATTGCAAAATTCCTTTTAGGGAGGGAGACGGGAAAAAAATAGGCATTTTACTCTCCACATCACATGCCATTCTACCTTTTTTTTTTTCAAACAGCAGACCCATCTCTTCTTTTGATTTTCTCTGGATTGGTTGACAATTAGTGGCCAGCATTTATATCTTTAAAAAGTACCATCTGTTAAGGTATTATATGGCTTATCTTTAATATAAGGCAAGTAATAATTCCTTTAAGAATATAAATTGATTACTTCATGAATTGTATAAAATGAATATAATTAAGGGACTGCATGTAGCTAACACATTTACCTCTCCTTCTGTTTAAGCTGAGAGGCATTGTAGTTCAGTGATTCTTAAACTGGGGGTAGATACTTCCAAAGGGATAATTCAGGCATGTCCTGGGGTTTATCAGAACGCAGTTTTGCTCTCCTCTGTAACATCTATCCAACTCACCAGAGTGGGAAGACAGGGCATATAGTGCCATCTATTAGGGAATTATATCTGAGGAGACCAAGAAAAAAGTCCTTCTCTGGCTCTCTCCCTGTCGAATATCATTGCCCCAGAGATAAGATTTTCCCCACTTTGTTACTTTTCTGAAAGGTCCTAAAAGTCCCTGTCAGTAGGCCAAGGAACTCCAGGCTGATACGAAGCTGATCAAGTGGTTGGTTTGACTGTGTTTTTTGCTGCTGGGGGGGGGGGCGGCTTTAGGAGTTTTAGATTGTGAATTTTTAATGCCGTAAGCCACAGAGTCATCTTGTGTGAGTTGGGCAGTCATATAAATTTGCATCATCATCATTGTTGAGTCCTTCGCGGAAATGTAGGACACGAGAAGCAGTTGTAGTTCTCAGTTTTCTTTATTCTGCGTTCAGCTTACAAGTAGATGGCTTCAGCAGCTCCCAAAACCTCCCAGCTTCTTATATAGATATTTCCCGGGTCAATGCGATACTTTTCCCGCGCCAGCACCCGCGCATGCGCACGGCGCTGGCGACAGCCTGTCTGGTCCCGGGCAGCTTTGCACCTGCCTGGGACCGCCTGCAAACGCCCCGAGCCGTTTGCAAGGCTCGGGACATAACACCCCTTTCCCCCGGGCTAAAACTACTACCAACATATAATCATTATTTTATGCAGTGTTCTGCTTCTCAGTGCTCCTATCGTTACCTGGCTTTTGTTTAGCCAGCAATGTTATGTAATCCTCTAAGTATTTAGGAGACTTCCTTGCTCTCTGTGACCTTCTCAGCTCTGGGTTTCTGACAGGTGTTCCCTGACTGAGGGGTGACAAGAGCCTGTTCCCCTTATCATGCCTTGGTGCCTTCCAAGGACTTTGCCCCGATGCCTGGCCTGCTTGCTCGCCCACCGGGCTCGTCAGGCCAGGGCTTCTGTCACTTTGTGACCTGGTTGACCTGCCTAGCTGTAGGCCCTCGGGCCCCTTGAAGTGATAGCCACTGCTGGGCGTCTCTATAGAACCTCCTAGGTCCGTCCAAGACCTGTCAGGAGGCTGTCCAATCCCTAAGCCCCGTTCTGTGTCCGGGCTCGTGTGGGTCTCTGTACCTTCCCAAAACTCAGTTACTCCCTGATTTGGGCTAGAGGTGTTGCGGTCGGGACTTGGTTCCTCGACCACCTCCCTGTATGATTGACCCCCTATAGGATTAGGGGTAAGGTCAGGCCAACTCTGGGGATTGTGTGCCAGCTCTCTTGCGGGGAATGATTTGTTGGGATGCTCCCAGGTATCCTCCGTGAGTGGAGTGCTGTGTGATGTGTGTGGACAGTGAGTATGCCCCCGGGGTGACTCCCTGGCTGGAGTAGGCGTGAGTGCCTGTTGTGTGGGTAAGCTCCATGAATTCCTTTTCGGAGCACTTGCGGAAGCTTGAAATGGGCCGTCAGTGGCTCCATCAGTGGAGATGGGCAGAAACTCGTGCCCTTCCCTTTGCTCCAAAGGGTCCCCCTCCCCCCTGGAAAAGACCCAGGAGTCTCATCTGAAAGGTCCCGCCTAGGGCGGAGTTGGTCGATGTGCCGACGCAGGACACGACCATTGGCCAGGGCTACCTTGTAGGAGAGAGGACCTGTGACCCTGGAAATAGAAGCGGGGACCCATGTATGACCAGGCCCGTAATTGCGAGTCCAGACCGGGGCACCCTCAAGTAGTTGTCTAGGTGCCCTAGGATGTGAGGTAGATGAAGGCAATCTGTCCGGATGCAACCGGTCAAGTTTAGTAGTAAGTTGACGCCCCCCACGAAGTTCAGCTGGGCTTCTCCCTGTAGAAGTGGACGGTGTGGTGCGATAAGAAAGGAGAAAGTCAGCCAACCTGTGATGCCAGTCCCCGTAGGTGAGTCTTTTCAAGGCGTCCTTTGTGATGCGCACCATACGTTCAGCCATACCGTTGGTGGATGGGTGGAAGGGTGCAGACGTGGCATGACAAATCATGTTAGCCTGTAAGAAAGCTTGGAATTCGGAGGAAGTGAATTGAGGGCCGTTGTCAGACACAATGACATCTGGGAGCCCGTGTGCAGCAAAAATCCCCCTCAGTACCTGAATAGTCTTTGCAGTGGTGGTGGATGAGACAGGCACAACCTCAAGCCATTTTGAATGGCTGTCAACAAGGAACAAGAAGAACTGGCCCTGAAAGGGCCCAGCGTAGTCAATGTGCACCCTAGACCATGGGGACTGTGTTTCCTCCCATCTATGCACGGGAGCTTGGGGCATCTCTGGGCGAGATCATTGGCACAGGTGGCATGCATGCACCTTCGCCTCAATATCTTTATCTAAACCAGGCCACCACAAGTGGCTGCGCGCAAGAGCCTTCATACGAACCATGCCAGGATGACCCTCGTGGAGGGATTCTAAGACCCTAGTCCTCATTGAGGTGGGAATGACAACTCTGTTTCCCCAAAGCAGACAACCCTGAGAAAGGGACAGCTCGTTCCTTTTGGACCAGAAACTCTGAAACTTAGGACTAGGGCAGTGCTCAGGCCAACCAGACAAAACCCAGGAATGGACACGTGAAAGTGTGTGATCTGTACCTGTTTCAGCGGCAACATCCCTGGCACTAAGAGGGAGCTCGGGCAAGGCTTGGATTGATAGAATGTTGACAGCTGGCGCAGGGTCAGCTTCTACTACTGGCAGGGGCAATCTACTGAGGCCATAAGCATGGCCCATTTCTTTCCCAGGCTTGTGGAGTAAGGAAAAATCATATGCAGACAGAAAAATAGACCACCTAAGCATTCTAGGGGAAATGATTTGGGGAGTTTGTTTACGTGTGGTAAACAGTCCCAGCAGGGGCTTATGGTCAGTGAAGACCGTGAATTGCCTGCCATACAAGAAATCATGGAATTTTTTAATTCCAGCAACAACAGCCAGAGCCTCCCTGTCTATCTGAGCGTAGTTGCGCTCAGCAGAAGACAATGTTCGGGAGTAATATGCAACAGGAACCTGAGTTCCATCAGACCTGAGGTGGCTCAGGACAGCTCCAACCCCGTAAGGGGACGCATCACAAGCGATGCACACAGGAAGGGACTCGTTGAAATGTGCAAGTACACTGTTAGAAGTGAGCAAAGCCTTGACTTTGTTAAAACAACCCTCATGCGTTTGTGACCACTGCCACACTGCTTGTTTGTCTAGTAGCCTGTGAAGAGGCTCAGCTACACTAGCTTTATGTGGAAGGAAGGAATTGTAGAAATTCAGGAGGCCTAGGAAGGCCTGAAGTTCGGCCTTGGACTTGGGCCTAGGTGCTTCTAAAATAGCAGTTAGTTTGGATTCAGCAGGGTGAATCCCAGCAGCATCAATTTTGAACCCCAGAAATTCAGTAGAAGGCACCCCAATCTTGCATTTGTCTTTTTTGAGCTTGAGGCCTGATTTCCTGAACCTTAACAGAACAGCCCTGAGCCTTTCAGCTAGAATGTGTGTGGAGTCTCCTGCAATCAAGACATCATTAAAGTAGGGGCAAACCCCTGGTATACCTCGTAGTGCGTTTTCCATTACGCTTTGGAAAATCCCAGGAGCGACATTCACTCCAAACTGTAGCCTTTTTACCTTGAAGGCCCCTCTGTGGGTCACAATAGTCTGAGCTGTAGCAGCATCATCATCAACAGGCAGCTGTTGATATGCTTGAGCTAGGTCAAGCTTTGCAAAAACACGCCCCCCCCCCTTGAGGGAGGCCAGGATGTAACTGACCACAGGAACAGGATAGGCATGTTGCTGCAATGCCTTATTAAGAGTGCATTTGTAATCAGCACAAATGCGAATGTCCCCATTTGCCTTTAGAGGCGTGACAATGGGGTCTCCCAAGGACTGGAATCAACAGGTTCTAGAATTCCCTGTTGGATCAGTTTGTCTAACTCAGTGTCAATTTTACTCTTTAAAGCAAAAGGGACCCTTCTTGCTTTAATTCTAATGGGAGTGACAGTGGGGTCTAGCTTTAAGGAAACAGGGGGTCCTTTGAATGTGCCCAGCTAGGGGCTGAAAACATCTGCAAATTCTTTGCAGACTTCCTGTAGGTCGAGTGTTTGTAAACTGTTGAGTCCTGTGACGTGTATCCCCAGGGCCTCAAACCAATCGAGTCCTATGAGACTCGTTTGTTCACCCCCTACTACTAATAAGTCTAGTGGACCTTCAAAACTCTTATATTGCACGTTAAGGGTGGCCTCCCCCTTAACACACACTCTTGAATTTTGAAAATCTGTTAACACAATGGCAGAAGGCCTTAACTTGACCTGAGTTCCACTACCGGAACAAATCTTCCTGAATGTATGCAAGGAGATGATTGAAAGGGCAGACCCTGTGTCTAGTTCCATAGTTAATGGAACCCCTTGTAGCTTCACCTTGAGTGACAGCTTTTTCTTAATGGGCTTGTGTGTGCCTGTCCTAAGGATGCTTCTTTGCGAAGCGCAAAAACCTACCCTATTCTGGCTGGGGACCCTGGTACCTTTCAGGCGCAGTTCTTCCTGAGGTTGTACCTTTCGTCGGCCCAGACACACAGCTGCAATGTGTCCTTGTTTGCCACATGCCCGGTAGGTAGCGGAGCGGAACTTGCAGTCGGTTCTCCTGTGGCGACCTCCACAGCCGATGCACTTGAGTGGAGCTGAAGAGCTTCCCTTCTGATTTCCTTCCTTCGTGGGGTGGAGATGGTCGACTTCCTCGTCCGGATCCTCCTCGGAGTTCCCCTGGACGTCTTCCTGGTGCACGGATGCAACCTCTGGACTGTTTCTGATAGGCCGCATGTTCTTGACGGCGCCGCCTGCTGCTTCTTCTGCGGTGACTTCTCTTAAGGCATCTTGGAAGGACAATTCTTCTTTAGCGAAAAGTCTCTGTTGTAGATCTCGATGCCTTAACCCGCACACGAATCGGTCCCTCAGTCGTTCTTCGAGGTCCTTGAACTCGCAGTGCGTGGCGGCCTTCCTTAATGCGGCGATGTATTCTTTGGCCGACTCACCGGATCGTTGATCCCTCTGCTCGAAGGTGTGGCGCCATGCGATGACGGACATCTTGGGGTGGAAGTGCTCCTTCAGCAGCTTCTTCAGATCTGCGTAGCTGACAGACTCTACTGGAACAGATGCTGCAAGGTTTTCTGCGATGTCGAAGGCGTCTTGACTGCAAACACAAAGCAGGGTGGCAGCCTTCAAGCTCTCTTCCCTCACTTGGTTTGCCTTGAAGTAGTTCTCCACCCTGGCTACGTAGGACTCCCACTGCTCTGGATGTGAGACGTCGAACTCCGAAAGCCTTCCAACCTTTGCCATCTTCAGGAGACGGGTCTATCAGCCAGCCTACCCCCGAATGCGCACTGGATTGGTGAGTAGCTGCCGAGTCAACACCGTTCCGCCGCTCAGGACTCACTTGGGTAAGCTTACACTTCTTCCTTTCCAGGCAATGTAAGGCATCCCACCTTCGTCGCCAGTGTTGAGTCCTTCGCGGAAATGTAGGACACGAGAAGCAGTTGTAGTTCTCAGTTTTCTTTATTCTGCGTTCAGATTACAAGTAGATGGCTTCAGCAGCTCCCAAAACCTCCCAGCTTCTTATATAGACATTTCCCGGGTCAATGCGATACTTTTCCCGCGCCAGCACCCGCGCATGCACACGGCGCTGGTGACAGCCTGTCTGGTCCCGGGCAGCTTTGCACCTGCCCGGGACCGCCTGCAAACGCCCCGAGCCATTTGCAAGGCTCGGGACATAACAATCATCATAATTGATAGGTGGGTAAAAATGCCAAATACATCTAAACATTTGGCTGACAGTGCAACAAATCATAATAATATTAAAAATATTTGCACAATTAGTAATTGCTTGTTGTGAGTCAAGGATCCAGTTTTGAACTGTCACTGCTGAGACCCCTCTGTAAAACAAAGAAGTCTCTTTATCTGTATGTGCTTGGGGGGGGGGATATGATATTATTCAAGACTATGGAAAAGAGTAATTGAATCAAATACATTAATAAATGTTTATTGTAATTTATTAATATTTCACCCAACTCCATTTTTTCTACTACCTGGGTGGCATTGAGTCCCCTGGGTTCATATACTTTCTGAGAGGGAATTTTATTCAAATTGTCTAAGAAGAATTAATGCAGGTGGAAGGAATGCCAATCCAAGACAATTAAAGAGCACCTATCTACTTTCTCAAAAAAGAGACAACACTAGTGGTTTGTTCCAACAAAAGCAAGGAAGATTCATATGGCACTTTAACAACAGATTTTTTGGGTGACAAGTGCTCCAGAATTAGAGCCCACACTGTCAGAGGTGTGAAGCTAGCTGAGCTTAACTAAGAAGACGAATGGAACAAAAATGGTAAATAATGTCACCAAATGATCATGAAATTCAAGATGTTCTAGCCTTGATTATTACTATCATTTCATTCTGTTCTATTTCTACCGTCACTTTTTTTAAAATAAATCCTTTCCAAATATGTATTTTTTAAAAATATGTATTTGAATGTGCCTTTTCTAGGAAATATATATTTAAATGAGAATTGTTTTCCTCTACATGCATTCTTGTACATATATTTTTTGTATGAAGTTACTGGGAATTTACTTCAACATTTGAGGATTTATGGAATCTGATGTACTTCTGATCTACTTTATTTAAGTAAACATCAGGTCCCCTTCAAGTCCTGCTCTACTGCCTCACTGTGGCAGGGTTGGGGATATTTACTCCACGAAGAATGCTGGGAATGTACCCTAAAAGTACAGTATGTACAAAGTCACTCAAGAAATTAAGGTTATCCAGCTGCATAGCTAAAGTAAACAGGCATCCATGTTGGACAGCAGCTATAAAGGATAACATTACAGATGGATTATTACTCTAGTAGAAATGGCAAAGGCCTAATTTCATATTGTGCAGGAGAAGGCGTTGATAAGTAATACAAGCATTACTGTATTTTCCCAAGAAAACCACATGGATAGGCAAGATAAAGTTATTGGATGGTACACAACATGCTGAGGAAGAGCTGAGGATATTTTGGAGTAGAAATAGTGTTATAGACACAATCAGATTAAAGCTGTCTAGTTGTTATTGCCATGAAGGAACATGGAACAGAAAAAGTCAAAATATGGGAAAGCTTAAAAGTGAAAGTTGAATTGCATAAAACAAATATTAGTACCTTAGGCATTGGCAAATAGAAATAGACTGGAATTAGTCAGAAAATCTTAATATTTTAATCTTAATATTTAGTACTCAGGACATTAAAAAGAAGGAACAGCAATGCTTTTATAGTCAGAAAGGATATAGCAAAGATATTACTTGGATACAATGCAGCCAATGATCAGGTAACCTAAAACCAGATTAGGGGTAAGATTGATTAATAAGAAATCTCAATCCTGGATATATTTTGTAAATTATTTATTTATTGTTATGATTTCAAAGGCTTGCTCCTAAATCTGAACAAGAAGGAAAAATGTTTCTACTGCTCTGCTTTTATAACTCTGAGTAATTAGGAATTATAGGTCAATAAGGAGGTTCTGATGTTACCTTAAGCTAGGACTGCCAGATCTGGGTTCCACAAATTCTAGATGGATAACTAATGTACAGTAGTATCTCTTTGTCTCTTCTATGTTATCTAGTGGTTGTTCAGATTTTTGCAGCCAGATATAAGCAACACCAAGCTGAGCTCAAAGATAAAAAGATACTGTTATTTCATTCACCGAAATGCTATATATTGGTTAATTTCTAATGTGGCTGGCCTTTCTTCTAACAATGGAAATATTATGTTTCTTCAAAGTGGCAGCATAGAAAATCCAGATTAACATAGAAATTAATTATTGTTCTTGCCTGATTGGTAAGCACACAGGTTCTAATTGTGCTTTTTAGATTAGTCCGTTGATTAACATAATGAAATGGAAAAATAAATTAATGGTATATATTCACGTGTATATGTGGAGGGTTAAGGTTGGGATAAAAGTTTCATATAGGCTGTATAAGGTAGAGTTGGCAAAATGCTAAAAATTCTTTAACAAAATTGAATACTATAGTGCTAAAAACTCATCCCCCAAAAGATCTACTTATCTGGCCAATAGGAGTTAACATCAACTTGATGGCACATAATCCCTCCATCAGTTGGTAAAATGAATGATTAACATTACTGAAATTATATCCCACTAGAAGACTCACATGGACATCTGTGTCTGAAAAATAAAGACTGAAATTCTAAGTATATTTTCTATAACATTCTGCATTCTAGATTTTATGTCAACACTGTTTTGGTTTGTTTTGATTTGTTTAACTGAAGATCTTTTAATGAAGCAAAATAAAAACTTGTCAACATGTACACATACAGTACATTTTCTAGGTAAACAGAGAGCTAGTTTGGTCTAGTGATGAAGGCACCAGACTGGAAACCAGGAGTGTGTGATTTCTAGTTCCTTCTTAGGCATGAAAGGCAGCTGGATGACCATGGGCCAGTCTCTCTCTCTCTCTCTCTCTCTCTCTCTCTCTCTCTCTCTCTCTCTCTCTCTCTCTCTCTCTCTCTCAACCTAACTCACCTCACAGAATTATGAGGAACATAGAAGGACAAATGTAATACTTGTTTGCTACCTTGAGTTAATCATAAAAATGGGATAAAAAGAAATAAGTACTTAATAGTATCAACATATTTTTTAATTCACTGTTTTGGGATTATTAAAATCTGCATACACTATTAAGAAACTTCCTGAAAGATTAACCAAGCTAACAAAGATAAATTAAATTCTTTAAAGGGAATAATAGAAACTGGATACTGAGGTAACCTCTTTAACCTGCCAAACCTCAACTTTTTCTCATATTACGTTTTTACTGACAAGGAATGGTTGATTCTTTGCTATAGTTGGAACAAATGCTTCACTGATTTGGACTGTGGTTGAAAAGCAATGAAGCATTTGTGGCTTAAAGCAACAACAAATAAAACAATACAAATTACTTGGGGGTTTGGAATCCTGATAAAATGTTCACCAGGCTTTTTGCCTTTTCCATGTAGTTCCATATTTCAAATGTAAGATCTCATTTGGTTTTATTTCATGGAACTAACAGGCTGTGAAAAAGCAGTTCCCATGCAATTAAGAGGATCACACTACAGCTATCACTCCTTTGGGGGCAATCAACATAGCTATCACATTCAAAACCTCTCCCACTATGGTTTATTATACACTTATTTTTTATACATGAAACAGAACCTATAGCATCACCAGCCATGTTGCAGCTACATTGATAATCCCATAAGATTTGGGCCTAAGGCACAAAGTAGAACAATAAAATAGAGCCAAGACTACAAAGATGATATTTTTATATTTTTTTTAGAAAACAGATGGATGAATAAACTTGGCATTCAGTCCCATTACAAAATCCAGAAGCTATCCAGAGTCTTTGTTTCTGATGGTAATTGCTGCTTTAGTAAACTGGAAGATGGAAAAATAATTTGGCAGTCAGTTATTCTGTAGAGCTCATTAGGATAGATCATGTCATGTGTAGATTCAAAATGGGATTAGAACATCCCTGGTGAATTAAAATTATAAATATTTACTATTATTTCAGCAAAAATATGTATGTTTTGGAAGAACTCTACATGTCTCTTCACAGTCAGATTCATGTTATGCTTGAATAATATGCAGTTCGGGGGAAAAAAGAAATTAATGACATTGTTCTCCAATTATGAGAACTGGAAAATAGAAGCTGGATCCGGATTAAATCATTCAGAGAAGACACACTGAAATCAATGAGACTTCAGTTCACCATGATTTAAAAAGTCAGTTTAAATATGACTAAATGCAGATCTATTTCTCTTTATTTTCAGTCAGTGTGGCTATAGGATACATTCACCTGGAACAGGAATGAGTATGATTGAGATGCCAAAAGCAGTTAACAGTCACTATGAATAGCAAACAACCTTGTTTTCAGTTTTCCACTTTCTCTTTCTCTGTTGTGCATATATTTTTGTGCCTGTATGTGTGTGCTTCTGATGAACAAGAACACATCCTCTGCTGATTATATTATCTGACTTCTCCCTCTCACTCAATTTTCTTTCCCCCAACCCATTTCCTTCAGATACCATAGACCAGAGGTCCCCAACCTATGGGCTGTGGCCCACTACTGGGCCACGGCCTCTTGGCCACTGGGCTGTGTGAGTAGTTGGGCAGTGCATGTGCACATGTGCAGGTGCTCACTTCCCCTTGTGCCATGGTTGCCACTACTCTCACGTGGGTGGTGGCGTTGCCATGAACCTTGCGTGGGCAATGGTAGTGCCACAAGCGGGCTGCGGTGTGAACCTCACGTAGGGGCAGCAGTGCAATCGTTGCACTGGTGGTAGCATTTCTGTGAGCCTGACGGTGGCAGCACAAGCCTCACACAGGCACCAGCATCACTGAGAGCCTCACGTGCATGCTCACAGCCCTGTTTGCATGGTGCGCATGCTTGCAGCCACATTCATGTTTGCTCATGCATGTGTAAGGCTCTTGCCCTTCCCTTTCCCACTGGGTTGCCAACCCCTACCTTAGACCACAAATCCTATCATTCTGGCTAGGACTGTTGGGTATAGTCAAAATTGCTCCACACTGTTCAATATCACCTTCCCTTCTCAGATTTGTTTTTCTTTTCAAATTGCATCTTATATATTTGCGTTTTAAGGACAACATGAAATATTTATTCATTTATTAAATTTATTTGAAATGTGTTAATCTCTGCAGAACTTATTCAGCCGCTGATCTTGGGTTGTTTGGAAACATAAGAAATTTATTATTTAAAATCATGATACTAAAAAAAACAAAGAGCACACTTCTTGGTTTTGGAAACAAGCAATCCAGAGTATCATTTCTTTTGTTGTTGTTTTTATTGTATCTTGAAGAACTAGTCCATTCCCTTAGTCTTGGTGACAAAATTGTTATCTCTGCACAAATATGCAGATACAACTATGAAGAGGTAGCCTTATCCTTCCTTCCTCTGTTTCCCTCGGGTTTCTACTGCTTTTCCAATGTTTGGGATTGGGTCTTGTCAGAATTTGGACCTGAAGCATGCCAAGTGATTATTTGGCTAGCGTGAGTTAAAATGTGAGTAGCAATAAGGGGCAAAAGAACATTTTAAAGTTGCCTGGCAACTATAGATATAAAGTCCTCATGTCAATTTTTGTAGGTCAAAAATTGATAGATTATGAAGAAGACTTGTATAACAATTCAGCTTCTTGGAACAGTAGGAGAATCTGACAGAAAACTGCTCAGTGAATCCCACACACACAGGGCTGACATCTGGTGCAAATATTTTGCTTGTCTTCAGGGCATTTTGACTCTCTGTGCATCTTAATTCAGTTTGTGTTCTTAAAACGTCCTCAGTTATAGCAGACTGAACCTTGTAAAAGCAGGGGGTATTAAAGACATTATTTAGAGAAATAAGGTTGCTGTAATTATTTCCCATAACTCTAAAAGTTCACATATCCTAGCTTCAGTTTACAAGGGAAATAATTTATGATGGCCAAAATTTAAAAAGTCAGAGAAGAACATGGTTTTAAAATGATGAAGCCAATAAGTGAGATAGCTAGCTAACTATGAAAGCAATGGGAGCACACTTATGCATTGCATGTGATAGGCAGGCACTCCTTTCATTCTGCCCATCTAGTATTGATTAGCTGTTTACTTTCATTAAGCAGTTGAGAAATATATTAAGAATTACTACTTAGCAAAAGGCTGCTTTGCCCCTTGGAAGTATACCTAGGTCTCTTGATAATAATATTTCCTAATCAAATTTTCAAAGAATTTGCAGGTTTCTTTGCAGCAAGTGATTTGAACCTTTACTTTCAACACAATTTGACATTTCTGAAATAAACTACTATTCAGCCGTAATGTTCTCTTAAATTTTAAGGCAGCCATAAAGAAAATCCACAAAGAACATGCTTTGAAGATAAAGACACTAATACTACAGGGAAGAGTTGGATTTTTATTATGCATTGCTTTTTTCAGTAGACTGATAAACTACTGTCTGTTTGTTATAGGATAACCACATTTTTACTGTTACATTTTTAATGTATCTTTTGCTCCTTACATGGAGTTAGAAGTGTCTGAGTGCATAAAAATGCATTCAACAGTGATCTAAAGCAAGAATTTTTCTGATGCATGATTTCTGCTGGCCATGACTGTTATTTTGTATATAATAATATTGAAGCCATAATCAGCTGAGGGATTAATTATCCCCTTTGTTTAGTCATCCTCTTTTCTTCAATCGATTCTTAAAATGGATTACTACTAATCCCACAACAAATATGACAAACCGGGAGCAGAGTTTTTAAACTTGCAACTGTAGTTGGCTTGGTTTTGTTTTACAGTAGGTTGATGGATGAATAAATGATTTAGTGGTACTGTAAAGGGATATAGCTTCACCTATTAAAATCTGCATATGCAGTGTTTCTTAAAAATGAGAGGGATTTTTATTGTTTTCAATTTGCAACCCTTATGCCAGCAATAACTAGAGAAAAAAGGAAGTTTTACAAATGAAAAGCAGTGGTATCTTTATGAATCTTCAAATCAGTTTTTGACTCCTGGCAATAGCCTGGACTAGCCCCTGCAGTTTTCTTGGCAAGGTTTTTTAGAAGACCTTGCCTACTTCCTAAGGCTGAGGGAGAGTGACTCGCCCAAGATAACCCATCTGGTTTCATGGGCTTAGAACTCATGATTTATAGCTTGGTATCTTAACCACTATACCAAACTACTTCTTGAAAAGCAGTGATAAAAATGTACATGACCTGGCAGAGGAAAAAAGCTAGAATAAGATTGAAAAAGATTGGGATTCTGATCTATATATGAGATCTAAAATAGAATACATCTAAATAGATAGAATATGTATTCTGAACATAAGACATTGTAACGATTTGAGATAAAGAAAAATTTGGTCATATAAAATCTAGAAATATGTTGAAATAAGAATATTATATTGTCATTAGATGGGTAAGATAGAGGGTAGAAGTTATATATAAGTGTGTATTTTAAATATTAGAGCAATTGGGATAAAGGAATTGTGTTTAATTAAAATTTGGAAAAATTAAATATTAAATGTAATCTGAACGTCTACAAATAATTAAGATTTGAATTTAAGATATTGTTATGAGTTGAGACAAAGGTTAATAAAACTTAAAAGTATAAATACTAATAAAAAAATTTACATGAATCTTCAATGCCAATAAAGTAGTGAACCCCTGAGAATCAAACATTAAATTGTATTAGTTTTTTAAATAATAGTATATGTTGGTTGCAGCCTGAAGCAAAACTGCAGGCTCAAAACACAGAAATTTGATACAGCAAGCAATGTCCTGCAGAGATCTATCTATCCATTACTCCATCCCTAAATATGCACATCCTAAATAATTCAATTTATTTTTTGAAGACATGTATATGGCTGCTGAACTCAAACACTGAGATTTTGGGCAGTTTACAATAAATGGAAAATAAGCAAAAGCAAATAAACAATTCAGTAAAAATGAAAACAAACCCATGGTGGGCAATCTGGAGCTTGCAATTGCTACCTTCTTCCAGATAGGAATGCTAACAACTGAGCTCTAGCATTAGAGGAGAAAATCAGATTTTTAAAAATGCCTTTCTACGGCCAATTGGAACAAAGGTATATTTAATCCAAATAATCAAAATAATTCAAGACCACATATTTCTCAAAGGTAATCGTTCATCATTGAAAAATTGTGTGTCTTTGGGGATTGTTTTAAAAGTATTCTTAATTTATATTTCCATTCTAGGGTGTTGATCTTTGGAATGAAAAAAAAAACAAGACAAGATAGTGCAATGTGCTGCTCTATGCTCTCATAACTCATTAATAGATAAAACAGGGTTTTTGTCTGATTAGAATAATAAAATTATTTGGAGAAAAATTCTACTTCTGGGATTTTTTCAACATCAATGGGTGGCCTCAAGCGCTGGGATTCCCTGGTATTCTCCCAATGAAGGATAATCCTAGACAAAGTAAGCCAGGTGCTGCCATCTGTTGAGAATAAATATAAAATCTTCTCCATAAACAACCTTCATAAGCCACTACTTATCTCCTGACTAAAGTGGGAGGAAACACATTAACTTGCATAACTGGAAATGCATTTTACATCCCACCTCCATGTTTACAAACATGTGCATGGTGTTAATGGACACATGATTTATGTTTGCACCTCAGCGTAGATAAAAGTGCACTACGTTGTGCTTCTATGAAGATCTTTGTACAAATTGTACATTGTTAGCATAAACATCTTCACATGCTACAAATTAGAAAACTGCAATTTATACAGTGTAACAAGCCAGACAAGAGAAGGGAAAGGGAGATGAAAGTCATGATTCTGAACTACTGTATAAGGGGACATATTTTTCCCTTTCATTACATGCATCAAATTTTTAGGTATACCATCAGACTGAGTTCATCATAATTTCATCAACTTTAATGGTTGATATTAGTGCAGGAGAAACCCAAATGCTAAACTTGATTGACAAATGCTTGTTACATCATTTGATGGTTTCAGCTGAAGTGAACCAATTATATCAAAAGTATTTGAAGAGAAAATAGTTTTAGGTAATCAGGAAAACATATAAATAAAGAATTACTAAATATCTTTGGCCCTGTGATCATTGAAGCTTAACTGTTTGGAGAAAGACATTCTAGTGAATTCATTCTGCATTCAAGATGAGTTGTTCATTGACATATCAAATTATATGGCTGCACAACTTTATGAGATACAGTCATCTTTGATAGGCACATTCAGAAATAAGTCCCCACTAAACTGGATGAAGCAAACTTTCAAATCAGGGTCACCAGGAGATACAGACCCCAGATAATTTGCATGGTACAGGTAGTCCTCAACTTACAACAGTTCATTTAGTGAATGTTCAAAGTTACAAAAGAACTGAAAAAAGTGACTTATAACCATTTTTCAACAACCCTTGCAGCATCCTATGGTCACATGATCAAAATTCAGATGCTTGGCAACTGGTTCATACTGATGACATATTTATGATCAACATTCAGATGCTTGGCAACTGGTTCATATTTATGACAGTTGCAGTGCTCCAGATCTTTTGTGACCTTCTGACAGGCAAAGTCGGTGGGGAACCCAGACTCACTTAACAACCATGTTAATAAACAACCACAGTGTGGCAAGATAGGTTGTAAAATGGGGCAAAACTTGCTTAACACATGTCTCACTTAGCCACAGAAATTTTGGGCTCAACTGCAGTCGTAAGCCGAGGATTACCTGTACTGAATGTTGAGGATCCAGCAACAGGCAAATGGGGTCCTGCTTAAGTTGCACAACAGCGAGTTGAAGGCAGCGGTGGGATTCAAATATGTGAACAACCGGTTCTCTGTGTGGATGCCGCTTCCGGAAATCCCTTCTAGGCCTGGGCAACAAAAAATTAGCTGCCAGTGGTGCGAACCAGCTGAATCCCACCACTGGTTGAAGGGCTAAGAGAACACTGAAGGTGGCACCCATGGCCCAGGAGACTGATAGGGAATACTTGAAGGAAGGGCTCCAGCCTATTAGTGAGGAGGACCACTCAATGAAGGGGTACATATACCGCATCTTCAGACACACCCCTATTGTAGCAAAGGAGAGGAGACTGTGTGTGTGTGTGTGTGTGTGTGTGTGTGTGTGTGTGTGTGTGTGTGTGTGTGTGTGTGTGTGTGTGTGTGTGTGTGAGAGAGAGAGAGAGAGAGAGAGAGAGAGAGAGAGAGAGAGAGAGAGTGTAGAACGTCCGCTCAGGTGAAGCAGGAGAAAAGTGCGCGGGCAAAACAAACCCACTCACGCATACACATCCCCGCCGCTCTTCCCGCCTCCCGGACCGACTGAGCAGCTGCTGGCAGAATGCGCGCCAAAGGGGGCGCCCACAGAGCTCGCGCCGAAGGTAAACAGAGCCGGGAAAAACACGCGGCTGCCGCCGCTACTGCTGTTGGCGGTGGCCCGCGCGTCTTCTCCGCTTGGCAAGTCCGCCGCCTCTCGGCTGCGTATCTCAGTCATCCGGCTTCAGGCGTTGCAGGAGCTCCCGCCGGCATGTAAGAGGATTGTTAACAGTTGGGCACTCTCCGAAGCTGCTTCCCAGCTCCCCCCTTCCCACCTCGCGAAGAGGTGGCGGTGAAAGCGAAGAGCCACCTGGGCTTACGGACTAAGCAGCCCCATCCTGCCTCAGGCGCTGCTTTCCCGCCTTCCTCTTCCTCCCTCCACAGCCATCAGCAGCAGCGGTACCAGCACCCTTCCCCCCTCCCTTCCGCAAGACCAGGCGGCGCGCAGGTGGCGGGAACGAAGCGCGGGGGGGTGTGAGGGGCTTCGCCGGTGGCAACTGCCGGGCTTGCTGAAAGCTGCCTACGAGCGCCCTGCTGTTCGCCCACCGACCATGTTCCTCCGTTGCTGCTGTAGTGGCGGCAGCCGCTCGCTGCTGCGTCTCCTATTTGTGCTGGGTGTTTCGGCCCTGGCCGGGGCGGCCGCGTCGTGCTCTTCTTCTTCGCCACTCAGCGAGGATTCGGTGCAGGGGCTGGTCCGGCTCGCTTCCGTGGTGATCGAGGGCAAGGTGCTGGCTCACAGCGTGGCCGAACTAACGGCTGGCCGGAAAGGAGAAGGAGGAGAAGAAGAAGAAACGACGTCGCTGGTGTCACCGCCGCTGTTGAGGCTGTCCGTGCAACCTGCCGCCGTTGCCGCCGCCACCACCACCACCACCACCACCACCATCATCACCGCTTTCACCTCCAGCTCCTCCTCCTCCTCTTCCTCGTCCTCCTCCTCAGGAACGATCCTCCCCTCTTCGCCGGCTCCCAGCCCCCCGCTCCCGCACCTCGGCAGCCCGAGCCTGGCGCCCGCCTCCGCCGTAGCTCGAGTGCGCGTGCACCAGGTGTGGCCGGCGAAAAGCGGCGGGCTGCGGAAGGACGCGCTGCTTTGGCTGCTGCTCGGAGAGCGGGGCTCCGCTTGCGGGAGCGCCTTGAAGGAAGAGAGTCGCTACATCTTCTTCATGGAGCCCCTGGGAGCTGCGAGCGGGAACAGCAGTGAGTCGTCGCCACCGCCGCTGCTCTTTCGAGCGTCTTCCCCGCCCCTGGAGACGGGCAGGAATCTGAAGAAGGAGGTCAGCAGGGCGCTGTGTACCCGGGGATGTGGTAAGTCAGTGGCGGCTGTTGGAAAGAGACGGGGGAAGGGGGGAGGGGGTTTTTTGGAGAAAATAAGAGGTGACTTGGCTGGCCCAGATCACACAAGGGAGGTGGGAGGTGAATGAAGAAGAAAAAGGAAATTTAAAAAAAAGGGGGGGGGGTGTTAAAGTCTGAGGCCAGTTCCTTATTTTCTCCCCTCCCCTCTTTCACGCTCCCTGGGTTTTCTGGACGATTTGGGCGAGATGCTGGTTCGTCGTGGTTTTAAACGATTTTCAAGTGGATTTCCGTATGGCTGATTTTTCCAGAAGTTGAGTGGCAAGGGTGGGGAAAGTTTGTGAAAGCTCTCTGAGCAACAAGCAAGGCTTACGTCTTCATCTTTGGGGCTTTTGGAGATGGTGAGAAAGAACGCGGTCTTTCTTTCCTTGCCGTAGATAACTAGTTGGCTAAGTCTTTCATGCCCTCTGGAGAAGAGAAACTGCGAGGGGAAGGAAAGGGGGTCCTTTTTGCCCCATCCGAAGGGCTTCAGGTGTACATTTTTCTCCTTTGGAAAAAGAAAAAAAAACAAAAAAGCATTTTGAAAGCAGGCCAGATTTGTTAGGTTTGGATGTTTGTAGGTTGATCATTGTTTGTCTTGGTATGATTTTGCTAACTTTAGCGTGGTTGACAATTTCAGCCTCTGGTAAATTTTGCTTTATGCTGTGGTTGTAGAAAGTACTTTTCTGGCTAGTATTTGACATGTGACATTGTGTAGATATTTTTGCTGGATCCTTGACAGGGCCCAGTCATTATGTGAGAGCTACCTTAATGTCATTTGCTTACATCGACATGAACAAAATAAACCGTATTAACCAATTTCTCATATAATGATTCTGTTATTTCAGTGGCTGCAAAATGCTCAGTCTCTTCCTACTCCTTTTCTAAATGCATCAGCATCTTGTAAGTGATTGTGAAATGCTTTAAGTTGATTGTTTGTCAGTGGATGCCTAGTCATGTTTTATAACACCTGAAACTTAGTCTTGTCAGTACTACGGTATTTTATGTTTGCATTGTAGCCCGAATATATGTGTGGATAAAGGGCAGAAGGATAGAAGCACAGGTGCTGAAGAGTGATAATTCTCAGTCAAATTCAGAAATGTCTGTCTTTTTCATTTGATGTAATTTCTTACAGATTCATATTGGTCTGAACTGGCATGTTCTTTCAGTATTATTTATTTGATTAATTAATTTGTAATAATTTGGGCTTTTAATAGCAAAGGAATGGCAAATTGTCTCAGAATTACTGCAGAGGGGAACTGTCCACATTAAGCGGTGCTGATGTTGAGTAAATGACTGGGGATTCCCTAGTACTGCAGGATAGATGTCACTGTAAAACAAGGGAAATACTGTGTGGAGACCTGACATATTGGCTGATATAAAAGCTGAACATTTCTCTGGAGGAGACTGTTTTTCTCTGGTGGTGCAGAGGGAAAGGGGAATGCTTTTTCTATCCCCTGTAATAATATGATACATACATGATTTGGTCAGCTACAAAAGAAGAACTTGGCATTAACATCACATGAAATAAGCACATAAAAGGAATTTCTGGAATATCAGAATATTATTTTGTCAATTCTTAATTATTGTTAGATATCTCATGAGATTGTTATTTAAAGATTCAATTTCTTCTGTGTTTAATTAACTTCTTTGGGGGCATTCTATACCAGATATCTTAAAATACAGTGTAAAGCACAGTCCTTTAGGTACCATTAATTTGCCATCATACTTACAGTACTTTGGGGGGGGGGTTGATATAACTATGCATACACATACACACACCATATACACATATACATTTTCTCTGTCTCTATCTCTCTAGAAAGTAGTTATGGAATCCTGTTAAAAATAATAAAAGAGAAAACTCAAAAAGAAATAGAAAACAATAGGCACACTTAAGTTAAACATAATGTGTACATCTAATACACATTATACACTTTTACAACATTATTACTGATTCTCAGGGAATGTGGATGTACAGTACACTTCATCTGAAGAGCTTAATCTTTATAATTTATGTCTCAGTGTTTGTTCACTGTTTCAATGTCTGCTAGTGGTACAGTAAGAAACGGAATGTGTATGTATTGTCAGTGCTATTTAGGTTTATACAAGACTTTTGCCTTAACTATATTGAAGTTACCTATTCCTAAAAATAAAGAGGAGAGGAACATAACTCAGTAATCTACCTAACTAGAGGATTCTGTACCATTTCTTTCATCAATAACGAACTAAATTTTTCCAGCTTTTAGTAACTGCATTCTTAAAATAAAATCTGTTGACCTCTCAATGCTCCAGACATTGCAGTATAGCCCCAAATATTCATAAAGATGGTGTAAAACATATTTTATAACAATGTTAAGTAAATAAGGCATGACGTAAACATATGCTATTATCTGGTTCCAGATTCATCTGCTCAATTAAGATGTCATGTCAAATCATGGTTTTATAAAGTTGATGTACTGCTTTGTATGATGGCTAAATTGACAAACGATGGCTTTTGACATTGATTATATACCCAGAATTAGAAGCTATATTTTCTATGCAGAAATTTTGTAAGCAATGGCTGAAATCCTTTGACCTGTTTTTTTTTAAAAAGCAAATTATGTTATTGCTTATATTACATGCAAACCAGACCTATATTTGAAGTAGTTGGGCAGTGCTGTCTAGATAGATAAAATAGCAGGGGCCATTCATGCTGCCTATAAAGCAACCTATGCCTAGATATAAAGTGCTCAGTAAATAAAATGTGGAAAGCAAACAAGTCAAAACGTGGCTCCATTTGTACTTTAGAAAACTCAGTTTAGACTCTAAGCCATGGTCAGCTTGGGTATCAGAATTCAGCCATTATATGATCAGCTAGTTCAGATTAGGATGCATTCAGCCTGTACTTAAACTGCAATTTATTTCAAAGGCTTAGCATCTCTGCCTTGTTATACAGGCCAATAAACTTGTGAAGTTTTATCAAAAGATAAAAACAATACCTTTTGGTCATTTTTAGAGGGTGAATTTTTATATCTTGAAAATGAATTTTTGATTTGACAGGTAGTCCTTGACTTACAACCATCATTTAGTGATCATTTGAAGTTACAACAGCACTGGAAAAAACTGGTTTATGATGGGGTTTTCATACTTGTGACTGTTGCAGCATCCCTATGGTCAGATGATCAAAATTTGGCAATTGACATGTATTTATGACAGTTGCACTGTTCCAGGGTCATGTGATCACTATTTGTAACTTTAAGCCTTCCCGGCTGGCTTCAGATAAGCACAGTTAATGGAAAAGGCCAGATTTGCTTAGCAGCTAAAGTGCTTCACTTAACAACTGTGGCAAAAGAAGATTGTAAAACTCACTTAACAACTGCCTTTGCTTAGCAATATAAATTTTGGGCTCAATTGTGGTTTTAAGTCAAGGTCTACATTCTTAGGGAAGAAGTCTTGTTAATCTCCCATACATGCAAAAGTGCAAAATAATGCTAAATATAAGCCTCTGTGATGATTCCTTATAAAAATGAGGGTATAGATTATTCATTCTGTATTTTATAAAAAAAATAAGTAGTGTATAGATGAAGGCAGGGAGATAACCTCTTCTACATGGTTTGGTAAAACTCAGATATGCTTTCAGATGAAAAGGATGTCAGAAAACATCTGCTCATTGTTTGACAGTCAACCTAATTCTATACTGCTGAAATAATTAAGTGCAAGCATTCCTCTTTTGTGTACTTCCAGCATTGTTTATAGACAGAGTGCTTTGGTGATGACGCCAGTTAACGTGCAATTTCCATGCAGTTTCCATACTTAACTGGCATACTGACGGGCAGCAGCAATTCATGTAGCTTGCTAATGGAAAAGGCCAGCTGCCACCAATGGCAATCAACAGGAGGAAAACGGGAATCCCCTCTTTTACTGTAATGATTGCAGAAGCGGTGATTAATTCAGTAGCTTTGCGAATACGTAATTTCTGATTGGATTGCTGGCTTTATTGGTATAATATCTAGGCTCCTAGTCCCATCACTATCAAGATATTTGCCCAATGCTGATCAAGGTGCATCTTTGTCACCTTCCCAAAAGTGCTGGTAAGAATGAGTATTTTATCTCTTATGTTCATTAATGCTGCCGTTCATTGAGATAATGCTGGCCAATGCTGATCAGCACTCTGGAAGATGATGCAAGAATCATAATAAGAAAAATAGAATAAAATGTTCAATTCTGAAATATTCCGCTTTAGATTATATGCAAGTGGATGTTTCTACAGGTATGCAAATGGTCCCTGAATATTTATCCATATAATAAGCTCGTTGTTTCTATTAAATTAGATAAAACATATTTAAACCTCTTTTTATGTATTATTTCAATGCATACTTAGTAGTTTTATTTGTTTATTTTTAATATAAAAGAGAATGCAAACATATGTCTATTCATCTGCAATCTGAGATACAGCTGAGAAGGAGTATTTAGTCTGCTTATGGATCAGTGGTTACTGAAGGTGGATATATCTAATTATTTTATATGTATCTTAATTATGTGTTTAATATAGAAATGCATTTGCTGAATAATTATTATGGATTATTCTTGTTCCTATATAAATCTAAATTCCACTGTATTTATTTTGTTTGTTTTTTCAAGGATGTGACATTGCAAAGCAGTTGATATAATCTGGCCCAGGATCTGTATTACTGGACTTTAAATAGGCTAAAACAGAGGTTCCCAACTGAGGGTATGAGACTATATTCCAGGGGGTGCGAAAACGTGGATTTTCAAAATTATAATGTATATGCATAATTTGTTGCTGTTATTTCAAACTTTTGTAAATATATATCAGAAGCTTTCTAGGGGTGCAGGGTATAGAAAAGGTTGGGAGCCGCTGGGCTAAAACATGTTAATCTGCTGCTTTCTTCAGTCCATATAAGACAGTTTTGAGTCTAATGAAAACTAAAGTTAGCATGTTCCCTTTATACTGCATATCTTGTTCTTATCAAGAAATGAACTAGCTTAGAGAAAGTGATTAATAGGAACTATTAATTTTGTGTTCAGATATTTCAAGCATTCTCAGCAAGGTTTCCTTGTGCCTGTTGATCTATTATATCAAGGCATCTGGTCATTTGCTTTTCATTTTAATGTGTGCAGACCATATGCAGCTGTTTATATAAAATATTGCTACAAATTGCATCAACCTGATACATTTTCAAAGCCTCATTATCTAATTGCCATTGTTATGTACGATTATGCAAAATTAACTTGCTAAAATATTCTGCTTGTGCTTAATTGTATTTATCATTAAATATATAAGTAGGTTTCTTAAAATTTACTTAGTAGATTTTAAATCTCATAAATATAAATTATTCTATCTATTAAAATACCCATTCTATTTTCCTACCATCATCTTGTCTCATTTGTATGGATGGAACTAAATACAGTCATATGGGAAAACCTTTTTAAATACAATCAATATAAAAATGCATTTGAAAAACTAAATGAATAGTTGGCTTCTGGTTTACTTACACTAGGGAGTATAATTTTATCTCTATGTGCTAAGTTAGAATAATTATTAATGGAAATGACATATATATCCTTGTATACATAGGAGGTAGATATGGTTCTCTGGAGGTTTGAAGTTAACAAAATAATCTTTCTTTCTTTCTTTCTTTCTTTCTTTCTTTCTTTCTTTCTTTCTTTCTTTCTTTCTTTCTTTCTTTCTTTCTCTCTCCTGGATATTATAAGCTCTACTAGCCTATTAATGTTTCTGGATAATATAAAAGCAAGAATATAGATGACTGAAGGTTTATTTAATTGATCAATAAGGCCAAATTCTGATAAGTGGTAGAAATTATGTATTTTGGTTATGTTGTCTCTGATGTGTGTTGTTTTCTAATTGTAAATTATCTTCAATATGACAAAAAGGAGGTTATGTTTAAAATTTTGTAGTGGAAATTCTGATTAGTAATCAACTAAAAATTCTGTGCTCAGTCTTGTTTATCAATCATATGTTACTTTTCATTGCTTAGCACTGGTAAATAATAGAATACATCGTAGCTGTTTGTCACATTAATTGGGTAAAATATTACAAAGTCATGGGGATACAAAATCTTTCCTGAGAAGTTAATAATTTTATTTCATTTGGGATAGCTCTATGTTTCTGATTGGTTGATCAAGCCAAGATATATCATGGAAGGTTCACATTATATTTCTTCTTAATTTAGAATATAACTTCAGAGAGTTGAATAGTGGAATGGCCCCCTATTTAAAAAGATATTTCCTTACATTACAAGGAGCAGATTGCTCCTGAGCTTAATCAATTGCAGTTTTCTAAGTACATAGGTCTGTAGTGAGGTGATTCTCTGATGGATATATTATAAAAAGGTGGGGACAGCATGCTCTGCAGTTTTTCATTTCTGAATAGTGGAATTCTGACAATATTATTTGAGTACATCTGAAGCCTGGAACATGCACGATAGATAGGTTACTTATGTAACAGAAATGTCAGAATGCCAATATACTGATAGACAGTATATCACGCAAGTATTGCTAATGTAAATATAACTGCAGATGAGATGCATGGTGTGAATGCTATGCTATAAGCCCTGAAAAAATTCATAGAGATTAGTAAATCTATTTTTCAAAATAAAAGTATCCAAGTATTATTTTACATATTTACTATATTATTTTATTATTCATAATGGTAGGAATACACCATTGGAATTTTTGGCCTTTTAAAAACAATCCTGGTAGGATTTTCAGCTGTGATTTTCCATCCTATATTGGTAATTCTTAGGTAGAAATTGAACAATGAATCTGACCCCTGCTATTTTGCCAACATTAATTATAAGTATGGAATAATAGTACTTTAAGGTTTATTAGAAAATAGCTCCAAAGGAATAGAGCTTAAAGCTATTTTTCACTTAATGGCTTAATGTAGCCCTTATTTAAAGGTGACTTGTAATGAGCATAATTATCTGACTGGGATTGCAAATGTTTATTGTCTGTTGACAGATATGCATCTCATTTTATGCTTGTGCAATGTTCTAAAACTAAAAATTTGTATTTGTGCCAAAGTTAGAAAGGCAATAAAAAGCCCCAATTGCAATATTCCATTATTATTTTATCATCACAAAAATGAATCATAGGTTGAACTGATGTCTCAAAACACTTAAAATGACTTATTTACACATCCCAAATCAGTAATATATGATTTTTAAAAAATAACCCCTCTAGAGAAGAAGCAGTATATTAAATCAGTGCTTCCTGGACTTTAAAAAATTAATACCGGTATATGTTTTTGAATGAGTTGTATCGGTATTCATTGTTCGGCCTTAACTATGCATAGTTTTATAAAGTGGTAAAAGTCCATAGTATTTTATCTTGATAAATTGTTCAGATTATTATTGACAGTTCTTAAAGCAGACTGTCTTGATGCTGTGATTGAAGCTCCATGTAGCAATAGCTATTCAACTTTTCTAAGGCTTGTATTAAAATAGAACTGCTTCTGGTGTTAAGAGAGAGAGAAAAAGACAAAAAAAAGTGCATGCACAAACATATTCTCCAAAGATGATAAATCATTCTTAAACAACTTTCCAGAATAGGTAACAAGAGTATAAATTTCTTGTCAGTGGGAAGTAGCAGGCTAGGACAGGAAAGATCCAGATTGAGTGCTAATGAACTCTAGAAAGAATTTAATAATGCCTTGAGAGAAACATTTTGTTTTGAGAGTCTTTTTCCCCTAAACTTCAGGGGAAAAAATTAGATGAAAAATGTCTGATACTATCTGCCTAAAATCAATTCATTGCAGTCTTGTTTCAGCTATATTTTGATTGTATAGAAAACAATATACTGCTATGTTAGGAATCGATAGCATGAGTGCTACCCTCATGTTGATTCTACTGGATCTTTCATGACTTTTAGCATTAAGCAAAATATTGTCCACAGGTTCTGCCGTTGGTATCTTTCACCAAGGTGTTATGTTAGCTTTAGTTTTGGAAGATCCAGCATCAGAAATGATGTTGGCTCATGGTATTCCTCAGAATTTTATTCTGAACCCATGCTGCCCCTGAATATTTCTTTGACATTGCTGAATTTGGACCACTGTATCACCACTGTGGATGACTCAGCCTTATTCCAGAATGCCTTCTAAGACTGCACCTGTGCCTGGAGATAGTAAATGGCTAAATCTAAAGGTTAGGGATGCTCAGCTAAACTGAGCCAGAACCTATCACTTAGTTCAGTGGTTCTCAACCTTTTTAATACCGCGACCCCCCAACCAGTCGTAAGTCGAGGACTACTCAACCGGTCGTAAGTCGAGGACTACTCAACCGGTGCAGCACCGTTTGCAGAATGGGACTTTTGGCGGGCTCAGCAGGGCAGAGACAGCCTGGACAATTCCTATTGGCTTTTGAAAGCCAATAGAATTAGACTCTATTCAAGAGAGTCGATTCTATTGGCTTTCAAAAGCCAATAGAATAAAAGGGAGTAGCACAGCTAAGGAAAAGGGGGAAAAAATGGCGGACTGCGTTGTTTGGCGACCCCCGTGAAATGGTCGTTCGACCCCAAATGGGGTCCTGACCCACAGGTTGAGAACCACTGACTTAGTTGTTGTTGGTGCTGGAAGATGTATATCTGACTAGCAATCATCAAATCTGCATTATTTCAACCTGCTGAGAAATTGTTTTGGAGGGGTGTTTAAAAACTACACTTTGGCAGGAACCTGGGTTGTTAGAAGGGTGTTTGGGGAACATGTGACTTGCTTTGCATCCAGGCAGAGTTGAAAAGGTGGTGAAGACTTTTAAAACCTGAATGGTTTTAGATTAGGAAATCTAATGAGTTGTTTTTTTTTCTTTTAAGATTCTCTATCTCTTTAGATTATTTTCTCAGGCCCTCTTATTAGTTTCAGGAACCCCAAAGACATGCTTGGTTTGTGCTACAGAGAGCACTTTCATAATGGCTATACTTAAGCTCTTGCAAAATGTCAAGTCTTTAGCAGTTGCTCACAACCATGAAGAGTAGATTCTCACAGGGTCTTATTTTACTAGATTTATTGCAAGGAAAAAAAGGACCAGCTTGCAAAATTCTGGGAACTGAATGTATGATGTATTTATTCAGCATTCCATATATCATTAGGATATGGATCCTTTGAGCCTCTTGCTGACCATCTTTTAAAACAGTAGGAAAGTTGCTGCTTGCTTCATGTGGGAGGAATATATAAATCAGGGTTTCTCAGCTGGATGGGGAATTCTGGGACTTGAAGTCCACACATTTTAAGTTGTCAAGGTTGAGAAACATGATATAAACTACAAAATATGTGTAACATTTTTATCCATGACAATTTTGAAGTTGGTAAAGAACTTCCATCTTTATTTATTATGCAGTAGTAATCTAACAATTGAACATTATAATTTCTTGATTATTAACACTGCTATTTTTGAAAGTTTAGTGATTTATTTTTAAAATTCTAAGTATACTTTTAATTGTTATATTTATTACATACCTCAAGCTTCAAAATGGAATCTAGAAAGACAGGAAACTAACTGCAGAAAAAGACTCAGTGGTCCATCAAGTCTGTCTTTAAGTTTGTTTAATATTTAACTTGTTTTTTTAAATAAAAATATTTATTTTCAAACAAGCATACACAAAATAAAAATTCACAACATGCAAAAAAAGAAAAACTGACAATTAAAAACAAAAAGAAAGAATCTGAAATTAAATATATATATTTAAAGTTCATCTGATTTTATAAAACCTTAAAAGAGAAACCAAGCTTTAAATGTTTACCAACAAATAACTTTGGAACAAATAACTTTGTTCCAAAGAGGGAGATAATATTTTCTGATTTTTAAAAATATATAATTATCTGGAAAACAGTTAAATCACACATCTTTGGAAGGGACCTTGGAGGTCATCTAGTCCAACTCCTTGCTGAGGCAGGAAACCCTATACTATTTCTGACAAATGGCTGTCCAGTCTCTTCTTAAAAACTTCCAGTGTTGGAGCATTCACCACTTCTGGAGGCAGGTTGTTCCACTGGTTAATTGTTTTAACTGTCAGGAAATTTCTCCCGAGTTCTAGGTTGCTTCTCTCCTTGGTTAGTTTCCATCTGTTGCTTCTTGTCCTGCCTTCCGATGCTTTGGGGAATAGCTTGACTCCCTCTTCTTTGTGGCAGCCCCTGAGATATTGGAACACTGCTATCATGTTATGCCTAGTCCTTCTCTTTATTAAACTCGACTTATGACCACAATTGAGCCCAAAATGTCTGTTGCTCAAACAGTTATTAAGTGAATTTTGCCCCATTTTATTTCTTGCTACAACTGTTAAGTGAATCACTGCAGTTGTTAAATTAGTGACCCAGTTGTCAAGTGAATCTGGCTTCCGCATCAACTTTGCTTGTCAGAAGGTCACAAAAAGTGATCACATGACCTTGAAACACTGCAACCGTCATAAATATGAGTCACTTGTCAAGCGTCTGAAATTTGGTCAGGTGACTATGGGGATGTTGCAATGCTCATAAGTGTGAAAAATGGTTGCAAGTCCTTTTTCCCAGTGCCTTTGTAACTTCAAACGGTCACTAATTGAACTGCTGTAAGTCAAGGATTACCTGTATTATTTCAAAAGAGTACAAAGATGAACATATAAAATAAAGTGCCCTCAAATTTCTTGCAATGCCAACATAAATTCCAAATGGTGTTCACTAGAGGACAAATGTTTAATTCTTCTGTGCCTGTCTCTTTTCTGCTGAAAATCCAAAGCAGCAAGTATTTTAGAAACCATTTACAACAGCGGACTGTAAATAACCGGATTTTTAAAATCACATATAGGATTCAGAGTTACATTGGTATTTGTCACTAAATGTTTAAGAGTTAAGCAGTTTGCAGCAGGAGATTTTCAATATGTTTTATCAACGTTTTTTTTTTTTAGAGAGGAACAATAAGATGACTTCCAAACAAGACACAGTAACAAGACACAAACAATTTGTTCAAATATTATGGAGTTCTTTTCTTTATAATGTAAATCTCCAAATGTCACCATTTATTTTCAGGGATATTACAGAGAAGAAGTGAGTTTTACTCCTCTGTTTTTTGTATGGGAGGGTTTATTAGGCAAAAATATAGATTTATTTTAAAAATGAAAATGTGGAATTTCTGCTAATTTTTATCCACTATGCCTATAGATTTTTTTTACCATGCCTATAGATTCCAGATATGGGTCTTTTTTCTAGACATCTTAATCCTAGGTTTTTCTACATATGTCTTAGTTCTTTATCTGGTATGTCTATTTCTGTATCTATGATTTATGCCCTATTTCCCTATTCATATATGCTATTATTTATTATTTTTATATCTGTGTCTTGTTACTTAATTCTATATCTGTCCTATTTTTCAGATTTTACAATGATTTGTTTTCTAACTTTCATCTACAGTATGTGATCTATCTGATATTTTTATATTACTGGGTGTTCCAGTCTAGACAACTTTACTTTCTCTGGTTTCACAAGGAACGAAAGCCTTGGTACCTTACAGCAGGGGTCCCCAACCTATGGGCCATGGCCCACTACCGGAGTGTGGCTTAGTAGCCACTGGGTTTCAGGACAAGCTGGCCAGTGCGTGCACTCACCCCCACTTGCACTAGCACCCATGGACCCATTTGCGTATGCATGTGGGACTAGTGGTGGCAGCTAGTGCCTGCATCAATGGTACTGCGGGCGCTAGTAACACGGATGTTAAGTTAATCAGGCTTCCTCAGTGACTTTGGTTGTCAGATGGTCTCAAAAGGTGATCACATGATCTTGGGACACAGTAGCGGTCATAAATATGAGCCAGTTTCCAAGCATTTAATTTTGATCATGGAAAGGTCATAACTGTGAAAAATGGTCATAAGTCACTTTTTTCAGGGCCATTGTAACTTTGAACGGTGACTAAATGAAGTGCCGTAAGTCGAGAACTACTTGTACTGATTTCTGACTAATTGTCAGAAATGCCTCAGTGCTGCTTCTATTCCCTCTTCCAACTCCCTCTCTTTTTCATTTTGCTAAGTCTAATCTTGTGTAAATCATGAAAAACCTTTTCATTAGTTAGAGAAGCCTGCAGGTTGCCAAAGAGCACCCATGGGCCCAGCTTATGTAGATATATCACACCTTGAAAACAAATGTGGAGGATTTCAATCAACATTCTTTGGATTCAGTTCTGAAATTCAAAGTTATGTCTGGAAACAAGTAGGTTAAAATTCCTTCTGAAACATTCAAATTCATAAAAAAGGGTAATTTCCTTATTCAAACAGTATTTCTCAGTATAGTATAGTATAGTATAGTATAGTATAGTATAGTATAGTATAGTATAGTATAGTATAGTATAGTATAATAGTTATGCACCTTAAATGGATGAATATAAACATAGCATTTCTCATTATTAATTTGCTACAAACATGTGTTTGCATACCATGAATTATTGTAACCCTTCACATCATTGGTAAATGAACAATACCTTGGCATTTATTTGTACTTATTCACCTGGAAACAATTCTTATTTGTCACAGATGAGTATATTTTTTATTATTTACATGCATGCTCATAGCTTATAGGAGAACTTATAGGAGAACTAAAGCTAACAATTCCTCTGAGAAGAATTGAGAAAAAGGCAGTCCTTTAGAATTGCTGCATATTTATTGGGAATGTTGTGACAAAACTTTATATTTATTTTGTGCAACCTCTGTAGGGATCTTATGAGTTATCATTTTTTTAAATTTTGTGAATGGCTGCAGTATTCATTATGTTAACTCAAATTCACATGTATTGAAAATGATACATCATAAGCATTAATTTTTGGTATGATTCACCTGCTAGCATCAAAAAAGTTTGGTGTTGATTGCACTAGTTACTGATGCATTTCCAAGTCCATCTAAAATATTGCTTTGATTTTTAAAATAATTATATATTTGAAGGAATCTCTGTATGCTTACGAGCATGCTTCTTAGTTTTGGTCATCACCAGAAATTTTGCTCAGTAGCACATTCATGAAGACCATAAGAGTTAACATTAGAGATCGGATTTTCCTGAAAACAGTACTTCCCTGTGGCGTTTCCTTTGAAGAAACATGCAGTATAAACAATACCTGATCCATTTCTTGTATTTCAGCAGATTTGAAAACATAATATTTTTTTTTCCTTTGGCTTTTAACTGCTAACTTTTTGCTTTTATGTTATTTTTGACACATTGAAAAGGTTAGTGTTTTGAAAAGCAGAAAAGGAGTCTGTTACATAAACACATGAGTAAATCATCATGCACTGTAAATCAAAAGTATTCTTCAGAATATGAAGCCACACAAATACATTATATATTGTATATAGTACTGGGCCGTGGTTTTCGGCTATGTTCTATTTCAACAAGTGAAGCACTCCTTTGAAGGTAAATTTTTAAAGCAATGAATGCGTGTCCCTTTCTTCCAAGTAAGGTAAAGGGGACCTGTAGAACAAGTGGCATCTAAGCAATGCCTACTTTCTTGTCATGCGATCTCTCCAGTTAAGCAGGATGTTCTCATACAGTGGCAATTTTCTGAGAAAGAGATAAATAAGAGTTTCTAAAATCTCACAGCATTTGCCCAGAAGAACTCAGAAATGTAATAAGGACCAACTTACGGAAAAGCAGAGAGAAAATACGATGATGGTTGTTGAAACATGTTGACTGTTGCAGAGGAGTACACAGATAGCCTTGAAGAAAAAAAAAATCAAAACCAAAACCATAACTTTAGCCTGGGAAGGAAGAGGAGGTGAGAAATAAGTTCAAATCTGTTGATATCATATTAACATTTTAAAGGACTGTTTGATATAAGAGTGGCAGAAGGAAAATTTAATGTGATGTGCACTCATATCCTAGAGGAAGATTTATGAAGACTCTGCTGCCAGCCTGAAGAATTTGCCAACTGTGCCTAAATAATAACCTGCTTAACTCAAAAAAGAGGGAATGGAAAAGTAGGAATTGCTTTGCTTCTACATGTTAAAAGCAGAACTTTCACTTTCCAGGCAGGACAGTAGTTTAGATTCCCTAAAAGAATGGGTCATAAATCCAAGCTGCATTTCACTGCTATAAAGGGAAGCAAGAGTAGGATTTGTCACTCTGCTTGTTTATCTGGACTTACTGAAAATGGCATCATTAGTCTTCTACACTTGAACGTGAAATTAAGAAGCTCTTGTATGAAGGAAGAGGGGAAAAAATCATCAGAAGGTTTTGTGCTGAAGTGTTTGCTTGTAGCTGAGAGCCCAAAGTGGTTGTGGCAGGAAGAATGCTTAATTTTACCTCCTGTGACTGGCGCCTTTGGCACATCTAATAACTGCCAACAAGCACTGGAAGATGTTTTGGTGTACACACATAAGAGCCACTTTTTTATCCTGGAAAGCCAGATGGAGCTGTACAAAGCTTCCCATCAAGGGAAATCAGATCATCTCATTTTGATAAAGAGGAGGATCATATTGTCTCTGTGATAGAAAATTCCATGTGAAGTATAATCCAAATCCCTTGTATATCCTGGGTAGACTAAAACCTCCGTTTATTGGAACCTCAGTACAATGGACTTTGCATGTAATGGGCCAAATCTGCTTAGAATTTATTGCACTTGTGTAATGATACAATTACATAAATAGGACAAGTATTTGCATCAATTTGCATCATGACGTGACACAATAAATGGCACAAGTAATCATTTGCATCATTTACAGAGTGATATCATCACATGTATACAGTGCATTCAGAAAGTATTTTTAAAATTTGGTTTTCACTTTTTCATTATGGGGTACTGAGCGTAGATTAATGAGAGAGAGAAAAATGAATTTCAACAACTGTAGAATCAGGCTGCAAGCATAACAGAATTGAGGAAAGTGAAAGGGAGACTGAATACTTTCAGAATGCACTGTATATTGCTGTGATGACCTGCTCTGTCACTTGGGAATAATAAGCATCCCTCCTTCCCTCCCCATTTGCTAATTTGAAGTTTCAGTTGTATTTTTATTTATTATTTTTCTATTGCTCTTCTTTCTCCATAGATTTGCAAGCCTGCTTTCAAATAATGGGACAGAAGGAATTGATAGCATTAATAGAAATTCTTAAACTGTTTATCAACAATTGTTAAATTGTTTATTAACATGTGCAAAATTGTCTTTCCATCCAGTCATGCTCTTCAAATCAAAGATAACTTTCATTCTGACAATCAGGCTTGCTAAGTAATAGACCTGAATCCAGTTACAATTCATTTAGCTTTTTCAGATCTCTTTTATAATGGGGGGGGGGGGGTTTTAAACAAAAAATAATAGAACTATAGTTCGAATATATATTACACCTTGGATTTTACTAAATATCTGAAAGAATAAATATAAGGAATTATGACATTGACAGTGTTTCTTACATTGCTGCGAAACATCTCTTTTTAAAATAATGTAGTGCTACGGCAGACAGAATATAGAATTTGCTCACTAAGAAAACCATTTCAAGCATCTATCTGAAACCCCAGTTGTTTTTCAAGTTCAACATCAAACTGCACATTCGATTTTAGGAAGATACCGTGTTTGTAAGTGTGCTGAGCCCAGGCTGTCCTGATATATCACTCCTTTTCTTCCTGCCACCCCAGTCACCCCATGCCCTCTGATGCTACAGTTCTGCTAATTTCCTTCATCACACCTGCTCCATTTTGGCTGAGCTATCAAGTACACCTGCTTCTGCCTTCTTCCCCTGAATGCAAGTTGGTAGCTCTTGCAGAGACTATGAGAGAAAAACACTCTGGAAGTTGGCCACTACCAAGGGATGTTCCTGTACCTGTGTTGGTTTAAGAGCTTACAGTTCAGCCTTTGGAAGAGAAAAGTACAAAGATGTGTATTTGTGTGAGAGAAAATAGTTCTATTTATTTATATCAGCGGTTCTCAACCTGTGGGTCGCGACCCCATTTGGGGTTGAACAACCATTTCACGGGGATCGCCAAACAACGCAGTCCGCCATTTTTCCCCCTTTTCCTTAGCTGTGCTACTCCCTCTTATTCTATTGGCTTTTGAAAGCCAATAGAATAGACTCTATTCAAGAGACTCTATTCTATTGGCGTTCGAAAGCCAATAGAATCTATTGGCATTCCAAAGCCAATAGAATCTATTGGCTTTTGAAAGCCAATAGAATAGACTCTCTTGAATAGAGTCTAATTCTATTGGCTTTCAAAAGCCAATAGGAATTGTCCAGGCTGTCTCTGCCCTGCTGAGCCCGCCAAAAGTCCCAGTCTGCAAACGGTGCTGCAGGTTGTCTGCAGCTAAGGCGAGGTTTCTGGACGTTTCCACCCCTCCCTGCTGAGCAACTACTAAATGTAAGTAAAAGAGGGCCAGGGGTGGGAGGTGGGAGGCCGGCGGGCTCAGGGAGGGTTGCTGGCGCGTGTGGGCCCAGCGGGTGCCTTATCTTCCTTGGGCTGGGCCAGCCGAGCCGAGGTGGTTTCTGGGCGACGGCCCGCGTGCAGCCGTAGGAGAGGAGGTGGAGCGTGCGTGCCTCCTCTTGCCCCGCCCGCAGGGAAATACAGGTAGTCCTCAACTTACGACCACATGGTTGGGGTTGCGGCATTAGGAAGGTTGAAAACCACTGATTTAGATCGAATATAAAGGGAGAGATGCACTGTAACATTTTTGCTCAGAGAGCTAAGTGTAATTTTTGCTAGTATTGGCATTATCCTAAATGTCACATTGAAAGACTTCATTAATTCAGAAAGGTCAAAAAAAAAGATGACCATCTTGTGCTTTGCATCCCACGTCAGTGTGATGTTGATATTAACAGCAAGAGAAAAGGTGTGCTTCAAAATTTTGCGAGACAACAGAAAGCAGCCCGATGGTATCAGAAAAAGGCATAAATATCAACACTAACTGGAATGACAGGCAACATTAATCTTTATTGTTACAGGAATCTTTGTAAAGTTGTATTAAGTTGTAAGAAAATTAGCTCTCATTATTATCTTTCTTTCTTCTGTCAAATTCTCTTTTCATCCTTTCTTAGGATGTTTTAACTTTGTAGCTGCAGCCTAACTGATATCTGCCACCTCACTGCCCAGATCTGGTTCCTGTCTCCAATCTCTTAGGCCTAAGAATTGCCAATGGGATAGTTCAGGGCTATGAAGGAGGTTACTGATGACAAGCCAAACAATAGTACACTAGGCCAGTGATGGCGAACCTTTTAGAGACCGAGTGCCCAAACTGCAACCCAAAACCCATTTATGTATCACCGGGTGCTGGGTGGGCATGGCCCATTGGGTGGGTGTGGCCCATTGGGTGGGTGTGGCCCATTGGGTGGGTGTGGCTGCAGTGGTAATGGCAGACTGGGTGGAGTAAAAAGTTCAATCAATCAATTCCAACTTTGCGAGATCTTTTTTTTCCTGCGAAAAGTTGAAATTGATTGATTTATTGAACTTTTTTTTTTGCACACGGCGGCAGAGGCCTAAAGCAAAAAGGTTTTATAAAACCCAGCTGAAGGCCTAGGACTGGGCGACAGCGCGCGTGCCCACAGAGAAGGCTCTGCATGCCAGCTGTGGCACACGTGCCATAGGTTCGCCACCACGGGACTAGGCATTGGCCTATCCAGTATGTTGCCTGCCATGCCTGGAGCAGAAGAGTCAGATGGGAGGGTAGACATTATTTGAGAGCATGAATGAACAGGCACAACTGGATAGATTCAGTTGACATGAAGATGTTTGTCTGTTTGGACTTTTGAAAATCTTTTGATCAAGTCTGTCACCGAAGACTTCAAGTAATCTTGGTAGATGTGAATTAAGGGGACAGGCTGTCTTGTGGATAGGTAACTGGAAGAACAACATAAGAGTAAATGAGCACTAATATATTATTTCTAGAAATAGGAGGACTTTCATACTGTGAATTTTTTTATTGTCACTCTGCTTTCTTTGAGAAGCTGAAGTGAAAGAAATTGCTACTGTAGTTTTGTAAAATGGTATGGGTTGGACAATAAGTATAATAGCATATCAAATGTACTTTCTCTCACTTTAAAGAAGAAGAAATTCAGATTTTTTTAAAAAATAGTATCTGTTTTATAGGTATGTCAATTTTCAATTCAGATTCTATGGTTATTGCAGGATCCAATCTGGTCACTGAGCTTTCGGGCTTGTGCTGGAGCTCATTCTCAGGGAACTTCTCGCTCACCAGAATGTGTGCTTTGGGCTTTTCTGTGCATTGCATTTATATAGTGCCTTCCTATTGGTTGATTGGTGTGTTGATGGCCAGAGATTGGCTGTTATTTTCTGTGCTGCCAAGCCCTCGGCTCCTAAGTACCTGATAACCTGCTAGTAAATCTGCCCACCTATTGACTGACCTGGGGCCCTTTTCCCAAGCTGTAATCATTTCCTTGGCTATCTTTGTACCTGCATGGCCAACAATCTTAGTAGCTGCAAAATTGAAGGATGTATGTCTTTTAAAAAGGTTATTGTATTTTAACCATTTTAAATGTGTGCTTCTAATATTGTGGTTGGGAAAAATCCATCTGCAATATTATTCTGGTAGTAAATGGGGTCTTCCAAACCTGCTGGGGCATCAAACTTCCAAATTCCTTAAACTGACCCTGATATTGTTGGTGGGCAATTTATCATTCAATATTAGTCTGGCATTATTTCTGTAGATTTGGGAGCCAAAGCAATAGGATTAAGATATTTATTTATATTTTCATTTTCTTGTTTTCTCATTGTTTCTAAATTATTTATTTTAATGCTAAATTAATAATTCCATAAACATGGAATTTTCAGTCCCATATTGATGAGTCCTAGGTTGACAAACATTCTTAAAAAGCAATGGAAGTTGGCTTCTCTAGATTCTTTTTTTTTTTGTATGATTGTAATGATTTATTTGTGTTCCAGTTCATTTTTTTTATTGAAAATTTTTAGAAGTTTTTACAAAAAACAAAAAAGACAACAACAACAAAAAACCAAAACAACCCTCACCCAACCCCTCCCAAACCACCCCCTCTATCCCCCCCGAGCTTCCCAGAGCTGAATATAGGCTTAATTAAAATTTTAAAAATCCTAAAAAAAAGTTAAACAACTTATAAAATAATTAACAATAAGGTATATATAACAAAAAAACCATAGGCATTAAAAAGAAAAAGTGCTTAAAAAAGAAGAAAAAAGAAAGAAGAAAAGAGATAAAAAAAGAAAAAAGAGAAAAAATACAATCTATAAAATATCAAAGTTTATATACAAGTTATAAAAAGGCTAAATGGTATTTTTTTATATCCAATTTGTTACCTTCTTTCTAAAAATTCTTTGAATATTCCACCATATCTTAATCCAAAAAGCTTTTATATTTTTACACGACCACCAAATATGATAATAAGTGGCATCCAGGCAACCACATCTCCAACATTTAGGCTGTAAGTCAGGATACATAAGAGACATTTTTTGTGGATCAAGGTGCCATCTATAAAACATTTTATAAAAATTCTCCCTTAAGTTCTGGGCTTGTGTAAATAGTTTCCCAGGTATCCAGTAGAACTGGTTCACCAAAATTTTGTGCCCATTTAAACATACAGTCTTTAATTAGTTCTGATTCTGAATCCAGTTCCACTAGAACCCCGTAAATTCTCTTAATGTGAGTTCGTCTTTGATCCTTTACTTGTTTAAAAAGATTTTCATCTTCTCTAAGCAAGCCCATATTACGATCCATCTTCCATCTATCCACTATTTGTCTATATTGAAACCATGAATAGGTAATATTTTCATGTAATAAATCTTCCAAAGATTTTAACTGCCAATTTTGGCCATCCCATCTAAGTAGTTGTGCATAAGAAACCCTATCCATTTTAACTCCTCTCCTTATCCCCTCTATCGCATGCCAAGGTATAGCCCATAATGGTATTTTAAAATCACTTTTATAATATTTCCTCCAAACCCGAAGTAGAGAAATCCTTATAATATGAGATTTAAAAACCCGATCCACTTTTTTATTAAAAATTAAATAGGCATGCCATCCAAAAAGTAAATCCCAACCCTCCAGATGGAGTATTTCTACATTTGTTAAATTTACCCAATCACTAATTAATGTTAAAACCACAGCATCATAATATAATTTCAAATTCGGTACCTTGAGTCCACCTCTCTCACGGAAATCTTGCATAATTTTAAGCTTTACCCTTGGTTTTTTCCCTGCCCAAATAAATTTATTAATGCCTTTCTGCCATTCATTTAAATTAACCTCATTCTTTAAAATAGGTAGCATTTGAAACAGAAAGAGAAATTTTGGTAAGACATTCATTTTAATCACTGCAACTCTTCCCATAAGAGATAACTGTAACTTCTCCCAATTCTTCAAGTCTTTCTGTACCCTGACCCACAGCCTTTCATAATTATTCTTATACAATTTTACATTAGAAACAGATAAATTAGCCCCCAAATATTTTATCTTATCAACAACTTCAAAATCAGTCAAATTAACCAAAATCTGCCTATCCCGATTAGTCATATTTTTAGATAATATTTTAGTCTTATTATTATTAATTTTAAAACCCGAGACCCGTCCATATTGGTAAATCAGTTGTAGTAACTTTACTACAGAATAGGTAGGTTGAGACAAAGTAACCACCAAGTCATCTGCAAAAGCTCTTAACTTATATTCTTTTTTGTTAACTTCTATTCCTTTTATTTCCTGCGACTCTCGAATTTTAATCAACAAAATTTCCAATGTTAAAACAAATAATAATGGTGACAATGGATATCCCTGTCTTGTACCTTTTTCTATTGTAAAAACCTCTGACAAACCCCCATTAACAATAAGTTGTGCCGTTTGTTTTTGATATATAGCACCAAAAGCTTGTAATATTTTTTCTCCAAAATTCATCTCCTCAACTACTCTTAACATAAACTGCCAATTCAATTGATCAAAAGCTTTTTCAGCATCTAAAAATATCAGCCCTGCAGAGATTTGGTTATTCTTATCTAAATATTCTAATAAATTAATAATTTGTCTAGCATTATTTTTCATATACCTACCAGTTATAAAACCCGATTGATCCTTATGTATAAGCTGATGCATAACCCTCATAAGCCTATTAGCTAAAATTTTTGCAAAGATCAAAGACTTTTCTTTTAATTTAATCTCATCTTCCAGTTCCTTACGTTTCTGGATCTGCTTTTGTCTATGGACATTATTCATTTTTATCAAAATCCCACGCATGAAAGCTTTACCTGCATCCCAGACCATTGATATTGATGTTCCCTTATGCATATTTAAAGCAAAATAATCCTTTAAGTATTCCTTTAATTTTTGAACATTCCTTTCTTGTCTAAATAAGTTCTCACTCACCCTCCAGGATCTCCTCTCCTCTTTTTCATCAGCCATTTCCATCCAAACTGGACTATGATCCGTTAATGACCTAGGAAAATTTTTTACATTCTTTACCCTATTATATAAGTCAGTTGTAATCAAGAAAAAGTCAATTCTTGAAAAAGATTGATGTCTATCTGAGAAAAAGGTAAAGTCTCTCTCCTCTTGATTACATTCACACCAATAATCCCTCAGCTCCCAGTCCTCTTTCAGATCAAAAAAGGCTTTAGGTAATTTGGCCTGTTTAAAAAAGGTAGAAGAACCTTTTTTGTCCCTTTGTATATCTAAGATACCATTCCAGTCTCCCATTAATATCACAGATCTATAGTCCAGCGAAGTTATTTTCTGATGTAACAATCTATAAAATTGTTCCTGTTGCTCGTTTGGTGCGTACAGTCCCACTATAAGTATTTTCTTACCATATAAACCAAGTTCAATCATAACATATCTTCCTTGAGGATCTGATTCTACCAGACAAACTGGTAGACTTTGCTTAACGTAAATAACCACACCCCCTTTTTTCCCAGGGGCAGGAGATACAAAATGAGATCCCAGACGAGCATTAGCTAAATATTTTTGATCTTTGAGTAGAATATGAGTTTCCTGCAAGCAAATAATATCATTATTATGTTGCTTTAGGTAATAAAAAAATTTCTTTCTTTTCTGAGGGGAATTAAGGCCGTTAACATTCCAGGTCAGGAACTTTGCCATCTCCCTTGACCAGGAGCCTGGAGAAGACTGCCTGAAGATCTGCCATTGAAGAATGTGTTGCAGAACTCTTGGGTCTTGCTCCTCCCACCGGCAACGAGACACTTTCATGAGAAGATTCTTTAACTTCTTTCTTCTGTTGTTCCTTTTCCTTACGTCTATGTGCTGCATGAGTCATTTTCTGCTCTTTGACCTCTGCTTGGCGCGACCATTCCACCTGTAATTTTCCAGCAGCCATCAGACCTAATCCTTCAGACTGCTGTTCCACCTCTTTGCCGCCCAGAGCTTTCTGATTCATGGATGAGGATGAGCCTGCTCCCAGGACCGTATTATAAAATTCTTTAGCTTTAACAACCGTGTTAAGTCTGTAACGTGTCCCCGCATGGCTCAAAACAATACCCATCGGAATCTCCCATCTGAATGGCATCAGTCTTGTTTTAAGTTCATTAGCTAGAAAGGCAAAGTCTTTTCTATTTCTTAAGATTTTGGATGGGATTTCCTTTAAAATAATGACATCTTGGGCAGCAATCTGGAATCTCTTATTATAAAAAGCTTGTATGATTTCGTTACACAGAGATCTCTTTGCAAAGTAGATCACCACATCTCTTAGCAAATTCTTTTGTTTCGCAATCCAGGAATTAACTCTGTAAATTTTTTCCACTTCTCTTCGTAGTCCATCTTTGTCCCTATTCAGAACAACAGCTAGATCATTAAGCACCATCTCTGTCAAATCTTGATTCATATCTTCTTTCAGACCCCTAATTCTCAAAGCATACTCCATTTCCCTATACTGAGACATAAGAATATCCTCTTGTGAGGTTTCCATCTTTTTTTCCATATCTTGGAATTTATCTTCAAGGAGGTCTACTTTATCTTCAACCTCTTCCACTCTGGAGTCCAGCTTCTCGACCACAGAAGCCAGGCCTGATAAAGCTGTTACTATGTCTTGCCTCAAGATAGTATTATTCTCCTCTAAAAGCTCCTTAATGTCTTGTGCAGATAAGCCTGGCAAAGGAGGAGAAGGTGGAGGTGTAACTTTAGGTTGCAGTACTGGTGATGTAGCTTTGAGTTGTTGTTGTACTGTTAGAATTGCAGGAGAGGAGACCACCTTAGAAACTATAGAAGCTGGTTGCCTCTTTGAAGCCATTTTTCAAAATCTTATTCTCTCCTTCTTTCTTCTTAAAAAAAGAAAAAAAATACTAAAATCCTTAAGGTTTAAAAGAAAAAACCAGGGAGAGTGCAAGAAAAGAAATTCAAAACCTCCAAAACGCTTTCAAAAGAAAAGAAAAGCTTAAAAGCAGTCCATATGTTTCATTTAAGTCCGTTCTTTCTTTCCGGAAAAAAAAAAAAAGAAAAGCACTTTCAAAACGCCATCTTACTTTCACTCTCCAGACCAGTAAAAAACAAAAAAGAAAGAAATCAACATGAACTAAAAGAGAAATAAAACACTACACTCCAAATAAAATCCTTTAGACAGCTCTGTCCGCTTTAGAAGTCACTCACCAGAAAACTTTAAGCGCGGAGATGGTAGCGGCGTTTCACTTTGTTTCCGAAGAAACAAAAACAGCTGGGAGGCGGAGAAAGCACGAACTCCGAGGGAGCACTCTTTCTACCCCCCCCAAAAAAAATCCGGGGGGGGTTTAAGAGGTTCTACCTCTATTCGTGTAGTCTCTACCCCTTCCCTTCGCCCGGGAAGGGGATTTCGAGCCGTGGGCCAGCTGATGTCCGCTGTGCTCCGCAGATCTAATGCCGTCCCAGGAGGACGGCTACAAAGTAGCCGCCATCATCATTGCTGACCACCGGAAGCTTATCAAGCTTATTCTTATCAAAATACTCTAAGCTGCCCAAAATAGGTGCCACATGCTGTGTGCAGACATATGTTGCTCACCACAGAGATAAAGGGACACACAAAAAGGATTATAATAACTTAGCTGGACATTAATTTGCAAAGCAAAAATACACTAAAAACTGATTCAAGTCAAAGGCAATTTGATTACATTACTTTTTTTTATAAGGTAGAATGCTAGGATTTTAAGATCTCTATTAGAATAATGCCCCAGGTATTACAATTATGCAGGGCTCAGATAATAGCCTTAATATCTGATATTCTTCTATTGCAAGCATTTCTATCTGGAAATTAAAATTAGATATCTTCTCTCCCCCCCCCCTCTCTGTTTTTTTTATTTAATTTTGTCTTTAAATTGTGTTTCAAAAGTATTAAGACTGTGCTTATGTGCTGAAGACTGAAACCCCAGCATCATGGGACAGTATGGGATGGGGAGGAGGTTACTAAGGATGGAGTTATTTATGCTTCCTACATGGCTGCTGGCTTGCTTCCCTAGTTTATATTATATTTTCATCCTCTAGACAGCCAAAGAGGGGAGTGCTAAAAATAAAAAGAAAATGGTTTTGTGCTTCTAGTTTTGAGTTTTAGGTTTTTCAACAATGAAAGGGTAAAGAAAAAGCCAATCATTTTGGGGAGGATCAGCAAAGATATATAGTTCAGTCCTGAAGGATGGAGGAAGAAGCCAGAATGTCATGGAAGAAGAGAAAATGGCCCAGAGTAGGATGAGCAGGAATGACTGTCAGTGGCAACCTCTCTGTCATATAACTCCAGATGAAGTTTCGTAAGAATATTATCACACCGTTTCTTTGGGAGTTTCTTTTAAATACCTAGAGAACCCTCATGACTCATGGGGACATATGGTGTTCCCTTACATTTGAAATCACCTTAGATTGTCCCTTTCTTGATCCTCCACAGAGCTTAACCTCCAGTATATCATTCAGGAATTTAGTGTGCGGGACAGGAAAGGTAAGTACCACAGTAAGTAATAAGATTCCTAATTTCAGGAAGCTTATTTATCTTTTTTCAAGATGAAGTAGCATCTACTTTGAAAATAATTTAGGAGTTCTTTTGGATTCAGTTTGCGCTTAGAAATCCTTGCGTCAGCTATGCTAAGAAAGAAGTTGTGCAATTCTGGTTGTGATCAGCCAAAGACATGTTTTGATAACCTCAAAGTTGGTGTTTATGAAATATGATGTACATAATATTACTTGTAAACATTCAGTAATAGCAATTTGTGCAAAGTAATGCCAGGTAGAAGATTTTAATTATTTAAATCATATTATTCTGATTTTCTAACAGTAACATTGGCTCCCAATTTGTTTCTAAGATAAATTTAAAGCTCTGTTAACACTTTAACATTCTCAGTGACCATGGTTTTTGAAGTATTGCATTTTCTTTATATGTCTTCACATAGAGTAATTGAAGGCTAGGTTTACAAGTATATAGACACAGCAATGACCAAGCTTTAAAATCCCTGCCTTGTTATGATTACTATAGCCCCTTTATCTCTCTTCTTTTTGCTTCGTTTTCAGAAATAGGACAATTGATTTATCTGCTATTCTTCTGATCTTTGCAGTTTAGTATTGTTGATTTGAATGACAATCAACAATACAGGGTGTTATCTTGAATAAATTAATTTTATTAAGTTTTAATTTTCAATGTATTTCAGTCTGATGTGCAGTTCTATTATGTCGTTATGTTGAACAGTGATAAGAAAACATGAGCTGCAAATGATCAACATTTAGTTTTTTTTCCTGTTGTGGCTTTACTGTCGTCTTTATTATATACATTACAGCTCTTTGAATTTTATATGGGATATGTTCTGCGTGTAACATAATGACAGATTGAAAGAGGGATTTTTCATCTAAATTTTCATTTGTTTGTATTACCCAGATGAAATATTTCATAGAAATATATTATTGATTGCTAACACATATTATTATTGTTTCCACCTAATACCTGATTCTATTAAAACTCATTAGTAAATAAGTAGCTTAAAAATACTAACATGTTATATTTCTACCCACAGAAAACAAAACTTTTAAGGTAAGGGAAAGTAATACTATTATTTATTTGCCTTGTTTACTTTCCTTCAGGGAGGAAGTGATTCAGTATATTTTGTCTGAACTCCTCTTTTCTAACAGATCTAATAAAAGATACATGCAAGAAAAAGACAGGGCAGATTTTTTTATAGTGTCTCAGAATGACTTTGACGAAGTTAGTGAATCACTGGAGCTGACATATGAGGCTCTCTCTCAAATAGACTATTTTTCCCACAAAGAATGATTAAATAGGAAGAGTGATGCTTTGTCACAAAATAAGGAGCTTGCCAGCTAAATATTATATATTTTATATTATCCTGATAAATGCAGACTTTAAAAGATTTTGCTAGGTTATCATATCTGAGGTCATCTAAATTTGATCAAAAGTGCTAATCAGTTTTTGTTTTTGCATATAGCATGTTAGCTAAAAAAGAAGATGTTTTTTTTAAAAGAAAGACCTTGCAGAAAACGCTGGCATTTAGATTGATTGGTTCTGTAAAAGTTACATAAAGAAGTTTTATATTGATAGACAACTTCCTTAGAAAATAAACAATATTTATTTTTCATGTCATTTATTTATTAAAAATAAAGCATATTCCAGGTTTTTACTAAAAGGCAATAAAAAAAATACAAAAGACATTAGTTAGGAAAATAATTCAAAGCATAATTAAAATACCTTTAAAACAAATCCATAAAATAGATTAGCCAGCTAATATTGAGATTTGCAAGTGGACAAATTTGTTTTTTAAATTATTAGTCTTTGGTTTTATTAGGCTTATATTTTACTACTTAACATTTTTGTTTTCTTCACTTATTATGTCATCAATCAGATAACTTTTTACCAAACCATCACCATGGTTTTTCCAGTAATATACTTTCTGGTTCTTTTTTCTTTTTTGGTGTGTTCAAGTCATTGTTGATTACTGGTGACTGCCTCAACACACCCTTACACTTTTCTTGAACAGATTTTTGAAAGTGGTTTGCTATTGCCACTAAGGCTGAAAGAGAATGAATGGCCCAAAATCACCATCACCCACCAGATTTCGTGCCTAAGAAGGGACTATAACTCATGATCTCCAGGTATTTAGCCTGCTGCCTTAACTACTACAACAAATTTGCTCTCTTCATTGATTTTTCTGCATCTTTTTAGTTTACTCAGGACCTTTTTCTGTATAAATAATGCTGCCATATTTACAGATTTAAACAACCACATGTAGAGGCATATGTGAGTGGGGTAGGAAAGATAAAATACAAAAAGCAACATTGAAGTAATAATAATAATAATAATAATAATAATAATAATAATAATAATAATAATAATAATAATAATTCCCCAGTGAGGCACTACCTTGACGTGTTTGTGGGGCTTGTGTACTCTGAGGAAGATGAGAGCTATGCTATGCCAGAGGTTCAACCATACTGGACAGGTCTCATCAGAGGAGTCAGACAAAGAGTGTCTCTCCCATAAAAAATATGGTGAGACGTAAATTTCAGAATGCCATACCGGCTCGGATGTCGCCCGGGTTAACAAGGTCCGCGCTAGATATTGGAGTTCCTGGATATCTGGTGAAAAATGGGTTACAGGACTCAGGACTGTTGGCTGAGCAACCAGGGCCAGCAGCTGCAGAACTACTGGAAGAAAAGGTGTTTACCTGTCGCAGATACACAGTGATGGAAAACAAAGAAATAATGATCTGTTACTACAGATCAAGTCCAACAAGAAGAGGATATCTAAAACGAATGCACCAGTTCTGGAAAGAACAACATCCAGAATCAGAAATAACAGAACAGAGACTAGCAGATCAACGCCGATTTATAATACGAAATAAAGTATTCACAGAAACAGAATTGGACGAACTGCAAAGGTTTACCAGGGCAAAGAAATCAAAGCCTTACCAGAAGTAATTCAGAATGTAGAGGCAAACCAGGGGGAGTTGGCAGTGAAAGAATCCAGTAGAGATATACAACTGTTCTCATTTGGAAACCAGGCACCTCTTCCTCAGGAAGAACAAAACCCTCTAACTAAAGAAATAAAAGAATTGAAACAAAGAATAACTGAGCATCTAGAACAGCACAAAAACAACAGAATAAGGCTGCCTGCATTGAAGCTTGTTCCAAAGAAACAGCTAGCACAAGCATTAAAAGATGCAAATACTGCAATAGCAAGTATAAGCACCAATTCACTGCAAGAAACAAACCAACTAATGTACAGCACAGCTGCAGTTATAACAGAATACCTGGGATGCAAAATCAACAAAAAAGAAAAACAAACAAACAGTGCACCAGAAAAAATGGAAGGTTAGACTAGAAAATAAGATCAGCAAGTTAAGATCACATGCAAGCAAGCTAGAACAGATGAAAGAAAAGAAGCTGAAGAACAAGAAGACCAAAGAATACCTAATCAAGAAATACCACTTAGAAACAAGGAAGATCAAGGAAGCACTGGAACGCAACAAATAACAGCTATAGCCAAAAATCTATAGAAGCAGAACCTCCAATTTCAATCCAATCAGAAACGTTTCTACCAATCCATCAATGGAGAAACTGCAAGGAATCAGTCAGTACCTGACAAGGAAGAAACAGTGCAGTTCTGGAAGCAGATATGGGATAACCCAAAGAAATACAACAAGGATGCGGCTTGGTTAAAAGAGGTGGATGCAAATAAAACAGAAGTTGAAATGAAAGAACTAGTAATAACAACAAAAATGGTAGAAAAAAGAGCAAAGAAAATCAAAAATTGGTCAGCACCAGGTGAAGATGAACTGCATGGGTTTTGGTTGAAACATCTAACTGTTATACACCCACTCATTGCCAAGCAGTTCAGCAATATACTACAAGGAGGAGAAATTGAAAAGTGGCTAACAACTGGGAAAACCTACCTAATAATGAAAAATCCAGCAAAAGGGGCAACACCAGGTAACTACAGGCCAATTACCTGCTTACCAACAACTTTCAAATTACTAACTGGTGTGGTAGCTGATGCAGTGCAACAGCATCTAGTTGAAAACAATCTCTTTCCACCTGAGCAGAAAGGAAACCGCCCCAATAGCAGAGGAACAAAAGATCAACTCCTAATAGACAAAATGATCTTGGAAAACTGCAAGAGAAGGAAGACCAACCTGAATGTTGCATGGATTGACTACAAAAAGGCATTTGACTCTCTGCCACATGATTGGATAATAAAGTGCCTAGAAATAACAGGAGTCAGTAGAAACATCAGAAAATTTGTGCAAAGATCGATGGCACAATGGAAGACACAGTTGCAGATCAATGGTGAGAAGCTGGGAGAGGTTAATATCAAGAGAGGAATATTTCAAGGAGATTCATTATCACCATTACTATTTGTTATTGCACTGTTTCCTCTGTCAACAATACTGAATAACTCAGGACATGGCTATCAAACATCAAAAACATCTGCTAGACTATCCCACCTCCTTTACATGGATGATCTGAAGCTGTATGGAAAAACATCATCTGAAATAGAATCGCTGCTCAACACTGTCCGTATATATAGCCAAGATATTGTAATGGAGTTTGGCTTGGACAAATGTGCCACACTTACTATCAAACAAGGAAAAATAGTGAAAACTGAAGGAATCAAGATGCCCCACGAAAATAACATTAAGAGTCTGGATGAGGAAGAGTACTACAAATACTTGGGTATCCTTCAAGCTGACAACATCAAGCACACTGAAGTCAAGAAAAAGATTAGAGGTGAATACATCAAGAGAGTGAAGAAGATCTTAAAGTCCAAACTCAATGGAGGAAATACCATAAAGGCAATCAACACCTGGGCAATCCCAGTCATTAGGTACACAGCTGGAATAGTGGACTGGACTCAAGCAGAACTAAAAGCAATGGATAGGCAGACCAGAAAAATAATGACAATGAATCATGCCCTTCATCCACGCAGTGACATTGATAGACTTTATCTACCAAGGCAAATAGGTGGGCGTGGAATGCTACAAGTACATCAGATGGTTGAAGAAGAAAAAATGGCTTTGGAAGAATATCTGAAGAACAATGATGAAGATGCACTGAAATTAGTATATCAGGAAGGCTTACTAACTACTGGAGAGACCAAACTGGCCTACAAGAAAGACCAAATGAAGAACAGAATAGAGGCATGGGAAGACAAAGCACTACATGGCCAATACATGAAAAAAATAGCTGGGAAAGCAGATAATAATAAAACCTGGCAATGGCTAAGAGCAGGAAAATTGAAGAAAGAGACCGAGGGACTAATTCTGGCTGCACAAGACCAAGCCTTAAGGACAAATGCATACAAAGTCAAAATTGAGAAGACAGCAACAGACAGTAAGTGCCGCCTATGCAAAGAAGCTGAAGAAACAGTGGACCACTTGGTAAGCTGTTGCAAGAAGATTGCACAGACTGATTACAAGCAGCGGCATGACAAAGTAGCAACAATGGTGCATTGGAAGATCTGCAAAAAATATCATTTGCCTGTAAGCAAAAACTGGTGGGATCATAAAATAGAGAAAGTCATAGAAAATGATAAAATTAAACTGCTCTGGGACTTCAGAATTCAAACAGACAAGCACCTGCAACATAACACCCCAGACTTAACAATTGTCGATAAGAAAGACAAAAAAGTCTGGATAGTGGACGTGGCAGTGCCTGGAGATAGCAGAATAGAAGAGAAAGAACTGGAGAAGATAACAAAATACAAAGACCTACAAATAGAAATAGAAAGACTGTGGCAAAAGCAAGCAAGGGTAGTACCAATAGTAATAGGCTCCTTGGGTGCAATCCCAAAACAACTGGAGCACCACTTGAACACCATTGGCATTGACAAATTCGCTATTAGTCAATTGCAAAAGGCGGCCTTATTAGGAACTGCTTCCATCCTGCGACGATACCTGTAATACCATCAAACATCCACATCTGCCTATCCCAGGTCCTGGGTAAGGACTCGATAGGTAGACAAAATGCCAAATCCAGTCTGAACATCTGGCTGACTGTGCGATGAATGATAATAATAATAATAAATAATAATAATAATAATAATAATAATAATATAACCCAGCAGCTGCAGAACTACTGGAAGAAAAGGTGTTTACCCGTCGCAGATACACAGTGATGGAAAACAAAGAAATAATGATCTGTTACTACAGATCAAGTCCAACAAGAAGAGGATATCTAAAACGAATGCACCAGTTCTGGAAAGAACAACATCCAGAATCAGAAATAACAGAACAGAGACTAGCAGATCAACGCCGATTTATAACACGAAATAAAGTATTTACAGAAACAGAATTGGACGAACTGCAAAGGTTTACCCAGGGCAAAGAAATCAAAGCCTTACAAGAAGTAATTCAGAATGTAGAGGCAAACCAGGGGGAGTTGGCAGTGAAAGAATCCAGTAGAGATATACAACTGTTCTCATTTGGAAACCAGGCACCTCTTCCTCAGGAAGAACAAAACCCTCTAACTAAAGAAATAAAAGAATTGAAACAAAGAATAACTGAGCATCTAAAACAGCACAAAAACAACAGAATAAGGCTACCTGCATTGAAGCTTGTTCCAAAGAAACAGCTAGCACAAGCATTAAAAGATGCAAATACTGCAATAGCAAGTATAAGCACCAATTCACTGCAAGAAACAAACCAACTAATGTACAGCACAGCTGCAGTTATAACAGAATACCTGGGATGCAAAATCAACAAAAAAGAAAAACAAACAAACAGTGCACCAGAAAAATGGAAGGTTAGACTAGAAAATAAGATCAGCAAGTTAAGATCACATGCAAGCAAGCTAGAACAGATGAAAGAAAAGAAGCTGAAGAACAAGAAGACCAAAGAATACCTAATCAAGAAATACCACTTAGAAACAAGGAAGATCAAGGAAGCACTGGAAATAATAAAGCAACAAATAACAGCTATAGCCAGGAAAATCAGTAGATATGAAGCTCGAATTGCAAACTATAGGCAGAACCTCCAATTTCAATCCAATCAGAAACGTTTCTACCAATCCATCAATGGAGAAACTGCAAGGAATCAGTCAGTACCTGACAAGGAAGAAACAGTGCAATTCTGGAAGCAGATATGGGATAACCCAAAGAAATACAACAAGGATGCGGCTTGGTTAAAAGAGGTGGATGCAAATAAAACAGAAGTTGAAATGAAAGAACTAGTAATAACAACAAAAATGGTAGAAAAAAGAGCAAAGAAAATCAAAAATTGGTCAGCACCAGGTGAAGATGAACTGCATGGGTTTTGGTTGAAACATCTAACTGTTATACACCCACTCATTGCCAAACAGTTCAACAATATACTACAAGGAGGAGAAATTGAAAAGTGGCTAACAACTGGGAAAACCTACCTAATAATGAAAAATCCAGCAAAAGGGGCAACACCAGGTAACTACAGGCCAATTACCTGCTTACCAACAACTTTCAAATTACTAACTGGTGTGGTAGCTGATGCAGTACAACAGCATCTAGTTGAAAACAATCTCTTTCCACCTGAGCAGAAAGGAAACCGCCCCAATAGCAGAGGAACAAAAGATCAACTCCTAATAGACAAAATGATCTTGGAAAACTGCAAGAGAAGGAAGACCAACCTGAATGTGGCATGGATTGACTACAAAAAGGCATTTGACTCTCTGCCACATGATTGGATAATAAAGTGCCTAGAAATAACAGGAGTCAGTAGAAACATCAGAAAATTTGTGCAAAGATCGATGGCACAATGGAAGACACAGTTGCAGATCAATGGTGAGAAGCTGGGAGAGGTTAATATCAAGAGAGGAATATTTCAAGGAGATTCATTATCACCATTACTATTTGTTATTGCACTGTTTCCTCTGTCAACAATACTGAATAACTCAGGACATGGTTATCAAACATCAAAAACATCTGCTAGACTATCCCACCTCCTTTACATGGATGATCTGAAGCTGTATGGAAAAACATCATCTGAAATAGAATCGCTGCTCAACACTGTCCGTATATATAGCCAAGATATTGTAATGGAGTTTGGCTTGGACAAATGTGCCACACTTACTATCAAACAAGGAAAAATAGTGAAAACTGAAGGAATCAAGATGCCCCACGAAAATAACATTAAGAGTCTGGATGAGGAAGAATACTACAAATACTTGGGTATCCTTCAAGCTGACAACATCAAGCACACTGAAGTCAAGAAAAAGATTAGAGGTGAATACATCAAGAGAGTGAAGAAGATCTTAAAGTCCAAACTCAATGGAGGAAATACCATAAAGGCAATCAACACCTTGGCAATCCCAGTCATTAGGTACACAGCTGGAATAGTGGACTGGACTCAAGCAGAACTAAAAGCAATGGATAGGAAGACCAGAAAAATAATGACAATGAATCATGCCCTTCATCCACGCAGTGACATTGACAGACTTTATCTACCAAGGCAAATAGGTGGGCGTGGATTGCTACAAGTACATCAGATGGTTGAAGAAGAAAAAATGGCTTTGGAAGAATATCTGAAGAACAATGATGAAGATGCACTGAAATTATATATCAGGAAGGCTTACTGACTACTGGAGAGACCAAACTGGCCTACAAGAAAGACCAAATGAAGAACAGAATAGAGGCATGGGAAGACAAAGCACTACATGGCCAATACATTAAAAAAATAGCTGGGAAAGCAGATAATAATAAAACCTGGCAATGGCTAAGAGCAGGAAAATTGAAGAAAGAGACCGAGGGATTAATTCTGGCTGCACACGACCAAGCCTTAAGGACAAATGCATACAAAGTCAAAATTGAGAAGACAGCAACAGACAGTAAGTTCCGCCTATGCAAAGAAGCTGAAGAAACAGTGGACCACTTGGTAAGCTGTTGCAAGAAGATTGCACAGACTGACTACAAGCAGCGGCATGACAAAGTAGCAACAATGTGCATTGGAAGATCTGCAAAAAATATCATTTGCCTGTAAGCAAAAACTGGTGGGATCATAAAATAGAGAAAGTCATAGAAAATGATAAAATTAAACTGCTCTGGGACTTCAGAATTCAAACAGACAAGCACCTGCAACATAACACCCCAGACTTAACACTGGTCGATAAGAAAGACAAAAAAGTCTGGAGAGTGGACGTGGCAGTGCCTGGAGATAGCAGAATAGAAGAGAAAGAACTGGAGAAGATAACAACATACAAAGACCTACAAATAGAAATAGAAAGACTGTGGCAAAAGCAAGCAAGGGTAGTACCAATAGTCATAGGCTCCTTGGGTGCAATCCCAAACAACTGGAGCACCACTTGAACACAATTGGCATTGACAAATTCACTATTAGTCAATTGCAAAAGGCGGCCTTATTAGGAACTGCTTCCATCCTGCGACAATATCTGTAATACCATCAAACATCCACATCTGCCTATCCCAGGTCCTGGGTAAGGACTCGATAGTAGACAAAATGCCAAATCCAGTCTGAACATCTGGCTGACTGTGCGATGATCTCCAATATAATAATAATAATAATAATAATAATAATAATAATAATAATAATAATAATAATAATAATAATAATAATAATGTTGGAAGGGACCTTGGAGGTCATCTAGTCCAACCCCCTGCTCAGGCAGGAAACCCTATACCATTTTGGACAAATGGCTGTCCAGTCTCTTCTTTAAAACTTCCAGTGTTGAAACATTCACCGCTTCTGGAGGCAGGTTGTTCCACTGGTTGATTGTTCTAACTGTCAGAAAGTTTCTCCTTCGTTCTAGGTTGCTTCTCTCTTTGGTTAGTTTCCATCCATTGCTTCTTGTCCTGCCTTCAGGTGCTTTGGAAAATAGCTTCACTCCCTCTTCTTTGTGGCAGCCCCTGAGATATTGGAACACTGCTATCATGTCCCCCCCTTTTGTCACAGCTCTGCCCCCTTTGAACTTTTATCATTCTGATTCATTTAACTGTGGCAAGAAAGGTCATATAATGGGGCAAATTCACTTAACAACAATTGTCTTGCATAGCAATGGAAATTTTGGACTTAATTGTGGTTGTAAATTGAGGACTAGCTGTAACTTCAATCCCACATCTTTTGCCTGAAGAAAATGTAGGCATCTTTATCTTACTTGTGACTAGAGGTTTTCAGATTTTTACTAGACTGTGATTTGTTATTATTTAAAATGGCTATATCAGTTTCTTGTATTCATCTTCTTACCTGCTAATTTTTATGGTAATCTCAATCTTTATAATACTGATACAAAATGCTATAACTCCTTTGTGGTAGTTGTATGGATTATATAGATTAGAGAACAAATACCTCTGAAGTGGCAAAGCAGTAAATTTAAATAAATGCAGAGGTACTATAGGGGAATGTATTTTTATTCTCTCTTAATTAAAACTAGCAACTAGTAACTAGAATTCATTTATTGCAGTTTGTCCCTGCCATTAGCCAGCCCTCTTTGCTAGCCCCAATATTTCAAAAATACTTTTATCAGAAGGGATTTATGGAAATTGTTAACTGCAAAATTGGGTTTGTCTTCAATAAATAATGTTACATGAACTTGGAATTGATCAGTGCCAGCTGAAAATATTTTGATGCCTGAATAGCCTACACAGATATATTTTTGAAAACTCAAGAAAACCTGACTTTTTCAGAATGAATCTAGGGAGATCCATCTGGTTGTACTTAAGATTTCCCGGATCTCTCTATAATTTAGAGTAAGAAAATATGCTTTTTAAATAGGATGTTACTTTTCTGTATCTAAGAAGAAAACTAGGCAATTGTATAATATTAGTATCTTAGTTTTGCGGAGGTGTTTATATTTTAATTTAATTTGGACAAATCTAGAAAAATATGTGACTTTCACCAAGCATTTTGTTTTGTGTGTGTTTATAATAAGCTTGCACAGAGATTTGGTATTTAAAACATTTTTACAGGGTTGCAACTGGAGAGTGTCTGATAGTAGCTTCAAAACTTTTCATCAATAAAACAGTTTTGTTTTGTGCCTCAGGGCTAAAATCTAAAAAGAAATAAACATAAAAAGGGGAAAGGATGAGAAGGGGAAAAAATTTAAAACAAAACAAAACCCTCAGGCAGTTCTTAAAGCTTATGGTCCCTACCATAGTCAGCCATATAACAATAATGTATAGAGAGGGAGGCTGACTATGTATATATAGGTATACTTGACTTATAACCATTCATTTTGTGACCGTTCAAAGTTACAACAGCACTAGGGGAAAAAAAGGACTTATGACCCTTCCTTTTATTTATGACTGCCATAGTCACATGATCAACATTCAAGCACTTGGCAACTGGCATGAACTTATGACGGTTGCAGCAACCTGAGTTCATTTGATCGCCATTTGTGACCTTCCCAGCTGACTTCTTACAAGCTAGATCAACGGGGGAAGCCAGATTCCCTTAATGATCACTTAACTGCAGTGATTTATTTAACAACTGTGGCCCCTGGGAGAGATAGATTAGGAACTACAGACCTTCGCTATACAGGTAGTCTTTGACTTAACAATCACAACTAAGACCTGAATTTCCATTGCTGAGGAAGTCCGGTGCTTAGCAATGGAGATTCTTGCCTCAGCTGTAAGTCAGAGACTACATCTATAGTAAAAGTTTGTAGTTCCTAATCTATCTCTCCCAGGAGCCCCTGAGACCAAAACACCCTAGTTCTGCCTGCTGCTTTAGAATACAATTTACTAGTGACAGTTGCTATCTTTCACGGGGGAGGGGAATGCTTTTGGTGTTCTTCTCCTATATGTTAAAGAGCTAGAATTCTCATACTTAGTGTACTTTACTGACAGATAAAAGAATAAAAAGACATTGAATTATCTTTTTCCCAGGAAAGAAGGGTTTGAGTAAGTATTGATATGTGACCTGTGCATATTTCAAGCAAGTTGGTTTGGGTTGTCCAAATAACAAGAATTATTGTATAAAAATCCCAGTCCCACATCCGAGTCCTGCAATCTCCTACCTAAATAATAATTTATACTGATCGATTGTGTCATCAAGTTGTTTTCGACTCCTAGCGACTACATAGGTAGATATTCTCTGTGAAAATCTGTCCCTAACCTGTTTTTTTTTTTCCAAGTCTCCAATGGTGCACTCATCACCACTGTAACTGAATCCATCCACCTTGCTGCTGGTTGTCCTCTTCTCTTTCTTTTCACCTTTCCCAATTTTAGAGGGTTTACAGAAAGCTGGGTCTTTGCATAATGTAACTTATACTAGGGCAGGGGTAGGCAACCTTGTTTCTTTTATGACTCATGGACTTCAACTCCCAGAATTCCTGAGCCAGTATGGCTGGCTCAGGAATTCTGGGAGTTGAAGTCCACGAGTCATAAAAGAGCCAAGGTTGCCTACCCTGTATTAGGGCTAGGGAAAATCCTTACCTGAAGCACTGGATAATGAATACAGCACTGATTTAAACAGGCCAATGGTCTTATTCAATATAATGCCACTTTATATGATTGGAGATGGTGAATCCATTCATTTAACCACTTCTGCAGTCTCTTTTCCTTAATGAACAAAACTGGGGATTTATTATTAATTACTGTTGCTATTCACATTAAGATTTGCAGCAGGGTTTTACATTTTAAAAGCCTCTCTTCCAGCAGAACAAAGATATTGAACCTGTTCCGAAAAACCTTCTACAAAACTGTGTTTAATAAAAGATCCAGCCAGCTTTATAATGGTTGAATACTCTCTAATTGCAAAATAGACTGCAAATAATTATCTGAATGCCAATCTCAGAGTCCTTTTCTGTAATTTTGCTTTTTTTAAAAAAAAACAAAACATTATTCATATTGATGGATAAACATTAAAAATTATCAAAGAATCCTAAGATGCATACATAATTATTTAGTCCACAGTAGTTGTACAAATAATCAAAATGGTTTAGATCTGTAAAATAATGGAATTTGAGTAGTAGAGCAGGGAACTATAATAATTTTAGTGGTCAGTGACTGAAGAAGAAAACAAGTGGATGAAAATGTTGTATTCAGATGGAAACTGCTGAATATTTCAGTCCACTGGAACATTTAATCTGTCTTTTGATATGGTTTCTCCCCTCAGTCCTAATTCTCTTCCATTTGCCCACTATCCCTGCTCTTTATTTTTGACTTTGCTATCTCCAATTTTCTTTCAGCAGTCTTGATACTAGACAATTTGATTCCTGAATTATAATTTCACATTTCATATGCACAGAAAACTTCTGGCCTCTTTTTACATTCTGTACAGGTAGTTTTAGACTTACAGTAATTCGTTTAGTGACTGTTCAAGGTTACAACAGCACTAAAAATGTGACCTATGACCGTTTTTCACACTTAATGACTGTTGCAGCATCCCCATTCTCACATGGTCAAAATTCAGATGCTTGGCAGCAAATTCATATTTATGACAGTTGCAGTGTCCTGGGATCATGTGATCACCTTTTGCGGCCTTTTGACAAGCAAAGTCAATGGAGAAGCTAGATTCACTTAACAACAGGGTTACTAACTTAACAACTGCAGTGATTCACTTAATTGGACCACAAAAGGTAATAAAATTAAGCAAAATTTACTGTCTGACTCAGCAACAGAAATTTTGTGTTTGTAAGTCAAGGACTAATCTTTGCGTATAAAATGTTAGAGATGGTGCTGGTTTGCACTGCCAGGCCCATAAAGACACAAATTGTAAGATTTTCAGTCTTTAGCACCTGAGCAGATTCATCTGCTTGTTTAAGATTCTGACATTTTTGTGGTTTTCTCTTCTTGTGACATCAGTACAATTAACCCAGCCATGGGAGGGGTTCATACCATTCTTGCTTGCTCTTTCATTAGGTAAAAAAGATTCATAGGATTTTTTTTTAATGCCTGGCCTGTACAGCGAGAAGACAGGTGGCAATGTTAATAAAAATCCTTGCAAACAATCCATAAAATCTTCTAATTACATCTTAAGGCTAATTGTTGGTTAAAATAATCCATTTTATGGAACATCATGAAAAAAAAGCCATCAGCTCTAATTCCTTATTGTTATCTACTGGCTGTGTTCTTTCCATCAGCACACTTCAGACAGATGTTCCCTTAGAAATCTCTAACATTTTATATGCAAAGATTACTGCCAAAGAAATAAAAAGGAGAGTTGCAAAATTAGCCCCTTTTGTAATCAAAGGGAGTGGCACAGGCAAAAAATAATTGTAGTTATTTTTAATACTATGTCTAAAGCCAGAATCAAATAAGTATATTCATCATCCAGTTCTATTCTGCCTGTGTTAACAGGCCATAGATATTTCTTCTATCACATCCAATCCCCCTAAAATCCTATGCTTTTCAACTGAACAGAGCCTTACATTAAGCTACCAGTCACCCAAAATTTAATGATCAGGTGGTATGTGTATGGGGGGCTCAAATTTAATGATCAGGTGGTATGTGTATGGGGGCGCAATAGCTTAGAGGTTAAAGACACTGAGTTTGTCAGCTGGAAAGCTGATAGCCAGGGTTTGAGACCCAAGCGCCATGCAATGGTGTTAGCTCCCATTCCTTGCCCCAGCTCTTTCCCACCTAGCAATTCAAAATCATGCAAATGCGAGTAGATTGATGGGTATCACTTCAATGGGAAGGTAACACCTTTTGGTGTGCCTTTGGCGTATAACCTTGCTGGTCACCCTCAGCCAAGAAACAGAGATGAGCAGAAATAACTGGACAAGGAAACCTTTACCTTACTGTATGTGTTCCTCATATAAGACTGTTTTGCCTGTGGGAATGACTCACCAATAATTAATAACAGGCAGTAAAGTTCAAATGATCCTACCAAGATTATTTCTCTTCAAACAGAATGCAAACAGATTACTGTATGGTATGAGTTGTCATTCTTTCAAAATAGTTTTAAAGTGCCCAGATTAGGTGATAAAAGCCCTTGCTATGTGCAACTAAATTATTTGAAGTCTTTCAGACCATACTGTATAATGAGCATGTTGAATGCATTGTAATCCTGCTTCAACATGCAGCCAGATAATGAAAATGAGAAAAATCAGAAATTGGGTTGGATCAGATCACCAGGTCCTTTTGCAGAAGCGTAAGGATGTAATATGAGTTGGATATTCAAGAGATGAAAACAGACACACAATTTTATAAGTAACAAAATGCTAATATATCTCTTATTGTTCACTCCTTGGTGCTCTCTGAGTTTTGATGTTTGCTTGCAGTGTGTTGATAATATTATTAGGTAATAAAATGCCTGCAAGCAAACAACCAAGCTCAGAAAGCACCAAGGATTCCATAGTTCAATCCTGAAATATATATATATTCTCTTTTGTTGATATTCCTTATTGCTGGATTTCATCTCTTTATGGTACTACATAAAGTTATTTTTAACAATGTAACAGCAAAACTGTGGAGGATATAAAGCTGAATTTTTACTTTAATTTTTCTTCTAATTTCTTCCTGTTTATTTCTCAGGTAGTAAAGGGTACCCTGAATTCTTTTGAGCCTTACTAAATACTAGATTCCAATATAAGAGAATATATAAGGACCAGATTATTAAAAAGCGACATTGCTTTCAGTATAATTCATGTCTTTCAACAAAGGCTATAAAACAAAACATGTATTCACATACAGTATATTCAGTCTCCCGGGAATAATTGTATCTATTTCTATTGACTTAAAGCAACTAAAGCTCTTTTTTGTTCCCTGTGATGTAATCATGCTTCCACTGACTATTTTGACATTTCGTGTGTAAACAAATAAAACAATACAAAGATTAGTGTTTCTCACAATGCCATTCTATCAAAATGAATCTTACATTTTAGTTCATTATGAACTTTCCAATGGTTTAAGACCCTGAAGAACAAGAAATATGAGAGCTCATCCAAAAGAGCAACAATAACTAGATTAAAACTCGCTTCTATACCATTGCTTTTATACTGCTGAAAAACACTTCTACAATTGTGTTACATGTTGCTGAGTTTGTTAATCAATATGCAATTTACAATTCAGGGAAGCGTTCATCAGTATTTTGAATTTCTGTATGATAAGAGCACATGTACATTTAGCAGGATATACTCATTGCCTAATATATTCTTTTTTTACTTCATCCTATATGATCAGTATACCTGAACTCTAATGCAAAAAAACTAATTTTGACACTTTTCAGCTGAGCTCCAGAGTTTAACCATCTGTATGTCAGCTTAATAGCACTATTATTACTTATAAATGTCCATGAATAATTTATATCATCCTTTTAACGCTTATTCCTTTAGAATGCTTGAAAGCATGTGCTGGATTTATAATGATAGTGAACTCTCTGAACAACTGCAAATCACATATAATTTAGGGCACCTGGAATAGTAGGTTCATATATCACAAATGTAATTTGTATATTTTCTCATACTAAATTTATACGGTCAATCAAAGCTGCAGCCAAGTTAAACATGAATTAAACAACCTGAAATGTAGTTATAGAAAGGTTCATATTCTTTAGCTATCAAAAGGTCCTAACAGCTGCAAAGACACCAAATTTCTTCTAGTCTGAGTTCATTAGAGCTTATATTTCGTTAAATATGATTTGGCCTTTCAGAAAAAGTTTGCTCTTCCTTTCTTTATAATGAAATAATTTTTTGCTGCCCTTGTGGAACTCATTCAAACCAAGAATGCTAAGAATTTGTAGGAAGCTATGAATTTTAAAAAGATATATCTAACTTCAGTTGTATATATGTAACTGATAGTAAAATTTCAATTTTATAACTGGGTTTTCAAGCATGTATCCTGTCATATCTCAAAGGAATGCCACCTTTCATCTGCTCTTTTTCCCTAAACATTTAAAACTACAATAGCTATTCCTGTGTTTAATAGAGGCTGAAGTCAGGAATACCAATAAATCATACTGTTTATCTTTTCTATTATCAAACAAAAGATATTAGAGTTTCTGCAGCTTGCTTTACTGAAAGCTCTAAAATGCACTCCAGTGAGTCTACAAGAACTAGAAATACATATGGTCTGCCCAACTAATGAAATAATGATAAATGAGATCATCGGCCTGCTTCATGAATCAGTAAGAATAAAAGCTCAATACACTGCATTTAACCTGAAGACTGATCAAACATTTCCACAGAGCAGTCTTATTAACAAGTTATCTATATTTAAATTTCCAATGTAATATATGCAAGTCCTTGAATATGTAAGTTATTTCCATATCCATGTTCAGAAGATTTCTGGATTGCAGTATGACTTTGTATGATAGTCCCATTACACTTAAGGATGTTTTCTACTAAGAAAACAAATATAGTATCGAGCTACATAAATCAAACAGCAAACCTATGTACATTTAGAAGACTGAAGATATGCAGGCACACCTTTAAGTAAGCTTATATGAGAACGCCCTAGCATTAATTAAGTATATGCTTAAATGTAGATGTTCCTAATTCTCTTTTGGAGGATGGTGGCAATGTTTGAGCATTTTGACGATTCTTCTGTGTGGGACTATTAGATTCCAAATGGATAGTAAGCTTATTTAAAGTACCAGGATTATTAATGGTTTCATTTATATGTTCATTTTAAAGGAATTAAAGTGGTCCATGAAGAATAGGTTGAAAGTGAACTATATCTCAATGAGAAAAATCTCTTATTTATTATCTAGTAGGGCTGAACATTTTTTGAACTGCTTGAGATATTTCAGGGATTCCAAATTGTTTCTTAATATACGCTTCTGTGACTTTGACTAACCAAATTCAGCAAAATTCAATTACAGCTCAACAATATATTTAAAATAATTATCCAATGCATCATCCTGAAGACACATTTTCTATTAAAAATCCTATTTGAATAAAGGAGCAAACACTGAGTGATTGTTTACTATCACTGTTTATTAGTGACGACATGATACAATAGGTCATACATCATAATCCCTCACCAAATGATGTTGCCTTGCCTCTTGTGCAAATGGAGAAAGCCCAACATATCTTTGTCAGGTTAGGTTGCAAATCTTACATGTAAATACTTTTCCTCCCATTTGTTTGATTGTTGCAAAGGATATATTTCCCTAATGGATCAAGCAGTTAAAAGAGGTGACAGGAAGTTGGTACCTCAGTTTTACAAGATTTTGTTCATGTAGACTTACAGTAAAATAGAATTACTTTATCTAATAGTGTTTCCTGTCTAGTTTATGCTGGAGGGCTCACACATTTTATAAATGCATGTGTCATATTTTCATTTTGGAGTAAGCCAAATTACACAAAGAATAGAAAAGGAGTTAGAAATAGTAAGCAAAATAAATTAAAAGAGATAAGTAGGGGTATAGCTAAATCTAGTTTACATCAAAACACTATATTTCTCCTTAATTTTCTGTGCTTGCAAACTGTCCTTGTTTCACTGTGTCTAAATGCTGATTTTAAAAAAAGAGGTGTCCGTGTGTGTGTGTGTGTGTGTGTGTGTGTGTGTGTGTGTGTCAAAAAAATCAAGATGCACAACACATATAAAACAATAACAATAGGATTTTGATTGCTCTGTTATGGCCACTATGCTGACTTTTTTTATTCAACCCTGACACTGATTCCAAATGTCTTGCCAACTACATTCAACCTTTGCTTTTTCAGTTGTCCATCTTGCAAAGAAGCCCAACCATTTTTGCTTCTTTAACAAATATTCCTTCCTTTCAAGAGAGAAGATATTTTAGGAGCCATGGTGACGCAGTGATGCAAATGCAGTATTGCAGGCTAACTCTGCCCATTGCCAAGAGTTCGATCCTGACCAGCTCAAGCCTTCCATCCTTCTGGGGTTGATAAAATGAGAACTTAGATTGTGGGGGGCAATATGCTGAATCTGTAAACTGCTTAGAGAGGGCTGTAAAGCGGTATATACATCAAAGTGCTATTGCTATTGCTGTTAGCATGTTTATTTCTGAGATCCAATCTGAGTCAGTCACCAGGACCAGAGGTTTAGTCTTCTGAGTTTTCAGACTAATGCTGGAACCCATCCTCAGGGAACTTCTCTCTATCAGAATGTGTGCTTGGGCTATTCTATGCATCATATTTATGTGGTGCTTTTCTATTAGTTGATTGGGGTGTTGATGGCTAGTGATTGAGTGTTGTTTCCTTGTGGTACCAAGTTCTCGGCTCCTAAGTATTTGATAAGCTGGTGGTAAATCAGCACTCCTGTTGACTGACAAGGGGCCTGTTTCCCAGGCTTCAATCATTCTGCTTGTTATCTTTGCACCTGCACCATTTATTTATGTAAGATTGGTAAATGTTCTGCCAAGATACATATAGTACTTGCCCTGCTTACCATTTTGTTATACAGGTAGTCCTTAAGTTATGGCAGTAATTGGCACTGGAATTTTCATCACTTACCATCATTAAGTGAAACATCCCATGATCACATTGCTTAGCAACAGCAGTCTCAGGACTCTTCATTGCTCTTGTGAACTGAATCCCACTGGTAATTACATAAGGACCCATCTTAATCCAAGCTGTTCCTTGGATTGGTGTCTCCCAACCCAGAGTCTCAGTATGTCTCATCTCAAATTTGACCCCTCTCTCTCTCTCTCTCTCTCACACACACACACACACACACTGCCTGTCTCTTTTCCATCTCTTCCCTTTTGGCCATCCTGCACAATGGTACTCCTCAGCATGGTAGCATCAGCACCAGCTATTGTGGCCCAGGACTCAGCCCATGACTCCAAAAAAGGTGTTCCCCCTAAATCTGTGGAGTGTCAATCTCAAGAGACACCAAACTAGGAATCACCTGCAGCTGATCAAACACAGGCAACCATTAGAACAGCTGGAGCAGTCAGACTTGGTGAGAAGAGTGGTGAACAGAACAAAGAGGCTCAGTGTGGCTCCTTACCTAGCAAAGGGAGAAACTACCTTAATTAGATATAGCTGAGTTCAGCTTGATGTAAGAGGAAGCCCTACATGCAGGGCTTTTTTTCTCATAGAACTCCCAGAACAGAGTTCTGACACCTTTTTTGGATGGAACCTTGTAGGGTAGGCAAGGCAGGTTGTATGACATGTGTGAGTTGCGGCACCTTGTTTTTTTAAGAAAAAAAGCACTGCCTACATGACCCATATTCCTCCACTGGAAAGAACAGTGTGTTCTCCTGCTCCTATGTGTCATTCTTGTAAAACCAGCTCATGTAACTCTAATCTTGGATTGGCTGATAGACCTAACTAGGGTCTCTGAAGTTTGGCCTGGATTTTGACTTCTCCTCTGTGCACTCCTGTTGAAAGTGCAATCATCCATTCAAGCTTTCATTCCAAATGTAAATTTGTTAATTTACATTCCTTCCCTTGTCTGTCATTATCTGTTCCGCCTTAAGTAAATTGCTATTCTCACCTAGCGCATGCATGTGTGTGTGTTTGCATGTGTGTGTGTTTGCATGTGTGTGTGTGTGTGTGTGTGTGTTTGAAGCCTGAAACAGGACACTGGTGGCATTGGGGCTGAAGTAGAGGCCTGGGGCCTTCAGCAAACTCTGCCAGTTGCCACCACCTCTGGGCCGCATCTTCAGCCCCAGTGCCACTGCTGCCCAAAGCCCCAGTTATGTCCAGACATCTCAGTGCTGGTGGGGACATTGCTCTCACTCTATATTCATTATAGAATACTTTCTCTTATCCTCATCTATAGTTTCTTTACAGTATTTCATTATTCCACCAAGTATTTTGTATTCACATATAACTTTAGGTAGTTATTAGTCGAGCTGTTTTATAGGATTATTATAAATAGGGGCGAGTACCATGCATTGCCCTGAGTTTTGGAGAAATTTGTGCATTATGTAATGTTTGGAATGAGGAAAAAAACCAGCTGTCAATTTCATTCCTTGCTACTCTTAGAAATAATTTTTACTGTTTTAAATTAAGAAAAACTTACCTTGTTTGTAAGGCTGGGAAGGATATAAGGCTGCTTTAGGGTGTCATAGAATTGCACTTTAGTTCACCTTGAAACCCAAGTAGCTGTAATTTACAACAGAGGGATAAACCAACAAGAATTCTATTCATAGGATTCATATGCTTATATAACATCAAGGCATACCTTGAAAGAACACTGTTACATCAGTTAAAAAAAACCACCAAGGTTATATATTTTGCTTAAAAGCCAAAAGCATTTCAATTTTAACTTTTAATAAGGCAATATCACTATATCTGGGCATCTACATAATGTCATTGAGTCAAAATATCTCTTCAGGTAGGATGCCCAGGGGAAATTGTTTTTAAAATACCTGTGTTGAAAGGAGAAATGGACATTTAGGGACTTACTGTTCAACATCACCATTTGTTACCAATTATTAGATTAGTCCAGTCCTTCTAGGACAGCATGCTTCTTGGTTTGATTACTTTATTGTGGCTGTATCATTCAGCATTTATATAACCTGACTAATTTACACACACTATCAATTTGTCTTTCCTTCCTCTGAAGCATTATTGGCATTCTAGACCACCTACCTATTTTAAAAGGCTAAAAAAGAGCAGTGTGTGATTTTAAATATCAACATGGGACGATATTCAGCCAAAATTCTTTGGGCTTGAAAGCTAACTGGGTTGAGACTTCTTAGAATTTGGAAGGGGGGTCTCTAGGGAATATCACGTGGAACAGGCAGATGATAGATGGCATTCTGGGGGAATGAAGAAGAGCAGTGTTCTCAGTGCTGTATTCTGTAACATTTAACAGCAGTCAAGGGGGAACTTAGGCTAACAATATTGCTGTGGCTTCAGATGCAGATATATAGAGATTTACTTGGGTAAAAACCCGTTTATGCATGTCCGGGATGCCAGCTGGATTCTTTCCATTTCAGTTCTCAGAATGGATTACGGATTGATTGCCCATGTTTTCAAAAGGAAGGGATGGAAAAGGTAAATTTAGCAGTTTGGCTGAACTGTTACACTTTCATCTACATAAATGAGCATAGATAAACGAGCATAAATTAGCTGTAAAGACTTAATTATAAGGGTATATCAGATTAAAGATATACTGTATATATCCACGATAAGTTTAAAAGTATTTCAATTCTGGTATCTCAATTTGACATTGAAGTCTGTTTCATGATTCCCCCCCCCCATTTTCTATCATTAAAAGTAAAATAATTGTTAATCAAATACTGTAAAAAGGCAAAATTGGATGAAAACAAACTGGTTGCTGATAAATCTGCAATGTTGGGTTATCAAAGTTTAAAGATACAAAAGTCTCACAATTTTGCACATATTTCTGGAGTGCAACATTTGGTAAGTTATGTATAGAGTAGGTTATACACATTTTCATAGTTTTAATTTTGAAGGATTGTTTATCCATTACAAAATTTGGAGCCTTGAAAACTTTGCATGTTCAAGCATGGTCAAATTCTGAAAAAAAGAAGATGCTTAATTGTGATAGGTAGTATTAAACTCACTACCCCTTGACTCTTTCTTCTAAATTGAAGGGGTTTTTAATTATGTTTGATTGAGCATTTTGCGTTGCTTTATTCAATCTATTTGTTTACATATTATACATTATAATATTTATTTCAAAGTAGCCAATAGAATAAGAGTTTTAAAGCAACAGCTACCCTGCAAATTCTGTTTTATTTTTAGATACCCCAATAGTTTAACAACTGTGGCAATATGAAAAATAGAATAAATATTAAAGAGGTCCCTAACATTAACATAAACATCAATTGGCATAACTTTAATCATTACTCTTTGTTTAATACATTTCACACAATTATTGGAATTGCTTTTTTTGGATATGGCACAAGCCTATATATCTATGGCACAAGCCTATATATCTAGAAGACTAAGTCAAGAATGGTTTCAAACTTGAATTAAATGGTATGCTGGGTTTACTTTAGAAAGTTTATTTCATCCAGTGGGGCATACTTTCATAATTTAATTAGCCACTCACCTGCAGAAGGAACCTTACATACTTTCCAATAAGAAGTGAAAGGATTTGTCATGAAACATATCCTTAGTGAGAATATAAGACTGCCCACATTCACAGACTGCCCCATCTCCTCTATCAGATTCCAGTTGGGTTCATCCTCTTACTTTCAGCATATATGTGCTGAGTTGTAGGATTTATCTGTGATTCAGAACTGCCATGATCAAAGCTTCAAATCACAAAATAAGCTTATATTTTCTTTACAATCATTCCTCCCAATTCATGGTCCATGCAGCAAGGCTGCAAAGTCAGAACTGATTTAATAATGAGATAGTGGGTGGGATTCTTCTATCTCCTTCAATGATTTCTGTATATAATTGTGTATGATTCTGTTTACTACTAGAGAGGTTAAAGCTTGCAAAGGATTGTTCCCTTCTTGTCTTTTTCTTTTGTCCTCTTGAAATGCTGTTATACTATCAGGATTCCATATACAAGTAGTCTCACATATGACCACTGAGAGAAGTAGTCATTAAGCATGACATCATGTGAATGTTTTGCTCCATGACTGCAATCCTGGCATTCCCTGTTGTAGTCGTTAAGCAATTTTATAGATTGTTAAATGAATGAAGTCCTTTTGCAGGAGTGCCTCAGGAAAGCAGGGGAATTGGGGCCGGAGGTGCAGTAATTTTGAATGCTTGCTGAAACAGTCACAGGCTAAGGACTACCTGTAGTTTAAGGAAGTAAACCTCTGGGTTGAATAATAAATTTCTTTTCTCCTTGCAAAAATAAAAATCATTATTCCTTTTTTGGAAAGTAGGATCCCTTCAGTTACCCAACACAGTGTAAGAGGAAAGAAGCTTGCTCCTATTCTCACTCAGCATACTATAGAATCCTGGAATTATTAAGAAGAATTAAGAATTTGCTGTCTTGAATATTTTTGGAGCCTACAAAAAAAGCAATTCCAATAATTGTGTGAAATGTATTAAACAAAGAGTAATGATTAAAATTATGCCAACTGATGTTTATGTTAATGTTAGGGACCTCTTTAATATTTATTCTACTTTTCATATTGCCACAGTTGTTAAACTATTGGGGTATCTAAAAATAAAACAGAATTTGCAGGGTAGCTGTTGCTTTAAAACTCTTATTCTATTGGCTACTTTGAAATAAATATTATAATGTATAATATGTAAACAAATAGATTGAATAAAGCAACGCAAAATGCTCAATCAAACATAATTAAAAACCCCTTCAATTTAGAAGAAAGAGTCAAGGGGTAGTGAATTTAATACTACCTATCACAATTAAGCATCTTCTTTTTTTTCAGAATTTGACCATGCTTGAACATGCAAAGTTTTCAAGGCTCCAAAATTGGGATTTCTTTTGATAGACATTCTCCATATTTTAACTTTTAATGATCTGCTAAATAAGAGTAGATCTTTCATTGCTCAGATAAAAATTGCTGTGGTTCCTCATATTATTTTAAGATTAATAGGTACTGATTATTGATAACAAAAGTTACTAAATGCAACAACTCTAGCTTAATACTTGAGAATTTTGGTGTATAAAATTTATGGGGGCTTGAGTCAAAACTAGGTTTCCTAAAGGTATTTTGGGGAACAGATACTGAGACTAAGAACAGCTTGTGATGTTGATAGACAAATCTTCAATTTGGATACTTTATTTGAATGCATAGTTCCTATGTTTCTTCATTTCCAGGCAGTGTTCATAACCCAAATAAATTAATTCAAGAAATCAACATGATTACTATTAACATGATAGAAATCAAGAAAAATGATAGCTCATGTCAATGTAAATAAAGGGCAATAAAATTGTAAGTTGCAAAGGAGATAGGAAAAATCTTTAAAATACTGTATAGGAGAGAGTGACCAGATTTTCAATTTAAAGAAACTTTCATGCAGATACTAGAAAATTTATGTTCATTATTCTTTGCTTTTTGCATGAGATTAAAACCATGGAAAGTGGATCAAATGTCAAGTCATATTAGAATCAACATTCCTTATACTTAATGAATTTCCTTTTTGAATTAGCCACACTGATGGTAAAAAGAGCTTCTCATCTGATGCTTCTAATTTTTCTGTGTCAACTCAGAATGTTCTTTCTTGTTCCCTTGCCTTGAAAATTGTGGGTTTTCATTCATAGAGTATTCATTCTCTTTTGGATTTCTACAATTTTACATATTGTTGCTGAATGTGATCAGAACTATATGTGAGCAAATAATAACATTTAGAGTTTGTTTCATTTATTTTCTAAACAACGTCATATAATGTGTGATTTTAAGTATGAAAAATTGGTACCTATAATATTTTCGACTAACTGCTGTGTAGGGATTTTGAGCAATTTCTCCTTGCTTAAACTTAGTAACATTTGAGGGGTTTCTAGCAGGAACTGCTCATTTCAGACCCTGCCATCAGAATTATGTTATTTAGTTTTTCATTTTGACTTGGGGATTTCAAAACACAGAATCTGTTTTTATTCATCCATTCTCTTGGTTACTTGCTTTGTATATTTGCAATATGAGCTACTTGCATTTTGGTATTTCAGCTTCAGTTCTCAGATAAATAAGCTGGCATTCTTCTGGTACACAATAGAATTCATGCCTCTTTCAGTGATGGCAGTTTCCCCAGGTTTTGATGCACCAAGTGTGAAGAATTATCTAGATGCTTTTGGCATCAATGTTCTTCTCAGTGAGTAATGACTTCTCTTTTGTTCCTCCCTATTAGTTTTTATTTTTATCCAGTATTTTTCTGTTGATGGAAATTTGAACTCTGACTTCAGCCAAAGCATGAAGATCCCTGGATGTTGTTCTAAGGTTTTGCACAGGTTTTTGGATGAATTGATGTACTCTTGAAGTAAGGTCTAATTTTATTTATGGTCAGAAACCTGCTGTCATACTGTTGGAGTTGTTTTGGCAAGATGTCATTCTAGCAAGATCTAGCAATAAATCTGGCAAGATTTATTGTCCCATTGTCTCCATTTCAACATTATGTCTCTGACTAAGATTGGTGTAATCCCAGACCTTTAGAAATGGTTTTGTAATTTTTTCCAGACTGAATGATTTTTTTTTTCAGAAGTCTTCAAAATTTATTTTTAAAAGTCTTTGATGTGCCTGTAGAAACCATGTGATGAGCCTTGTGGTGAATGTTGCTAGGTTTAGAGATTTTTTTTTAGGTCAGGGCTGGCCCAAAGCAGGCCTGATTGTTTAAGGAAGTACTCGTACAACTGGTCCAGGTTATCCCTTCAATTGCATTGTTTAAATATGTGTATGTGTGGAAAAGAGACTGCATTTTCACACTGAAACATTACATGTTGGATGATTTTGTTTCTGAATTAAATGGAACAGCCCTCCAACTTTCCTGTTATTTGTTCATGAAATCTCTCTTTATATCTCAGAAGGATACACATGAAGTTCTGGTAATAGGCAGTGACAAGGGTATAAATTCTTGTTTCAGGAAATACAAAAGATAGCAAATGCTTTTTCACATAATCACATTTTGTTTTCTTTCCAAATTAGAAGTCACAAATGTCCCAAGGTCAGACAGGGATGTTTCATACATTATATAAACTGATACTAGGAATGTTACTTTATAGTGATTTGCCTCAGGAAACAACAGGGTTTTTTGATATTTATATTATTGTTTATTTTCTTCCACAATGAAAACTTTTTCCACATTAAGTAGTAAATGGAATATAATTTGATTCAACCTTAAGAATAATATGGAAATTTTACTCATTATTTCCATTCTGTATAAAAGAGCTGTTTAAAAACTAAATTTTGTTCATCTCAGCCCTAGACTGTGTTATATTTAAGAATATATATGTATATAGGTGTTATGTCCCGAGCCTTGCAAATGGGCTCGGGGTGTTTGCAGGCAGTCCCGGGCAGGTGCAAGCTGCCCGGGACCAGACAGGCTGTCGCCAGCGCCTGTGCACATGCGCGGGTGCTAGCGCGGGAAAAGTAACACATTGACCCGGGAAATGCCCATATAAGAGGCTGGGAGCTTTTGGGCATTGCTGAAGCCTTCGTCTATAACCTGAACACAGAATAAAAGAAAACCTGAGAACTACAACTGCTTCTCGTGTCTTGCCTTTCGCGAAGGACTCAACACTGGCGACGAAGGTGGGATGCCTTGCACCGACGGAAAAGAAAAAGGTGTAAGCTTACCCAAGTGAGTCCTGAGCGGCGGAACGGCGTTGACTCGGCAGCTACCCGCCAATCCAGTGCGCATTCGGGGGTAGGCTGGCTGATAGACCCGTCTCCTGAAGATGGCAAAAATTGGAAGGCTTTTGGAGTTCGACGTCTCACATCCAGAGAGGTGGGAGTCCTATGTAGCCAGGGTGGAAAACTACCTCAAGGTGAACCAGGTGAGGGAAAATAGCTTGAAGGCTGCCACCCTGCTGTGTGTCTGCGGTCAAGACGCCTTCGAAATCGCGGAGAACCTTGCAGCACCTGTCCCATTAGAGTCTGTCAGCTACGCAGATCTAAAGAAGCTACTGAAGGAGCACTTCCAGCCTAAGATGTCCGTCATCGCATGGCGCCACACCTTCGAGCAGAGGGATCAACGATCCGGAGAATCGGCCAAAGAATACATCGCCGAATTAAGAAAGGCCGCCAAGCACTGCGAGTTCAAGGACCTCTAAGAACAACTGAGGGACCGATTCGTGTGCGGGCTAAGGCATCGAGAGTTACAACAGAGGCTTTTCGCCAAAGAGGACTTGTCCTTCCAAGATGCCTTGAGAGAAGTCACCGCAGAAGAAGCAGCAGGCGGCGCCATCAAGAACATGCGGCCGATCAGGAACAGTCCAGATGTTGCATCCGTGCACCAAGAATAAGTCCAAGGGAACTCCGAGGAGGATCCGGACGAGGAAGTCGACCGTCTCCACCCCACAAAGGAAGGGAACCAGAAAGGAAGCTCTTCAGCTCCCCTCAAGTGCATCAGCTGTGGAGGTCGCCACAGGAGAACTGACTGCAAGTTCCGCTCCGCTATCTGCCGGGCGTGCGGAAAACAAGGACATATTGCAGCTGTGTGTCTGGGCCGACGAAAGGTACAACCTCAGGAAGAATTGCGCCTGAAAGGTACCAGGGTCCCCAGTCAGAATAGGGTGGGGTTTTGCGCTTCGCGAAGGAGCATCTTTAGGACAGGCACACACAAGCCAATTAAGAAAAAGCTGTCACTCAAGGTGAAGCTACAAGGGGTTCCATTAACTATGGAACTAGACACGGGGTCTGCACTTTCAATCATCTCCTTACATACATTTAGGAAGATTTGTTCCGGCAGTGGAACTCAGGCCAAGTTAAGGCCTTCTGACATTGTGCTAACAGATTTTCAGAATTCGAGAGTGTGTGTTAAGGGGGAGGCCACCCTTAATGTTCAGTACAAGAATTTTGAAGGTCCACTAGACCTATTAGTAGTAGGGGGTGAATGAACGAGTCTCATAGGACTCGATTGGTTTGAGGCCTTGGGGATACACGTCACGGGGCTCAACAGCTTACAAACACTCGACCTGCAGGAAGTCTGCAAAGAATTCGCAGATGTCTTCAGCCCCCAACTGGGCACATTCAAAGGACCCCCCGTGTCCTTAAAACTAGACCCCACTGTCACTCCTATTAGAATTAAAGCAAGAAGGGTCCCTTTTGCTTTAAAGAGTAAAATTGACACTGAGTTGGACAAACTGACCCAACAAGGAATTCTAGAACCTGTTGACTCCAGTCCTTGGGAGACCCCCATTGTCACGCCTCTAAAGGCAAATGGGGACATTCGCATTTGTGCCGATTACAAATGCACTCTGAATAAGGCATTACAGCAACATGCCTATCCTGTTCCTGTGGTCAGTCATATCCTGGCCTCTCTCAAGGGGGGGCGTGTTTTTGCAAAGCTTGACCTAGCTCAAGCATATCAACAGCTGCCTGTTGATGCTGCTGCTGCTATAGCTCAGACTATTGTGACCCACAGAGGAGCCTTTAAAGTAAAGAGGCTACAGTTTGGAGTGAATGTCGCTCCTGGGATTTTCCAAAGCGTAATGGAAAACACACTACGGGGTATACCGGGGGTTTGCCCCTACTTTGATGATGTCTTAATTGCAGGAGACTCCACACACATTCTAGCTGAAAGGCTAAGGGCTGTTTTATTAAGATTCAGGAAGACAGGCCTCAAGCTTAAGAAGGACAAATGCAAAATAGGGGTGCCGTCTACTGAATTTTTGGGATTCAAAATTGATGCTGCTGGGATTCACCCTGCTGAATCCAAACTAACTGCCATTTTAGAAGCACCTAGGCCAAAGTCTAAGGCCGAACTTCAGGCCTTCCTGGGCCTCCTGAATTTTTACAATTCTTTTCTTCCACATAAAGCTAGTGTAGCTGAGCCTCTTCACAGGCTATTAGACAAACAAGCAGTGTGGCAGTGGTCACAAACACATGAGAATAGTTTCAATGAGGTCAAGGCCTTGCTCACCTCTAACAGTGTACTTGCACACTTCAATGAGTCCCTTCCTGTGTGCATCGCTTGTGATGCTTCCCCTTACGGGGTCGGAGCTGTCCTGAGCCACCTCAGGTCTGATGGAACTCAGGTTCATGTTGCATATTACTCCAGAACATTGTCTTCTGCTGAGCGCAACTACGCTCAGATAGACAGGGAGCCTTTAGCTGTTGTTGCTGGAATTAAAAAATTCCATGATTTTTTATATGGCAGGCATTTCACGGTCTTCACTGACCATAAGCCTCTGCTGGGAATGTTTACCACATGTAAGCCAACTCCCCAAATCATTTCACCTAGAATGCTCAGGTGGTCTATTTTTTTGTCTGCATATAATTTTTCCTTACTTCACAAGCCTGGGAAAGAGATGGGCCATGCTGATGGCCTCAGTAGATTACCCCTGCCAGTAATAGAAGCTGACCCTGCGCCAGCTGTTAACATTCTATCCATCCAAGCCTTGCCAGAGTCCCCTCTGAACGCCAAGGATGTAGCCGCTGAATCGGGCACAGATCACACACTTTCACGTGTCCTTTCTTGGGTTTTGTCTGGTTGGCCTGAGCACTGTCCTAGTCCTGAGTTTCAGAGTTTCTGGTCTAAAAGGAATGAGTTGTCCACCTCTCAGGGTTGTCTGCTTTGGGGAAACAGAGTTGTCATTCCCACCTCAATGAGGACTAGGATCTTAGGTTCCCTCCACGAGGGTCATCCTGGCATTGTTCGAATGAAGGCCCTTGCGCGCAGCCACTTGTGGTGGCCTGGTCTAGACAAGGACATTGAGGCTAAGGTGCATGCATGCCACCTGTGCCAACGCTCTCGCCCAGAGATGCCCCAAGCTCCTATGCATAGATGGGAGGAAACACAGTCCCCATGGTCTAGGGTGCACATTGACTACGCTGGGCCCTTTCAGGGCCAATTCTTCTTGGTCCTCGTTGACAGCCATTCAAAATGGCTTGAGGTTGTACCTGTCTCATCCACCACCACTGCAAAGACTATTCAGGTACTGAGGGGGATTTTTGCTGCATACGGGCTCCCAGATGTCATTGTGTCTGACAACGGCCCTCAATTTACTTCCTCCGAATACCAAGCTTTCTTGCAGGCCAACATGATTCGTCATGCCACTTCTGCACCCTTCCACCCGTCCACCAACGGTATGGCTGAACGCATGGTTCGCATCACCAAGGACGCCTTGAAGAAACTCACCTATGGAGACCGGCATCACAGGTTGGCTGACTTTCTCCTTTCTTATCGCACCACACCGTCCACTTCTACAGGGAGAAGCCCAGCTGAACTTCGCTGGGGGCGCAAACTGACTACGAAGCTTAACTGGTTGCATCCGGACAGACTACCTTTATCTACCTCACACCCTAGGGCACCTAGACAACTACTTGTGGGTGCCCCGGTTTGGACTCGCAATTACGGGCCTGGTCATACATGGGTCCCCGTTTCTATTTCCAGGGTCACAGTCCTCTGTCCTACGAGGTCTCCCTGGACAACGGTCGTGTCCTGCGTCGGCACATTGACCAACTCCGCCCTAGGCGGGACCTTCTTACTGAGACTCCTGGGTCTTTTCCAGGGGGGGAGGGGGACCCCCTTGAGCAAAGGGAAGGGCACGAGCTGCTGCCCATCACCAATGATGGAGCCACAAACGGCACATTCCAAGATTCTGCGAGTGCCCCAAACAGGAATTCTAAGAGCCTATCCAACCACCAGGCATTCACGCCTACTCCAGCCAGGGAGTCACCCCGGGGGTACAATCACTATTCACCTGCACAGCACAGTACTCCAGTCAGGGAGGATACCCGGGAGCATCCCAATAAATCATACCCCGCAAGAGAGCTGGCACATAATCCCCAGAGTTGGCCTGACCTTACCCCAAGTCCTACAGGGGGTCAAACATACAGGGAGGTGGTCGAGGAACCAAGTCCCGACCGCAACACCTCTATCCCAAATCAGGGAGTAACTGAGTTTTGGGAAGGTACAGAAACCCACACGAGCCCGGACACAGAACGGGGTTTAGGGGATGGACAGCCTCCTGACAGGTCTTGGACGGACCTAGGAGGTTCTACAGAGACGCCCAGCAGTGGCTATCACTTCAAGGGGCCCGAGGGCCTACAGCTAGGCGGGTCAACCAGGTCACAAAGTGACAGAAGCCCTGACCTGACGAGCCCGGTGGGCAAGCAAGCAGGCCAGGCATTGGGGCACAGTCCTTGGAAGACACCAAGGCATGATAAGGAGAACAGGCTCACGTCACCCCTCAGTCAGGGGACACCTGTCAGAAACCCAGAGCTGAGAAGGTCACAGAGAGCAAGGAAATCGCCTAAGTATTTAGAAGATTACATAACATTGCTGGCTAAACAAAAACCAGTAAACAGTAGGAGCACTGGGGAGTAGAACATTGCATTAAGAAATGATTGTATGTTGGTAGTAGTTTTAGCTCGGGGGAAAGGGGTGTTATGTCCCGAGCCTTGCAAACGGGCTCGGAGCGTTTGCAGGCAGTCCCGGGCAGGTGCAAGCTGCCCGGGAGCAGACAGGCTGTCGCCAGCGCCTGTGTGCATGCGCGGGTGCTGGAGCGGGAAAAGTAACACATTGACCCGGGAAATGCCTATATAAGAGGCTGGGAGCTTTTGGGCGTTGCTGAAGCCTTTGTCTGTAACCTGAACACAGAATAAAAGAAAACCTGAGAACTACAACTGCTTCTCGTGTCTTGCCTTTCGCAAAGGACTCAACAATATGTGTTTTGCTTATTTTTTTAAACAAACAATTTATATATCTAAAAATATTGAAGCATTATATGGCTGTTTATTTTGCTATAGCTACTCTAGGCAGCTAATAAAACAAGTCCAAGTAATTACAATGATAATCAAAATAGAGTGTGCCGGAGGTCCAAGTAAAACCCTTAGTTTTAAGAACAGATGGGCAGGAACAACGCTCACTTTACTGCCATCCCCAAAGGAGAAGCCAGATCTAATGCCTTGCAAAAGACCAACAAGGTCAGGACCAACTGAATTTCATGACAGGGAGAAGATGCTGTTCCACAGGGGCTTCATAGGGAAGATTTATCTCCTGAATGCTGAAAGATGGCACTTCTTAATAAAAGAGGCCCAAAGCCTGCAGCAAAGTAGGGCTCCATGGAGACAACTTACCTCCTGGGGCTAACAAAATGACATCTCTTAACAGAAGAGACTCAAAGTTTGCCGTGGTTTGTATTGTATTGTATTAAAATTTATATTATATTATATTATATTATATTATATTATATTATATATTATATTATATTATATTATATTATATTATATTATATTATATTAGGAGGAAGGAGTATTAGATGTTTGCTGTCTTGAAGTTATTTATAAAAAATAATAAAGGCAGACTTATATAAAAACATTATATAATAGCATAACAGGTGGTTTGATCATAAATTTCCCTTCATATAATTCACCAGTGATTCCAAATTCTCCATAATTTCATTGTAATCATTATGTTTTTAAGCAAAATCATATTCTTAACTTAAACAGGATAAGGATTTGTCTGACATTGTTTCATAGATCGTAAAAAGTGCATGTGACAAAGATATTGATAGGCTTCCCATAAGATATTTTCCAACACATGTATATGAAAAAAAAACTATACTTTTTTCTTCCTTCAGCAATCTTTAAAAACCCTTTACTGCATTGCAACTAAAGAAGGAGAAAATAACTAAGAGTTTTTTCTGATTTTTTTTTCTTTCCTCTCCCCAAGGCATGTTATTCATGCTTTCGTCTAATCTGGTGAAATTTCTTCAATTTGTGGCAGAATATCAAATAGGAACCTATCTCTAATTCACATACTTTGAAGCCATTAGGAAAGTTATTGATTGGCGTTAAGTAGAATTTTAACATAAGTGTTTTAAGAAGTGTAGTCAAAACCTTGAGTGTAGTTATTTCAATGATTGAAAATATAATAAAACTATTTCTGTAAAACCTTGGTTAAAATCAGTAGAGAGGTAGAAAATGGACATTGACTAGAAGAAGGAATGATTTGACTATAAAACCTCCTTTTTAATGGCAAAATATATGTACTTTACTAAATATAGAGAATTGCATATCTTTGCTCTTAATAGCATAGCTCTAATTAAATATAGATCAATTACTGGGAGCAGTTGGCTTTATTCCTGATAAACAGATTACCTGGACCCATTTTGTTTATATTTCAGGTTAGGATACAGTGCATTGGTTATACTTGGTGGGAAAAATAATTCTCTGGCCCAATATTCATTCTCTTCTCCCATTTTCAGCCTGGTTCCCACAGTCTGTAAGAATTTGCTTTGTTGATCCTGAATTTTCAGCATAAATTAAAAAAAAATGCAGAGGCACTATGTTGGTTTGAACTGATTTGAATTCTGTGCATGCTCTTGTATCTCAAGGTCTTGTTAATTTGGGTTATTAAATATTGAACAAGGGAATTATTATTTTTTAAAAAATCTTTCAATGTGTTGTGCTTCTTGAAGTTCATTCACACACTGCCTACCTGCCTTCTCCTCAGAACAGGACAACGATACATTTTTGAGGGCCAAACCAGACCCCATCAGCCATTACTAACCCTCCCCTCACAAATACAAAATCAAGATCACGTGAAGTGTTAATACCACTTTACAATGCCTTGGTAAGGCCACACTTGGAATACTGCATCCAGTTTTGGTCACCACAATGTAAAAAAGTTGTTGAGACTTTAGAAAGAGTACAGAGAAGAGCAACAAAGATGATCAGGGGACTGGAGGCTAAAACATATAAGGAACAGTTGTGGGAATTGGGTATGTCTACTCTAATGAAGAGAAGGACGAGGGATGACATGATAGCAGTGTTCCAATATTTCAGGGGTTGCCACAAAGACGAGGGAGTCAAGCTATTCTCCAAAGCACCTGAAGGCAAGACAAGAAGCAACAGATGGAAACTGATCAAGGAGAGAAGCAACTTAGAACTAAGGAGAAACTTCCTGGCAATTAGAACAATTAACCAGTGGAACAACCTGCCTCCAGAAGCGGTGAATGCTCCAACACTGGAAGTTTTTAAGAAGAGACTGGACAGCCATTTGTCTGAAATGGTATAGGGTTTCTTTCCTGAGCAGGGGTTGGACTAGATAACCTCCAAGGTCCCGTCCAACTTAATAACAACAACAACAACAACAACAACAACAATAATAGGTCCTTGGTAAGGACTCAATAGGTAGACAAAATGCCAAATCCAGTCTGAACATCTGGCTGACTGTGCGATGATCGTAATAATTATAATAAAAAAAATCTGGTATATTTTCCTGCTGTGGTTTCAAAATAGTCTTTTTTTTTTATGTCATTATTGAGTACTCTTGTCAATTTCAGCTGGAATGCTTTAATTCCTTACAGGCTAACCTCAAAAGTGCGTTCTCTAGTACAGAGGTCCTCAAGCTTTAGGGCACCGGGGACTGGTTCCGTGGAGAGAGGTTTTTCCATGGACTAGAGGGGGTGTGGTTTTGTGTCTGTCTGCATCCCACAAATGGGCCTTTGCTTGTTTGGGCGGACTGGTTGCTGGCATGCCATGGCCTGGTACTGGTCCACGGATCAGGGGTTGGGGACCCCTGCTCTTGTTCACAGAATAGATGTGCTGATCAAATAGTTTCTAATTTTTTTGTGTTACTATTTTTAATACTAACTTTAATACAGATAGTCCTTGACTTACCACAGTTCATTTAGTGACCATTCAAAGTTACAACACTGAAAAAAGTGACTTAAGACAATTTTTCACGCTTACGATTATTGCAGCATCCCTATGGTCACGTTATCTAAATTCAGACGTTTGGCAACTGAGTCATAGTTGTGGTGGTTATAGTATCCCAGGGTCATGTGATCACCTTTTGTGATCTTATTACCTGCAAAGTCAATGGGGAAGCCAGATTCACTTAACAACCATGATACTAACTTAACAACTACAGTGAGTTATTTAACCACTGTGGTAAGAAAGGTCGTAAAATGGGACAAAATTCACTTAAAAAATATTTCCTTTAGCAATAGAAATGTTGGGCTCAGTTGTGGTTGAAGTTGATGACTATCTGTAATTAGTATTCAGATTTAATAATTTGAATAATTACATTTATAATATAATAAAGAATAAGTTTCTTTAAGTATCTAAAATTTAAAAACGTTAAATTGTAATAATTAGATTAAAATAGGACATTAGGTTAATTTTGTCCAGTGGGAAACCCAGCAGAATTTTTTTTAAGCAGATATATATATTCTAAGTAGCTATTTTCTTTCTTTCTTTCTTTCTTTCTTTCTTTCTTTCTTCCTTTCTTTCTTTCTTTCTTTTTCTTTCTTTCTTTCTTTCAGTTTGATAACTTTCCTTATTTAGATAAGTATTTTTTAAAGTGCAGAATTCCAGCAGTTTATCCTTTTTTCAGTCATTTGAGATAAAAGGGTTTCACACTGTGTGAAATTCTTTTCCTTTAAGGGACTGGGTAAATAATGAACTTATTTTTATTTTCTAAAAAAGCTCTCAGCTAGCAAGGGAAGGCTAGGTAGTTGAAAGAAAAAAAAAATAGTAATTTTTTAAAAAAGTTTTCCACTAGGCTTTGAATAAGCAGACTCTTTAATGCCAGGTATAACTCTTGATCACTGTGCTATTTTAGCACTAATGCCAAATAAAGTTTACATCAAAAGGACTGCTAAGAAAGGAAATATATTTTACAGGTTGTTGTTGAATATGCCTGCATGTCTATATTTTGATACTTCACTTTTGCAATGTAAATTGAACATTATGGGGTGTGTGTGTGTGTGTGTGTGTGTGTGGTGTATTTGTGTATGTATGTACTATAAATACCTAAAAATACCTATCTCTCTCTCCAGGAAGACCAAATCAGAGGCAGTAAAACAATTGTCCGCTATTTTCTTAGGACAAGAACGTGTGAGAGCACAGCATCAGAGAAAATTGTCCAGTTGGAGAATATGGTAGCCTGTATTCCAGATTTAATACATTTCAAGGTGTTGCCAAAGTCTTTCACTCTAGGTGCGTTTAAGTTGCTTAAGCACCTTACATAATAAGTACAGATATGCTTTTGGTGTCTGACTCTCAATAGACAGGTTCAGATAGCTCTTCACTGACTTTAATATGTTGCTTACTCAGGAACTCCATTGATAGAATTAAAGTACCCATCATTAGTCAATATCAGCAAGAACATGGCTAAGTCTATTTACAAGACACAAGGCAACCTTACAATTAAATCATTGAAACATTTGTTTAGTATATACTGAAAGGGAACATGTGGATGAGCTTGGAGGTCGAGGGAAATGCCGCTTAGACTCTCTCTGAGTTTGTTAAAATGAGCTCTTTTAAAAGTTTAGGATACTGGTTGGATTACATTCTATTGCCTGTATATGCATTATATTGAATTCCAGTATGATGTGGTCACTCTTGCCCAAGGTTCTGGCAATTTCAACTCCTTTTATCACTTCTTCTCTATTAGTAAGAATTAAGTCTAGTATAGTTTTTCCTCTGGTTCCTTCCTTTTTGGGTGACAAAGTTGTCAGCTAAGTTGATTAGGAATCTGTTCAATCTCTCCTTTGCTGCAGAGTTTGTCTCCCAGTTGATATCAGGGTAGCTTAAGTCTCCTATTACTACTGTGGTATGTTTCCTACATACATTAGTTGCATGACATGCACACTCACCCGCTGCTTCCATGGCTCAGTTGGGGACTCCTGGCTTAGGGAATGATCAGACAAGAAAGAAAGGCACTCCAAGTGATTTAACGGTCAGAGAAAGAGACTTAGGAAAGACCCGTCCTAATGGATCAAGTGGTTAAAAGTGGCAGCAGAAAGTTTTCTGCTTCTTACTTGCAAGATTCTGTTAATGTAGTCTTACAGTAAATTTAGCCCAACAATCTTTATTTTCTGTCTGGTTTATCCAGGAGCACTGACAAATACAATTTTTATTGCATGTATGGAATAAAAATGTTTTCTTCATGCTCAAAGCAAGACAAAACTTTGAATCATGGCTATTTTGTTTTGAAAAAGATGGTATGGTTGTTCCTTGCTGAAGAATGAACTCCCTTTAACCTCTCCTACTTTCGAGTATGGAATGCTGTCTTCTTCTCAACAGCTGGAAATTTTAGCTATTCCTTTATGTCACTTCTCCTCTTCCAGGATTACTTTTGGAGAAATAATCTGTAGCATTTGTAACATTATGCATCATAGAGTTTATTGCTTTGGGAGGAAATTTGGATACGTTCTAGGAAAACTTCCTGATACTTTTGAATCTCCAACATTTTACGCATCTGAAGTCTTGGAAAAGCACATCATAGTAAAACGTTTCATTGTTACCATAATCTATAATACATACCAGTTAAATGAATATATGTGTAGGTATATAGAAAGAATGTGTGACTTGTTTTGAAATGCTGATACTAGTAAATACTTATAATTCTTTACATAATTTATATACCTCCTTAATAATAAAATAAAACTCAAGGTAGCGAGAGTATCTAATAAACCTTCCTCCTCCTACTTTCCTCACAGCATCTTGAGGTTGGGCTAAGAGTGAGGGACTGACCCTAAATTACTCTGTTGGCTTTCATAGCTAAGGTGGGACTTTAGAACTCCTGATGTCCTGGTTTCTAGCCTGGGGCTTTTACCACTAGAGCAGGGGTCCCCAACCTATAGTCCGTGGCTCAGTTCTGGGCCATGGCATGTCAGCAACCAGTCCGCACAAACAAGCAAAGCCCCATCTGCAACATGCAGGCAGCATAGAAAAACACACACCCTCCGGTCCATGGAAAAACCTCTCTCCAGGCAACCGGTCCCTAGTGCCCAAAAGATTGGGGACCTCTTTTTGCACTAGAGCAAAAAGGTTCTCCATAACTGTGTTACACATGAGATAAAGTTATTCACCGTTCTGTGTTCTTGGAAAATATTCCTGTCCTATATATTATATATCATTGCTCTTTATCCATAGTAACACTATGCCACCATACACAAAACAATAAAATAAAAAGAAATTGATATTGGAAAATAAATATTAATTGTCAGAAGCCTAAGAAAAGTAAATTAAAATACAAATTACATATTTTTTTTCTAAGATGGCATCAGTGTTTGATGCCTCTCAATGTCAATCTTGCTGCTGACAGGTGTTCCAGAAGAGCATGAATCAACAAAACATATTTACTAGCAGTAAGCAGAAGAATTCATTCGAAAATAGTTTCTGTTCCAATATCTCAGATGATAAAACAACTAATAATGCAAATAGTTAGTGGCTAGTTAAACCTATTGTAGACATGATGGCTAATTATTTTCTCCTAACTGCACAGATCACAATAGTTTTGTTTGATCAATTTGCATCTACTTCTGCTAAAATCGAAATGTAATTAATGCCCACATTGGAGCTCCATTGAAAAGGCCCACCAAACCAGCTTTCTTATCAGTCTGCCAAACCTAGCATCTTGCATCTTGATAAGTAGCTTGAAAAGAGAGCTCACTTCGCATTCACAAAGCAAGCAAGTCACATTCTGACAATAATCCAAATGCTGGTGCCTCCAAGGGTTTTGTTGAATTTTTCTAGGACAATGTCTTCACTGCTAATGAAGTGACTATGAAACAATATTTTGGGGGGTTGGAGGTTTTTTTTATACCAAGTTGAATTACATCAATGCTTTTAAAAAGCATTACTTTTTTGCATCATTCAATATCTTTCCAAGTTGGGTATTTACAGATTTAAATAGGAAATTCATTTCAACTAATTCTGTAATACAGTGCACGCTCTGCTATTGAGTTCTTACCCAGACTAAATGCTAAATTCCACTTATCTTTGACCATGACAGTAGAGAGATCAGCTAATCATTCTGTCAGCTCTGATGAAAAAAAAGGCTGATTCTAATTCACACTAATAAACTCTATACAAAAATGAAAGGCAGCTAAACTTACAATAGACTCAAAGGCCTTGCATAGACTATGAAATTAATTTTTGAGATGGCCCAATCTCTTGTCAGTTTTCTACATCTCAGAGAGAACCCTAAATCCAATTACACATACATGTTTCTCTCAAAATGAATAAAAAACTGGTTACAATCCAAGGGCAATACCCCTGTCTGGCTTAAAATGCAAGATGAGCATAAGATAAATCTCTCATCATCGATAGACCTCAGTTCCAGAGAACATAGAACTGCTAAAAGAATATGCCAATTGATGCGTCCCTGTCTTGGACTGCCTTTTTACTTACATCAGTAATATACCATAGTTAAAATGCCAAATGACTGCAATCATCATTTAACATTTTTCATTCCTGTGAATGCTACACATCCTTCATTTAGTCTAAGTGAGTCTTGCAAACTAAATACCCAGAAAAGAAAAAAAATCTTGACAAGAAGCAAGTCAGATTTAGGGATAGCAGATTCACAATTGACCAATGTACCATCTTATAATATCTAATAGAAAAATATACATGTACGCAACTCTTTTTTTAAAAAAATGGACTTTATTGGTTTAAAACAGGCATTCACTTCTATTTCAAAGGCTTTATTTTGTCTTTTGACTAGACAATTGTCTTTCACATCCATTGACTAGTGGCTAATTTCTCTAATTAAGATACTATATGAAAATACAGCCATCCAAGTCATATGAGATAAAGGAGCCATCTTACTGCACTTATTCTTATCTGCTTAGATATGAAAAACAATTGTGCTCTAGCTCCCCGGTTCACTATTTATGTGAGCGCAGTCTTAGCTGCTCTAATCAAAAAGGAATTCGACCCTCCTAAACTTAGTAACAGGCATTCGGCAGCGGTAACTCTATGCTGATGATGCAGCAATTCTTTCACTTACCCAAATGGCCTTTTAGCAGAATTTTGTAAAGACCAAGGGCTGACATGCAATCAATCCAAAATCCAAATTGTCATCTTCTCAGGAAAGTCTGGTTACCATAACTATTAATGGCAAATCTGAATTAATAAAACTGAACCAATTCCAGTTTTTAAATAGCTTGATATGATTTTTCAAGCTTTCATGAAACTAGAGGGAACAAACTGGATCCATTCCTGTCCAAAGTACCAATAGTGCAAAAGCAGTTCTTCAAATTCCATACAATGCCCAGTTTTGTGCCATAATCATCTAAAAACCCTTGCACATTGTTTAACCTAGATTTTTATGAGCCTTCTTCTGGGTCCTGTGCTGTGTCTGAAATGCCTTAAACTGCATAGTAACAGGAATAATCCTTTTGGACATTATGGTGCATGGTAACAGGAATAATCCCTTTGGATGTTTGCTTGCTCTTAATGATTTAAATGATTTTGTTCTCTACCATTGATATTTATTTGGTAAGTTTATATGATTTTTATACCAAGACATAAAATGTTTTAACAGAAGGGCATTCTTCTGTTTTTAAATTAAAATTTATTAAGTTGCATAAAATTATTGTTTTAAGCCACTTAGAGTAGCCTCATAGTGAGAAAGGCAGCAAATAAATTTAACAAGCAAACAAATAAATGTTTCCTTACTTCTGCTTTATTTTTCATTACATCTGTGTTTTATATTACCCAATATTGATAATAATATATATACTAAAAATTAAAATTAAAAATTACATATATACCCAGTAAATATTTAATACATTATACCAGATGCATATTTAATAAATCTATCATTTTAACATTAATGTTTTGGACCAAGGACATTTTTTTTAAGTATCCTTTACAGTCTTTTGCTTTGTGGATTTTTGCATTTATTTAGTCTTTGTTTCCATTGCTGTCATGATATAGAATGAAGAGGATACAATATTGTTATTCTTACATAGGCTGTATTTAAAAAATCCAAACTCTGACCATCACATTGAAAAAGGTATATTTTACACATATTCTGAATTTTTTTCATTGTTTCTGAAATACACACTATTGATGTAGGATAAAATAAAGGTTGCAACAACTGTCATTAAAGTAGTATTCTCTTCATGTATGCTTGTTTTATCAAGCTGTTAGCTTAACAGTTTTCAGACATATGCATTATCAGACTTCTCCTGAATTAAGTCTCTTGAGATCTTGGATGCACAGTGTTGTATCTTTAAAATTATTCTCCAGGGCAAAAAGTGTCTTCCACTGTTTTCAAAAAAACAAGCACAGATTAAAGCAGAAAATAATAATATTAAAAGATTATCAGGTGAGGTTAACATGGCATAGCATTCACATAAATCACACTTCTGATTCAAAGCTTGTAAATAACTACTTAATTCGTCTATCAGCTCCACTCAAGTAATTCAGAGGCAACTGATCTTTTCATTCCTGAAAACTAAAAATGATTTTCCTTTTTATATTTTTTCCAATGTAATATTTATTTAATAATTTTTGTTTAATCTTGGATAAATATTTATGGCAAGAAACCTCATACAGCACCATCTTCCTACATTTAAAAAAAAAACCCTTTAGCAATATATATATGTGTTCCTAAAATTCATTTATATAAGTAAAATCATATTTTCAATAGCTGTAGGAGATGACCAGGCTAAGGGAGGGGTCAAGCGCGTCATCAGTCTCGAGTCCCTTTGTGCCCATTAGTAGTTCAGATTCTTGTAGAGAAACCTGTAATCATTTGAACTGCCTTGTTTCTTTCCTGATTTTTTGCACCTGACGATAGCCAGAATATCTGTGCATTGTCTTCTTCAAAACTTTTCTATCAGTTTGCAGAGGTCTGCCTGTCTAAGACCTATAGTTCTTTCTGGCTGATCCATACTGACAGTGGTGTCATGAAGGCAGGGAAGGGAAAGATAGAATTCTTTCTCAGTTTTTCTCCTGCACATCTTTTCTGCATTTAAGTTTTCTAGAAGGTATTTTGGTGACAGTAATATCCACACTCAGCCAAGAAAAATAATTACTTAATTATACATTTGCTTGAGCTATTTCCGTGATATGATGAATAACAATAATGTTCTATTTCTCCTTGTCCAAAGGAGTAGCAGTTCACATATTGGTCTGTGCTTCTCCTCTTTGCCAGCCACGGTGGAAGGGAAATGCAGCATCCTGTGCTTCAAATGATTAGAAAGGGAATTGGAAACAGAATTCCTGGAATAGAAACACATTTATATAAATCTATGATGAAGCTACATTTGACTACAACACGCACTAAACAACCCCTGTCCTGTTGGGCCATTATTTCAGAGATATTACCTAAACAGGAAATGACCATAGTCAGGGAAAGAAGCATAGGGAGCAGGAGTGAGCTTCACTTCACATGAAAATGATGACAATGTGACTACAGCTGAGTATGGCAGCACAGCAGCCTGGCAGCATTTTGAAGCAGCCACAACATTGCCAAATTTCTGCCAAGACAGATTGGGAAGAGAGTCCCGAAAGAGATTTTTCACAAGGCAACTTGACTGTTTTTCCTTGAAGACATTTTGCTTCTCATCCAAGAAGCTTCTTCAGTTCTGACTGAGTGGAGGAGAATGACTGAATGGTGGAGTCCATGACCTGGATGACTGAAAATCTCCATAGACATTGGAAAGGGAGGATTGTATTGCAGGAAAAGTGAAAGCAAGGCCTATACATAGGAAGTGGAGGAGATGTCTGGAGATTGGCAGCTACTGTATACAAGCAGGCAGGAGGACTTTCATTCAACTGCTAGGTCCATAGGCTACGGTGGGCAGCATATCCTGATGGGAGTCCTGCTTGGAACTTAAAGCTTTGCTGGGAGCTCAGTAGCAAGTAGAAAAGAAACAACAACACAGAAACAGCCCATCATCCAGTGGTGCGAATCAGCCGGTTTGCACCACTTCGGCAGAACCGGTAGCTAATTTTTTGTTGCCCAGGCCCAGAATGGACTTCCGGAAACAACATCCACACAGAGAACCGGTTGTTCACATATTTGAATCCCACCATTGCCATCATCCCAACTAGTGCAAGAACTTTGGGGAAAAGGCAAAAGTTATATGTTACTTTAAAGACTTTGAGATTTGATTTTGAACTGAGTATTAAAAGAAGAGGTATTACTGAGTATCAAAGAGATATTTACATGACAACATCTCCTTGCATGTTCCTGGAAGGGTAGAATTGACCCAGAGCAGTAGCCTATTACTGGGGAAGGTGTGTTCTGCAATAATATATTGTGTACAGATTTACTATGCTGCATTGTGCCCAGTCCTTGAAGAGCAAATAATCCTCACAGAGAGTTTAATATTATATAGATACAGGTCATCTTAGAAGGCTACATAATTTGACACTATGGCTCATTTACATACTCTAAACCAGGGGTCTTCAGACTTGGCCCTTTTATGATTTGTGGCACGCTGGCTGAGGAATTCTGGAAGTTGAAGTCCACAAGTCATAAAAGGGCCAAGTTTGAAGACCCTGCTCTAAACCTAATGGGATTTAGGACAGGAGAGTTAGTCTTTAAAGTGTTAGGTTATCCTTTGCTATTAAAAGAATATTCTAACACTTCAAAAGCAAACTATCCAATAGTAACTATCTTTTCACTATCCAGTAAAATTTCAGGGACTTCTTCACCAAATAGGTTTCTAAAATTTGAAACTATCAATAAAATGCAGAAATAATAATGAACATAATAATAATGATCCTAAAATTTTACATTATACTTGTGAAGAATCAAATGCATAAAAAGCTGTTTCAATGTGCATGTCGTATGTACATTCTGTGAATAAATGAGAACATCATAAAACAATAAAAGGAAAGAAACTCTCTTTTGATATGAACAAATAACCACCTATTTATGGCTTCATTAAAGTGTTAAGTGTTTTACTTCAAGCTCTATTCCATAACCTGGTGTTCTCTAGATGTATTTTATTGCCATATGTGATCAGTAACCTGAAGTTTAATTTATGGTTTAAAAGCTATGCAAGACTATTATGAGCAGAAATAGTATACTGAACTGAAGATTAGATATACAGTAATGGTAATGTGTTCAAATCATCCAAATCTCAATTCAAATTGTCACTGTTATTCAAATTGTCATTTCAGTTCTTCCAGTTACATTCCCAATGCACTAAAAAAGTATGAGCATGCATGCACAAAATTCCATCAAATCCCTAAACCAATTTGAAGATATCCAATTTAATTTTATCATCAAAATGGTTTGGTGACTGGATATGAAAAAGTGAATTGACTAGCTAACTTTTGAATCAAAGCCTAGAATCAAACGTTTATAGCACCCTACTTACTGGAATGAACTCCTACACATTTTTTTAAAAAAGTAAAAAATAAGTGCACATTAAAAGGAATAAAAGGCTACTTTCCTAAAGTTATTGTCTTTATTAAAGAATGGATTGGTTTTTTCTGGTACAAATGCTATATTAAATATTGATTTCATACATTTTTAAAATGTTACAACTCTTAATACTATTTTTTGACAGCAGCCTTCTTTAGTTTAAATGCTTTCTTGTTTTCCATTGCCGTTCTTTATATCTAATGTTTTCTAAATTATTTTACATGTTGTAATCTGTCTTTATATTAATACAGCTAATTTAAAGGTTATGTTAAATCAAGTGAAAGAAAGGATTTTTTTTTCCATTATAGGTCTATTTTGGAATTTGTAAAATTGTTCTTCAGTATAGTTGGGGACTGAGATTGATTTAAGGCTAAAATATTATGCCCATTCACAGCCTTCTAAAAACTAGATTAATCCAATTTAAAAAAAATCAAAGTGATGGCAACTCTAATGCTTTAGATAAATGAATTCTGTACAGTTTTAATCTCATAAACTCAATGCATCATTACTTGCTGTATCTTTTATGATCTGTCAGTTATTTGACTTTTTTTATACATCTGGAATATATACAGTTGTACAGTGGTTCTCAACCTTTTTAATGCTGCGACCCCCAACTGGTCGTAAGTCGGGGACTACTCAGCTGGTGCAGCACCGTTTGAAGAATGGGACTTTTGGTGGGCTCAGCAGGGCAGAGACAGCCTGGACAATTCCTATTGGCTTTTGAAAGCCAATAGAATTAGACTCTGTTCAAGAGAGTCTATTCTATTGGCTTTAAAAAGCCAATAGAATAAAAGGGAGTAGCACAGCTAAGGAAAAGGGGGGGGGAATGGCGGACTGCGTTGTTTGGCGACCCCCGTGAAATGGTTGTTCGACCCCAAATGGGGTCCCGACCCACAGGTTGAGAACCACTGCAGTACTACAAACAAGTTTTTTATTGAGGCTCCAAGAAGGTACCATATCAAAAGCCCACGAGATGGCTAATGTACTTTATCAGTTTGCTGGATCAAAGATTTTGCAAGTTGGATGTGAATAAGTAAAGCAACATGCATTGTACATATCTGTCCCACTCACACACACGCATGACAGTGGTTTAGTGGGTTTATTAATATTCCCCTGCAATTCCATTTGCCAAAAACCCTGAGCTGTCTCAAAAGCAGACCAATGATACTCCACAGAGCAATGACCAATGAGTCCACAAGTTATCTGAAAGTTTCCCAAACAAGATAAACCCACCAGACAAAATTAGATCCACAATACAAGAGAGATCATGAGGCAAGAAAAGTTCAGAGTTCACAAAGCACAATCCAAGTCGAGGCACAGTGTCAATCCAAAGCAAGGCAGAGATCACAATGACCAGAAAACACACAGCTAGGAAATGAACATGTTGTTCCCAGAATTGCCTCATCTGTCTGCTTGCCAAATAGCCAGCTTTTGGTGCAGTCCATCAAGAAGGGTGAGGTTCCTTCCTCATGAATAATCAACCTGACAGTCACTGCTCCTGCCTTTTCTCTGCCCTGTGTGTTCTCAGATCAGGTGCAGAAGGCAGTTCTTCTTCCTCATCACTGACTGACTGCAGCTGGGTGCTTTCCTTACCTGAAGGGTCAGAGCTATCCTGCTGCAGCTGTGCTCCAGCCAAATCACTCTCCTCTGACTACTCGGAGCCATTGACCAATTCCCCTTCTGACATGCCTGGGACTGGTTCCTCCTCCTCTGAACTGACATCTGGAGAGGTATCAGGGGAAGCATCCAGGGAATGCATCACAATATCTTGTTTCAATTCTTATGGGAGTTCTCTAGTTTTTTTATATAAATAGTGTATGTTTGTTATTGCTCAAAGTTGCAATCTCTATTGCAAAGTGAATGCCAATTCTCCTCAAAATGCTCCTTTATGATATATTAAGGCAGCTGCCTTAAAGCCAGATGGCATCACTGTATGAATCTCTAGCTTGAGTAGGGAATTGTTGAAATTGCACAACCAATTTCTGCATTGCTAAGTATTATGAGCATGGAGCAGGGCATGAAAGGGGGACAAATGATAAGGCATGCATAGTGATTTTGTGTAATTGCTATATAGAAGTGTTCTGGCCTTAAATAATGTTAAATGCAAAATAATACAAGGAGAAAGTACAGAATATAGTCCAGTCAATAAGAAAAAAAATCCTCTTTCTTTCTAGTTTTATATTCTGTTTCCCAACAGTCAACTAAATCCTACTGGGAAACCCATAAGCACAACTCATGTTTCTCAATAGTTGGTTGCTGCAGACATAGCACTTCTAATACTGATAATCTACTGTATAATCTTATTCTCGTGGCTAGTGGTCGTTGGTGATCTTAAATCCCACTAAATAGAGCACTGCTCCTCCTGTAATTCTAAAAGAGTCCCTTGAGTACAGCTGTACTGGAATTATGGGTTATCTATAATGCGTCTGACAGGATGCATTGAACATAGAAATTACTATATGAATTATGTTTTATTTATGCCGTACCAGACTGTTTTTTACATACACAGGCTAGCTATAATAAAGTATAGCAATTCAAGCTGAACAAAGGCTTTGCGGGCTTAGTGTGACTAAGTAAAGCAACTGCATTGCACATAACTGTGTTTCAAAACTTATGACAGTTCTCTAGTTTTCTTATGTAAATAGTGTACATGTATTTATTGTTGCTTCAAATTGTAACAATATTTGTCCATCCATCCGTCTCATTGTTATTTTTGGTCATCTCAAAGCAATGTACATACCTGTTGCTTCCATCTTCTGTTACCCCACAACAACAACCCTGTGGAGTGGGGTGGGCAGAAAGAGAGGGATTGGCCTGAGGTCATCCAGCCAGCTTTTATGCCTAAGGGAGGGCTGGAATTCATAGTCTCCCAGTTTCTAATCAAGTGCCTTAGCCCAGGGCCATGGCCTGCTGGTCATTGGGCCGCAGGAAAGGCTGGCCAGTGCACACACACATGTGCACTCACCCCCACTTGCGCTAGTGCTGCCACTATACAGAGCTCTCCATGGCAAAAACAGGGCAGTGCTAGCGAGTATCATGCGGGCACTAGCACTGTCCCATTTCTGTTGCATGTGCTCGTGGCTCTGTTTGTGTGTGTGTGTGCACACATGTACATAAAATTCTTCCCCCTCCCTCTCCCTCCGATCCGCCAACGAAGAAAAGTTGGAGACCTCTGCCTTAGCCTCTATATCAAACTTTTTACTGGCTAAAAAATTACTTTTTTTTGGAAAACCTCTTACTGACAGATCTAGATAAAATTATTATTAGGATAAAAATATAAAAGAAAGAAGCACGTAAGATGTACGAATTACATTAGTGAAATATGTTCCTTTAAAAATATATTCCAATAATACCTGCTATTCCATTTTTCCTTGTTGTTTTTGATTTTGTAATGTATGTATGCAACGTTGTTACTGGAAGCACATCATATGGATTTTGTCCAGAAGTATTTTAGCAGATAAATATATTAAAAACAGCAAAGATTACATTAAGTGCTTTACTTGATTAGAAACCAGAAGAAATGGAGCAATAAATAATAGATTTCCAACGGTAGTACATTTTGTAAATCAATCCATGAATCCTATTGAATTATAGTGCTAAACAGGACGCTTTCAGAATTTGTTAAACTGGTTTATTACTGTTCTTATTTGGCAACATTTCTTTTTATAGCTCTGCTTTTTGGACTAGCTAATTTATGAGAAATATAGGGGACAGTTCTGCTCTTTCAGGTTTATGGACATTTCTGGGCATGGTGAAGAATACAATGGAAAACAAATATCTAACCTCTTCACCTTAAAATCTTTCCTCTACAGTAGATGAATCCATGTTATTCTGTGGAACTTCGCTAGAGTAATAATTTTAGATATTCCAATTTCACAGAGAATTAAACTGTAAAATACACACAGATGAAGCTATTTTGCTATAAATGGTTTTGCAGTGCTATTTTCTTACATTTTGCAATTTCTTCTTCAATAAAGCAATGATTCTCAAATAGCATGGTAAGATGCACTACTGTTACTATAAATCATTGTTTTGAACAATAGTACGGTAAGAATAATGAAAGAATTATGACTTGAATGACTGATATTTTCTTACTTGGAGAAGAAAAATAGTTTGGAAGGCCATCCAATGGATGACCTCCTCCTCCTCCTCCTGATTAAGTGTAAATCAGTATCAGATAGATTTGTTTCCTGAAGTAGCCTTCAGAGATTTTAGAGAATTTATTTTTCATAAGCAACTTGATTTGGAGCTTCTAAAACCAGAGTAGATGTTTTTAGTCAGTTGAACATCACAGAAGAAGCCGTGCAGAGATATTACAGGAAGTGAATCGTATGAAAAGATTGGGAAAATGGGGAAATTGTTTTAGAAAAACAATTCATGCCATTGATCTTCAACTAAATTACAGTTAGCTAGGGCTGAAATGAATCAAAACGTTGATACCTAGAAAGAATTATTTGTCCTTGTATTAATAAAGGAATTAAGAATGTGTGTTGGATGTTATGTGGACTCCTGGTGCCTGCTGGACCAATTCCTATAGTTTTCTTGGCAAGTTTATTTTTTTTCAGAAGTGGTTTGCTATTGCCTCCTTTCTAGGACTGAGCTGAAAGAGAATGACTGAATTAAGGTCTCCCATTTGACTTTGTGCCAAGGCAACACTACAACTCATACTCCCAAGGTGGCAAACCTATGGCACGCATGCCACAGGTGGCATGCAGAGTCATTTCTGTGGGCACGCATGTAGCAGCTTGCACAGGTCCATTAGGCTGCCGCCACCCAGAATGGCAGCCCTGCCCAGCACAAAGGAGGCAAAGTAGCCAGCTAGCAAGCCCCGTGTAGAGGTGTATGCCCACGCCCAGCAGGCAAAAGGCTGCCCTGAGCGGGAAAAGCCGGATCCCCATTGGCATTTGGCTGCCCAGACCCAGCAGGGGGGGGAGGCACGCAATCCTGGTTGGGTCTGGGGGGCCATGACGCCAGTGGGTATCCAGCTTTCCCCACTTGGGGTGGCCTTTGGCTTGCTGGGTGTGGACATGCTCTACCACCTCTACACAGGGCTTGCTAGGTGGCTGTTTTGCCTCCTTTGTGCTGGGTGGGCCAGGTGTTCCGGGTGGCGGCGGCAGCCTAATGGACCTGCACGAGCTGCTGGTAACACCAGCCCGAGGCACAGGGGGAGGGGGAGGGAGAGGCAGGCAGTGCAGATTCCCCATGCATGAGACTGGGGTTTTTCCCCCACTATTGCATTTTCGCTACCAGACTGTTTTATTTGATGCAGAAAGGGAAGGATATGCATTCTGCATCAAGTAAACTTTTAATAAGTTAAAGAGTCTGGCAGCAAAATACTCCCCTCCCCCCGTGCCTCGGACTGGAGCCGCCAGCAGCTTGCTCAGGTCCATTAGGCTGCCGCCACCGAGGAGAAGAGTGATGAGGTTTTGTGCCAGCCAGCCAGCCAGGCAAGGAGTAGGTCAGGGGATGGTGGCCGGCTGGCTGGGGAAGGGGAATCATGGCTGTTTGGGGGCGATCTGCCAAGCCTCAGGGCAGCGGCATTGGCAGCTCCTCCCACCCGGCCCATTTCCCCGGCTCCATTACCAGTAGCAGCTCCCTTAGTGAGTGCCCCACAGCCCTCACCATCAAGTTTCCATTGCACAAGCTTCCTGGAGCTGAGGAGAAGTGCAGTTACTATGCCGCCAGGTGGGTCTGGTGAGTGGCGTTGCCTTCTGCTTTTCCTGCTGCGGCATTGGCTGCTGGTGTTGCCCTTCTGAGAGGAGGGTGCGGTGATTGGTTGGTGGCCATGCCACAAATGGGGATTGATCATCCCCCAAACCCCACCACTGTCAAAGGAGGAGGAGGAATGAGGAGAAGAAAGAGGGAAATTGGCCGAGCCGGCCAGGCACCGAAGCCCCGCTGAAAAAAGCAGTCTCTTTGTGAGCCTTCCTAGCCCGCATCAGCCTTGCCTCCACAGCATGCTGCAGCTGATCTGAGGCATGGAGTGCATGGCTGACGGGTGAGCACATAGCAGACGTGCACATAGACTTTGCTGCTTTTGGCAGCTCTTCTGATCAGCTGCAGCACACCATGGAGAGTCTGGATGATACGGGCAAGGCAGGATCACATACAGACTCTGCTTTTTTCCTTTGACAGCGATGGGGTTAGGGTTGCTGCAGCTGATCAGAAGCGCCCCCCCCCCAAGCAACCATGATTTCCCTTCCCCAGCCAGCCAGCCACCATCCCCTGACCTACTCCTTGCCTGGCCAGCTGATTGGCACAAAACCTCACCATTCTTCTCCTTGGTGGCGGCAGCCTAATGAACCTGAGCAAACTGCTGGTTCCAGCCCGAGGCATGAGGGGGAAGGGGAGGGGGAGGCGGACAGTGCAGTGGCTTGGTACCTCAGCTCTGTCCAAGTTGAAAGCGGAGGTGCAGCAGTGGGATTGCCCTCAAACAATAAGAATCAGGTGCATTGCTCGCTCATGTGTGCCCGCCTTATTGAGAGCAATCCCGCTGCTGCGCCTCCACTTTCTTCAACTCGGATGAAGCCGAGGAGCTGCTGGTGGCTGCTTGAGTGGGGAGGATGAACTTTGCTTCTGTTGCTGGGCCACACTTGGGCTACGCCCTGCCGCTGCCTGCCAAACTACACCTTTGCAACTGGGTGTCAGCAGCAGCGGGGCGCTCCGTCCTGGGGCAAAGCAGCGGCGGCCTAACCCCCACCCTGCCCCCTGCCTCACCTCGCCTTACCCTGCAGGATGAGCTCCTGCCCACTGCCCCACCTTCCAGAGACCCCCTGGATCTCCCCCAACCCTGCCCAGCCCCCACAGGAGTCCCTCCAAACGAGCAACATCAAGGTTCCCATGCCCACCTCGGCCATGCCCACACAGTCTGCCATGCCCACTGCAGCCACACCCACCCAGTGGGCCATGCCCACCCGGCACCTGGCAATAAATAAGTTGGTTTTGGGTTGCAGTTTGGGCATTCGGTCTGTAAAAGTTTTGCTATCACTGTCATAGTCTCTTGGTTTCTGCCTTAGCCACTATGCCAAATTGGCTCCCTCTATTAAGGAAGAAGACTTCAAAGACGCAATCATAATCATAATACAGTTGATCCAGAGATGAGGAGTTGGGTTAGAAATAAAATGTCCCATGTGCACATCAGGAATGAGAATTATAAAGCAGGTATGGAAGATACATAATATGATATTCAATAATAATGGTGCCACCACTGTCCCTTTACCTAAAAGTTATATTGGTAAACTTAATTTAATTTTCATTTCACAAATCAACCAATTGAAAATTAGTGCTTAATGACCATGCCACATAAAGTATAAAGATTTTCCTGACCTCGATGTGCCAGTACAATTTAAAAGTGATGCTGTTTCAGACATATTTGAATCATAGGAAAGGGATACTCTGGTGTGTGCAGGATCCTAGCATATACTTTTCTACAATCCCTTGAAGCAGTTGAGACCTTTTTCTAGGGTGGCATGGCTACTTTTCCCAGATACATTATGATCCTGGAAAAAGGCACACCTGATTTAAGGAACTGCTGGCATGTGCTCCACTGGTGCCCATCTCTTTCCTTTTTAAATTGATAATACTGCACAGCCCTTGGGGTAAGTACAAAATTGCAACACTCACTGTGGAAAGATTGATTGTTACTTCTATAACTTCTAACAGTTTAAAATGGCAGCTGTTTCAAACATGCTTTTTTAAAAAAGGCAACTGGACTTTCTATTTTTCCTTGAAGACTTTGCTTCTTATCCAAGAAGCTTCTTCAGTTTGTATAAAAGCACCTTTGGGACAACTATGACCTGGCTGACTGAGAATCTCCATAGACAGACAATTGTTTCTACTGAGGCTATGTGTAGTAGTTGGAAGAGGTTTCTGTGCATGTGCAGAAGCATGTTCAAGCATTTGAGTATCTCGTACTGGAAAATCATACCTTTGAAGTATCCTGAAACACCTTATTGAGGCAAAAGATCTCTGCAGCACAAAGTGTGTCACAGAGGTGATATGCAGCTGTCCTCAATGGCCAGATAACACACAAGTGTCAACAAATCTTCAAAGTATATATGGTGCAGTTTTTAAGTGTCTACAACTTGCTAGCTTTCTGAACCATTAGAAATTGGAATAGAATGATGGAAATATGTAAACAATACACATTTCATTCAACTAATTTTTGAGACAGTAAGTGCAAAATTAAGTTGACTGGATTTATACTGATCCACACATTCTCTTGAGTTGTTACTATTAGTATTGACATTTTTTGAAAATTTTACAGTGTAAGGGAGGGAAAAGTAATATTATTATTTTTAATGGATTTCTAGTCATATTAAAGTTTAATACCTGATTTTTTTTCTATATTTAAACTGGAGGCATATTTTACTGCAAATGCCTCCTGGTTCTCAGAAGGAAAATACTTTCAGGTAGGCTTGCAAATGCAAGTCAAGAATTTTCATAGATGAGACAGTTCTTTCTAAGCAATTATTATTCTACCTTTAAGCATGTATCACATTGACAGCCTACCAAGAAGCTCTTTATGATACCTCCTGTGTTACTAGGTAGTTGTTATCCAGAGTGTCAGGAAGCTAAGAAACAATTGAAGATTTACAAAATTTGTTGCTTAGTTTTTGAAATAAAAGCTTCATTCCCTCATCTCTTCACTCACCTATGCATATATACTGCATTCAAAGTCAAAGTTGAATTTCCAGAAATATTCATGCATGACGCCTTCCAGGCATGGCACCTCTTTTTCTGAACTTTTTTTTTATTGAAAAGTTTTATACAAATTTATTATTACAATACAATAATCCTCCGTCCCTCCCCCCACCCCAACCCTCCCCCCCTCACTTCCAAGAGTTGATTATAGGGTTAAAAAAAATAAGCAAACAAATTTTAACTAAGCTTATCCAACTATACCAATAACCAAATCCCTAAAATACTTTAACTCAAATACAAACAACTCCCAGTTTAAACTATAAGTTAATCAAAAACTAAATGATACTTTCTAATCCCATATTTATTCTGTACAAAATTTATCCATCTTCTCCACACCGAGATGTATCTTTCTTGTGAATAATCTTTCAAATAGGCAGAAATTTTGGCCATTTCTGCTAAATTAGAAACTTTAAACAACCATTCTTCTATGGTAGGCAAAGAATCTTTCCTCCAATATTGCCCATGGCACCTCTTTTTCTGTGATGCTTCCAAAGTACTACAGTTCCTGTACAGATATTCTCTTCTATCTGTAGTTCCTGTATACTTTTATAATTTCCCATAGAACTTGGATATTCCGTCAAGGCTTGGCAAGTTTCACCTTGGTACTTTTTTTACACCACCTGATAGCTTTTCTTCCCCGTGATATCTAGAGGAACTGCTGGATCTAGTGTCTCGTCAAGTTCAACATCTAAACTGTTATTTTGGGATTGTCTTGGGATGTTTTTGAAATTAATGTTCTACACATGCTGTGTATGCTGAAATCTTCCAAGAACAAATCTTTCATCCTCTGTGGTCTGCTTTGGGGGAGATTCATGTGCTCCATTTTTCATACATATTTATTTGCATAACTACATTGTATAAAGTTTCACATGAAAACTCTACTGTTTGGTTATATGATATAGCAGTGGTTCTCAACCTTTTCTTCACCACGGATCCCTTTTAAGTACCTTTTGTGGTTGTAGACCATGATCATGGACCACCAAGACTTCAGGTTTAAATCACAACATTTCTTCAAACTTTTGTGGATCTCCTGTGATGACATCGTAGCCCCCCAGGGATCCGTGAACCACAGGTTGAAAACCGCTGTGGTATATAGTATGTAGTATGATAGAATCTGTAGCTGAAGTGAGGGAAGGAGCTAAGAGACTGCTTAGCTTGGAATTGCTGAAGGGGAGGAAGTGGTAGAGAGCAGACCCACCCGAAACCTTGGAGTGCTTATTTAGTTGTTCTCTAGTGGGTGCAGTTTTGAAAGATTCTTTTGAATAAACAAGTAGCAATAAAAATACTACTGGGATCAACTCTTGGTTGGTATCATTCTGGTTCCTTGTGACTGACATTACCTATGCATTCCACTTCTTGAATCCATTATGTTTATAATGGATGGATGTAAAAATTAATAGACACGTTAAACACACACACATATACATTCCTGACATAAACTGCACAATGAGTCCAAATACATAGTAGTATAGTAGGACACACAGCAATGTTTAATATTATGCAGCAGAGAGAAATTTTAAAACATATTTATTGTTGAGCTATTTTAATAACTCCTTTTTCTACAGCTCATGACAATATATATTTGAGATATATGGAAAACAGTTTTTGCAAATATATGTCGTAGTCAGTAAGAGCTATTTGAGCCTAGTAGTGATATAAGCTAATGTGCAAGGATGTTGATCAATACTCGTTTGAGTCAGATGCAGCTGTTATTAAGGAATCCAGATTAATCCTTCCCTTTGGGATGATCTCATTATGCTCTCGTTGTAGGTGTTGTACCTTCAAATCAGTGTTGATTCCAGCAACTTCCTGATTAGTCCTTGTAGTTTTTTTGACATTTTTTTTCAGAAATGGTTTGCCATTGCCATGTTCCTGGGGCTGAGAGAGTGTGACTGACCTAAGGTCACATGGCTGGTTTTGGGTTCAAGGCAGGACCAGGTCTTCCAGGTTCTAATTTGGTACTTTAACCACCACACAAACTAGCTCTAAATACAGCAAGCATTGCTCATATACTGTATTGCCAGCTACCTGGAAGGAATGGACAGTAAATATTGGTGGGTATATACTATATGGTCAATATTTTGTAGGCTTAATCTTTTATTTTTTTAATGCTCATAAGTGGAATAATTGTGTTATCTTCTGTTATGTTAATAAAGCCTGACATATAATTTAGGAGATAATACAGTGCTCTAGATATTTTGCAAATTATTGTCTGACTGAGGTATTTTAGGCCAGAATATAACATAATAGGATAATTTATTTAATTATACCAGGTAATTTCAACATCACATTATAACACAATTCTTATTTCAGAAACTTTGTTATATGATGTATCAAAATCATTCAAAAATGAATTAGGTTTATAAATGCTAGCAGAAAATGAAAACAGGTAACATAGAATGGGATTTCTGAATTTTTTTTTTAAAAAAAATCTGCATTAATGTCCAAACCTGTTGAACTCAACAGGATGTATCTGTTTAGTTAGATTTGATATGAAAATGATGTCAAAGGTAGTGATAGTTTTCAGTCTCTTTAGTTAAAAGGAACTAAGATGGGACCTGAAATTCATCTTTACATACAGTATTTGCTATAAAAGCAGTTGTACAGATTTTTATTTCATATTTTCTCAGATGAAGTATGGCAGTATCCCTGGTTCAAATGCTGTAAGATTGCCTCTCAAGGAAGACATTTTTGCATGGGTAGGTTACTATAACTTCCCATTGATGCATAATGATATTCATAGGCCTCAGCTAATTTTTACAGTGTCATGTTTTCTTCTCCCTATTTTTTTCAGGTCAGAAGTGACCATTTGTAGAAATGCCTTGTCCATCAATATTTGTTAATTAATATTATTTTGACTTTCCTTTTTAGCAATATTTTCAAATCATTTCAAATAAATCGGTTTAATGAATTGAAGCATCCTCTGGAACAGAATTATTAAGAAATAGATATTTAAATTGTATCTGCCTTGACTTTTTTTAGTGCACCTATAAACTTCCAAGCTTTTTTTCTCTGCCATTTGCTCATGTTGAGTGTTTTTTCTTCTAGGCTTTTTTTTTTTAAAAGAAGAATAAATCATTGTTTTGTTCTTACAAAAAACCTCCAACATTTAAAATGTCAACTACTGATTTGTAATTACAAGAACTCCCCCCCCCAAATTTAAACTCTCTACAAGAATCATTTTTAGCATTATGTTTGCAAGACCAATATGCAGATTGGCACTGAATATAGAGGATATTTCCAGTTCTGTTTACCATCTTCTTTTAAGGACTTAAATTAAAATTTCAACAGAGAACATGAGGTCTAGGACAGCTGGACTGGAGCACTTTACCTAAAAATACAATTTTTCAAGGGCTGGCTTGCAATACCTCAAGGCCAACATATTATTAGCAGGCAATGTACCATAGTAAAACTACATTGTTCTTCCAAAGATGATTTAAGAGTACACATTTAGAAACCAGGACATTAATGCATTACAAATCTGTAACACTCCATTTTTATTGCTTGACTATTTGATACTTGGTTTTCCCATGGGAAAGAATCAGTGGTGTTTCTCCCTTTTATTGCTGACAAATTTTTAAAAAGCTTTTAATCATTTGCTTATATTTTTTTAAAATGATTTCATCCAATATCAATTTAACTAAATGTCCCATCTTTTATTTTGTCAACTATTTTTAGCTCTTTATGATATAGCTTTGGGTCCTTATGATTAATTATTTATTCAGCTATATATATATTCCCAAGGGGTTTTTTTGAAAATAGTTAATAATGTGGAATAAAAAAACAATAACCTAAATCTAACCAATACATAAAAAATATTCATATCAATGGAGCTTCTTTGGATGTCTGTGTGTGTTTATAAAAATTTTGAGTTACCAATTAACATTGGAACTATTCTGGGGATCATTCTCATGGATCAGTCCTATTCCCTAAAATATAAGCAGCCATAACGTTTTGTCATCATTATTGTTAACTCTGACCTGTTTTCCTAGCACTTTTGATATACTGTACATACTGTACTGTGTTCACATATCAGGCTGAACTCAAACTCTTTAAATCAGGGTTTTTTTTTTCAAATTTGACAACTTTAAGATGTGTGGACTTTTTTTAGAGTTGTCAAAATTGAAAAACACTGCTTTAAATCATTTGCTGGCTTCATATATAACATTGTCATAAACCATAATTTACCAAGTATAATAAATGATTCATATATTCTGTTAAATAAAATGAGTTTTAAAAATCAACACCGTGGCATAAACATATTTTAAAAATCAACATTATGGCATTTCCAGCAAATTATTTCATACAGCATGAAATCATATTTAGCTGGTTAAGGTAAATCTGTTTCCAAAAGTATATACAATTTACTCCTGGGTCACGCTTCTCACTTTGGAATCAGAGAAAAAATTGGAATGCTAATTGACTTACTAATTTGTTTTCTGCAAAGTGTGTTAATTGTCTCACAGTCATTCAACCGGAAAACTTAACTTCAGTCTGGAGTAAAAAGAAAAAGGCAAATTGTATCACAATTTCCTCCAGTTCTCTTTTATACATATAGGTTCTGATACACAGTATGGGATTTTGGAGGTACTCATTGACACCAACCTTTATGCTTGCCAAGCTTCCTATTTTATTTGACTTTTTTAAAAAACCCTGTTCATTGTAGGCAAAACAGCTGCAAAACACTATATGAATATCATTATGCATTTGTAAAACACTAGCAACCAATAGCATCTTCTTCTCTGAAAATTCTTTTGGATATCAGTAACATCTCTTGGAAAATAAAAAATGATGAGTGAGATTATTTCACTGACAATGGCAAAAACTAAAAAAAAAATATCCTAACCAATAATTTTCCAGAAATTTTCTTAAAATCCCAAATCAGCCCCATCATTTGTAATAAGTTGCATCCTGTAATAGAAGCTACCAAGGTTCACACTAGGCAGCAGAAATTTGTTCTTATGCACTGCTTATAACAGGTAGTGTAATATGACATGGTTCCTTTGCTGAAACTGAAGAGGGCACCTGCTGCAAATCATCAGAACCTGACAGATTACATCCCAGAGTTTTGAAGGAGCTGGCAGATGTTATCTCAGAACCATTAAACCACATCTTTCAGAGATCCTGGATAACTGAGGAACTACCAGAGGACTGGAAAAGAGCTGATGTGATTCCTTTCCAAAAAAAGGGGGGGGGGAACAGATGTGGGAAACTACAGGCCAATCAGCCCAACATCAATACCTATGAGGATCCTGGTAAAGATAATCCAAAAACAGATCTGCGAATATTTAGAAGCAAATAAAGTTATAACCAGAAGCCAACATAGGTTTATCTCATTCTTTAGTATTTAAGGCGCTGTCACAAAGAAGAGGGGGTAAACCTATTTTCCAAAGCACCAGAAGGAAAGACAAGAAACAATGGAGAGAAGCAACCTAGAACTAAGGAGAACTTTCCTAACAGTGAAAACAATTAACCAGTGAAACGGCTTGCCTTCAGAAGTTGTGGATGCTTCATCACTGAAGGCTTTTAAGAAGAGACTGGACAACCACTTGTTTGAAAGGGTATAAGGTCTCCTGCTTGAGCAGGGGGTTGGACTAAAGACCTCCAAGGTCCCTTCCAAATCTATTATTCTGTATTCTGCATTCGACGTGGAAAATTATCTGGGAAGCTTATTATGGTAGAAATAAAAATCTAAAGTAGCTAAAATGAGGCTGAGAGTTTCATTCTCTAGTGAGTGCTGCAAAAGAAGCCTTGAGAGCGCTTTCTCCCACCGTACCACCAGAAGGTCTTCCAGGCTTGGTGGCAGGACTATCCATGGTATACAGTGAAGCTAGGGAGCCATTATGTCTCCAGTTTCAACTCTTCAACGGTTCTAAGGAACACCTGCATAGGGCTCACAACTCTTCACTTTCTTTGTATTGGATATGCTGCAGGTACCACAAGGCAGTTGAAATGAGTTCAGACAAGTATCTTTGCGTTTTCTGCACTCTTTGTTACTGTCATGGTTCTGATAGATGAGACCAATTAAAGCAGAACTCCGAGAGTTGAGTTTTCCTCTAAGACAGGGGTGCCAAACTGCTGGCCCACGGGCCGGACGCATCCTGATGAAACCGCACCTACCCCATTGCCGGCAATGTGGAAAAAGCTCCGATACATTGTGCGACATCATGTGATGTCGCGTGTTTGACATGTCTGCTCTAAGAACATGTTTATTGGTTACAAAGTATCGGCATGGTCAAAAGTGAAACCAAGACTGAAGTTCCCTCCAAAAAGTTACATTATTACAAAGTTAAACATCCCATCCCAGTCAAATAGAACAGTTTGGCGAGCTTTCTAACAGAAGGCTCAGCCCCCCCTGGTCTAACGAACAGAAATGACCTGGGTTCCCATGGGACAGAGACTTGTTTAGATTAGCATAAAAACTCCATCGCCCTCCTCCCATTGTTGTGGCAATCAAAAACAAGCAAGATGGCTTCAGCCAGTTTCATTGCAGAGTTGACAGTTACTTTGAAAACTTCAAACTTTTCTAGATTTATAAATCAAGCTACCAACACATTATAACTTGCACTCCTTGGAAACAAAGCTTGAGGAGCGTTCATAGGTTGCTGGTGCAAAGGATTTGATTTGATTTGATTTGATCTGATTTGGTGGAAACCTACATATAATGTTTTTAAATCAGCAACTGATTAATTTCTGTTGTGCTTCATAATTTGTCTCTAATATCAAACTGAAATGAATTGTTTTAGAAATTTTGTTTTATTTTTGGGCTCAACAATTTAGTTTTATGACTGGATTATTTTCTCCTCAATCAAAGTAGCCAGAAAGAATAATGCATCTGTATTGTTTCATTCCAGTGAGGAAAAAATTTTAGAATAATCTCAGAAGTCTTATATTCAATATATCTGACTTTCCAAATTATTCCACTTGTATCCACTGATATGTAACAGTTTGGTAATACCAGTAATCGTTATTTAGCAACAGTTTACAATTATGACAGTGATGATACAGTAACTTTGGAACCAGTCCTTGCATTTGCAATCTTCACAGTTCTGTAAGCAAAGAAAGACAAAGTAATGTCACAAACAGTCACAGTTTCACTTAGGAATCACTTTGCTTAACAACTGAGTTGCCAGTCCCAATTGTAGTTGCTGAATGAGGATTGGTATCTGTATGAGATGCATTTGATGAAAGCACACCAAATATGTTACAACATCTCACAGAAATAATTAGCTAAGATAAAAATATTTGTTATATATGCTATTTATAGCACTGTTATTGAAGTTATGAGGCATGAAATGTATTTTTAGTTTCAGTTTGGCATGAATTAGTTAGAATGTTATCTCAATAACTTATTTTAATACATTTAATTTTTTTCTTACCCAATCGTTTAATATTGAAAAGAACTGTCAGTTTATTAATAGTTGTCATCATAAACATGTTAATTTTGAAATAAGACCAAATAAGTTCAATAGGACTTATTCTAAAGTGATGATTCATACAACGGCAGCCTTAGAAGAATTAATGTACTATTAACTAATACTTTAAAAATTACATAAAGAAAAAATAAATAAATAAAATCCTAACTTCCCATTGCCTCTTCTAAAGTTTCACACTAAAGCTAATATTTCTTGTTACTTTGATATAACTTTTTCTAATAAATATATGCATGTAAAGCAAATCTGGAGAGATTTAAATGAGTAAATTGAAATGAGAGAGAATTAATGGGCCAATCTAAAATAATTAAGGACTGTATTGACCAAAGACTGTGGAGACCCAGCTTTGAATCTTTCTAAGCTATGACAACTCTTTAATAATAGCTAGTTTCTCTAAGTCCAAATCAATCACAGTTTTGGGGGGGAAAGTTTGGAGAATAGAGCTGTACTGTATGTCTGATGGAGCCCCTGGAGGAAGGTTGAAAATAAAAATGATTATTTTGTTTTGTTGTCAGTGGGGAGAGAAGAAGCTCCAGAAATGGTTTGCTATCCGATTGGAAGAAATAAATCTAAATCATAATTGCAAGTAATATTCAGACTGAAATTGTTTGCCTGCTATCTCTGTAGTGTAGCAGCATAAACTGTACTGCCTTAAACTCATCTTTTTACCATCTCTTCTTTCACTAGGAAAGGTATGTAAATACCGGTAATTAACAGGTTGTTGTATATCTTTCTGCCAAACTATTGTTCCCAGATTCAAATACAGACAAATTCAGGTAGCTGGCTGTCAAATTCAGGAAGTCCCATGAACAGAACAGGTTGTATCAGGTGCCATATTAAAACCAAGAACACAATGCAACGTCAAAGAATTCATATCAGAACAAACAGTGGTGAAGAGTTGTAATAAAAGAATGCAATCTAAAATTTCAAGTGTGAAGAGGATATGCTATTCACAATAAGTACCCACAAGTTTGCAATGTGTTGATTCCAGCAGTTAACTGAGTTCTAGAATATGTTTATAATCTGTGCTGTTCCTGCCCTTCCTTCATTCCACCTTTGGATCCAATTTGGATCACTTCCAAAGGCGTATGTGGGGAAAGTTGAGGGTGGGAGGAGATGAAACAAGTGATGAAAACAGTGTCATATCACCTCACCTGCATGGACGTCATGATCCACATGCAAATACTGTGTGAGGGGCAGAGCTTGTGTTATGATGGTGTGATAATGATGGTGACATTTTGATGAAAGCATTGGGTTCTACAGATGCCTCTCATCCCCCCCTCTCTATTTCTCACACACACACACACACACACACACACACACACACACATACACACACATACACACACACAAATCTTTTGGCTTTCAGCACTTATGTACCATTCCTCTTATGGACTCAGGATCAGTCAGTACACATGTTTTTTTAGCTATTCTCAGATAGATATCAGTGTTTTCTGAACTTCCTCATCTGAAGAAGAGATTTATTTTATGGCCTGAAGAAGAGATTGATTTATTTAAGAAGAGTTTATTCTGCAATGTTATGACTTTAAATTCTTATGAAATAGATAGAAGTTTGTAATAGATATATCAATATCCAATTACCAATGGGGCCATAAAATGGGGATCTATCACTAGTAAATAAAAGCCAAGAGTAGCATACAGAGTATGCAAGCATCGAATATATCGTGAACAGAATTTCAGCTTATCCACTATAAAATGCATAATAAAACGTCTATAAATAGTTGTTTGAGGATCTGTCATGTTGAAATGAGGTAAAATTTAGAGACTAAGGATTGTTCCTCTTGTTCATAGGTTATATTTTTTAAATGACTAACACGATCTTTAGATTTATTCAGAGAATTGCTTTGCAGAAATAAGATCAGAAGCAATATAGAAAGATGAACCACCAATACAAACTAACTACAGCAGTTCTAAAAGGAGTTGGATTGCAGAATGACAAGGGCATTGAGCCATAGGCAGCAATTAATGCAGTAAGAAATCCCAAAGTACAAACATTTCTATCCTGAGCAATCTGTTGCTGTTTATTATAGAGAAAGCAAATGGAAACAAAATTCATTAAGACCCTAAGGGTTTTGTTTTTTTTTACAAATTCCTATCTCTCTAACCTTTTACAAATTATTTTACAAAAAACAAATTATATAATGTTCCTGATTTGTCTTTTATCGCTCTGTCTCTCTCTTTATTACAATAGTAGTCAGAATTAAAAATGTTGTATTAGTTAATTAATAATTAGAGCATTAAAGAAAGCAACTTTATTTTTGTCAATATAACTCAAGAATTAAAAAAAAACAATTCTATATCAAAGGAGTTTGCTATTCCTTCCATTTTTTATCTAGCAATTTTTCTTAAATGCAGTAGTAACAGCATTTGAAAAAAATATCACTAATCATAGTTATGGCTGAAGGAATTATAATAATTCTAAAGAGATTATTGTCACATTGTAACGTTTTGAAGAACATGTACTGAGAACTGTTCTGTGTGTACCGCAGCTTTACACATAATAAGACTATGCTACTGATCTTCCATTTATTTGAATTCTACATGGAGTAATGTACTTAAAAACACAGTTTATTTATTAGGCTATATATTTACTGAAAATCCTGTTACGAGGTGAGCTATGATTCTCCAGTCTAACTGTATACTAGCAACTCAAATATGAAACAACATGTCACAACTTGAAATTTGTATATCCTAGATCACATAGTTTTGCTAATGTTAAAGAGCACTAAGAAATATATTAGAAGCATAAACTGAAATGCAGGATTATGTACAGTAGTGTGTACTGAATCAAACTAAACACAACATTTTCTGAGAATAAATAGAAAAATTCAAAACAGTATCTGTAGGGAACACAAGCTGTCATCAAGCTACAATGATGGCCTTTTTTGTCTATTACCCCATACAATATTCTTTATATGGGCTGTATAGGTAATGCCATTGCTGGGAGCTCAGTAAAACAGGGTATGAATTGTATAATACAGGTGGGAAATGCATAGTAGTATGTACTGAATCAAAACAAACATATGGAAAAATGTAGGAAATTTAGGTTGGAAGTAGCTAGGAATGTGTTTTTTTAGAATATATTGCGCTGTCTTGGCCTGTCCCTGAGCACTAATAATGCTAATAGTGCTTGGATTCATGTTTGTCGGGGACAGCACTGTTCCATGAATGGGTCTATCGGGAATTTTAAGTTAAAATTTTACTGTATCGTGTGAAGTACAATCAGAACAATGGGAATCCCAGAACACCTCATTGTCTTAATAAGAAATGTATATAAAGCATGGTTGTGGCGGTCTTCACAATAATTTAAATGTATATATATGTGTGTGTGTGTGTGTGTGTGTGTATATATATACATAAACATCAGTAATGTGGGCTGTGCCAATGACAATATCCTTATAATCAAAAATTTCTTTTTTTCCCTTTTTATTGTTATAGATCTTACATCATGCTGTATTGTCTTAATACAATGATGTAATACTGTGTCAATTTAAAATTATTAGCATTCTATTATTTAGGTAGCTCAGAATATTAAGAGCAGAGAAGAAAATGTATCCTTTCAATATTAATAACAATTTGGAATATCAATATTACAAAGAATTATTTGATTTTTTTTTCATTCAGAGTTGAATACAACTGTGTTGTTATATATTCATATAACATATAACAAGAACTGTTGCAAATTTGATCAGAGTATTTGTGGTGTGATAAGTTCAGATCTTAATATATAAAATGTTAATAATGAAAAAAATAGATAAATGAAGGAAATTCAACAAGGAGTAATACAGTATACCCAAAAATGGGGGGAGAGAAAGAAGTAAAAAAACCCCTCTATTAAATGTCTAACTATCCCTCTTTTATATCTTTGCTGCTTTACAATATTTATTGACATTTAGGTCTTCTTAGAAGTCCTGCAGCATTTCCCATGCTATATGATAAATTGTATGTTGAATGTATAGGAACTGGCAAGATCTTTTCTAACATGTCATTCAGAATTTAAAAATCTTTCCTGAAAAGCTTATTAGTTTATCTTTTATTGCCAAAGAGGGCTTTTAAGTCTTTTTGTGAAATTTTAGTGATAATTTGAATTTCTTGTCTTTATGTTGAATTGTTTGTTTCTTGGCTATATTGTATAAAACCATTTATTGTTATGTGGACTATTTCTATTGATTTTTATGTATTGAATATCATGTTTTGCAAACTACACTGAATGTAATTATTATTGGAAGTGTTCTTAACGTTATTGCTATTTAAAGCTATTTAAATAGCTTTAAACAGCAATAACGTTAAGAACACTTCCAATAATTCTCATATTACATTAGAAACAGAAAGGGACAGAGATATTCCATGCATGATTAACTACCAAGATCTCATTTAAAGCAAATGTTCTACCCTATCACATTTAATACAATCTTAGTAGTATGGAAACCATTAAGATATATTTCATGATAACATTAAAGCAGTGTTTCTCAACCTTGACAATTTTAAGCCATGTGGACTTCAACTCCCAGAATTCCACAGCCAGCAATGCTGGCTGTGGAATTCTGGGAGTTGAAGTCCACATGCCTTAAAATTGTCAAGGTTGAGAAACACTGCATTAAAGGAAATTTCCAAACTCTTATATTCTGGAATCTTGTATTTGCTCTTTTTCCATTCTATTGATAAAGATCTAATAAAGGAATGATTTGTTTTGACTTTCATAACATATGTAAATTAAAAGAAAACCTTATTGTTGAGACATGACTGCCTTATGGTATGAATGAATGAAAGTGGGTTTTTAAAATCTTATTGCCCAAGTGGTTTTTGTCAATCACCCCTCTCCACGCTTAGATAAATAGGTTCAAGAGCTCCACATGTTTGCTCAATGTTAATATATTTAATAAGATATGCACACAAACACAGATAAATAATATTGAGATGTTGCTAAATACAATGAAGCTATACTGATAAACAGTATAGAAAAACTGGAACTAAGTTCTTACACTTTCTGCAGGATGTTTGTTTGTTTATTATTTTTATTCCCACCTTTATTATTTTTACAAATAACTCAAGCTGGTGTACATATCCAACATAACCTTTCTCCTATTTTCCCCACAACAACAATCTTCTGAAATGGGTTGGGATGAGAGAAAGCAATTGGTCCAAAGTGACCTAGCTCAGGGATCCCCAACCTTTTGGGCACTAGGGACCAGTTACATGGTGAGAGATTTTTCCGTGGACCGGAGAGGGTGTGCTTTTGTGTGCTGCCTGCCTCCCGCAGATGGGACTTTGTTTGTGCAGCCTGGTTGCTGGCATGCCACAGCCCAGTGCTGGTCCATGGACCAGGGTTGGGGACCCCTGACCTAGCTGGCTGGGTCAGTAAGTTCTAGTCCCACCATAGGCACAAAGCCAGCTGGATGACCTTGGATCAGTCAATGTCAAACGACTTCTGAAAATTGCAAGGACTGGACCAGGAAGTGTGAAAATTGTTTGATTGAACAGAAGAAAAAAACAAGTTTCAGACTACATCCTAAGTAATGAGCTTTGGTACAACTTTTCCAAATTTGGGGAAAGAACCTGTCTGAGTATCAGTGCAATGTTTATACACCCAACAATAATCTATAATAATTTATCTAAACTGTATTCTGATGTAGATATCCCCCCACCTCCCACCCTCATATTATACATAATCATGATGTGGCAGTCTTCACAATAATTTAAAGGTAGTAATGGATAATTGGATCGTAAATCAGATCTCTAAGCCAGGAATTCCCAACAATATACCATGCAGTTTTGGCTCCCACTGTACTAACATTCAGGAGAAATATTGCATACCATAGAGCGCTTGGAGTGAAAGTGATATGATTTTAATGGATGGTATTGATGAGACCTGTTTTATGTTTGTACAATTATAAGCCATATAAAGTCTCCTAAGTGGTGTATGATGTTTGCAATAAATAAAAATACATTTTTGGGGGGTAAAAGTGAAAACTCTACAACTCTACAGTATCCAGCTCAAGTCTTAACATGTGTTATACTCCCAATGCCAACAAACATTGCTGTTTTTAATAGTCATGCCTGTTTTATTCACATTTCAGTGATGAAGTGAAAATATTGTAAGAAGTACCCTGATATGTCTGATTAATTTTAATTTGGAATGGATTAAAATACAACATGGTCAAAGGCTGCGTAGATGAATATCAATATTTCAAAAAGGGATTCAACTTTTATTGAAAGTGACACATTTTTAAAAATGGAATAATTAAGTTTTTAATCTCAAGGAATCAGGAAACATTCTCATGAAATATCTTTTGGTTCCAAATTAGGATTATGTAATTTTCCTCTGCTGGGCTTTCTGGACTGTAATAATAGCAGCAGAAAAAAAAGAGAGAGGGAGGGAGGGAGGAAGAGAAATTGAAAAGCAGATGAAAAAAGCATAAAAAGGACAATGAGAGTTAATTTTAATATTGGCTGAAAAACAGTCAGGCCATTAGAAGGTGCAAAAGTGAGAGGGCTCTTCATGGAGGATACATAGAAATTACAGGGGAATCAAATTCTTCGCAGCTACCCTTTGCTAGAGAAGATACAGGATGGGGAGAGAGAGGATGGAGAGAAATGAAATGTTCTTCCTCCCAACTTCACCATACACTTGGGTCGGTCATCTTCTGGTCAAGCTAATCAGAAGCAATTTTAAAAGAAAAAAGGACACTCTTATTCATACTGCACTTAATTAACCTGTGGAATTCATTACCCTAAGAAGTGATGATGGCCACTAACTTGAATGAGTTTAAAGGGATCGGATGACAGATTTATGAATGGCTCTTAATCTTGAAGATTCGTGGTTGGAAAGCATCTCAATGGAATTTGATTAGCCTCTATAACAAAAAAAACCAAAAAAAAAACAAAACAGCAGACTAAGAGGAGCCTTGATGAGATCCAACAGGGCTGTTCTTATAACAAATAAGCCTAATTTTTCCTCGGCCAGATTTATTGTCACTGCTGTCCCTATAGAATACTATTAATATGGACAGAGTTGGATCTGCATGAGCTAACATATGTTCTATGCATAGAAAATAGCATATGTTCTATGATACATATTTTTACCAAGGGATGTTTGATTCCTGATATCTCCTGATAAAAACAAAGGTGGAGGATGGATAAGACTTCGTATTGAAGCTGTCAATTTTTATACCCCGGGAGAGCCCAGTGAATCAATAATATTGAACTATATCAGAAAGAGCAACATTGTGGTCTCAATTTCCTCTCCTCTCCTCTCCTCTCCTCTCCCTTCCCCTCCCTTCCCTCATCTTCCAAGGGCTGAAGTGGATGTGATACATTAGTAGTGATATAATAAAGTCACCAAAATGGGCAAGCTTTACCATTTGACCTTTGTTTGGTGAAGGGATGGGGCCCTTTCAGGAGCAAAACTGATAAGTGAATTATATGAATATTTAATGAAATAATTTTGTCCCCTTTTCAAAACCAGGTTGTCATATTTTGATATCATGTTCTATAACTATTCTGGAAGTAGTAAAAATGGATTTGGGAGATACTTGCATCCTATAGCCTGAGGGTTGCCACTCTTTTTACTGGCTTAGCAGTTCCCAGACATTTTAAGATGGTTTCATGTGTACAGGTAGTCCTTAACTTACCACCATGTTTAGGACTGGAATTTCAGACACTAAGCAAAGCAGTCGTTAAATGAGTTATCATGCGACTGGACCCAGTTTTATGATGATTTTTACTATGGTTGCACAGTCAGTTATTGGAATCATTAAGCATATAATATGGATGTTAAATGAATCACACAGATGTTAAGGGGATCCAGCGTCCCCAATTGATTTTGCTTGTCGAAATCTGGCTGTGAAGGTCACAAATTGTGACCACATGACCAATAGATGCTACAACTGTCAGAAATGCAAGCCCAAATCACGTGACTACAGAGTGTATGCGGCAGTTGTAACTTTGAGGACAAGTCGCAGGTCACTTTTTTTCCAAGACCATTGTAACTTCAAACTGTCATTAAAGAAACAGTTGTAAGTTGAGGACTACCTGTATTATTATTACTTAAAATGCTTACAATATATAAACAATATATTTATAAAAAACTATTAACAGCATATCAGAGAAAAAGGAAATGTAATATTCATATAAAGAATTTGTTGATCAGCAATTTCTAATGAAAAGCTGGAATTAGGGAAGGATCAAAGAACAATGGGAATAACAACAAAACTCCTTGTAATTCTGGAAAACACGAAATAAAAAACCCTGATAACTAATAGCTATATCTAGTATCCTGCAAATACAAGGAATCAGAAGGAAGACTTCAGATTCTAAGTGAAATATGAAAAGTGAAAAATGCAGAAGAAAATGTTTCTTAAGTTTATAGTGCCACAAACCATTTTATGCTTGAACTGATCCTGGAAATAAATGGTTGGGTAGAGCAAATCAGTTGCAGTGTATACTCAGTGCTTAGCCCCTGGCAATATTCCAACCCATGAAAGTATATTTTGCACTTGTTTTAAGTTCCTCACTGCTTTTTCAAAGACCATTCTAGGTAGAAAACTTTCATCTCCATGCATGTGCATACACAGAGAGTGGAGGTTTCCATTCTAGCATTTTACTGCTGACTGTAAAGTATTTATATAGAGCTATAGGTTTCTAATGATCATTTTTGTGACAAGTTGACCAATCAGGCTTGACATAGACAGGAGCATGTTTCAAGAAAATGGAAAAATACTATGTGAAAATACTATGTTAGGAAGTGACAACTCATTGGCCATCTGAGTTGAACAAAGCAAGATGCACACTAAATGGGTAAATCAGCAGGCATCTGGATTGCGTCAGCCATAATCGAGGGTCACATTTCCTTAGAAGAAAAAAAATGTCTCTGCCTGTTTACAACTTAGATCTTCTACATCTAGGAGGGAAATAAACCCTCTGAAGCCCTTATGAGTAAATCCTCTGTCAGAGGAATCCTACCTTCATTATTTGTGCATGAAGAGTTTGCTAATGCCACATGTCAGTCAAACCTAGAAAAAGATAAAAAGGAACTCTTATGCAAACACATTGGGATACAGAATAACAGAATTGGAAGTGACCTTTGAGGCCTTCTACTCCAGCCCTCTGCTCAGTCAGAGACCCTATGCCATTCTCTTCTTAAAAACTTCCAGTGATGGAACACCCACAAGTTCTGAAGGCAACTTGATTAATTGTTCTCACTGTCAGAAAATTTCTCCCTAGTTCTACACTGATGCTGTCCTTTATAATTTTCCATCCATAACTTCTTGTCCTACCTCCAGGTGCTTTGGAGGTCAACTCCCTCTTCTCTGTGACAGCTCCTCAAATATTGGAAGACTATTATATGTCACCTCTAGTCCTCCTCTTTATTCCCATGTCCTGCAACCGTTCCTTGGATGTTTTATCCTTCAGTCTTTGTTACTCTTTTCTGCCCACATTTTTTTTAATCATGGTGATAAAAACTGGATGCAATATTCCAAGTGTGGCCTCACCAGTACAGTATAAAATGACACAGACACTTCAAGTGAACTCGATGCTATCCCTCTGTTGATGGGACTGCATTGGCCTTTTTGGCAGCTGCAGCACAACGCTGACTCACATGCACATGCTGACTGACACATGTTCTAAGAAGGATGCAACATGACAGCTCAAGGAAAAATATCTCTGTCAGATTCCAGGACTGTGCTCATCTGGATAAAACCTACGTGCAAATTGATGTCGGGTTAGACTGAAAATTTAAAAGGTTTTGATTTACATGTTGGTATGTGGTATCAACATTTTCTTAGAGCAATTTTTTTGTGTTATCTGAATATTTTACTTTTGGGGTTTATTTTTCATATGTTGTGTTAAATTCTCACTGAAAATGTAAATGATCCCTTTTCTTCCAATTGATTTCCTTTTTCCTGAACATTATTTAGTATGGGTAGTAAGTAATCCTCATGCTGAACCCAGAAGCAATCCAATTCATCAGACCCCATAGTAAGTTTCTTACATGAAGTATGTTCTCTTGCTCTGAGCTTATCCATGAAATACTCAGTTTCCTATAAAATGGGATGGGGGCCTGTACTATCACCCCTTGAACCTGACAAGTATTTGATTTCTGAAGAATTTTGTTAGGCTCAAGCCAACCTATTTGTGCTGAAATGTGTGTATTCACAAAGCCTGCCAAATGCTGGAATGGAAAAGCAAACAAGGTGCAACCTCTAGAGGAGTGTGCCAGCTGTAGAAGTAAGATATATTTGATGATATAAAACATACTAACAGATAAATCTAAAATAGCAACAGGACAATCTAAGAAAAGACATGATTCAGTTTAAAGGACATTTAATTGACTCACCTAATTTAATCTTTGAATCAAATCATCAACACATCAGAGCATATCAGATGCCACTGAATGTGTCAAAAAGAATTGGAAGGTGATTTTCTGATTCCACAGATTTTCTGTTGCTGTTTGACTTTGCAGAACATCCAAACAATTTTGTTGTAGCTTTCCTTCTGCTATATGGACAAAGCTGAATTTGGAGCAGGAGGTAGATGCTGAATGATGCTATGGGCTCCTTGATAGTGATACATGTAGCCCGTTGGCCAGTTTAACACATCAGAAAATTGCATGCCTGTGCAGGGGGAGAAATAGAGAATATTTGAGTTATAATCCCTCTTTTTGTGTGTCATCTTCATGCTAAAATTTGACTAGGTATATTTCTTCAAAAAGAAAAAAAGAGAGACTAAAATAATTTATCCTCTAGGGCTATGCAAAGCTTTAAAGATTACATAGGTTTGATTAAAACTTCAGTTGAATCACTGCATTAAAGCAGAATAACAAATTGAAACAAAATTCTAATACAGGAAATCAAAGCAGCCTTGGGAAACACTTCACAGATTTGACTGCTTTTCTTCTGCTTCTGTAATTGAATAAAAGAGATTGAATGAAATGTAATGCCTCCAGTGTTATAAGTGATTGACAGAAGACAGCAACTAGTACACTAGAAGCTCTGACAAATTCTTTAACAACTTGTCTTTCACTTGGCAGGAAGTTGCTATGAGAAAAGGCTGTGTCGCTGTAGTTCATGAAATGGAAGCCTACAGTTCATACTGATCAATGTTCTTTAAACAATGTGATGTAATCAACTTTTTAACTTTCAAAAGTATCCCTCTAACTGCAATTCATTGTTTACAGGGATGCCTATGTTAACTGAATACTATCTGTTTGTTTGTTGCTTGGGTTTTTTTTTTTGGTCAATATCTACAGCCACTCATCTTAGTCAATGATTCTGGGCAGCTTACAATTCAAAACACATATTACCATTAAAATATTAAAATATTTTAAATATTCTAAAACAATAAAAAAACAATAAAGGAATCCAAAATAAATATACATAGCAATGAAGATTCTTGGCCAGTTAGCAATACAGCAGGATCCAATCTGGATCGATCACTGGGACCAGAAGTTTGGTCTTCTGAGCTTTTGGACTTGTGCTGGAGCCCATCTTCAGGGAACTTCTCTGTAGCAGGTTCTAGAGAGAGAGAGAACTGCTAGAGGGAGAGAGAGAGAACTGCTAGAGAGAAGTTTCCCTCCAGCATGAGTTCATAAGCTAGGAAGACAAAACCTTTATCCTGGGACACGTATATTCACCTTCATTCAAGTTAGAAATACAGCCAGGAAACAGGACCCTTAACACATTCAGCACCCCAGGTTTGGGAACATAGCTAGGATTTTAGGGACTTATGAAAGGCTAAGCAGGATGGTTGGGGCCATTCTAATCTCTGGAGAAAGGATGTTCCATAGAGCAGGAACACTGTAGAAAAAGCATGTCTTCTAGTCCCCATCAGCCCATATACTTTGGCTGATGGGATCTGCAGCATGCCCTTTCTCCTAGATAGGAGGGGCAGAGACTCTTGGATCCCTTAGATACACCAGTCCGAAACCACATACGTCTTTAAAGGTGAGCACCAGCACCTTGAATTGCATTCCAGAAACACACTGGTAACCAGAGCAGCTCACGCAGAAGTGGTGTTATATGTGCCATGTGGCCCTCTTTAGTACCTGCACTCTTTCGTACCTGCACAGCTGCATTCTGCACCAATTAAAGTTTCGGAATGATCTTCAAGACAGCCCCACGTAGAGCGTGTTTGTCTAAATGAGAGGTTACAAAGGCATGAGTTACTATGAGTGGGCCATCCTGGTCCAGGTGTAGGGGCAGCTGACGCACCACCCAAAAGTATGCAAAGGTCCTCCTAGCCATGACTGCTACCTGCTCTTTGAGCAAGTCTAGGAGGACCCCCCACACTGCACACCAGGTCTGTCTGAGGTAGTGCAACCCCCTCCAGAACCAAAAATGGAAGAACCTTGTCTCCAAAGAGTCCAAATTGCTGAACTAAAATAATTACCCTCTCTGTGACTTGGGTGATCAATAATGAACTATTTGTGACAGCAGTGACAGGTTTCACATGTAAAAGACTGATGAAGTGAGGATAATTTTTGGATCACAAAGAGAAATTGCTTTCAAACTTATCATTTCATAGAAATGTGTGGGTCACATTATTAATTTCCTTCAGTATCAGAAGTTTTGTAGATGAGTTCCTTCTATGCTTATTGTGACAAAAATAAAAGCTTTAGGAGCTGAAATCTGCCAGCAATATTTATCACATTATGAGAGCGAAAGTGAGGAATTTCCTCACGGCATCCTGTTGGCTGACAAAATATGAAATCAACATTAAGATCAAGAAATGAATCATCAGTTCATGAAATATTATCACGAAGCTTTACTTGCAGAAAAATAATGAAAAATCCAGGCTTTGTCAGGAAAGCTCGTGATTACAGTTGTACTGAGACACAAATAATTTTATTCCTTGAACCTAACACCAGTATGAACTCAGAGCATTACATTGCAATATTCAAATGTTGAAACAATGATTAAGCAGAGGTCAGAAATACAAAAAGAACATTTTATTGTGATATAACAACACTGGACTTCACATCTCACAAACTACTCAAGAGGCATTTTAAAAGCTGGATTTCAGGAACCACACCATACAGATTTGGCTCCCTGTATATTGAACAAATATCTTTGGGGTCATATGTTTGACTGAAGTGAAGAGATAGAAAGGGCTGTCAGGACCCAACTGAAGAGAAAGTGTTGAGTTGTTTTGTGATGGTTTAAATAGCTTATCTACTACTTGTGATTTTTTTTGTTTTGTTTTGAAAAGTAAATAGAAATGACAAAAGATCTGATTTCAGAGATTATTTTCTTGTTCTGTTTGTGATAATGTCCCTACTGAAACTAAAATTATGGAGCTAGGCGCATTACTTTTCATTGAGCCCTCATATAATATTGCAGCTTCATTTCATTCCACGGAGAATGCTGACAGGATGAGTTGAATGGTGTGATGGCCTCCGTGACATTAAAATAAAAGCCGGCCCATGAATGTTATCACCTCATTAAACTCTCTGCCTATCAGAGCTCTTTGGTGATGGCAAGTTTAACATTGCTTTAGGGTTCATTCACTTTCATAGCTTTCAATTTCTCTAATGCAATTGTCACAGGCTTTAACTGCTTTCTCTGGTGTCAATTGAATGTTGCGCTTATTTGGTGGTCCTGTCAACACAACTGAGAATTCAATTCAGCCCTCAGCACTCCGAGTATGGATCCAAGGCATATCAGTCCTCTGTGCATTCTTGGATGAAATCTTGCTTTTATCTTCTGTATGATTGGGATCACCATCAAAGCTGACACCAGCCAGAGCACAGAAAAACTCAAAGAAGTAGGGCAAGTTTGGAAGATGTGGAGAGATGTGGCCCATAGAATCGCCAAGGGTCAGACATAACTGAATGGATAATGTCAGCATCATGACTGGGATAGTTTTAAGACTCTGAACAATGAATGGATGGATGCTAGGTTAACATGTTAAGGCACTGGGCAAAATCTATTTAGTACTAAAGATTTTGCTGCCATTATGTTTAATGGTTTCTCCAAGGAATGGGAATGCTATGACATAAACATCAGCAGAAATATTACATTGTGCAAGTTTTATATTCCTTCTCTGTTGGTCAAGAGAGGACACCAAAGGTAGTCAGGATGTGGCAAGGAGGAGGAGAGAGGCAGAAATGAAATATGTTGCCAACATTAGTTACTGCTGGAGTTGCTCAGCACAATAATGCTTGCCTTCAACAACAAGAACTCAATAGAGAAGGAACAAGACAAATGTAAAACTTGCATGATGTAATATTTCTGCTGATGTTGGCGCTATTGTCAAAGTTTTGCATTCCCATTCCTTGGAGAAATCACAAATTTCTGTTGTATGAAGAGAAAGGTCAGAATAGGCAATTTGCAACCTTTATCTAATGAGTTCATCAATTTACATAGTCATGATGAACCTATTACAAACACATTCAGGAAGGGCATCAGAGAATTTAAGGGCCTCTTCCAAATGACATCTTTGATGCCAAAGAAGACCTTCCAGTGAGGAACTAAAGGAATCCTTCTGTGATTAAAAGGTAATGGTTTCCCACTCCAGTCATGTCCAACTCTAGGGCATGGTGCTCCGTTTCTTGGCCAAGGGAACCAGCATTGCCTGAAGACATTTTCCTTGGTCATTTGGCCAGCATTATTCAAGGGCAAATCCACTATCACATCACACATTTAATGTCAACCCCCAACCAGGAATCCTCAAAACAGTATAGAATTGAGAATGGTTATACTCATAATGAAGGAAGGAAGGAAGGAAGGAAGGAAGGAAGGAAGGAAGGAAGGAAGGAAGGAAGGAAGGAAGGAAGGTAGGTAGGTTTCCGATGCTCCTCGCCAGTAGGGAAGACAATTTGAAGTTGTTCTCACTCCCACAGCTTTCTGCTTCTCTCTGTTTAGCTAAGAAAATTATCTTTGAAATGCTGACCCAACAGGACACCGGTTATCTAATACTTACTATTTCTAAGAAAGGATTGGGGAAGTGGCAAGAATATGAATGCCTCTTTGTCTATACCCGCCTCTTTTTTCCAGCCTACATAGAAACTCTTTCATTGTCAAGACTGGTTAAAGACCATAACAAAGATATTTGATCTGATAATGTATCATATCTTTATGGCATTGTATCTCACCATGCCAGACTATTTCTGCTATCTCTGCTAACTAAAGGCTGGAATTTCCAATCAGATAGGCGAATACTCCTAGTACAGCACAACATCAGTGAACAAAGGCAGCAACTGTATATTACTCCAAAAAAGCAATTGACATTCTTAAATTGTCATGCCAAACCTGAAACCCCAGAAGATCAGTGGAAAAATAAAACTTTTTTTATAATAGTTAAAGTTTTTGTTTCAATTTGGAGTGGGACACTTTTTGTATACGTTCAACCAGCACAACCTATTCTCTTTGCTAAAACAATTTGAAAGCTGTTGCTTTCACTACATTAAAACACTTGCAGAGGGCATATTTTAAAATATATTGCACTGAAAATTCTTGAATATATGTTACTAAAAGGCACCAGTTTTGGTGCCCTATCAAGAGTCTACCAGATCCTCTATTTTCATCCCATTTTGTAAAAACAAAACAAAAAGAAAAGAAAAATGAAGCAGCTGTAACTGTTTTGAAACATATATCACCCTCTCTCAGTGAGACAAAACAGTTTGCAGAAATACATCATACTGTCTGTGCAAAGTGACAAGGCATCTAGAAAACAGGGCTATAGTGCAAAAGTCATTTATATTGAGCAATGTGATGGCTCCACTAGTTAATATCTTGGTGCTCCTTTGCAGACTTGTACTGCACAGTCCTTACTATAATAAATATCATTCTTATCATCCCTAGCATTTTATCATTTTTTGCCAAAATATTTTATAGAAATGGACTACATGAGATTATTAGAATGCATAACTAGCTACTGGTATGTTAATGGCAGCTTTAAAGTACTGTATTTTCATCAATAATATAAGTTAATATTGTGCAAGCATATAAGTGAATTGCCAGCTATTAATGTGTATTAGAATGATTAAAGATGAAAAAGTTGAGGTAGAAATAATACATGAGCTGGCATATGAAGTTTTGTGTTTGATACATCTACCTCGATGAATATAATCTAGAACAGAGGTCCCCAACCTTTTGGGCATCAGGGACCGGCTCCGTGGAGAATGGTTTTTCCACAGACTGGAGGAGGCGTGGTTTCATGTACTGCCTGCATCCCACGAATGGGGCTTTGCTTGTTTGTGCAGCCCGGTTGCTGGCATGCCGCAGCCCGGTACCAGTCCACGGACCGGGGGTTGGGGACCCCTGATCTAGGACCATATTAAAATAATTGTTCTTATTTATCTCCACTGTCCATTTTTTGGGGTTTTATATGTATTCCTGATTTTGCTAACATTATATGGATTTAGTTTAATATTCACTAACACTTTAGTAAACTTCCAGATGGTGATTATATAAGTTCTGTCTTTTCTTTCCAGACAAATATCTGCAGTTGGTTGTTTTTTGTCCAGATTATTTTTATTTTCTTTTGTAGAGGACATATGTGCAAATTGCTAGCCCAGCAGAATAAGCATTGCAAAAGCAATGGCCATATCTTCTTGATAAAGGCAATTCAGGACAAACGGTTCCATAGATAAAAAAATTAAAAGAAATGCATATGCGATTTGGGTCTATGGTGAGTCACTAGTTAGCATGTAATTGAAGTGTATTCATATAATTCATCATAGAGGAATGGCATTTCCTTAATTAAATTCAGATTGGTGCAGTTGAATTTTTTTCTTGTCAGGGTAACAGTAAGATATTTATTCATTCAGTTGTGCAGGTTGTCTTCCACTTATAACCACTTGTTTAGTGACTGTTCAAAGTTACTGTCAACACTGCAATGATTTTGGCTGGAGCTTCGTTTTCGGTTGCCACAGTACTGGGAGGGGGGATGGGTGGTTTTAATGTTAGACTAAACAATATTTTGTCCCGTGGGAACCAAGGTCATGGCTGTCTGATTTTTGGTGGGCTGAGCCTTCTGTTAGAAAGCCTGCCAAAGTATTCCATTGGGGAATGTAGTTGATTACATCGTACTGGGGTGGGAAGTTCAACTTTGTAACATTGTAATGCTTTGGAGGGAACTCCAGACTTGGTTTCATTTTTGACTGTGCCAGATACTTTGTAGCCAATTAACATGTTCTTTAAGGAAACCTCTTGCCTTGAAGTTCTGCTTTTATTGGTCTCATCTATCGGAACCATGACAGTTACAGTGGCACTGAAAGAAGGGATTTACAACTAATCCTTGCACTTACAACCTTTGCAGCTTCCCCCCTGGTTGTGTGATCAGATTTCACTTGCTTGACAACCAGCATGTATCTACATGGTTGCAGCATCCTAGGGTCATGTGGTCGCCATTTGCAATCTTCCCAGCTGTCTTCTGACAAGCAAAGTCAATGGGGGAAATTGGATTTGCTTAATGACTGCACGATTACACAATTAATGGTAGTTAACCCACTGCATATTGCAAATAATAATTGATCCTTAGTATACTTTCTTATTTTGGATGAGCTAATCATATTTACACTACTAGGCATTGGCTGAATTAAATGTATATACTGATAAATATCCAGCTAGATGCTCAGAGCTTCCCTGGGAAGGAATTCAAATGAATTCAGTGTAAATTGTAAATTCAGTGTAAATTGTTTAAATGCTACTTGAGCAACTTATGCACTTACATTTAAAGCATTGCCCAACTCTATTCATTAGACAATGCATCCCATGTTTCATTAGAAACAAAAAAACCTTTACAAAGTGTAAAAAATGCTACTTCAAGTAACTTCAATATACCTTTGGTTTTAGATTTGATTGATACTGTGCAGTTCATTTGCCCACTTTGATTTCTGTTGAATTCAGCATGTGATTATGTAATTGTATACGATAATGTTGTATTAATCTATATAAATCCTGTATTTATCAAAAATGGATTTAAATGGGATTAGGTTGAGATAGGAATGTGAGCAGTCAGATGGGATATGCTGTTTTTCCAAGCATTTTGCTATTTTAACAAAATAGGGTGGAGGTATCTTTACCTCTGAGATTGATTCTATGTCACCTAAGAATATTAAACATGATACCCAAATTACATATGCAGGATGTTCTGATGTTAGCATGTTCTTTTAACTAATGCATTCAGAAAATTACATCACTTTGCAATCTTCGAACTTTGCTGCAGTGGCAATTGAAAATGAATTTGAGAATTCTGACCCAACTTAATAAGATTCCTATTTGCAGGAAGTGATCTTTCAAAGAGATGTCTAGCTTTCATTCTTCCTGGAATACTGGCAGGAGAAGGGGAGTTATATGCTTAGACTGAATTTGGCATTTTTATGCACTTAACTAGTCCTTCCCTACCTGCGACAGGCAGATATTGTTTCATGATGTTAAAAGTATCATTGCAGAATGTACGGTCTTCCAAGTAAAGCTGTCTGATGGTGATTTTGTCAATGCCTATGGCAAGGGTAGGCAACCTTGGCTCTTTTATGACTCGTGGACTTCAACTCCCAGAATTCCTGAGCCAGCTGGGAGTTGAAGTCCACGAGTCATAAAAGAGCCAAGGTTGCCTACCCCTGACCTATGGTGTTCAAGTGTTGCTCCAGATGTTTTTGGATTTCAAGTAGTAATAGTATTAGCATTATTAGAATACTTTTATATACTTATATACTTTTATATAAGTAAATTAAAAATAAATAAATAAGTAAATTAAACAATAATTAACCAAAATTATATATATATTGTGTGAGTGTGTAAATGTGGTTTTAGGCCTTTCTACTGTTTTTAGGATAAAATTGGAAAATCATTTTTTTAAACTTGATCCTGTATGACAGCTAGGTCTATTTTCATAATTTCTTTCAGGCTGTTACCATTTTCCTCAAATTCCGGGTTTACATTGATAAATCTCTTGATTCATTTTAGAATTGTTGCTTGGATAAGTTGACTATTTTTATGTTTTAAAAACATTTATATAGATCATTCATATGGCCCTAAAACCTCTCTATTTTTATTTAAATATGCAAGCATATTCATCTTGGCATATTTACATACTGCATTTTTGCTTTTAAACCAGTAATGAATAACATCTATCAGTTCAAGGTCATAATACATTCCTCCTGGCATGTTGAGGGCTCTCCTACAAAAATTGGCAGGGTCAGGGGAACATTCTGAGAATGTTAAGCGTCTGTAAGTTGTAAAAATCAAACTCCTCCTTAACAGCCTTCCAACTCCCCAAAAATGCAAAGGTCCTGTAGGAACTGCAGAAGAGATGCAGCCACGTTACACTTCATGCCCCACTGCTTTAAAGGAATGAAGAACAGTGCGTACAAGATTATGTTGCTATAAGATGTGCAATGTGGTAACAATAAAAGATTTATAGATTTTCCATTAACTAAAAAGGAATATTGCTGGGTGTACAACATGTTTTAAAAAATGCTGCACAAACTATGACGATGCAAAAATGGCCAAACAAGAGTCCTGATGTTGGAATACAAATATGCAAGTCATGGTGTTTTCATCCTGAATTTCATCCACGTTTCTCACTGTAGCTCTCTGTGGATGGCTATTTCAATTTTATTTGGCTTACCTGAATTGGATGCAAGGCAGTATAAATGGAAAATATGTACTTTTAAAGCTGTCAAAATAATAGTGACTATTAACATATTAGTGCCAGAGACAAATCATTCGGGATCATGAAAAAGGAGTGAATGTTTGCAAGAATACAATCTTCAGAACATTTGTATTTGGATTAAGTGTGCACAATGTTGTTGGAGCAAAAAAATAAATAAAAATAGGGTCAACAAAGTCCCCCCATTCTTTAAAATGTTGAATTTCATTCCAGAAGCATTGCAGGATTTTCATATCCTAGCCTGACATCCCATGAAGTTTAAAAAAATATTAACCATTAACTAGCCTGCACAATTGTTTTATTGTGTTTATATGGGTGTACTCCCTCATTTTTTGTTTTTATTTATATTGTTTTTAATTTAAGGAGTTTCAATAGTTGTGATGTTATTTTAATTATTGGTTGTAGGGTGCCCAGAGTCATGTTTAATGAAATGGGCAATCAAATAAATGTGTTAAATAAATAATATTTTTTTAAAATGATTAAATGTTGGGGCTGTGTGGGCACATGGATGTTGCAGGTGCCTCTCAATAAGATGATGCCTCCAACATCTGACTTTAGACAGAAAAGGGGTGTAAACGTAGCATTAATTTTAATTTAGCTTTCACGAGAGTCAGTCCGAAATGAGTCAAGCAAACATGGGTTACTTAGGCCAACCATGCTTTTATAAAATGCATTGTTCAGAAATGAATAAATAAGCAAATAAATATAAATGCATAAGAAGATAAAAAATCTGCCAAATTAAGGGAATGGTGGCCAGTCTTACTACTTTGCTGAATAATTCCTTTTTTTTCCTTCTAAGGAAATTTCTTCTTTTCTTCTAATTTGCTAATATTAGCATATGGATTTTACTACCTGTAATTGTTTTGACATATTTCCTGATTGTTGCTTATCAGATACTAGCCAGAAATTGTAATTGAATCTATTATCTGGCAGCCAGTTTCTTTCTTCAAGAATATTTTTCTGTGCTGTGTCTTGTAATTATTTTTGGTTTTTTGTTTTTAATTTATTTTATATCTAGAGAATTCTCCAATATCTTGGATTATTTTCACCAACTTATTGCAGTTGTGTAATGGTTATTACTATACTACCTATATGACATTTACACTTATATTCTTTTTGGATTATGAGGCTTAGTATCTGTTACTTTGAACCTCTTCTATCAATATTTCTAAGGCAATGATAAATAAACAGAGAAGAAAGTGGAAATCTTCTTCTCCAGGATTTATTTTGTTCAGTACTGCAAATAAAAATGTGTACAGCAAGTTAACAAAAACTCTTCCTACATTTAGAAAGATTAGTGCTGCTTCTTTTCTTTTATTGATGTTATATTCTATGGCAGTGCTTCCCAACCTTTTCTACATCCTGCACCCCTAGAACACTTCTGATGTATTCTCACACCTCTTACAAAAGTTCAAAATAACGACAATGAATTATGCATATGTACTATAATTTTGAAAACCCAAGTTTTTGCACCACCCCCCCCCGGAATATCATCTCGCACCCCCAGGAGGTTAGGGCACTTCTGGTTGGGAACCCCTGTTCTAGTGTATTAATTATAAACCCGCTGTTGCCCTTTATGTTCCAGTTTGGAATGATTTGTTTGTATATATTATATCGGAAATGCACTTCTTTAGCATTCAGCTAATATAGTTGTGAAAATTTTATAGTCAACATTCAACAGAGAAATTGAACTGTAAGACTGTGTTTCTCTGAGTTATTCCTTCTATGTAAATCAAGCATGTTCTTTCTAGGCTTGTGGTATTCCCTTTGTCTCATTCATTTCTTTCATTGTGTTTGTCAGTAGTTCTAGCAATTACTCAAGTCTTTTGTAATATTGAGCTGTCAGATCATCTTGAATTTGGTGTTCATTTAGGTATATAGTTTTTTTTCTTTTTTAATAGTTTAGAATAAAATTAAAAGCTTGTTTTCAGTTATTATTATTTGTACTCTGTAAGACTTGTTACAGATACTATTTTCAGATATTTAAAATGATATATATGAATTGTTCTGAGGAACTTGCAATTGAAGCAGTTTCTGTTGGAATTGTTAGGTTACCTAATAACGTATGCCAAATTGAAATAAAATGTCAGCTATATTCTATGTTAAGATATTTTCAAGATATGACAATTTTGATTATGGCCATATATTGTAATAATCTGAATTAATAATAATTGGCTAGTCACTAGTGAATCATACCTAACATGCTCATATTGCTGATAAAACAGTAATTTTACATATTCTTTTTAAGAGGTACTGGTTAAATGTATGCCTTTTATCTTCCTTGGTTTTGTTTAGTTGTTTTTGATTTAAAGAAAGTTGTGTTAATTATACTTCAAATAAGGCATATTGTTAGGAAATTAGAAGTTTGATTGTTCTGGAAATAAAACCTAAAGTGCATAACTCAAATATAGCCAACTATTTTTATTTGACCATGTGTATACTTTGTTCTAAATCCAGAAAAACTGAATAGTGTGTCCTGCATAAATTAGTTCAGTAATTCACTCTGAATTGAAACTTTTCCCCCAGGCAACTGAAAAGTCAATTGAGTTTTCCTGTGGCTCTTATAATTTTAACATACTTTGCCTACAAGTATGAAAGATCACATTCATTATTGAAGTGGTTAAAAGCTTCTTTTCACACTATTTTAAATTGTGTCACCAGAGCCATATGGAATTGCATTTTTGTCTGTAGAATTAAAATATTGTAATAACTGATTAGGATATATTGTCATCATCCAAACTGGACTGAAATAAGTAAAAGCAAAGCAATTAGAAGGGGAAAGCTCAAACATTTAAGAGATTACAGTGAGCTATTTTCTAATATTGGCGTTCTGTACAGCAGAAAGAGCAATGTTGGACTCACTTTTTAATTCTTACTTTAGCTCTATTTATGCCTGTGTATTCCCATACTCTTTTGTTGCCTGACAAAAACTGTGAAACATATTTTCTTTCTTTCCAGTTGAAACTGGCTCTTTTCTGAAACTGAAGAAGGCATGAACTTAGTAAGATAACCTGTTTCCCTCTCATGAAAAATTAGGATCAAGGTGACAATTCTACCGGACTGATTTAATGTTTAAGAATTTTCATTTTAATTTCTCATTATCTGCTGTATTCATCATCATAGTATGGCTATTATGGCTCTAATTTACTTTCTCTACAACAATTATTTTGTAAATAATCATCATCATCATCATCATCATCATCTCCTTGGGTGCAATCCCAAAACAACTGGAGCACCACTTGAACATCATTGGCATTGACAAATTCGCTATTAGTCAATTGCAAAAGGCGGCCTTACTAGGAACTGCTTCCATCCTGCGACGATATCTGTAATACCATCAAACATCCACATCTGCCTATCCCAGGTCCTGGGTAAGGACTCGATAGGTAGAGAAAATGCCAAATCCAGTCTGAACATCTGGCTGACTGTGCGATGATCAATAATAATAACAACAACAACAACAGACTTTATCTACCAAGGCAAATAGGTGGGCGTGGAATGCTACAAGTACATCAGAAGATTGAAGAAGAAAAAATGACTTTGGAAGAATATCTGAAGAACAATGATGAAGATGCACTGAAATTAGTATATCAGGAAGGCTTACTGACTACTGGAGAGACCAAACTGGCCTACAAGAAAGACCAAATGAAGAACAGAATAGAGGCATGGGAAGACAAAGCACTACATGGCCAATACATAAAAAAAATAGCTGGGAAAGCAGATAATAACAAAACCTGGCAATGGCTAAGAGCAGGAAAATTGAAGAAAGAGACCGAGGGACTAATTCTGGCTGCACAAGACCAAGCCTTAAGGACAAATGCATATAAAGTCAAAATTGAGAAGACAGCAACAGACAGTAAGTGCCGCCTATGCAAAGAAGCTGAAGAAACAGTGGACCACCTGGTAAGCTGTTGCAAGAAGATTGCACAGACTGACTACAAGCAGCGGCATGACAAAGTAGCAACAATGGTGCATTGGAAGATCTGCAAAAAATATCATTTGCCTGTAAGCAAAAACTAGTGGGATCATAAAATAGAGAAAGTCATAGAAAATGATAAAATTAAACTGCTCTGGGACTTCAGAATTCAAACAGACAAGCACCTGCAACATAACACCCCAGACTTAACAATTGTCGATAAGAAAGACAAAAAAGTCTGGATAGTGGACGTGGCAGTGCCTGGAGACAGCAGAATAGAAGAGAAAGAACTGGAGAAGATAACAAAATACAAAGACCTACAAATAGAAATAGAAAGACTGTGGCAAAAGCAAGCAAGGGTAGTACCAATAGTAATAGGCTCCTTGGGTGCAATCCCAAAACAACTGGAGCACCACTTGAACACCATTGGCATTGACAAATTCGCTATTAGTCAATTGCAAAAGGTGGCCTTACTAAGAACTGCTTCCATCCTGCAACGATATCTGTAATACCATCAAACATCCACATCTGCCTATCCCAGGTCCTGGGTAAGGACTCTATAGGTAGACAAAATGCCAAATCCAGTCTGAACATCTGGCTGACTGTGCAATGATCCATAATAATAATAATAATAATAAAGTTGGAAGAGATCTTGGAGGTCATCTAGTCCAACCCTCTGCTCAGGCAAAAAACCCTATACCATTTCAGACAAATGGCTGTCCAGTCTCTTTTTAAAAACTTCCAGTGCTGGAGCATTCACCACTTCTGGAGACAGGTTGTTCCACTGGTTAATTGTTCTAACTGTCAGGAAGTTTCTCCTTAGTTCTAGGTTGCTTTTCTCCTTGATTAGTTTCCATCCGTTGCTTCTTGTCCTGCCTTCAGGCCCCTTGGAAAATAGATTGACTCCCTCTTCTTTGTGGCAGTCCCTGAGATATTGGAATACTGTTATCATGTCCCCCCTCATCTTTCTCTTCATTAAACTAGACATACCCAATTCCAGCAGCCTTTCCTTATATGCTTTAGCCTCCAGTCTCCTAATCATCTTTGCTGCTCTTCTCTGTACTCTTTCTAGAGTCTCAACATCTTTTTTACATTGTGGTGACCAAAACTGGATGCAGTATTCCAAGTGTGGCCTTACCAAGGCATTGTAAAGTGGTATTAATACTTCACGTGATCTTGATTTTATCCCTATGTTAATGCAGCCCAGCACTGTGTTGGCCTTTTTGGCAGCTGCAGCACACTGCTGGCTCATATTTAAGTGATTGTCCACCAGCACTCTGAGGTCCCTCTCACAGTTACTACTATTGAGCAAGGTACCCCCTATACCAGGGGTAGGCAACCTTGGCTCTTTTATGACTCGTGGACTTCAACTCCCAGAATTCCCGAGCCAGCTATGGATTCGGCTATGCTGGCTCGGGAATTCTGGGAGTTGAAGTCCACGAGTCATAAAAGAGCCAAGGTTGCCTACCCCAGCCCTATACTATACCTGTACATTTGATTTTTCTTGCCTAAATGTAGAACCTTAGTTTTTTCACCATTGAATTTCATTTTGTTAGATAGCGCCCAGTGTTCAAGTCTGTCCAGATCCTCCTGTATCCTAAGCCTGTCTTCTGGAGTGTTGGCTATTTCTGCCAGCTTGGTGTTGTCTGCAAATTTGATGATTTCCCCATCTATCCCCTTGTCCAAATCATTGATGAAGATGTTGAAGAGCACTGGGTCCAGAACAGAGCCTTGGGGCACCCCACTACACACTTTTCTCCAGATGCAGTTCCATTAAGGTCCACACGCTGAGTATGGCCGGTCAGCCAGCTATGGATCCATCTGGTGGTGATGCTATCTAACCCACATTTTTCTATCTTATCAAGTACTAGGTTGTGATTTACTTTATCAAATGCCTTACTGAAGTCCAAGTAAATTGTATCCACAGCATTCCTCTGATCTACTAATTTTGTCACTTGGTCAAAAAATGCAATAAGATTTGTCTGGCATGATCTGTTTTTGACAAACCCATGTTGGCTTTTAGTAATGACTTTGTTTGCCTCTAAGTGATTGCTGATTTGTTGTTTAATTATCTTTTCCAGAATCTTCCCAGGTATTGAGGTCAGGCTGATAGGTCTGTAATTTCCTGGGTCCGTTTTTTTTTCTTTTTTGAATATGGGAACTACATCAGCTCTTTTCCAGTCCTTCGGTAGTTCCCCAGTGCTCTAGGATCTTTGAAAAATATAGTTCAATGGTTCTGAGATCACATCTGCCAGTTCCTTTAGAACCTTGGGGTGTAATCCATCTGGTCCTGGTGATTTGAATTCATCTAGGCTGGACAGGTGCTCACTTACCGTTTTCTTGCCTATCTTAACTTGCATTTCTATTCTGTTTTTTAATGGCACTATTTTTGGTAGGTTGGTCTGTTCTTTATCTTTGTGTAAAGACAGATGCAAAAAAATGAGTTAAATAGTTCTGCTTTCTCCCTGTTGCTTGTCAATAGCCACAATTGCCTAATCCTACTTGGCTCATTAGCAATCTTCTTTGTGTCCATGCAAAGTGGCTGTTAACACCAGTATTTGGGGAACTTATATAGTCCTCCTGTATGACATGGGACATTGATATCTGTGGAATCTCAACTATTCCAAGTAAATTTGCCTAAGATTTGTCTATAGAAAACGTTTTGCTAATAACCACATATTCATGAGGTATGGTGGGAGGGGACTTGGATGTGAACATTCTTTGCCAAAAATCCCTGTTATGAAATTGGCTGCTGTCTAGAAATAAGATCAACATCTCCACTGTTAATATTTAGAAAACTAGTGAAAGGTTGGTTAATTAAACAGACGTTTGGGGATTGATATGGAGGATGGGTTTTCTGGGATGTATATGTATTTCCGATAATGTTATTGTAATGATGATTTTATAATAATGTTATTTATTGTGAGATTTATTGTATACTATTGTAAGTTGCTTAGATATATTTTTGACTAAAATAACATTTAGTACAAAAAAATTAATTATAAATACGTAATATTAGCTACTTAGTTACCTGGTTTGAAAAAAAGAGCTTATATTCCTAAAATATCTGAAGGCAGAACAAGAAGCAATGGATGGATGCTAATTAAGGAGAGAACCCATTTAGAAATAAGGAGAAATTTCCTGACAGTGAGAACAATAAACCAGTGGAATGGCTTGCCTTCAGAAGTCATGGATGGTTCTTCACTGGAGGTTTTAAGAAAGAGATCGGGCAACCTCTTGTTTGAAAAGATATAGGGTCTCCTGATTGAGCAGGGGGTTGGACCATAGAAGACCTCTAAGGACCTTTCCAACTCTGTTATTCCATTATTCAGGAGATATGGGGAGAAGCACTATGTATTTTCAGAAATAGTTGAAATTGTGGAATAATAAGGGTAAAAGGTCAACTGTCTCTTTTCAACCCTCATGTACTTGACTGAACTTTCTTTTGTCATTGGTGAATTTCCATATTGGCAAATAGGAATTGGCTCCATCCCATTGGAACTGAATATAAAAACAAGGCTGACATCACTAACTTCAGTAAACTAAAAGAATTTTTAAATTCTTTCTCCTCTAGCCCTCTCAAATGGATTGCCATGGAAACTGGTTCTCTATACACATATTAAAGCATTTTAGAGAGGTTCAAATTGTTTTCTTCCACACCAAGTTTAATGTACTTTACTCTCTAATGGGCATCCCCTTGCATTTAGTTACAAGTGACATGTGTCTGAAACAGTAATGGGTTTTTGGTAAAAGGACAGAAATGGTAGGTAGTTGTGTATTGTGCAACATTCAGGGGCATTATCAAAGCAAACAAAACAAGATTATGAACTCTGACCATTGCAAATGTTTAAACACTAATCATGGAAATTAAGGCTACTTTCCTTGTATTATTGTAATATTTATAGGCAAGTGGCAGTGAAAAACAGACTATGAGAAATCAGTGAAGCATTGTTATTTCCTGCAGAACAATTTTAAAAATCCATCTAAAATTGGCAAGATAGAAGAACAGGACTTTGCATTAACACTATAAAAAAGCCCAGTATTGGTCATATGAAGGCAGCAACGAAGAGCTGATAGGTGGTTGTTTTGTGATTAAATTGAGGACTATAATTATTTTTCTTTCTCTAAGATATCTACAGTACTTTGCAGCCAATGGCAGGCTGCATATACTAATATGTTTCACTGGATCCTAAAAATCTACTACAAGATAAACTAGGAGCAAATGTGAGAGCAACTTCTGACTTCCTGCTGGATTCCCAATTGAGTTCCTTATGGGAACCTGGCAGAGAGCATCAGAAATGTTTACTTCCAAAAACTTTCTGTATATAAAATTCTTTACTTTATGTAGATGAGGAAGATAACTATGATTAATGAAAATTTATGGGGGAAAAAATTACTGTGGAAGTACCCAAAGATTTTTAGTTGATTTGCTGCAAAACACTAATAGGATTAACTATTAGTTGGTAAATAAAAAAGTATCATCTTGTACTGGAATTATTTGGCTTATATAGAAATATATATTCATTAATCTATTTGATCAGTAAAATAAATACAGGTAGCTGTTAATTTAGCAACTACCCATATAGCAACTGTTAGCAGTTACAGTGGTAATGAAAAAGTAACTTCACAACTGATCCTTACATTTACAACCTTCGAAAGTCTATAAAGCAAAGGAAAGATGAAATAAGATTATAAGGAGAGAGGTAGTTTCATTTGACAACTGCTTTTTTGCTTAATGACCAAGTTGCTGGTCCCAAACAAGGACTGCCTGTATATTTAATTCTATCCATTTTAATGATTCTTTTGTTGTGATAAGTATTTCAAAGGGAATATTTGAACTCAGAAATTTAGAGCAGCGTGGTGGCCTAGAAGCAGTGCTCTCACATCATAATCAGGAAGCTATGAGTTTGATCCTAGGTAGTGGCATATGTTTCTCTCTTTGAGTTCAATGAGTAATGGTCTGCCGCAAACTCTGTGTAGACATCAGGAAGGGCATCCGGCCAGTAAACTCTCAAGCTCTGTTCAGTTACCCCCGACTCCATCCCCATGCGAGGGATTACAGGGTCGTTAAAAGGGAAAAAAATTGAACTAGAAAAATTAGTAAAGATATTGTGCACTTAATCAATATAGATGGTATCAGTTGAATATCAAACATCAGTGTTTGCAGTGCCACAATTTTGCATTGTAAGGGAAACTGCTTCAAACCAGGTATACACTGTATTGAAAATAGGATAGAATGATCATAGGAATTATAGCCCGAGGTTAGTAAGTGAAAGCCAAGGCCCATGTCACCCCCATTAGATAGCCCAAACCAGGAAGTCAATTTCGCAGCAAGGCTAAAACTACAATAAGATTGGCTACAATAAAAGAATCTCACAAGTCTGATTCTCCTGTATTTCATCCTCCTATTTCTAGTTCACTGAATTAGGGAGAGTGTCTGAGCCACTTTTGAATGTCACCTATCTGTAGTGGATTTAAAATAAAATTTATACTCGGTCTATTAATTGCAAACTCATTCACCAAATGGGATTCTTAGGTATCCAAAAACCCTACAGACTCTAAACAAACTGAGAAGGACTGAGGGTGGTTAGGAATTATGGAACACTGGCTGTTTGATAAATTAAAAAGATGAGGGTGGAGAAATAAAATTTACTATCTTGAAAGTGAATATGTTGGCTACCTGAAACAATGGACATAAGCATTCCATAGTATAGGCTTTTTTTTGTAAATCCAACCTATCATGACTAATAGACATTTATCATTTTTTTTAAATACTTGGTTTTTCTTTCTCTCTTTTTCAGTTGTACAATATTCCCCTCCCTCATCTAATAGTTGCAGTAGATATTAGGGTGATTTGAAGTTTCAGGCCATATTTTGACCTTTTTAATCAATATTTGAGGCACAAATTAGATATAGGAACCAGCATTAAGACCATAAACTTTCTTAATAGAAGAGAGATGTTACTCCTAGTTTCTTCTTCTAGGTTTTCTGATATTATAAATGGAAGGTCTTCCTTTAGCACCTGTTCATATTTGTCATTCATACTCTGCAGATTTTATGAACGAAAACAGGTGTAATAAACCTTAACCATATACAATGGTTGGAAGATGCCATATAATTCTCCTGCCTTACTTCACTATTAACGCCAGATGGCGTGATGTAAAGTTAGAAAGGTATCACTACATGGTGCCCTTTATTTTTGATATTTTATTTATTTAATATTTATTTTACACTGACATTTAATTTTTCAGACATGACAATCCAGGACTCAACCAATATTGCATTACAAAGACTAGGAGGTTTCATGGGAAAGTAATGATTGTATTGCACTTTTGTGATCAGTTATATACATTTGGAAATTCAATAAGATATGGTGTGTCACGGGAGAATTTAGCAAGTTGAATGGTCTGCATTCTTTTTAACTTAGTTTTCACATAAAAGGAAAACTTTACAAACTTACAGCTTTCATGAGAAAAAAAGGAAACTTTTTTTTTTAAGCACAACCTTTTCCCATGGCTTATAGTCAGTTTACTTCATTTCTAAGTCTTTTATTCACATTCTGTTTCCCATTCCTCCCAAATTCTTTTCTCCAAGTCAAGTCTACAAAGATATAATGAAATTCAGTCTCAGAAAATCCATCAAACATGGATATAATTTTTTTGCCAATATATGTGCATCTGCCCAGTTTATTCAATTACAGTTTTGAATCCTGGATGGCTGCAAAAGTAGAACCGTTTATTTAGCAGAGAATTCAAGGACCTGTGGTTATAGGCTATCCCATCAGCAGAATAAAGAACAAGTAGTTATTATAACCTACTATGTTTAACCAAGTGAGGAAAAAGGCCGATGTGATGAAATTAAAATATATTCTTGCAACGATGAAACGTCTCTCTTATTTTGGGTGAACATCTGTCTTAGGCTGGCAGTAGGCATTAAAGAGAGTGCTTCTACTATGCTGCATTGATTGCTGCTAGGGAGAGAACATCAAGTGATATCACAGCACATTTTTTTTATTACCATACATTTGCTAAGTAGATGTAGAGACTCTGGAAAAGCGTGTAGAGAAGAGCAGCAAAGATGTTTAGGAGACTGGAGGCTAAAACATGAAAAATGGAATTAGGTTTGTCTAGTCTAGTGAAAAGAAGGACCAGGGATGAGATGATAGAAGCATTCCAATATTTGAGGGGCTGCCACAAATAATAGGGAGTCAACCTATTTTCCAAAGCACCAGAAGGGAAGACAAAAAACAACGAATGGAAACTAATCAAGGAGAGAAGCAACCAAGAACTAAGAAGAAATTTCCAACAGTAAGAACAATCAACCAATAGAATGGCTTGCCTTCAGAAATTGTGGATGCCCCAACAATGGAGGCTTTTAAGAAGAGACTGGACAGCCACTTGTCTGGAATGATATAAGGCTTCCTGCTTGAGCAGAGGGTAAATCAGAAGACCTCCAAGGTCCCTTCCAATTCTGTTATTTTGTTAAATGTATTTTGAGAGCAGCCACACAATCTTCTATGATCCCTCATTCCAGCATCACTCTGAAAAATCCAGATTGGCATTTCATTTCCCTTGCAGTTGTAAAATGCAAAAGACATGATGCAAGACCCATGGAAAAAAATCTATTCATATTTGTAAATTTGTATGTAAGTACTGTATGTGTGTCCATGCATTTCTCTGTGGATGTAGCAAGGTGTATGTGCTACATGAGTGCAAATCCTCACATTAGGCATTGCATGCAGCCTTGAGGCAAAAAATAGAGCAATAAATGTGTTACATAAATAATATTAAATACATAGGTTTGTGTGTGACTGGATGTTTAGTTTAAATAACTGTACAGGTAGTCCTTGTTTCGTGACCACAATTATTGGCAGTTATGGTTGTTAAGCAGTTGTTAAATGAACCCACAACTGTTCTTATGATCTTACTACACTTTTCTTTGCTTTATAGACTTGCAAAGGTCTTATATGTGAAGATTGGCTGCAAAGTTACTTTTGCATCACCATTCTACTACAAATAGTCATTGTACAAGGCAGTCAGTAAACAAGGACCACCCCTAATAGCCAATGTAAATAATCATTCTAAATAGCTTCCTATCTAAATGGTTTTTCAATTTTTAATATTGATATAGAAGGGAAGAATTCACTTTTCCTCCTTAGGATTACATAGAACAATATAGTTTAATGTTGAACAAAAGTGCAAGAAAGTCAGTCACATTCATACTATGATAGACATACTATTCTATAAATAGATGATTTATGCAATAACTGTTCTGTATGATTTCACCCATATTGATTATTAGAGATAGAGTTTATTTATTTTTATTGGTGATCAGTCCCCAGAGCATTTGCTGCTCTGGCAGGACAGGGTTAATTTCTTCTGTTGTAGTTGCTTGTTCTGCATGTACAGTACTGTGCCTTCAAAACAATGAAGTGTTTTGCATTTAGCTAACTTATAAGTAAAATTTAGCAACCCTGGCCTTACTAGCCAAAATAGATCCAACATGTTCCCTTCACAAGGAAATGTTCAGGGATTATTACATATTTCCCTTTTCCTGTCTCACCACTTCCTGTTACAAACATTGATAAGAAAGAGAAGAGAAGTGAGGCCATTCCAGCCTCCATCTTCTATTCAGAGAAGCCTCTCATGGTTCTTCAGCTGCAATCTCAACCCGTCAGAAGTTATCGCAGGTAAGCAGCATATCCGTTCACACCTTTAAGAAGTTTAGGCCCTGTGGGTGTAGGAGTTGTTAACTGCTTGGATAGCTTTCCATAGAGCCACTGGGTTACAGATGAGCAAGTCCAGGACAATTGATTTGTAGCACAGTCTGCGTTCAGAGTGGATTGGGCATTTTTATCCATCTATGAATACTTTCCAAGGACCTGGCATAGGCAGATTTCGTTGTTTGACAGTGTTAAAGGATTGCTGCAGGATATAAGCCTCTTGCAACTGACTGATGGTGATTTTGTCAATGCCAGTGATGTTCAAGTAGTGCTCTAGTTGTTTGGGGTTGCCCAAGAAGCCTATTACTGTTTCTTTCACCTTGGCTTTCTTTTGCTATAGTTGTTCTATTTCTCTTTGCAAATCTTTGTATTTTGTTATCTTCTCTGGTTCTTTCTGTTTTCTTTTGCCGTCTCCAGGTTCTACCATATCCACTATCCACACTTTTTTGTCTTTTTTATCGACAGTTGTTAAGTCTGGCATGTCATGTGGCAATTGCCTGTCAGTATGAATTCTAAAGTCCCAGAACACTTTAGCTTCTTCATTCTCTATTACTTTCTCTGTTTTATGGTCCCACCAGTTCTTGCTTGCAGGCCAATGGTATTTCTTGCAGATCTTCCTATGCACCATTGTTGCTACTTTGTCATGCTCTTGTTTCTAGTCAGTCTGTGTGATATTCTTACAGCAGCCAATTATTATCTGTTCATTACTCCTGTTTATATGACATTCCATTTCTGAAGCCTCCAAGTGGCTTACAGGTAACCTGAACAACTGATTAATAATACAATATATTGATAACATAATAGCAAAGAGGCTTATGTTCCACCTTTCAGAAACTGCCAATTTTTAAATGTCCCCAAATGCCTTTCTGAAAAGCCATGTTTTCACAACTCTCCAAAAATATCAGAAGGAGGTAGTCAAGTGGTGGGGTGGGGAGGGTTGACTATTCCAGAGGTAAGACTGTCATTGATAACACTCAGGCAAAGAGTCCCTCCATATGGCATTCGATGCCAATATGTAATTGTGTGAAGGCATTCCTAACCATGATCAAGCAGAAGCTGTAAATCCAGAAAAAAAAAAAACCTTCAACCATGGACCAGCTCCATCTAGGGCAGTGATGGTGAACCTTTTAGAGACCGAGTGCCCAAAAACTGGCCCCACCTGCTCCTGCTGCGCCCCTGCTGTGCCCCCAGCCTGGCCCCACCCACCCGCAGGATCACCCAATGCCTCCACAGCCCGCCGCAGATTGCCCAGGTGGCCCAGCAGCGCCATGGTGGCTATGCCTTCTGCCCACACCCCGCAGCATCATCTGCGTGCGATGGGGCACAAGGGCGGAGTCTTGACCCTGCTGCCCAGCTGCCATGTCCTTGGCTATGCTGCTCTGCACCGGCTGTGCTCGGGGGTGACTCTCCATGGGGGGGCTGCTGGTGAGGAGGGGGCCACGGGAGGAGGTGGGTCTGGGGCGATGGCGCACGTGCCCACAGAGAGGGCTCTGAGTGCTGCCTCTGGCACTCATGCCATAGGTTCGCCACTACTGATTTAGGGGAACATAAACCCATTAAGAGCCTTCAAATTATTAACAAAAATAGATAAAAACATAATTCATATTTAGAAATGGCACTAATTTAGGTGCCTTTGAAACAAATTATGGGGAAGATGATGGTAGGTATATGTGCCTAAATGATTAAAATACTGTTGCATCACTTAAAAGCAAAACCACTGATTTCTTCTAGTAGACCTTACAGTTTTTTCAGTCATTTAGTTCTTACTTTTGAGCATTCCTCCTCTCTCTCCCCCACTTGTCTGTCTGTCCATCCAAAATAAGAACTAATTTCATTGAACATACTTAAAAGTAGGTGAGCAGAGGATTGCAGTCTTCCACGCAGAAAGCTCCACACAACACATATTTTTTGTGTTGAAAATGCAAGAATTTTCAATAATTTATTTCCTGAAGACTCTTCTTCTCCATTCCCATTTTGGTAAAACAATACAAGCCATGGAAGTATGGCAATAGTGTATATTTTTCCTAAGGTGAAGATTTCCCTATTTGTCTTAAAAGTAGTTCTTAGGACCAGGGCTGCGGAAATAAAATGACAGCTGGGTACTATCGGGGTCCTAGATGCATTGCAATATTGTTTGAAACGTGCTTGAAAGCCATCCAGCCTGGAGCCATCTGCCAAAGATCACACATGTGCTGGCTTCTAGTCATGCTGTTTTGCTTTTTTCCTGACCATAGTCAAGAGAAGCCTATCAGTACCACCTCTGCAGCATATACCAAAGCTAGATGGCTTTGGTATATGCTGCAGAATACTTACAACACATGCCAAAGCTGCGTAGCCTGGGCTATCTTCATTGTACGCTTGTATGCAAAGACTCAGGCACATTGGTCAAATTTTATATGAAAGCCATATCCCTGAACGAGCAGAAACTGATGAATTTTTGGTTGGCATACAACACTGTCCTATAAATTTGAATGCAATACATAACATTTATGGGTGGTTTTTCATAGGGCAGGTGTGAATGTTTGGATTCCCTTTCAGTATTTGTAACACTTCCTTCAGCCAAAATATTCCTGCCACATTCATTCTTCTATTATTTTCAAGCTGTAAATATTAAGTGTTCATTCCAATTTGCAAAAAGACTTTACCCAACCGAAGTTGTAGGATAGACTTGTGTCAACATCTGTTCAGCTAGAACTTTGTCAAAGTGTGTCTAAAATTTTATGTGCAGCTGAATATTGGGAGAGCTTCATCCATGGAGCCTAGCATTAAATGTGTTAGGCAGTCCTCCCATTTCTTGCTTCCAGGGAGGCAGCAAAAACATTTGGTTTGCCAAACTGCTATTCATTGGCTAATGATCTACATCGGCTTGGTAGTTTGCACCAACTGATGCAGTTCTGCCAGCTTTCCATCTTATAGTATTTTAACCTTTGCAAACTGTAAAGCTGGTCAGGAAGATAAAATGGCTTTCATTTATATTCTCAATTAGTTTGTATCCACCTCCACTGTGAACATTTACAAGAAGAGATATAGCAAGAAATCATATTCCAGGCAAACTCTTGTGCAATATTGCTTCCAAATCTCACAGACGGCAAAAGTGAGAAAGAATATCTGGCCTTTAGTCACTTCACCGAAGACTTAATGTAGGTGAAGTGCATGGTAAGTTGCTTAATAAGCCTCTTCATTTCATTTAATATTGGAAAAACAAATGTGCTTTGCAGGAGTTCTGTACATTAAGGTTGCAACATAATGTTTGCTTTAAAAACAAAAACAAACAAACAAATTGAAATTCACTGATGAGGAAAAATGAACCCACACAAGGCATTTTAAAAATAAACAATGATGTGTCTATTGCTCAGAAATAACAAGTGGTGTAACTTTCTGACAATAGGCACCGGGCCAAATTGTCCTCTCATTTATATCCCTGTGGCTTCATTAAGATAACTGGTGCATGAGGAGGCAGAAGCAGATTCCTTTACAGATGATAGAAAGCTGGAACAGCAAGATCCTAGAGGAGTCTGTTTTAGTTGCTTTTAGTTAGTTGCATCATTTGCAATGCAGCGGTGAACTAACAGTTTTACAAGAAAATCCCAATGATCTATTTTATTAACTAGAGCCGTATTTCCCTGTATGTCCCAGGGAGCTTCCATGGTTCACAGCAGTTCTAGAACACAAAGTAGAAATATGTGGGAATATTGCTGAATGCTGAAATTAAGGAAAGAGACCATGCTTATCATCTGTATCTGTTTGCTGCTATCTTTGATTGCCTTGAGCTTGGCAGTCCAAATATAGTAGTCCTAAATCTGGTCTTAGGAAATAAACTCATGTCCAGAGGCTGAGATGCTCAAGAATTTACTGCAAGCACATTGTTACTCGGGTAAATAAAGAAGTAAATAATGTAACTGAGGATGAAGTAGCAAAGCCATGAAAATCACAGGCAAAGTCAGGAAGGAAGTGCAGATGGCTTATTATAGAAGTTTAGCAAGTGCTTCAAGGACTCGGGTTGTTGGCCAAAGTCAAGTGTTAAGACTATCTTTTGACCCCCACCATAAAGAAAAGCTGCTAAGCAAGGATGTAACTTGTATGTCATGTCAGAGCTCTGGCCCAAGAATGAAAGTACAAGATGACCAAATGGACTATAAAAATCAATTTGCATTTCTGCATGTGTTCCAGCACAAGTGAAAATTGATGTTCTATACAATCTCCCTCCCTCCTTCCCTCCATCTCTCTCTCTCTCTCTCTCTCTCTCTCTCTCTCTCTCTCTCTAATTTTCTCTGAAGATAACAAAAATGAAATAGTTATGTCCCTCTGTGATCTTCCTAAATGCTTCAGGAGGATCTTAGCTGAAGATAGAATATTGCAGTACATGGAAAGTAAACTTATTTAGTCTCACATTTACAGTACTGTACTTTTTTCTGTGACCTATCTTTCCTCTTTCCCTTTCCCTTCTACAATAGAGAGAATTAAAAATATTTTTCAAGAGTTTATATATTGAAATTATCATGGAAGGGTTGTTTTTTTTCACGGAAGTACAGGGTCTGCTTTTTTTTTCAGACCAACTGAATGTTGATCCATTGGTTGCAACAGGAAATGACCAACCATTTTGTTGCCCAAACCTGAGAGAGAGAATGAGTGACTGGCCTAAAGTCACCTAACTGGCTTTCATGCCTAAGGTGGGAACATTTCTGATTCTAGAACCTGGAATTTCTCCCCCCAGCATTATTTTTAACACAGCCTACACAGCTTCAGAATAGATTTCCTTGCCATTATTGCTTTTAATATGTTGCAAACTACTTTATTCAACACAAAGTGCATTTCTGCAGCATAGGATAATATACCATTATGACCTTGGTGACTTTTCCTTTGAAAAATCCCCCAACGGGGGAAGGATGAAGAGATTGCACATGCTGTAGTTGGCAAAGAGCTCAAGCACAAAATACATGGTGTCATGGATATTATGAAAACGTGTGGGAATTTGTCTTGCTCGGCCACTGATCATTAGAAATGCATGGTATTTCATTGCTAGCATTTGGCACTGCTGAAGCAGAGACGAGTGAAAATTCAAGCAGGGGATAAAATACAAATCCTTCCCCAAACTGCAGAATTATAGTAAGAGAAAAATTCATGATAAATCTTCTTAAGTACAAGAGGCAAATTGCTCAGTCATCACAATTTAACATGAAAAATGCTTTGATTTAAGTGATAGCCTTCACTGGGGGGGGGGGTCAAGCAAATAAGATAAAAAGAAAATAAAGCACTCCTAGTAGCCATTTCAGAGGTTCAAAGAACAACACATACTTTCTCCTCTCATATAACTTCTCCTTAGAACAATCCTACAAAGTTGACTGCAAATTGCAATAATTCACAGATACTTAAAGAGATAAGGATGAGATATAGTAGAGTGTTTAGGCCACGTAGAGATTGAATAGCAGAATCATACATTTAGGAGATTTACCTGTTCCAATTATTACAATGCAGTTATATGTTTATTTATTCAGAAGTAAATCCCGTTGTGTTCAGTATGACTAATTTCAGTGTAGGTGAACGCCAGGTGGTGTTTTAAATGCTTGAGGCAGTAATACACACCATCACCTTTAACTGAACCAGCAAAGCATGGTGCTGTATCTTATACAGTAGTATCAATATTAATTCTACTCAAACCTGCAAGAAGGAAGAAGGCTGAGAGGTAAGGATGCTGGAAAAGACAAGGATGACAGCAAAATCAGTCCCTGTGTAGGTAGTCCTTGACTTACAACTGCTCATTTAGTGACTGTTAAAGTGATAACGACACTGAAAAAAGTGACATGAGCATTTTTCACACTTACGACCATTGCAGCATTCCCATGGTGATGGGCTCAAAATTCACATGCTTGGCGACTTACTCATATTTGTGGTGGTTTCAGGATCCCAGGATCATATGATCATTTTTTGCGACCTTCTTACAAGCAAAGTCAATGTGGAAGCCAGATTCACTTAACAACCATGTTACTAACTTCATAGCTGCAGTGATTCACTTAACAACTGTGTCAAGAAAGGTCGCAAAATGGGGCAAAACCTACTGAACTGTCTCACTTAACAACAGAAATCTTGGGCTCATATGGGTCTACTCATATTTTAATCTGATGCTCATGGCATAGAGCAGGGGTGTCAAACTGCTGGCCCACAAGCTGGATGCGTCATGGCGAAACCGCATTCACCCCATTGCCGGCCATGGAAAAAAAAAGATGTGATACGTCATGACACGTCACGTGACGGTTGCGAGTTTGACACTTCTGGCATAGAGCTAAGATTCAACTGGAGAGATATTTCAAACTTCAAAGCAGATTTTAAACCCATAGTTTGATGGACTATAAATCAGAAAAGCTAACAATATAAAATGAGAGAAACCCAGGGGTCAAAAAGCAATATTTTCCAGCTAAATTTATCTTCTTATTTTTGTTCATGAATTATTGTATTCTCATCTGGGCTGTGGCTTATCTCCAGAGGTTATGTTGATTACAGAAATTTGAAGTGATACATTGGGAGCGAACTGGAGGGGGGTAAAGCTGAAAAGTAAACAATGCCGTAAAGAGCTTTAGAACACTTTTGATTTGAAAGAATAATGTGCCCTTCAGAGTCAGCTCTGAAATCCATCAGCATCAAAGAAGCTTTACTCGTATTTTTTTTTTTTTTGCACTTCTTTCCCACTGTTGCCATGTTACAGAGGAGAAAAAAAGTGTAAAACTGAATATTTAGTGGTATTCTTATTGTGACTTCTAATACTTCTGCAAATAAAGACCAGCAGCTTATTTATTTTGTTCAAGAAGGACCCCCGCCTCTTGGTAGCCTTCTTTTTCCTAAAAAAGAAAAAGAAAAAAGGGGAATTAATATAGAGAAACTTGTTTCCCGCATCAATAGCTTTTCCTTCAGGCAGACAGGTTTTTTTCCCCTTTTTTCAGCTGGCTGTCTTCCTCTGTTATTCTGTCTTTCTTTTCTTGATGCTGAAAACAAAGTTCCCAGCTCCTAAAGATCTAACCACCTGTTGGTTCCCAGCTACGTGGTACTATCCAAGGATCTCCCTTCCAAATTTATGTTAAGGATGTCTTAACATAGGGACACTTCAACTCTCTCTCTCCCCCCTCATCCCCACACCTGCCTATCTTCCCTCATCTCTACCTTTTGGAAAGCTTCCTCCAGGGAAAGGCCCGCAGCTTTCAACATGAGCTTCCAACATGAGCTACAGAGAGCCCTGGAAGTACCCTGGAGAGCTGCATTGGAAGCTGCTGGCCCTTTGTAAGGCTTTGCAGGAAAGAGGCTGAGCCAAGACTGAGCCGAAGGCCTGTGGAAGGAGGCAAATCCCACACTCACTTTCATGGAAGATTGGGTAATGAACCATTTACAAGCAAATACCCAAGTTCAGAGAGCACCAAGGACTCCATAATATACCTTATTTGTCACCTGCCCTCTGGAATAGCATTCCCTCAAAGATCTGATTGGCCCCTTTCGTACTGTGTTTTATACACGGATTGAAAATCCAGACAAAGAGGTGTTGGGCAGAGGTGTTTTCTGATCTTCCCCCCCCCCCAAAAAAATGATGAGTACTGACTGAAACTTTTTTTTAAGGTACTTTTCCAAAGTGCTGCTTAATTTTGTACCTTTTTAATTCTGTTTGCATGGATACAATTTTAATCTAAATTCCCTTGAGTCCCCCTGATTTGTTGGCCTTAAAAGTCTAATAAAGTACCATTATTTGCACAGTAAACCAATTCACTATTAAGAGTGTAAGTTGCTTGATTTTTCTCTTCTCATTCTCTAAAATTCAGAGGGGGGGGAGAGAGAGGGAGAGGGAGTTGGTTGGGTTGGGTTATATGAATTATATTAGAGAGAGCCAGTTTTGTGAGGTAAGGTATCAGGCAGGAAACTGGGAGATCATGATTTCTAGTCCCATCTTAGGTGCAAGCTGCGTGACCTTGGACCAGTCACTTTGTGTTAGCCCTAGAAAGGAGGCAATGGCAAATTCCTTCGAAAAAAGCATAACAAGAAAACTGCAGAGACATGTTTCCCATGAACACATTTTGGGTGATGCTTAGCTTAAGTGAAATATTTTGCTTTCATATCATGATTTAAGGCAGGGGTGTCAAACTGCTGGCCCATGGTCTGGATGTGTCACACGGAAGCAGCACCTACCCCAGCTCCGGCAAGGGGAAAAAAGTCACGATCGTCGCGACACATCACATGATGCAGCGAGTTTGACACCCCTGATTTAAGGCATCAAGATAAGTCATTTTGTCTGGGCACTTTATATATTTCCATATGTAAAAGTCTGCTAGTGAAGTAGCCATGCTGAAGGACTATGTATTAATTAAAGCTTCATCAAATCAGATCATTGCATTCAAGACTTTCAGTGACTTATTTTAATACGGCGGTTTCTACAACATAAATATGTTCATAGTTTCACACATTTCAATCCTAGTAAATACTCACAAATTCAATTCATTTTTGCTCAAGTCAAGTAAGACATTGTCACCTGTCTGATTTCAGTACAAAAATACCTATTGTATTATTTCCTTTTGCTTAAGCAATTTCATATATGTATATATATAGTCTGCATGTAAAAGTACTTGTTCATTCACACCCCCAACCAACATAAATCTAATAACACTACAGTAATTCCTTATACCTTTGACAATGAATGCATTAAACAATGAAGGTGATGTGATTCTTTCATGTATTAATACTCCTCAGTATTACAAGGAGTAATGAGTAATGTACACATCACAAACACCTCCTCAGTGTTTGTAAAGTATTTCATTTTTTCTCCCAAATGATTTATGTTGAGCATATACTACCCTTATTGCTCCTAGCAATCAACCTTCAACCCCATATTCACATAAAACATTTAAAAATTCCACCCTGTTTACTTTGCAATATGCTTTCTATAAATCAACAATAGGTCAACCTCCTTGATGTCTTCATATATTTTTCAATGACTCACAAAGAACAAAAATCAAGTTTGCATGCCTCTACCTAGCATAAAAATGTTGCTTATTGTCACTTCTCATATGCTTTTGATTGGAAAGATGAAGTTGCCAGACTTACTTGTATCTATGCAATATGCAACATTCCCCAATAACAAGAAGAATACATTTTGGGCACATTTTGATTGGTGTGCCAAAGCTTAGTGCTACCCAAAGCATACTTATGGTAGCATAAGCTAGGATTATTTGAGTACAGGATAACCTGAAAATCAATGTACTCTTGGTTGTATCCCATCAATCAGAAGAAACATGCAATGTATTGACCCATAGCAATGAAGTTTGGATTTTTTTTCTGAAATGCCATAAATATAGAAGGATTGAGAAAAGAGAATATTTGTAGCTCAAGGTTTAATTGTGATGTCCTTGATTCTCTCTGAGCTTGGTAGTTTTCTAGCAGACATTTCATTACCAAACTAGGTAACATCATCAGTGCTAGCCAGCATTAGCTAGTACTGATAATGTTACTCCTGCAAGAAACCACCAAGATCAGAGAGCACCAAGGATACCACATATAGAAAGGCTCAGTGGTGAGATTCAGCCAGTTCGCACCACTTCGGCAGAACTGGTTGCTAATTTTTTGTTGCCCAGGCCCAGAATGGGCTTCCAGAAGCGGCATCCACATACAGAACTGGTTGTTCACATATTTGAATCCCACCACTGGAAAGGCTGTTACTATATTACTCCTTCCCAAGACAGGAGAATAGTATGTGTGTGAATGGAGATGTGGGTGCTGTCTTCATGCAAGACATTTTCTAAAGCAAAGTGGCATTTGTAAGAGCAATTTCTCTGTCTCCTTCCCTCTCTTTCTGACTCCTTGTGGTTACTGTTGCTTAATCATCCCATCCCAGTGTTAAGCCAAAGTTTCTCAACTTTGGCAATTTTAAGTTGTTTGGCAACTTTAAGATATGTGGATTTCAGTCCCCAGAATTCCACAGCCAGCATGAACACAAATTGTTTTTCTTTGTAGATGACATTCTTTCTTTATTTCTAAACCTCACACTACTATCCTAATGTTGATGCAAAAGATAGATGCCTTTTGTAAAATAGCAGGATACTGGTCCAAATCAGAATTGATGCCTATAAGTTAAAAATTGGCTACCTATCCATTTAAGGAATATCAATTTCACATCTGTACCAAATCTATTAAATACTAAGGTATGTATATGCCAAAATATATATCCCAGTATATAAATAATTTTTTCAGATATCAATAGATGAGAGTCATTAAACCTTATCCTTTGAGGAAAGGTAAACACTCTCAAAATGAATATTATTCCCATATTAGTTTATATCCTGAAAGGAATTCCATTTTAGATAACAGACAAATATTTTCAGAAAGGAAATTCTTTGTTTAGAAATTTTCTATTGGGCTCTTGAGTTCCAAAGAATATCTTTACAGATAATGCATTTTGGTGTTCCAAATCTGGACCTATATCATCATGCTTGTCTATTGTCAGGTATTGAATACTGGAAGCCAACGACTGGTATTAGTTTTCCAATTTGGTCCTCTTTGGAATATACATATTTAGATTGGGGGATCTTGGGCCAATCATTGTCTATCAGCTCAATCCACCTCACAAGGTTGTTGTTGTGAGGAAAATAGGAGGAGGAAGGTGTGTTGGATATCTTTACTGCCTTGAGTTATTTGTAAAAAATAATAATAGGCAGTATATGTATGGAGAGAGAGAGAGAGAGAGAGAGAGAGAGAGAGAGAGTTTTAGGATCCAAATATACTAAAACTCCAGTACTTCTGGAAACAATCACATCAGTCAGAAAATTATAGAATATAATGTCTAATAAAAAAAATCAACCATTTTTCCATGCTAAATTAATTGTATGGTGAAACCCAATTTTAAAAATTGGGGAAAAAATGATATGGAAAAATTGAATGGAACAGATTTTGTATGCATTGATGAATGAGTTCTTACATACTCTATGTTAAGATTCAAATATCATTTACCAGATGTAACCCAATGGCAATATTTACTGTTATAACAATAGTTAAAAACATTGTTTGCACCAGAAGCATGTTTAGCTTCTGAGACAACTAAGACAGTAGAGATACTTGTTAAATTCTTTCAAATTAAAAAAAATACTATTCGTTTCAATACATATATACATTAATAAACCAATCTGATATGGAAGTGCTAAGAAAGTAATGGAATAACGAATCAGAAATTCCTATGCTGCTTAGACACTAGGAGAGTATTTTAATTTCTATAGCAAAAGTCTCAAATTACAACTTATACAACAAAAAATAATATTTAGAATTTATTGGACTCCACTACGTTTATATAGCAAAGGATAGCATTATATAGCAACAAAACAGCATTTTGTTGGAGATGGAATAGGAACATTTATTTTAAATACATGTTTTTACAGTGTTTTATACTTACAAATTTTGGGAGAAAGTATTGGATTATATGCAAAAAAAGATAAAACTTTGAGATTTTTTTTAACTACATACCTAGTATTTGGAATAAACAGATTCTCCACAGTCTTATTATGGCTAAAAGAGTGTTATTGCATGGGACTCCTTTCACTCAATGATTGAAAACCTGATTGCCACCTACAAGCAGATTGCTTATAGAGGTAGACTTTGAATGGACAAGTTTAATGAAATACGGGACTCATTTAAACAAAATATAGTAGGTTTAAAAAACTTCTTGGTGATATAATTATATTAGAAACATATATATACTTTAATAATAATTGCATTACAAAACTATATATAGATGTAACTATAGCTAAAATGACAGATTATACCGTTTTTCTTTTTTTGTATTTCACTTTTAAAAAGTCTCTTTTTTTTGTTTGACAATGCATGTATTTTTATCATTGTGGAGGTTTTTTACTGTCATTATTTTGAAGGAAGGAAGGAAGAAAGGAAGGAAATAAGGAAGGAAGGAAGAAAAGAGAGAGAGAGAGAGAGAGAGAGAGAGAGAGAGAGAGAGAGAAAGAAAGAAAGAAAGAAAGAAAGAAAGAAAGAAAGAAAGAAATCAGTCCTCAGTCAGCCTGCTGAATGGGGAATTCTGGGAGTTGAAGTCCACCTATCTTAAAATTGCCAAGGTTGAGAAACACTGGCCTAAACATAGACGCTGTAGTTGGCTAAAACAGGGCAGTATTGCTGAGAGGCAATAGAAGATCCCAGGCTTTATCTTTAAGAAGTATTAGGAAGGGAGAGATAATTTGCATGAACAAAATTATTGATCCTGTAAAGAGACAGTGGACAGAGAATAGAAGTTGCAGAAGGAACACACAGCAAGGATAGAAAGTCAATCTGTGATCCCTGGCAGATAGACATACTCCTCACTAATTTCTTTTGAAAATATTGTATTTAATGTATACTCGTCTGACATATGACAGCATTTACAGCACTAGATTGCTGAGGAAAAATAGGACATAAAGTTGCACAAATTCATATGCTAATTTGAAGGTGGCCAACCTTTTGTGTGCTTTGTTTCCAAGGCAGCAAGAAAAGCAGATTTTTTTTAAAAAAAAAATGTGTTATAGCTTTATGAGATAATTAAATTGGACTGTAAGTTGAAAAGCGTTTTTAACGCTTTCCTAGAATTAGGTGGCATTCTATTTGTTGTATCCCTTGTTATGAAACAACATTAAGAGGAAATCCTACTACCAGTATAGCCAGGGAGAGGTTTCCATTATTCCTTTACTAATCAAGGATTTACTGTCAAAATATCTTGCTGCTTATCTTTGATGCAGGGTGGCTTGTGCTGGTTCAGCAGATTAAAGATAAGTTAGATAGCAAGAAAAGTGTCCTCTGTAGTTCTTTGTTCAATAAACAGGCAGACAAAGTACAGAAATTCTCCAATATTTAGATGGAGGATATAACTGATCTAGGCATGTGTTTAATCTCAAAATACACACAAGGTCCTTGGAGACCTGCCCAGTATTTATTGAAAACAAAAGCCCCGTAGAGCCAATAAGCTGATTCAATGGGAGTACTTTAACATGTTGAATAAAGAGTTAGATCAATCATAGCATTCCAGTATTGTACAGGTACATTTCAATGTCTCCATGTAACAAATATGCATTGACAAAGGTGTTTGGTACAAGCAACTCTGACATCAGTACTTGTGAGTGTCTGAGGTGAGGGAGGGGGGCAGGCCAGGGAGCAAGGGGTGTCATAATGTCAATGTACAAATGACACAAATATGTCATGTTTGCATCAACTGTATAGTTCACATCATTTATTGGATAGGATCATGGTGCACCTGACCTTACTTCTCATCCTTTGCTCTTTAGTGTCATATGCACTGATTTACAGCCCCACCACACTACAAATATAATACAACAGAAACCTAAAATATGGGATTTTCCATATAAGTATGAGCCATAAATTTGGATTCTTGTACCTCTGACACAGGAGTTGTTTTAATAAATGAAGCAAAGTCATTAAAATTATAAGCAATGTTTTATATTAATACATTAATTATTTATTAATTATATTTATTTATATATATTAATGCAGTTTATAAATGAGGCTATTTAGAATCATGTACTGTAAAATTTGGCTACCAACATTTTGGAAACTTTTTAAGATCTATACCCAGCTTAATACCTTTGAAAGCCACCTAAGATGTCTTACTGTGCACATATAAATAACAGTATTTTGCAGCTTGTTTTGTTACAGGATTGGCAGTACAAATGGTGATTTTTCTAAAGATTATAATATATTAAGAAGCCATCCCTCAGTTTTAAAAAAGACCTAATAAAATAACTCTTTGGTAACCTTGATTATTAAGAACTCTATTTTTTGTTTTGAGAAGTATGGCTTTTTGCCGGAAATATAAAAGTAAAGAAGGGACCTTTTACCATTTATGGTGGATATGTGATAAACCAAAGAAATATTGCACATTTTGATACCAAAAATCCTTAAAGTAAAAATAAATATGAAACCAGATTTTTTTCTTTTGGGTCTAATGGGAATAGACTTGAAGAAAAAAAAATAGGAACTTTGATCCTGTATATGTTGACTGCAGCAAGATTACTATATGCACAAAAATGGAAGGACATTTTGATTCCCATTATGGACGAATGGCTACAGAAGTTGATGGAACTGGCAGAGATGGCTAAATTGACTGTTTTGATTAAAGAAAAGAATACAAGTACTTTTGTTTCTACACATGGAGACCGCTTCTGGACTTTATGCTTGAGGTGGAAAAAAAATGAAACTTTGATTTTGGGCTTCACAGATTAGATTGGTTTGTTGTTACAGAAATGGCCAGTTTTTACTATTGTGAAAAAGTAAAAAGTCGAGGCTTGATGTTAATGCTCTATTCTACTGCAACAGGGGATGTCGGAAGTCAATGTCTTTTTTTTTCTTTTTCCCCTCTTTCCCTCACTTTCTTTTTCCTTTCTCCTCCACATTGTGTCCTCCTATTTGCTTTGTATTTTACTTTTATAAATCAATAAAATGTTTTTAAAAAAGATAAGTTTGAATTTTACTTCATGTTGTATCACTTAATCACCATTAGCAAAATGTCTATGGAGATTCTCATCCAGGTCATGGTTGTCCCAAAGATGCCTTTTTAAGAGGCAACTTGACATTTTTTTAAGACATTTCACTTCTCATCCAAGAAGCTTCTTCAGCTCTGACTGAATATGGGGAATGGAAGGATTTATATTCTTGCAGATAACTGGTCATTTGCATTCTTTTAGAGAGTCGTTGAGGCCACTTGGAAGTTTATCTGTATCCTTAGGGTCAAATGGGTGTGGAGCCTTCTTGGAACTGCTGAAGGGACTGTGTTGTAGACTGGAGATAGATGATATCGTATCTCTCCCCCTCTGTTGAGGGCTGCTCAATTATTAGCAGAAAGAACATAATAAACATAAGAAGGCCCAGAAGCTATATGAGGCTATATACTCTTACGAAACTCAGAATTCTTACATATATAATAATGAGGACCAGAAACATATTTCTTAATTGTCTAACAAAAGAAATATTTTTTTAAAAAAATTCTTTTTTGCATAAAGCATGAAATAATAGGAAGGAGTTTACTCCAGTTCCTAAAACAAACTGTCCCATGTTCCAATCTGCTGTGTAATGATGATAAATATCCCCTTCTGCCCTGTTGAAGTTTCCTCCCTCCCTTTATTTTTTCCTTGACATGTAACTTTCGTTCCTGTTCATCTAAGATTGGCAAGCCTCCTAGAGACCACAAAGATGTCAATGATTACACCCTGATAATGGTTCTGCTGAGTGGCATTTTTCACAACAACTAACTTCTTTCAGAACCAAGATGAAACAGTTTTAAGATTTGTCATTTACACAGGGATATTTCTTTTTTGTACTCTTGACACATAACATGAAGCCAAATAATAGGAATATATATATATATATATATATATATATATATATATATATATATATATATATATATATATATATATAATATATAATATAATATATAGTCAAGGAGAGAAGCAACCTAGAACTAAGGATAAACTTCCTGACAGTTAGAACAATTAATCAGTGGAATAACCTGCCTCCAGAAGCAGTGAATGCTCCAACACTGGAAGTTTTTAAGAAGAGACTGGACAGTCATTTTTCTGAAATGGTATAGGGTTTCCTGCATATATATATATATTCCCTAATTATACCTGTAAGTACCTGTAAGTACAATGGTTACCCTACCGAATTTATCAGGAAGTATAGTATACCACACAGATCCCGTGAAGACTTGCAAAAAGCTGATAGGATGACAACGCAAAATGTGCGCATCCCGTTCCCATGTATCAATAGTGTGTCGGATGCAACAGCCAGATTACTGGCCCCCTTTAATATAGAAGTGGCTCATAAATCAGACCAAACCTTACGGACCAAGATCATGCACCCAAAAGACCCACTCCCCAATGAAGAAAAATCTTCGATAATATACAAGATCAAGTGCAAGGACTGTTCCTGCAGTTACGTTGGGGAGACTACCAAAAGGTTAAAAACTAGAGTGAATGAGCACGCACTGGCAGTTAAAAGACAGGAACAATATTCACAGATTTGGACCCATATGACCAACTATGGGCATGAATTTGATCTTACCAATGCACAACCTATATCCAAGGATACCACTAAGGGAGGCCGCCTACTCAAGGAAGCCTGTCTTTCTGACAGCGATTCTATCAATCACCATATAGAACTTTGCCCGGCATACCAAACACTTAAGATATGGGAAAAACAACACCATAGCTCACAACAAAGGCAATTTGCACCCCCCCACAAGATCAGAGGGAAGAGGAGATGGAGGAGGTAGCCCATTTGTGGTATAACAAATTCACAACATATCCTACAAGGGGAACAGAGAAGAGACAAAAAAACACCCCCATAGACACCCCGAATATGCACACCCTAATCCACCTCACAACAAGGAGAAATAATGATGGATGCGAACGACACGGATGGCTGGATGACAACCCACGGGGCACCCGCACCATGACCCCCGCTAACAAGAGGGGAGGGACGAGACACTCCATCGATGACTACAAAAAAGAGATCCATGAGCAAACGATGGAAAGCCACATCACCGGACCCTGCACACACGCAAGAAGGGCAAAAGAACTAGCAAACGATGAAGGGGGATCGAAAAACCCAATGAACGATCAAGCAGTAAAGGACCTTAAGATGGAGGGGACAACCAGAAGTGGATCAATATACCCATGGAGGTTCACGGAAGAAGGCAGCGCTCCAGAGTGGGAGAACACACGTAGGAGCATATCCATCAGAGACTGCCCTGATAGGCGCCTGGATCCACTCAATATACTCCCTCCCCCCGAGCACACATGCGCACAACCCCATTAAGGAAGACCAGATAGACCCCGGAATAGAACCAAAAAAGGGAGGAAGTGCAAGCGAACGAAAGCAACCGGCGTATGCTAGCAGAAAGAAAGTGATTGAGCCCAAGAAAAAGAAAATAGTAACCTCGGAAGATACCAACACAGCAAGAGACGCGTGCCCTTTAAGAACAAACCAAGTAGAGAAAACAGACGGACCGATGACTAGATCGAGAAGCCGGGCGCAGAGCTGTCCGGCAATATAAAAAGGACTCCCAGTAATCTTGTATTGTGCTCTGATGCCAAATTTTCCAGAGGATTCTGAATCAAACCAGGTATTATGTGCTACTATTTTTTCCCACCCTGGTTGATTCTGAGTTTGTTGGAAATATAAGCCCCATAACTTCCTATTATCTTTGGCACTGACATGAATGCCAAGAACTTTGGGAATTGTTGTAAGCTGAAATGTGTATGCTATTTTGCTCATGGCCATTTATTTAATGAAATGTCTTCTGTTACTAAGCATTGGCTGTGGGTTATGGAAACTGAAAAAAAAATATGGTGTATACAGTATCTATTGGGAGAGCCAATACTGCAGTGGTTAAGGCATCAGATTAGAAAGCTGGACACTATGCGTTCTAGTCCCACCTCAGGCACAAAGCCAGTTGGTGATCTTGGGTTAGTCCTTCTCTCTCAGCCCTAGAAAGGAGGCAATGGCAAAATCACTTCTGAAAATCTTGCCAGGAAAACTGCAGGAGCTCATCCATGCAACCGCCAGAAGTCAGAAACATCCCTGAAAGCATACACAATCATAAAAATGCATTTGGGAAATATTGCTTCCTATTGTCATCTGCTAAAGTAACAGTTGATATTGATTTGTGCTTATTTTCCTACCTGGGATAGTACTAGATAGTAATATGGTTTATTTATACATGTGCTCTGTTTTTTGTTCTTAGGAGATAGATACACAGCTGTTCAAACAGTAATATGAGCACAAACAATCCTTTAGCAAGTATCAAGTAGATAGAATAGGATTTATCTTCTTGATAAAGTGGTATAACCTTGAAACAAATTGTAAATATAGTATTAGTGCAGCTGCCTTTTTGGTTTTGACTTTGATCTAATAACTCTTCTTGTTCTTTTAACTTGTATTCTTGTCCTACTATGTACATACTACAGGATGAGGATGATAGTGATGATGAGGAAGATGATGATGATGAAATTCATGATCATGAAGTTATTTTTCAGAAAAAATATTGTTTATTGTCTAAACCACTGATCTATCGGCAAATTGAAGCAAGCAGAAGGCACTGGATATATTTTGTCACTTCTTTGTTCTTTTGGGTCAATGGAAGAAAAAATAGATTCACAAATATTGATTGGTTTTCCATTAGTGGAAAATTAGAAGTCTGAATAACCAACAATTTACTCTCCCCTCATACCAAATATTAATAGCATTTGTGTACTTTACAATATTGTGTGTCTGGGCATTCAGATCTGTATGTATGTATATATGTATCTGTGTGGATGGAAAGAGAGAAAGAAAGATGATATTTAGGAAAAGATATTATAAAAAGCCTGTGTGAAGTGATTTAGACTTGTTCCAATAACTTGATTTGCACTGCAGAGATAACATAGTTCATTTTACTGAAGAAGAAAAAAGATGTGACCAAGTTCACTCCAACAGAACAATTTGTGTGGCCTTGAATGGTTTGAGACAGAGCTGCAGGATATTGCTCTGTGGGTAGTAAGTTTCCGTGCTGATTGCAGGATTGACCAAATGGCCTTTGGAATTACATCTTGTGGTTTTAATCACATAGCAAAAGCAGAATATTTGAAATATAAAGTATTGGATTAACTGAGTTCCCCCCTCCCCTGCTTTTTTTAAGCATGCTATGAAAAAAGAAGTACACAAAGTCATTAGCAATGCCTCAATATAAATGGTTACATATTAGGATACAAAGGATCTTGCGGTCCTCATTGCATAGCCTAATGTGACCCATAGCTGAGAAAATGGTCATTGTTTATTGAAATGAATCTGAAAAAATTAATCTGTACTGCATAATCAGCTAGTAAATAGGAAGAGCAGAATCATGCCTTCTTGTGTGGACAATAAGAGTTTAAAGAGGCCTTTTTTTAATGTAAGGGAAGTAAATCTTTTTTAATATCTCTTTAACAATTCTATTGTTTTTAAGTAGTTCCACTCTATCTAATTGACCATCTCCAGAGAATGATTTGGATAAGTTGCTGTTTGACCCATGGTATTTCCAAACTTCATCCTAAGCTTGAATTGGAACCATTTATGTAAAAACTCACAGGAAAATGCAAGAACTGAGAATAACATTGTTTAAAAAATCCATGCTAATTGTGTAAACCATTAGGCTAAAACCTCTCCATTGAGGGAATGAAACTATGCAGTGCCCCTGTAAGACAGTAGTGAAAGATAAGATACAATTTACATCGAGAGCAAAAAGTCTTATCCTTCTATGCTTGTGTGCCCAAAATATGGCAATTGCATAAAATCATGGACTTGCAGTAAAAAAGAAAACTTCTGGTGAAAGAAAACATTCCAGATTCCACTCATGCTTCCAAAAAAACTAAGTGCAAAAAGAGTGAGAAAGAAATGCAAATATCCCCAAAGAACAGAAGCCAATAACATCTGTCAAATGATTATTCAACTTTATGATCCCTACTTCACCCTCTTTCAGGAAGGGATGTGTCATTGAAGAAACATATAATTTTAGAAATCAAATTTAAAATCAAGTCTTATTTTTTTTAACTAGACATAATTTCAAGACATATCAATTAAAAACAATTACAATGCACATATTCATGTTTGTAGAGCATAAACTTGGTTTAACACTGGAAAAAAGATACCTTCCGGACGATATCAGACTGGGAAAACATACAGCAATGGCAAAATTAACAGCATAGATTCATAATAATGGAATAGTTCAGTGTCTAAGTGAGGTAGTGCTAAATAAAGAATTAACTTTTACTTCCTGAAAGACTCTAGTGGGGAAAATTTAAAATGATGCTAAGTATGATAGGAGGCTGAATAAAAGACAACACAATCCATTTTGGAGTATTTAGAAGCCATTCAACAGCACTATAAATCTATCTGTCTGTATTGACAGTAAAGAAGGTGTCCTAGAGATATTATAATTACTCTCCTTGAATCCCAACATCCAATCCTGAGACTGTTGAGGGAAATAGAGAAAGTAATTTGTTCTGTCTAAAGTGAACGAAATAACTTGAAGGGAAATTCCTCTTTTGCATCCAAAGAGACTTTAGTATGTACGAAGCCACTAATCTTTGCCTTGTTGGAGTGTAAAGGTTTATTAATACAACCATTTGACAGTTGCTCAATTTTGTCAGTTTATTTTATTTTAACCACTTGTTCTTTATCACAGCACATGCCCAAAATGAATGGCTCAGTTAGAGCTTCTGCTTAAGCCTTAATGGAAGTGGTAGATCCATCTTTGTATGAGGGCAATTTGGAAATAAACCTCCATTTGGTTATCAATGATACTTGCAGATACAGAACTTTTATTATACACATCGGAAAACGACAACATTACATTACTTTTTGACATAATTGCCATTCAAATTGACTTCCGGTGGATCTGCGCGCGCGATGGCGGCTACTTTGTAGCCGTCCTCCTGGGTAAGTGTTTGAATCGCTATGAACAGCGGCCATCAGCTGTTCAGTGGTTCAAAATCCCCCTCCCAGGCAAAGGGGGGGAGAGGGTTGTCTGAATAGTGGTAGAGCCACTCTCATGCACCCCCAAGGCTTTTTTGGGGGGGGTGAGAGGAGTGCTCCCACGGAGTTCAGATTGTCTCCGCTTCCCAGCTGCTTTTGTCCCTAGGGACAAAACAAGCCGCTGCAACCACCTCCACGATTAAAGTGATCTGGTGAGGTTTTTTTAGAGGAGGACAGAGCTGAGTAGAGGATTTAGCTTTTGCTTTCTTTGATTTTATTTGGATTTTAAGTTTAAAGATTTACTTTTACTTTTATATTCCTTCTTTTTATTTTTTTCCTTTTGTTGAAAGGGAAAGTAAAATGGCGATCGGCAAGCCTTTCGGTTTTTTTGGGGGGGGAAGGTAGAATGGCGATCGGCAGGCTTTTTGGTGTTTTTTTTATCCTTTTCCTTTTTTTTAAATGATTGGAACGGAATGTGGATTTGATTTTGATGTTGGGTTTGGATTTTAGAAGCATTATTATTTTTGTTTAACTTCTTTGTTTTGCTTTTTGTACTTTTAAAAAAATGGAATGGATTTTTTCTATTTAATTATTTTTTTCTTCTTCCCTTTTCTTTTTTTAACTCCTTTCTTTTTATTATAATGATCTCCTTTTGAAGGATTTTTTGATTTTTTGGAGTTAATCTCTCTTTTTCTTTTGTTTAATTTTTGTAACTTTTAAGAAGGAGTAAAGATTTTTCTAAGATGGCTCCAAAGTGTTCAGTATTTTTTTTGTTATAATGATCTCCTTTTGAAGGATTTTTTGAATTTTTTTGGACTTAATCTCTCTTTTTCTTTTGCTTAATTTTTGTAATTTTTAAGAAGGAGTAAAGATTTTTTTTAAGATGGCTCCAAAGCGTCCAGTAATTCCTACAGCTCCTAAGGTGGTTTCTTCTTCGGTGTTATCATCAGTGCAACAACCTAAATCAATAGCTTCACCCTCTTCCTTGGTACAGCCAATAATTGTGAAGGATTTGCAAGATATGATGGGAAATGTTATATCTCAAATTAGGGCAGAAATGAAAGAGATTTTAGAGGAAAATAATAAGATTTTGAGGCAAGAGATAGTTTTGGCTCTAAAAGGAGTTGCCTCTGTTCTTGAAAAGCTGAACTCTCGTGTAGAAGAGGTAGAAGAAAAAGTGGAATTGATGGAGGGAAAATTTGAAAGCACGGAAAAAGAAATGGAAAATGAGATTCTTATGCTTCAATATAGACAATTGGAATATGCCTTAAGAATCAGAGGTTTGGGAGAGTCTGTGCAAGGAGATCTGAGAGAGATGGTTGCAAAGGACTTTGCTGTGATTTTGAATAAAGAAAAAGAGGAAATACTTAGTGAAATTGAAAAATTATTTAGAGTTAACTCTCTGGTGGCAGTGCAAAAGAATTTGCCAAGAGATGTGGTAATTTACTTCGGGAAAAGATCTCTGCGCAACGAAATTATACATGCTTTTTATAAGAAGAGATTTCAAATTGCTTCACAAGATGTTATAATTCTAAAGGAGATCCCATCTAAAATTTTAAGAAGAAGAAAGGAGTTTGCTTTTTTAGCAGATGAACTTAAAAAGAGATGAATCTTGTTCAGATGGGATGTTCCGATTGGAATGGTGGTGAATTACCTGGGGATATGTTATAGACTTAATACTGTTTCTCAAGCAAAAGACTTTTATACTTCGGTCCTGGGGGTATGTTCATCGCCATCTATTAAGTTTAAAGCTTTGGAAGAAAAGAAGGTAGAATTGCAGTCTGAAGAGCCTATACTTATGAAAAGTGGGAAACTTCAGTTTGAGGGGCCTCAACAAGTTGAGATGGAGGAGCAGAGGATAACCTGTGCAACATATAACTGTAAAGAAAAGGAGCAACAGAAGAAGGTTAAGGAAGCCTCACAACTATTGGTTTCTGAATCTGTGGGAGAAGTAGGATTTATAAATTTTTTGGAGCAACCTTTAAGGGTAGAATTGCAGTCTGAAGAGCCAATATTAATGAAAAATGGGAAATCTCAGTTTGAGGGGCCTCAACAAGTCGAGATGAAGGAGCAGAGGACAACTCGTGCAACATATAATTGTAAAGAAAAAGAGCAACAGAAGAAGGAGTTTAAGGAAGCCTCACAAGTATTGGCTCCTGAGTCTGTGGGAGAAGCAGGATTTATAAACTTTTTGGAGCTACCTTTAAGGGCAGATTTCAAAGCACTTCTTTCGAGATTTATGGATAAGAGAGACTGACAAGGATGGAGATTGAATGAAAATTCTAGATAAGATGTTTAAGTTTAAGTACTTAGTGTAAGTATTCAAAAGAGTACTGAGTCTGTGGGAGAAGCAAGATTTACAAACTTTGGGGAGTTAGCTTTAAGGGCAGTTTTCAAAGCACTTCTTTTGAGGTTTATGGATAAGAGAGACTGATAAGGAATGTGTTTATTGTGGATGGAATTTGTTATTGGTAAAGATTTAAATGTGTATAAGGGAATTCTAATGTTTTAAGTAATGTTCAAATTTGTGTTTTGGAGGGAGTTTATAAAGAATGATGGATAATAACATAAGTATGATATGAAAAGGTTCAGAGTATATTATAATGTGTTTAATGATTGGGGTTTTTATTATTATTATTATTATTTTTTAGAGAAGATAACTTGTTTAATTAAATGTACCTAGATTTGTTTAGGATTTATATGTCTTTTAAGTTTTTTTTTGATAGGAGAGAAGATTATGGAGATTGAATGAAAATCTTAGATAAGAAGTTTAAGTTTAAGTATTTAGTTTAAGTATTCAAAGAGTATTTAGTTTTAATGGTATGATGAAGGTTTATATGTTTATTTTTGTGTTCTAGGATAAAGAAAGAGGGAGAGATTAGATTTTATATTGTAGGTATAGATATTCAAAGAAAGTAATGTTTAAATTTGTGTTTTGGAGGGAGTTTATACAGAATGATGGATAATAATGTAAGTATGATACTAGAAAATGTTTAGAGTATGTTATAATGTGTTTAATGATTGCAATTATTATTTTTTAGAGAAGATAACCTATTTAATTTAATGTATTTAGATTTGTTTAGGATTTATATGTGTTTTAAGATTTTCTTTTCTTTTTCTGAAAAATTTTAATTAAGCCCGTACTCAGCTCTGGGAAGGTTGGGGGAGGGTTTGGGAGGGGGGGGGTTGGGGAGGGGATTTGTTTTGTAAAATTTAAAAAACTTTCAATAAAAAAAATAATAATAATTGCCATTCAAATTGAGGCACTTGTCATAACATCTTACAAGGTTTGAAATTCCTTAGTAGTAGTCTTCCAATTTTGCGTCTCAGCAAGACGGACGCAAGAAGGCAAGGCTTTGTGCCTGATTTCACCCTGCTGGGGGCCCTAAAAAGGGCCTAAAGTTGCCCCGAAGAGGAGATGAAGAAGGAGGGGTGTCTCGTCGATCACAGAGAGATGATGGTCTTTCTGTTTGATCCAAGAAAAGCCCTGGCTACATTTCTATGGCCAGCCATTAGCTGCTGACAACCGAAGAAGAAAAGCACCAATTAATACATTGTAAACAGCATGTTTGGAACTAGGTGAGAATATTGATCCTTTCTTTACTATTTTACAACTGAATTTCCTGGGAAAGGCTCCCAAGAATCTAAAAACCTCTGAATGTTAACGGAAGCGGCATTTTAATTTCTATGAGGAACAGAAATATACAGTATTGAAGTGGAAGTAACATAAAGCTACAGTTTTGAAATTTGAGAACTGAGATAATTGTTAAGATTCTCTCTTTGAAAAAAAAAGAAAAAAACATTGAGGTGAAACATAAGAAATCAATCCTTTGTTTTAAGAGTGGAAAATGGATTTTGAATGACATCTAGTGGTAGATCTGAGTATAGCACTATAACTAGCTTCCTGTCTGCTTGGTGATTCCTAGCCTAAGGGAAACAGAGCTGGCAATAAAGGAAAATTTTTTGGCATACTTATTACCCCGACCTTGTTGGATTATAAACACTCACTGATCTTGTACTTTTAATCTCAAGAGCTAGTGAAAGAGAAAGAAAAACTTGACTTTTGATTACGTCTGGCTGGGAGAGATTTTTGAACTGTTTTCAGGGAGGTTGAACAGTTTGAACACATTGAACATTGTAGATTATAACCTTGCCTGGCTGACAATTTTTGGATGCCTGAGCAAAGGACTGGACTGGACCTGTATTCTAAAATATATTGGATTATAAAGGCTGCATATAAAGACCAGAAAGCTAGAGGAAACTTTGTTTCACTCTTACTGAGACTGGTGATATTAGAGGATCTCCAGGAATGATGCCTCAAGAAAAAAAAATACCTTTCAGAAGGAAATATACTCTATGCTACAACTAATTCACCAAACAATTGTTGCATACAAAGAGGACATAAAAAGAAACCACAATGAGACTAAAACTAATTTAGATAATATAAATGAGCAAATCTCCAAATGAAATCTACAACTAGAAAGTTCCCAGACAACAACTGCTAAGCATGAACAAATAAACCAGAGATCAGAAGATGAAGCAGAGGAAATGGACCTAGAGACAGAAGGGATGAAAGAAGAGAAATATAAACTATCATACACAAATAAAATATTGCAAGACTTACCCATAACAATGAAATTGCAAAAGACCCTTTTGGGGGTCTTTTTGGGGAATGGAACATAGAGCTATCAGGGGAAATATTACAATTTGGGAGACAAAAGATGAGGGGAGAAATTGAGGGAGAAGGAAGATGGGAGTTGCTTAAGGAACATAAATGGGCGGAATTCCCCCTCAATAATACCCTACCTAAATTGTCTTCCTCATGCCAAGCAACTTTCATAAAAATAGAAAATTCCTGGGCAATTTAATTGCCTTGGCTTGGAAAGCTGCTAGGCAGAGAAAGAAAGTGAGAGTTAGATTTAAAAAATAGAAGATTTGACCTATTAGAGGAGGCATCATATCTTTAAGTACTTGTTTGAATATGGTTAAAAGAATGGATGATCCTTAGATATATTTAGATTTTTATAATGAAAGATATGATTTAGAATTAAATTAGCATTTTTTTCTCTTCTTTTGATATGGGAAATATGAAAATAAGAGGAGGATTGGTATGAATAAACTTTTTAGCTATATAAATGTAATTAACATTTAGAAAATCATAACTGACAAAGATACTTTAAATATTGACATGAAATTAAATCTTAACAAGAGCACGAAAAAGAGGATATTGATTAATGAATTGATATTATTGTTATTTGTATAATATTAGTAAAATATAATGAAGATGTTTATATCTAACTCTGTATACAGTACATCAATAGTACCAAAAATTGTAATTGTGTAATGAGGGGAAAGAAAGGAGGATCAGGGAAAAAATACTGGATTGTGCACTACTGAATAGACTTACATTGAAGAAGTTAGTGTTAAATATGTGAACCCAGACAACATGCTGTTTACTATGCTCTAAAGATTGTAATTCCTAAAAATTAATAAAACTTTAAAAAAAAGAAAACTACAACATTACATTACTTTTTGACATAATCACCATTCAAATTGAGATACTTGTCATAATGTCTTACAAAGTTTGAAATTCCTTAGTAGTTGTTTGGTGCCAAATTTCGGCTATTGGGGGGGTGATCAAAAACATCCCAACATAACTGCTTCAAAAATTCTTGAGTGCATCTAGCGGTGTGCATGAACCAACACCACACCGGAAGTCAGTATGCCCCAACACTTGTTATGGATGACTTGTCTGAGTTTTCGTAATGTTTCACAGTAGACTTCTTACCTAATGGTCGAACCATGCTCCATGAACTTCACTAGCAGTACTCCTTTGGCATCTTCACATTTGGCGGGATTTTCTATGGCATCACTTCCGGTGTGGTGTTGGTTCACGATAATGCTCACTGCACACCGCTAGAAGCACCCAAGAACTTCTGAAGCAGTTCCATTGGGATGTTTTTGATCATCCCCCTCTAACCCAGTTTTGGTGCTGAGTAACTACTAAGGAATTTCAAACCTTGTAAGATGTTATGACAAGTGCCTCGATTTGAATGGCAATTATGTCGAAAAGTAATGTAATGTTGTAGTTTTCTAATGTGTATAATAAAAGTTCTGTATTTGCGAGTGTCTGTCATTGATAACCAAACGGAGGTTTATTTCCGAATTGCCCTCGTATTTTGGAACAAAAACCTGAAAAATCTTTTTTTATTATTATTTTTAAGCAATACCAAATCAAATAATAAAAATTTGTGCTGTATGAAGGCATTGCTTTACCATAAAGGTCATTGAATTTTCCCATGACTTCTCCATATTCTGATTCTGTATCTTATTTTTTTAAACTTAATTTTATTTCCCTTGAGGTTAGCAGGTGACTTAGCAAGTTTTACTGGAAACACACAGTGAGAGACTAAAAAGGAATCCAGATTTTCATTTAGCTCATCCCTGACACAAACTGTACAACTTCTGTAATTTTCTTTGTCTACTTACTGATACTATGTTTTGCATCATTTTTTTTCTTTTTTTTCCTTGTTTAATTTCTGTTGTCTGTTTTAAATAATAAGAATTACTTTTTTAAAAAAAAAATCTGACAGCCCAATTCTCCCTTCCCATTTCCACACTTTGGGGTTATATCCCACAGACTCATAGGAATTTCAAAATATTGGAACACTGAAGATATCATAGAATGGTTCTGCAAAAACATGCAGGACATTACAAGTTATTACGCCAGCATATTTCCAAACGTTTGTTCAGCTAGCACTAGCTTTTAAAACTAGCTGATCCTACCTCTTATTTGCAGACCATAGAAAGAATGCTTGATGAGAATTCAAGTAGCATAACAAACTCAAAGGCAGTGAGATTTAAAATGAGGATAAGAAACTGGTAGCACATATCCCTGGTCTATAACCTAAGGCAATTTTAGCTATTTCTCTTTCTTAGAAGCTCTAACTAATCTTAATCAATGTGAATTTTAAAAACAAAAACACAATCTCTCTCCCTCCCTCTCCCTCTCCCTGTGTGTGTCTGTCTCTCTCTGTGTGTGTATGTGTGTGTGTGTGTTTATGAAGCCCAGAACTTCCTCAATATGTCATTCTTTGTATCCTTTGATACCTTGATCAAAAGGTACAAGAAGGAAAGTTGTTTTAGTAAAGTCAGTCAAGACTCAGTTCAGATCTCCTTCTCTGGTGGAAATTACTTCCATTTTAGATTTCACTCTTCTGCTGTCTTTTCATCAGCAGTTAAAATATTTATGTCTTTTTAAGGATTTCCTATTTAGCTAATGGACTCACTGATGTAATGTTTCCTTTGCTTTTGATCATCTGGCTGATATTCTGTTAATTTTTACTCATAAATGGAGTTGTTCCTCTGATTTAGTTTGAAGGATGGGGGTAGACAAATTATTTCCATTTAGATTTCCTCATGCTTTTACCCATATTTTGTTGATGGAGGGGGTGCCTTCAAATCAGGTTACATTCCTGGACAAGTTCCGGCACTTTTCTTGCCAAGATTTCAGAAGAGGGTTGCCATTGCCTCCTTCCCAGGGCTGAGGGAAAGTGCCTCACCAAAGGTCACTCAACCGTCAGTGTGCCTAAGATGGAACTAGAACTCTTACGCATTAACCACAGCATTAAAGTAGGTCTTTTATTTTCCTATATTTCTTCATTTATTTTTAAAACTATCTTCTTATCTTAATTAAACTGTAACTTTCAACATTTTAAAACATGTGATTCCTTCCAAAAATACCCTTACATGCATATTGTAATGTATCTATTCTGTCTAGAGATGCACTGCAATTTTTGTAAGAGAATTGCAAAGCCTGGTCAATGGTTAACTTCTGTTCCACAGATTAGTCCAAAAGTGATCAGATCATATTATCTAGAAAGTTGCAAATTTCCTCAAGTCATTGTAAGGACCCACCCCACTTTGCATCTTAAGAAGACAGAACTCTTGGAATAGCTCTTCCAACAGGAATCCTTTATTAAGAGAAAATGGTTGCAGGCATGCTAGACAGGACTTGGGGTTCAAGCTCTCCCATTCAAGGTTTTAAGGGGTTCCCCAGTAGTCCCACCCAATCAACCCCCCTTCCAGTGATAGTTTCAAGTATCACAATTCCATCCCCTTTCTTCTTCCGTCTGGATGGAGACTTCAGATAACTACATGAAAGGCAATTACTCTTCTTTGATATGTTAAAGCTTAGAGGCCACAATAAACACACATTCAGTCCTTTGAAGTGTGCTGAAGGAAGTGAGGGCCATAAAGCCCCTTTGCTCTCCCCCTTTTCTCCCTCTTATGGCAGAATCCAGAGAAGGCAGAATTGGGAGTTTCTATGTTTGATAATTAAAGATGAAATATAATTGGATTCTGACATCCGGCCCCTCTTAACAATAAGAGAGATCCACCTGAAAGAAAACACAAGTAAAAAATTTAGTTAGGCTTGTTAGGATACTCTGTGTGAAACTTCTTCAATAGCTTCGGGGCTCTGACGTGACGTTTATGGACCCACTCATTTTGTGAGGCAGGGAGGTGTTTCCAGGCAACTAGGTACTGAGTTGTTCCACGATATCTCCTAGAGTCAAGGATCTCTTTTATTTCGAAGTGTTGTTCCCCCTCCACCATGATTGGAGGTGGTGGGGGGGGGGATTTTTGGCCGTAGAGGTGACTGATGCTCTCTTTTCAGCAAGCTGCAATGAAAAATTGGGTGTATTTGCCTGAGATTTTTGGGTAATTCTAATTCTACTGTTACTGGATTTATGATTCTTTTAATTGGAAAAGGCCCTATATATTTTGGTCCAAGTTTTTACAGGGCTGTAGGGACTTTAGGTATTTTGTAGATAAGTACACCATTTCTCCTATAATGAATGGTGTAGGCTCAACCCTTTTTTTATCGGCTTGTGCTTTGTATGCCCGCCTAGCTTCATCTAGTGATTTTCTGACTATTTGCCAGGTGTTTTGTAGGCTTTCCATCCATTCTTTCAGTGAAGGGATCGTTGGTTCTTTTGGGGTTAACTCTGGCATAGGGTTGAAACTTTGGCCGTTGGATATTTGAAAAGGAGTGTAGCCTGTGCTGGAGTGGACTGCATTATTGTAGGCAACTTCTGCAAAAGGAAGTAAGTCCGTCCAATCACTCTGTTGGAAATTTAAAAAACATCTCAAATATTGCTCAAGTACCGACTGTCAGCGTTCCGCTTGTCCATCTGTCTGAGGGTGATGGCTAGATGTCAGTCCCTGAGTGGTCCCTAAGAGGGATAAAAATTCCTTCCAAAATGTAGACGTAAATTGCCCTCCCCTATCAGAGATGATGCGTTGGGGTGCCCCGTGCAATCTGTAAATGTGCTGGATAAAAAGTTTTGCTAAGGCCTTTGCAGTGGGAATTTTTTGGCAAGGGATAAAGTGCACCTGTTTGGAAAATATGTCCGTGACTGTCCAGATAACAGTATTCCCATTGCTTTCAGGCAATTCCACTATAAAATCCATGGCTATTTCCCTCCAGGGGGCTGAGGGACTTGCCACTGGTTGTAACAGCCCTGGCGATTTCCCTTTCAACCTCTTTGCTGATGCACAGGTTGGGCAGCTGGCAACATAACTTTCTATGTCCTTTTTTATTGATGGCCACCAAAATTGCCGTTTAATTAAGTGTAAAGTTTTTACAAATCCAAAATGCCCTGCTGATTTTGTGTCATGGCATGGCAAAGTTGCATGAAAGTTAGTCTTTGAGTTGTTGGTATATATAACTTTTCCCCTACCCAAGGCAATCCGTCTCTCATTGTGCACACATGTTTGTTTTTCTGGAACCAATCATCTGTTTCCAAACTTTTTCTGAATTCAATCCCAGTTTGGCTGTCCAGTTGTGGTTTTATTTTGGCTTGGGTTCTGGTGGTTACTGGCGCTGCCAGTTGTGATTCTGCCATTATTGGTCTAGAGTCTGTGGTTCGTGCGCTGTTATATTGGGGCATGCGAGATAGTGCATCTGCCAGGAAGTTCTTTCTTCCTGGTAAATGTTTGAGCTTAAATTGGAATTGGTGAAAATGCTGGGACCAGCGGGCTGGTTTGGGATTGAGTTTCCTGGAAGTTTTCAGGGCTTCTAAATTTTTGTGATCAGTCCATACCTGGAAGGGGATTTTGTTGCCTTACAGGAACTGTCGCCACGTGAGTAATGCCCAACGTATCCCATAAGCCTCCTTCTCCCATACGGGCCAGCGCTGTTCTGTTTCCGTGAGTTTCTTGGATGTATATGCACAGGGTTGCAATACTGCATAATCATTTTCTTGTAATAGCACAGCCCCCACTGCCACATCACTTGCATCTGCCTGTATTATGAAGGGCTTGTCCATGTCTGGGTGCCTTAGTACTGGTTCGGCAGAAAAAAGTCTCTTAGTCTCTCAAACGCTGCTTTGGCACTCCATTGTTCAATGTTAGGGCTGGCTAGGTTTTCTGAGCTGATTCCCTCGTTTTTAGTAAGTTGGTGAGGGGCAAAGGCTATCTGTGCAAATGAGGTATGCAATTGGCGGTAAAAATTTGCAAAGCCCAGGAAACTTTGTAGTTGCTTTCTTGTGCGGGGTGGTGCCCATTCTAATACTGCTCTGACCTTCTCTGGGTCCATTTCAATGCCCTGTGGGGATATGCGATAGCCTAGGTAGTCTATCCTTTCCTGGTGGAATTCGCATTTTGAGAGTTGGGCATATAGGTGAGCGGCTCGCAGCTTCTTTAAAACCGCTCTGACAAGTTTGACGTGTTCTTCTTTTGTTTCAGTAAAGATAAGAATGTCGTCCAAGTAAACAAGGACCCCCTTAAACAGGTGCTCCCTTAGAACGTCATTGATTAATTGCATAAAGACTGCAGGGCCCCCTTGTAATCCAAATGGCAAGACTTTGAATTGATAGCACCCCATGGGGCAGTTAAATGCAGTCTTCCATTCGTCCCCTTCCTTGATTCTCACGCGATAGTAAGCTTCCCTTAAGTCTAGTTTAGAAAAAATTTTCCCTTTCGATAGGTGTGACAGCATGTCTTTCCTGAGGGGCAGCGGGTATAGGTTGCTTTCACTGATTGTGTTCAGGGCCCTATAATCCACGCATAAACGTAAAGAGCCATCCTTCTTCTCTCTAAAAAGGACCGGGGCAGCCACTTTAGGCTTAGCTGGTTCAATGAAACCTCTCTCCAGGTTTTTTTTTATAAATCTTTCCATTTCCTCCTTCTCCTTTGGGCTCATGGAGTATAATCTGGGTTTCGGGAGTTTTGCCCCAGGCTTGAATTCAATGGTACAGTCTGTGGGTCGGTGGGGGGGAAGCTCATTCGCCCTCTCCTCACTGAAGACTTCAGCAAGGTCCCTATATTCCTCTGGTATTTCTGTTAATCTTTTTTCCTCTCCTATGGATGCTTTTTCTATTCTTGATTCTGGTAGCCTCCCTTGGGGTTTTAAGTCCATAGGGTCCCCCTTCGGGAATTTGATTTCTGTCGTCCTCCATTTACCCAGGGGTTCCATTTTTTCAACCATTCCATCCCTAGAATCATTGGGCATTCCATACCTGGGGTCACCACAAACGTTAAGTCCTCTTCATGGTTGCCCAGGGAGAGGTGTATTGGCAGAGTGGCTAGGGTAGCTGGCACCCCCCCTGCTATGGATCCATCTAGCTGGCCAAATGAGATTGGTTGTTCCAGTCTCCTGGATGGGATGCCCAGATTCCCCACTAGTGTTGGGCTAATGAGGCAGCGGGTGCAGCCAGAGTCTATTAAGGCTTTCACCTTCACAGCTTCGGGCATGGGGGGGATTAATATAGTCACTGTTTTTGAAGATGGGTGTGATGCGTCCACTTACCAGGGGTTCGCCTTCCGAGCTGTCATCTGAGGCATCCACCGTCCCTGTGGTGTAGGCTGGAGTTCTTTCCCCTTGGTGAGCAGAGGTGGGGTTTTCTGCAATTTCCATCATTTTCATGGCTGTTTCTTTTGGCTTAGCTGAATACCCTCTGGGTTTGTTGATTGGGGATCTGTCTGGGTTGTGCTGGGGGGCCTTTGAGCGGCATTCTACAGCTCGATGCCCTTCTCTTCCGCACTTGAAACACCCCATCTGCTTCTTGGCTGTATCCGATGATTTCACCGGTTGGTGTGTCAGCTCAGGCGGGGGGCGGCTCCATTGTTTTCCTCGGCGATGCCTCTTCAATATGTCGATCTCTGCTTCCTCTGCCAAGACGTACCATTCCTCAAGTCGATGTGGGTCTCCTCGGGGCAGGCAAGCATCATATAGATCATAGTTTAGTCCGTCTTTGAAACGGCCAAGGAGGATGTCTTCTGGCCAATTCAGTTTGCTGGCAATGGCTCGGAATTCTTGTGTATACTCAGCCACTGGGCGTTTGCCCTGCCTCATCGTTGTTATTCTTTCACGGGCTTTGCGATCAGCCAGGGGGTCTTCAAATCGTCTTCTCAACGAGGACATGAAACGGTTGAAGTTACTGAGTTCTGGGGCATTGGAGTCATGCAGGTTCACCACCCAATCTGCAGCTGGTCCATCCAGGGCAGATTGCACGATCCGGATGCGGGCTTTGTCGCTGGGGATGTCCTGCCCATATTCCTCCATGTAGCTGAGGACTTGGGTTAGGAAAAACCCCAAGCGTGTTGGCTCCCCTTTGAATTTCACCTCCAACGGTGGACGTCTTGGAATGGATCGGTGCCTCCATTGTGGGTGGTAGTGTCTTCCGTCCAGATTTCCATCTGTGGTCCGGTAGGGGGTGGGAGCTCCTGGATCAGTAAATGTCCCTGGGGTTGCAGGTTCCACGTCCCCCTCGGTGTCTCTCCCTTTGTGGCTCCAGGAACTGGGGCGGGCGTAGGGCTCAGGAATCTCCTCTCCTAGGGAGCTGAGAGTTCTCTTCATCAGGTCAATAGCTCTCTCTAGGATCCAGTCTGAGTACGGCATACAGCTTCCTCCCTCTTCACTTGCGTGCAGGGATTTCTCCATCTCCTGCTTCCATTCTGGTTGCTTGGTCCCCCGTCTCAGGGTCACTTTTCTTGATTCCTTTCCCCACTCGCTTTTCTTTCCAACGCCCATCGACCAGCGAGGCTTGTGGTCCTGTGTCTCCACCACTTCTTCTTCTGAGAAATCTGGCCTCTCGGATCCCAACATCTGGCAAGGTTCCAACTGGGTCAGCGGCTCTCTTTCCAGGGAGTTTTCTCCCTCTCTTGCTTCGTTGTCTGACATGGTAAATTTTTGCAAAATCCCCCGGCAAGGGTCTACCTTCCAGGTGGATTAATTTTGCAAGTCCTGTCTAATGTAAGGACCCACCCCACTTTGCATCTTAAGAAGACAGAACTCTTGGAATAGCTCTTCCAACAGGAATCCTTTATTAAGAGAAAATGGTTGCAGGCATGCTAGACAGGACTTGGGGTTCAAGCTCTCCCATTCAAGGTTTTAAGGGGTTCCCCAGTAGTCCCACCCAATCAACCCCCCTTCCAGTGATAGTTTCAAGTATCACAATTCCATCCCCTTTCTTCTTCCGTCTGGATGGAGACTTCAGATAACTACATGAAAGGCAATTACTCTTCTTTGATATGTTAAAGCTTAGAGGCCACAATAAACACACATTCAGTCCTTTGAAGTGTGCTGAAGGAAGTGAGGGCCATAAAGCCCCTTTGCTCTCCCCCTTTTCTCCCTCTTATGGCAGAATCCAGAGAAGGCAGAATTGGGAGTTTCTATGTTTGATAATTAAAGATGAAATATAATTGGATTCTGACAGTCATTTTGTGTGTGTTTTACATTTCTAAAGGGTAACAGAAAATGAAGCATTTGAAACGATTAATATGCTTTGTCAGCAAATTCTCATGGCTGAATGGGCAGTTTTATTATGGGGCATAAATATTCATGAGGAAACTAGCTTATGCAACAGAATACAAGATTCTAGCCTCCTGACCAGGATCTATATACAGATAATCCTCAACTTATAACCAGTGGCTTAATGGCAGTTTGAATTTATAACAGAGTCAAAAAAAGGTACTTAGGACTTGGGTTCAAAGTTTCAATGGCCGCCCTTCCCTCGGTTCAATGGTCACTTGATTATATTTTGAGCATTCAGCAATGAGCCCATACTTACAGCTGTTTGCAGTGTCCTGTGATCACATGACTTCAATTTGTGATTTACTTTTTTATTTATTGCCAGAAATTGATGTTTGTTTTCATCCAAATTGTGGACAATGGGTTCACTCACGACTGTGGTATCTGCTGCATGACCACTATGTTCGCTTAACAATGGCTGCAAAAGAAAGGTGATAAATTGGGCAAAGTCATGTGATGCCAAGCTTAATGGCTGGCATGACTTAAACCAAAATTCAGGGATTAAATATGGTCAAAGTCTATCTGTAATTAACCAAAACAATGCAGGGATTTGGCCATGGCTGATTTACCTATGAATGGAAATGAAAATAAGTCTGGAGGGATTGAAAACAAATTAGTGATTTTGGCTCATTACAGTAAAAAGCTTTCTGGCCTGATATATTAAAAATAATAATTGATAAGTCATTCCCAAGTGCTATATATGATTATTTGTTTTATTCTAAACTGAAAAGTCACAGAAAAGTGGGAAGGATGGCTATATAAATCAAGTTAATAAATAAATATTGTCAATTATAAAAGAGACTTTCTCCCATTCAACCTAAAGTTCAATAATTTCACTCATGCCATTTGATCTGTTGCTTCCTGGAACACCTTGGAAATCCTTGGAATACTTTGTGCACTGTACTGTAATAGTTTCATATGCAGGTATATTTCTCTAAAATGCAGCATGAAAAAGCAGGCCAGTTCTAAATTATTAGAACTGCCTCGGTGAGTCCTTAGTTAAAGCCTAGAAAATAGAAGAAATCTTAAAGAATGGGTTGCAAAACAATTTCTTGAACTTCACGGTGAATTTAATATCTATTCTTCAGCATTAAGGAGCACATCAACAAATAATTGTGCTGCATGGCTGCCTGTATGTATCCATGCGTAGGAATGAGTCTGAAGAATCTAAGAAAAGTTGGTCCACAAGAATAAAAGGGCTTATGGGAAAAGGTTATGCAACAACAAAATTAACGCTACACTCACCGTCTCCTCAGGTGCAACTATCTGGTCTTCCCTGGGCCATTCATTGATCTCTTCATTTGCATTTCATTTTTATTTGCTGATGGTTGAATTCTCTCTCTCTCTCTCTCTCTCTCTCTCTCTCTCTCTCTCTCTCTCTCTCACAGGCATCCCAAATTTCCAGACAGCTAAAAATAAACAAGGGATGTTTGTCCTCTTTGAAATAAAAGCTCAGTCTGTTGCTCTCACCCCAAGTCCAACAGTGTGATATTGTCTTTGAAGTAAAGAATGAACTGGATTTCTTTTTTGAGGGATCAAAGGCTATCTTGAAAATTTAAGCTAATTTAAGCTAATTACATACTTTATTAGTATGAGCATCTCATTTTCCACAGCAGGTGAATAGGCAGTTAGTGCTAAATTGCCTTTGCATTGCTATTTCACATCAGTTTAAGCGTAATACTTAGCACTATTAAATAACTATACGCCAGCAGAATTCACCATCATTAGTTAATTATTTAACTTACTTGAATACTATTTAACTCTTGTATTGAAACCAATTTACAGCTACAATAGTTTTTAGTAGCTGCAAAATGTTTTCACAAACCATTAGTCACAGCTAAAGGAAGTTTTAATGTTTTCCAAGAGAATCCAAGAAAGATGAAGAAAAGATTTTTTAAAAAAAAAAAATTTAAAATTTTTTTTATATAAATTCAGCAGATTTGTATTTTTGTTTCTTTTCATATTTACTATTTTCAGGGAGCTAAAACCCCACACCCAACCAGCTTCTCAGTTAGAAATCATACCTAGCCATTCCTAGAACTTACACTTACACATTGCATATGTTTTTAAGCATAGTTTGGCATGAGACAGCTCTTTAAAAAAAGAAAAGAAATTAAAACTGCTTGCAAGCAAATCCTAGCTCAAATAAAAATACAGAATCAGATGCATTTGCTTGAATCAGACGCATTTCCTTGAAAGAAAGAATGTAATTTTTCTAAATTTTGAATTCTGCATTTACTTTGGCTGTTTGGCATCCTTGAAGACTTTTCTCCGTGAATAACTTATTATGTTCAGTCAAGGATCCAGAGTGTTGAATGCTCCTCATGAAGAATCAAATTGGAAGCAATATATAGATGATTAATAACCCCTGTTGAAATAATGACTCTAGCTGACCTGAAATCTCAGCAGATAATATGCTTGGAAGAGTTTGTGACCTTTATGAGCATAGAAACATTTCATGTCATTTTGCAGTGGTTTCAGCAGTTCCCTGTTCTCTCCCCCCCCCCCATCATTTGACAGACCTGTAGCATTTTTTGAAGAAGTAACCTTCACTAGGCAAAAATCAAATGGTGGAAGCAATTCCACAATTCACGTGCATGAGAAAAACAACATAACAAACTCAAGTAGCTAATGTTAGGATAAAGTATTCAGTTGTGGCCCCTAAAAATAAGACAGATAAGACTAGAAATAATTTCAGTAAGGTCATAATATGTCTTAAGCAGATCTTACAGTTAATTATGTTAGTACTTTTTTGAAGCTAGACAAGCTGATAACCAGCACTATTTTTCATGCTACTGAAATTAAGTACAGGTAAGTCCTCGACTTACAACCACAACGGAGCTCAAAATTTCTGTGGTTAAGTGAGACATTCGTTAAGCGAGTTTTGCCCCATTTTACGACCTTTCTTGCCACAATTCTTAAGTGAATCACTGCAGCTGTTAAGTTAGTAACCTGGTTGTTAAGTGAACCTGGTTTCCCTATTCGCTTTGCTTGTCAGAAGGTCACAAAAAGTGATCACATGACCTTGGGACAAAGCGACGGTCGTAAGTATGAGCCAGTTGCCAAGCGTCCGAATTTTGATCACCTGACCATGGGGTTGTTGCAAACTTTGTAACTGTGAAAAACGGTCATAAGTCACTTTTTTCAGTGCTGTTGTAGCTTTGAACGGTCACTAAACGAACTGTTATAAGTGGAGGACCACTTTTTATTTTTAAATCTTTTTGTCTATTCTTAATTTTTCAGGATTCAATTTAATTGAGTGACCTCTGGTTCTAGTAATTTGGGGAAGAAGAAAATTGTTCTTTTTAATCACTTTATTCATTCCATGCAGAATGTCCCTTCTCATTTGCCTCTTTTGTAAACTAAACAAACAAACCCCCAAAAAACCAAAACCAATGTTGTAAGTTCTTCTTATACAGAAGCTGCTCCAGCCCTTTGATCATCTTAGTTGATCACTCTCTTTTTATAATCTTATAGTTCCACTGTATCCTTTTTGTGGTTCAACAACCAGAATTGCACACAACATTCCGAATGTGGTTGCCCCGTTGATTTATGAAAGGGCATTACAATAGTGGCATCTCTGTTTTCAATACCGTTTCTTATTATCACTAATGTGCTCCTGGCTTTGTTACAGCAGAGGCACACACTGTGTCGGCATCTTCAGAGGAATCGTTTGCCAGATTCTGTGAAATAGCTTCGTATACTAGCTTATTGCAGCCATATAAGTTCCAGTATCATGATGCAAGAATTATATATTTTTTTCTATATTTTACTTATTATGTATGCGTGCCAGGTATGCATGGTTTAGATGTGTGTGTGTGTGTTTGAAGCTTCTCTCTCTCATTGTACTAATGAGATCATATATGATGATCACCTTCCACAGCCAATCAAGAGGACAACAGATCTATTACTAAAGCAAGTGATATTAGATGTATTCTTCCTACATCCATGGCAAGAAATAACAGGGTTTAAGATCACTGTTAGACTACTTAAGTCCCTGAAAATTTCCTTAACAAAATGCTGTTGTTGTTTAGATTTAGGAGATCTACATTCCAAAAGACTCAACATATGAGCTGCCCAGAGTTGCTATGGATAGAGACATGGGCACCATATAGCAATAGCAATATCATTTACATTAAGATACTGCCCCGTAGCACTTTACAGCAATCTCTTTGTGGTTTGCAATATAAGCATTATTTGCATATTGCCCCAATAATTTGTGTCTCATTTTACCAACCTTGGAAGGATTGATTTCAATAACTTCTCAGATCCTTTTTTATGGTACTTTCAGAGTTCTTGTACAATTTTTCACAACTGTTTTGTTTCCTTTTTGTTTGGATATTTTTGTCTCTAATCTTTGTGATGTCACCTTTTCAGATAAAAAAGGGAAAGGTGGGACCTAATGATTCTATGTATAGCTAGCACTAATATTCCTTAAAATGCAGTTTTGAATAGAGACATATCTTGGCTTAGAAAAATGGATTAAAATCACCTCGATAAAGACTCATTAAGTTCATGTATAAATTGTTAACATCTTAGCTGAGTTTCTTTTAGAGAAACTTTTAGATATTTTATGTGCTAGAATAATTTATATTTTTACATCTAAGGTTTCTAACTTTTACCATATAATTTAATAAATTATTATTGTTCTTGGAGTTTTATGCAATTATTATTCTGGATTATTTATTCATTAAAGCATATATCATAGTATGGAAGGCCTGTGACTCCATTTCCCTCTAATAGTCACCATACACATCAGGATGCCCATGGCCTACTGGTTCTATCCTATCTTCAATTTTTTTTCTTTTTACATTTTTGAGGGATGAGATAAAACGAGTACCTTAAACCTGGCAGACTCTGAAGGCACCTATACCATCTCTTAAAAACCCAATCCTCTGCCCCTCAAAAGGGTGCCTTCTTTGGGGTCTTAACCCCACTCTTATTTGTTGGGTTGTCCTCAGTCCAGTGTGATCCTTGAGCTCTTGAATATTACAAGAAGCTGTACATTCTGCAGGTACAAAAACAAGAAGAGATAGTTAGCATTAGTTGCTTCTTTTTGCACATATACAGCAATTTCAATTGCTTTTTGAATACAAGAAACAATACAGATAGTTGTCTGTCCTTCATTCATATCTCTTCTGTCAAGGTAATGGTTTAGAAGCTAACCTGCTTGTATAATGTGAGATGTATGATGTAATGATGGGAATGACTCAGCAGGGTCTATGTCCCTTTAAGAGTCTTTGTAAAAGGGAAGGCTCTGCTGTTGTGTTCTCTTCTCTTCTGTTTCCTGCTGTAATTGTGGTTTGTGGGATCCTGCTGTATTATCATGTGTATGTATATTGTTCCTGGTGTATGATATTGTAGATAGTGTAAGATAAACCACCATTTAATACAAACCACTGTTTACTGTATTTATTCCTGGGTTATCTCAGCGCAATAAGACTGTGCAGGCTCTGAAATCTTCATGCTAAAGCATCTTCATGTGAGCAAATGATTGGATGGGGTTTTGCAGTCATTTAATAGGAAAAAATAGCAGTCAGTGCAGCTTAATGCTAACTAGAGTGACCTACAATATTTAATATTGTAATATACCACTGCGTTTGCCCAAGGATTCAATACATCAGGGCTGTCTAAATTCTATAATGTGATTGTATGTGTAATCATATGACAGGACTTTAAGAGCTCCATGTAATTTGTTGACCAAAAAAACACCTTGGTGGATGATCTTTTAAAACAAGAGTCTCAAAGCATAACCTTTGAGCTGCATGCATCCCCATGTAATTCTCTACAGCCTGAAAGAGTATGTTATGGGAACCTAAAATATTGCCTAGCAAGGGCAGGGCATTGAGTGCTCTGTATATAGTTTGGCTTGACCATAGGAAGTAGTTTAGTTAAGAATTGGCCTGTAGGGACTAGTCATTAGTTTCCTGTTAACAGTGGACCTGGTCAATTAATGTGTTCAGTTGGCACTTATGGTTTTAATAATTGCAATGGTGTAGTAAATAATATTGACTGTATTTAATTATTTTCATTCAATTTTGATTGAGTGCAAATTAAGTATAATTTAGATGGGGGGGGGGAATGGTTTGCCCTGATTCTTTATGCTTTTTGAAGTGTGATCCTCAGCCAGAAAAAAATTGAATACTCTGCGAATATCTATTAGTCATGGACTATAGATTTCTATCATATCTCTTGCTATTACAGAAATGCTGCAGGTATGATCTGTAACTATTAAAAATGGGAAATATGGATTGAATGTTAAAGGGCACAAATTTGTGGCAGTAAGAAATAATATGAAAAGGAAGTGGATGTTAAGTCTGCTAATTATCTATCAAAATGATAGATTACAAGTGAGTATGAGAATTGCAAGAACATTTCAATAACTACTGTTATTGTGGACCAAATATATAAATTAACTACTGCCCTGCAATTTAAATAGAACTCTCATGCAGTAGATGTAAAATGGTTAAGAGATTCCAAAGCTACAATTTAGCCAAACTAGTTGATAAAAAAGTGGAATAGATTGCCTTCTGTACAATACAGCTTCATAGCCCACCCTCCTCTGACAACATAAAACTGAGCAGCAATCTCCACATGTTTACATGACTGTTTAATTAATTTTTTTAACCAACCAGCATGAGATTAGAGTTATAATTTCATTGGAGTTCACCAATCCAGTTCAGTTTCTTTCCCTTGCTTCCCTTTATTGTTTCTGAATTTCAGAGATGTGTCTCTGTAGAAGACTAGGCAGAGCCTGGGCCAGAGTCAAGAGAGTAACCAGCCTATAATTGTTACATTCCCACAAATAGTCTAAATCCAACCCCTGTTGTGCTCCATTGACTTTTATCTAGGCTCATTTAGTGATAAACATTAATTCATTAGAATCTTGTATATAGTATGATTGAATTAACTCCATACAAATAGTATCAAGCACATTTATGGACTTTATATTAAAAGTAGCCAGATAAAATTCAGATTTAGAAAGAAGAGGTCCTTCACAGAGGTCCATTCAATTTATGGCTTTGCATTCCACAACAGTCATACATCTCTAAGTTAACTAGTTTTTTTTTTCCTCTTTCTTTATTCAGAAGCCTTCAAGAATCATCTAACTAATTCTATAATCCTTTGGATCTGAATCAGTCTAATTTACAACACATTTAAGAAGCTAGGATCAGATAAAAACAAGATATATATTTAATTTTGTTTTTCTTATAAGGATCGTTAACTCCTATTCTTTATCAGTTTAGGAGATGATACAATTGAAAATTGCAGGAATATAGTTAATTTTATGTGGGACATAATGTGCTAAAATGCTAATGGACATTCATTGGACACTGAGATTGGAAGACCATTGTATAGTTTGGGTTAGGACATGAAACAGCTGTTTTATACATATTTTTAAAGCACTGAAATGGCTATTTAAGAAAATAATACAATTCATAGAATTGCCAAAAAAGCCATATTTAAAAGCATAGCGAGGTGGTTTTGCTTTATCTACTTTTTTTAATCTTCAGCTTGTAATGAACCCCTTTGTTACCTCACTATTAACTTTAATCTTGACATAATTCTGATTAATATAGCTATATTTTTGATTCTATCAATTTGCAGCTAATGCCTTTAAATACTTGCCTTGTATCCAAGTAAGTCACCAGGACACCAAACATGATACATGAGTATTTTTATCAATTAGGTACAAGATGTAAAATGCAGGAACATTGGTTCTTTCTCCTTTCCACTGGCCAGTGATCCTTCTTTCTAAGAAATGAAATTGTTTTTTTCTCCCATCTCAAGGCTGCATCTGCCTAGTATTCAATAGATGTATGTTTGCAGTATTGGGATAACATTTATATGATAAATGACTCTATTTTCTATGAGATGATTCCATTAAAAATGTGGGGAAAAAAAGATGTGGTGAAAAGAAATGATACAAATCACCCACAGAGAATAAGAGCATCTGGAATAAGAACATAAAATAATTAATGTTAAAAGAAAAAGAAGCTCAAAATGAAATTGGAATACAAATCAATTAGAAAGGCAGAGGTAGCTATATTAAATTCAGATCTAACCAATAGATTTTCCTCTATACTGAGGTAAATTCTGAGATATATTTTTCGCTTCAGAAATGCTACCCTTAAATACTTTCAGATGATCAATCATATTTTTGTTACGTCTGGATAAAACTCAGTACTGGCTGGCAGCATGGAGTCACTTATATAGCGCAACATATACGCCGGCTTCTTCATTGTTGCCATTTCTCAGTCATTAGCAGATACTCTCTCAGTTCTGCAGCCTTCAGCTCTGCTGTTTTTGTTGGGGATCTTTCCAGCAATTTTTTTTTTAAAGATTTGAAGCATGGGGGAAGGAAGAGAACATTCTCTTTGATGTCAAATGTCATGAATGCTTATATACCACTAAAATTTTTTGTCTGTTTGTAACTTTCAATTGGGCAAAATGGTCCATTATAGGACAATGATTTTTTGAACTAACATATCTCAGAGGAGCTAACTTAAAGAATGCTTCCAAAATCTGGGACACATTAATCTTATGGGATTTAAATTTGGCAAAGTTGTGGCCACTTTAGTTCTGGTTATCTGCAGTCACATGGTCATCATTTCTAATGCTCCCTGCCATCTTGACACAAGCATAGTCAGTGGGGAAACTGACAGGAAGTCCCTCCTACTACTGTTTTTTTCCCCTCCTGTGGTCATTGTGTTTCTCAGTGTAGGTAAGGAAATGTCTCTGAATCAATGGCCCAATGGGTGACAGGTTGCCTAGTGACTGAATGTGACTCATACAATATTTGAAATCTTTAGAAGATTGGGAGAAATGAAGCACGACTGGAAAATAGCTTTAAGGGTGATTTTTTTCTTATGAACTATGCTCTTCCCATTGTAACCAAGCATTCTGAATTCTATTTCTATTCACACCTTATTCATGAAAGCCAAATATGGCATATTGTAAACAAAATGTGACAGAAGAGATTGGCAGTTATCGGTAATAATCTCTAATGCACTTTCGATATGCCAGACACTTTGCTACTAAACAGACTGAATGTCAACTGTTGATACCATATCCTCAAAAAAAGAGAGAAATGCTTCAGGAATAGGGTAGTGAGATTTTCTTAATGACCCCTATACACAGTAAGAATTGTCTGACAGAGTAAATTATATATTTAATGGGACAGGTGATATACTGCCAACTGGGAAATCGGATGTGCTATGCATCTAAATTCAATTCCCAAAATGCTATAATAAAATACTATACATACTAGGAATTGAATTGTTTATTTGGTGAAATGTGCATTTTATTATCACTTAGGGTTGCACAGTTCAAGAATTTTATTTTTCTATTTTTGTGTATCTGGAAACATTAATATCAGGGCTCTTATCGTTTCTGTAAAGCCTCTGTATCCAATGTAAAGTTTATACTTGTATATAAAAATACAACCATAAGAAAGGCTGAGCGCTAAAGAATTGAGGCCTTTGAACTATGGTGCTGGAGAAGACTCCTGCAAGTCCCTTGGACTGCAAGGCGTTCAAACCGGTCAGTCCTAGAAGAGATCAATCCCGACTGCTCTTTAGAAGGCCAGATCCTGAAGTTGAAACTCAAATACTTTGGCCACCTAATGAGAAGGAAGGACTGACTGGAGAAGGGCCTAAAGCTGGGAAAGATTGAGGGCAATAGAAGAAGGGGACGACAGAGAATGAGATGGCTGGATGGAGTCACTGAAGCAGTAGGTGTGAACTTAAATGGACTCCAGACGATGGTAGAGGACAGGAAGACCTGGAGGAACATTGTCCATGGGGTCGCGATGGGTCGGACACGACTTCGCAATTAACAACAAATAAAAATGCAAAGTATGGACAAAAATGTATAACAGTTTTATCTGTTTCTAAAATAATTTACCTGAAAAATGGGAGCTTCTTAAAGTTGTTGAAAAGATGGCAATGAAGGCAATCTTTTTTTTCTAATACTTGAGTCTTACATTCATAATTATCTTTTAATGCAACTCAGTAACTTATTTCAACATTTTTAAGGTAGCATTTTGCAACCCTATGGGAAATTGCAATGGTTTGCTAAAGGTCCATACAAAGGGACTAGCAGATGATTAAACAAGTGTTTAGTTCATCCATAATTATTTACTTGGACTTTTCTTGTGAATTCTGACACAGGGATGATAATAAGGTATAGTCAAACTGTTTAAAGCATGTTTGTTTGTTTATTAATTTAATAGTATTTTAATACACCCAGTTTGACTAGTACCTTCTTAAATAACATTGTTTTAACTCATTTACAAACAAGGCATGTTGCCCAATTAATGTAGGGTGTTCTCCAGAATGTATTGAATTGAGACCCAGGGTTTTAATGATCATAAACAACAGAGTGAATTGGACTTGGAAATTATTGATAACCAATGCAGCAATTGGAGGACAGGAAATACAAATACTAACATACAGTAATGGCTGTCACCAGTTATTAGCTGGACACTACATTGTGCACCAAATGAATCTTTTTAGTATTTTTTTTAGTATTTACTTGTGAGGTTTCTTATCTTTTTTTCCTCTTCATTGTGCTATTAAAAAGTCTTGATGCATTATATTGTTCCAATGGTGTTTAAATAGTAGAATTACATTTTTGATATTCTGTTATTTAGATATCTTAGAATATTGGAAATAAATGTTGTGTAGTGGAACCTGTATGTGGGAATTACCTTAGGAGACAGCAGCTAGAGGAATGGTCACATAATACAAATGTGAGCATGGCAACCACAGCCGATTGGATCCTAATGTTTCTTTAGGCTGTAAGGATGATTGGGGAGAAGTGTTCTTTCAGACTTACAAAATTGACCTTAGCTGATGGCATAAGGATCGTTTCTCTCCCTATGTTAAGTTCTTACTCGTTGCTTTCTGAATCAGCATCTACCTGGGGTGAGTTTGACTTATGATGCACAGGTGGTTGACAGCCTGTTGCCTCCTGAATTGCAAGTGGAGAGTCTGCTAAGTTTTCTCATTCTCTCTCCCTGCTGGCAGTCCAGAAAGATACAATGTTGAGAATAGGTCAAGCCACTGATAGGTGTAATAAAATGAAACACCAAGAGACACACACGCTCTTACCACAAAGTCCAGGCACAGGTCATTTACCAGAAACACCAGAGCTATGTCAATCCCATGCCTAGGCCTGAAAAGGATCTAGGTCAGTGGTGTCAAACTCGCAATGTCGTGTCGTGATGTATCATGACCTTTTTTCCATTACCATCAATGGGGTGGGCATGGTTTTACCATGATGCATCTGGCCTGCAGGCTGACAGTTTGACACCCCCGATCTAGGTCATTCACCCATCTAGGACCTTTTGAAGCTGAGAAGACGGAGGAGAAAAAAGGATCCTGTCCTTTTCAGAAATGGTAAAGCAGAACTATTGAAAAAGAATGTTAATGGATGTTTAATTGATCAGTAATAATAACAATAGCAGCAGCATTGATATGATAATTCTAGTAATTTATGAGCTAAGTGAAACAATTTGGGAGATATTTTCTTTGCTAATTAAGCCATTTGGAAAGCATTGATGGGAAAAAAATTGGCAAGATTCTGTATTAAAAGTCTAATTTGCACTGTAACACTCAAACAAAATCCCTAATGCATTTTTTACAAACCTTTGTTCTCACTAAATATTGTACATGACCAGAATTCTTTTCTGAGATTCAGTTGAGAGATCCAGGAAGGTTTGGGAAGCAGGGTATGGAGGAAATGATGTGAGACAGATGTTATAATAGAGCAGTGTTGTTTATTTACTTATCAAATTTATACACTGCCAATCTCACCTAAATGACTATGAGCAGTTTGGTGTAGTGGTTAAAGCCATAGTTGACTCTCATGACCCCTTCCCACTTTAAAAACAAAAGACCTTTTGTTTGCATAAGTTATATTTATCAATATTTATCATATTACAAATTAAAATTGACACATTTATAGTATGTGTTTATTGAATCATGTAGAAATAACAATATTAAACCAGGAGACTGTTAGTTGAAGTCTCGCCTTAGTCATGAAAGTCAGTTGGGTGACTTTGGGCTAGTCACTCTCTCTCAACTCAACCTGCTTCACAGGGTTTTTATTGTGTGGAAAATAAAGGAGTTGGAGATATTCCCTGCCTTGAATTATTTGTAAAAATAATAAAGGCAGGACAAATAAAAACAAATAAAAAAGAATGGCATCATTTTAAATGTTTGCAAATGTCTATAGGAGAAGTGCTGGTATAGCCCGGGGGTGAATAAAAAGAGACACAAGCCTAGTATTATTATGTAGCCACAAATAAACTGAGTCTAACCCTCCTTGATTGTCACTGAACTTTATCTAACAAGTCCTAGGTGCTGAGCATTAGTTGAGAAGATTCCCATGCACAGGCTTTTAGCAATCAGTCTGTTAAATTGAACCTTCAAATGTGGACCTGGCTTTTTGCATCTGACATAATATTCAATATCTGGCAAATAATGTTGGCTTCCTACCCTCTCCACAAGAGATCTTGGGGGACCACTGGGGTTCCTTGAAGCACACTTTAGGAAACACTGGGTTAAACACCAGACTAGAAACCAGGATACTTTGAGTCTTGCCTCAAACACAAAGTCAACTTTGGCCGGTCCCTCTTTCATAACCTTAGCAAGGAGACAGTAGCAAACCACTTCTGAAAAAACGTTTGCCAAGAAAAGGCAGGGAATTGTCCAGGCAGTTGCAAAGAATAAAAAAAAACTGATTCGAAGGCACCAACCAACCAAACAAAGCAATCTTATAAAAGGAAATGGTAATGAAAGAATCCTCATGCTTGCCTCCTAACTCTCATACCTCTTTGGCAATGCCTTTAAGAGTGGGAAAATGCTATTGGAGGGGGAAAAAACCCCATAACATATGCAAATTAGGAGCTGTAGAAGCAGGAAGGAGTAGACCTTGATCACTTGCTTTCCTTTGAAGTATTTGGTGCTATGGCTTGAGGGATATCACACATTTACCTTTTTGTGGAATCATAAGTGAGTCAAAGATATCTTGTATATAAGCACATTAATTTCTGGAACTCTAGATAATTCTTGCTCTGTCAGCTTTTCAGCAGTGGAATTAGCATTAAAATGCAGTTCTGCTGAAGATCCTTTTATGTTGGGGGGGGGGGAAGATGTCATCTGCCTGGAATGTAAAAGCTAAAAGTGTTATGGGAGAGGGTTTTGACAAGCTGCTGCTTAGTAATGTGTTTTAAAAGTACCCATTTGACAAGGTGTAGCAAACCTCTTAGTTCCACCCAGGTTTTATTATCTACAGCATTGGAGATCTTAACATTCTAGTCAGATGACACATACTGTATAGGCAAGAGTTTCCATGTTTTGCTAATGCTGGGTTTATCAAAACAATGGTGAAATCAACATTTGAATATTTTGAATATTCTGCTACATGAATTCAGTTTAGCAAGCAATCCATGTTTTTATTATTGTTACTGTTTTTAATTCCTGTATCTGGATTACGGATGTTTGTTAAGCAAAGTGAAAAAAGAAAAAGCAGATGTATTATTTATCAGTTGTGAACTCCTGTAGTCAATACTGGTTGGGATGGATAGATGTTCTTGCCATCTGGGCCTTAAGCTCAGAACTCCCTGAAATTTATACTTCCAACTTTTATATCAAAGCAGATCAAATTACATTTCACTTTTTTATTGTTACTTGTTTTGGTTTCATGTGTGGTGGTTTTTATCTTTATCATGGCAAGGGGCCTCAAAATATATAGTTTTCTCCATCGTGGATCAATTGAAGGTTCTCCCTGTAACTTACATGATCTGCATCTCCAGCCTAGGTGTCCTTCAGATGAGTGGACTTCCAACTACCAGAATTTTCCAGATAGAAGTTGAGAATTCTGGAAGTTTAAGTCTCCACATCTAGATATCATCAAAATTATCTTACACAAACCTCAAAAGATTTTCTATCTTCACTGGGCTTTTTATTTGTGATCCTTTGGACTTCTAGCCATTATCATTAACAGGCAAGACAAACTATTTATTTTAATAGTTCTATTATACTGTGAATAGATAATATAAAATAGGATCAACTTATTTATGCTAAAGGAAAAATTGCTAGGAGGTGGATGTATTCCCATACAGTATGTCTTTCACACTAGTATCAGCTAGGATTGTGCATTCCCCAAAAATTAGTCCGTGGAGGTGCTTTGGACTGTGTGGGAGCATAAAGCACTCTTTAAAACAGCTATGTCTTATTTTAAGCTTCAACGTGGGCCTGAAAAAAGACATGGATGGCTTGCAGAAAAACATGATTGCTTTAATTAATTGAGTCATTGGTTTGTGTAGAAATTTGAAATTTGAAAAAGAAATTTGCTTTAAAGAAATGCCTTACTAGTACTCCCATATTTCTGAAATGAATCATTTTCTGAATCAGTTTTAAAGAATTCACTACCTTAGTGTCTACTATATGTCTAAAGACCTCATGATATACATTAAATTGGCATCTGTTTTCTGCATATCTCTAAGTAGGCCAGAATAAGAGAGGATAACTATTTCCATGGCTGAGGGGAAAATAATACTTTCTCTGTTAAAAACTAACATACTCCCCATTATATTGGTCTCAAAGTCTTCTGGGACTGTAATCCTGCATACACTTATATGGAAGTAAATATCTTTCACCATAATGAAATTTAGTTTTGTATACAAGTGAAAGAAACTGTACTGTAAATAATTATGCATGGTTACCTGACACCATATACTAGAGAATATAGAGAGGTTCCCTTCTGAATAGACATGTGTAAAAAAGGAATTCTAAACAGGAATTATCACTATATTAAAGCAAATGTTTTTCAAAGTACATTGTTCCCTTATTTCATGCAAAAACATCTAGACATTTTTAAAGGTAAAGGTTTCCCCTGTTCAGCTGTGTCTGATTCTAGGAGTGGTGCTCACCTCCATTTCTCGGTCAAGGGAGCCAGTATTGTCTGAAGAATTTCCGTGGTCATGCGCCAAGGGGCATGGAATGCTGTTAACGTCCCCACGAAATGGTATCTATTTATCTTAACGAAGAGAAGGACAAGGGGGGACATGATAGCACTATTCCAATATCTCAGGGGCTGCCATAAAGAAGAGGGAATTAAGTTATTTTCCAAAGCACCTGAAGGCAGGACAAGAAGCAACGGGTGGAAACTAATCAAGGAGAGAAGCAACCTAGAACTAAGGAGAAACTTCCTGACAGTGAGAACAATTAATCAGTGGAACAGCTTGCCTCCATAAGCAGTAAATGCTCCAACACTGGAAGTTTTTAAGAAGAGACTGGACAGCCATTTGTCCAAAATGGTGTAGGGTTTCCTGCCTGAGCAGGGGGTTGGACTAGATGACCTCCAAGATCCCTTCCAACTTTACTACTATTACTATTACTATCTACTTGCATTTATATGCTTTTACACTGCTAGGTGGGCAGGAGCTGGGGCAAAGATGGGAACTCACCCTGCATGGCATTCAGGTTTCAAACCCAGACTGTCAGTTTTCCACGTGACAAGCTCAGCGTCTTTAAACCACTGAGCTATTGCCTCTTCCCCCCCTCCCAATGTCTTCTACCAATGCAACATGAGTAGGCATCTGTGGCTATAACAGAAGAAGCCATTTAGTTAATTAAAAAGTAGAGAACCTAAGCAAGGCACCCACTGGATTCATCTTATGGTTTCTGAGATCATTGGTTAAACATGCCAGGAAAAGGTAATGCACTGTTGATTAGGTCGTGGTATAAAAAAACACATTGTAATGGTATGTCAAAATGGCCTTGGCAGACTGAGGATGGGAGATGAGAGAGAGATGCTTCTTAGGGACCAATTGGATAAGAGAGGGCATAGCCCTCAGCTGCATAGGCAGAGAAAGTGACTCAGAAAGCGACCTCCTTAAATTCTCAGGCTGTAAAAAAAATGATGGGAGATTTGTACTGGCAAACTTGCAAAACTTTGTTAATGTAGCCTTAGTTTTTCTGGTTGTGTTTCCTATCGGATCTACCTGGGAAGGCTGATGTCAGAATATGAAGAGGAGTTACAGGAGAGGAGGGGATTCAACTGGAAGAGTCACAAGCAAAGTGAAACAGTATTGCCTAGCAACCAGGAGAGGCAGCCATCATTGGCCTCAAAATACAAAGAGGCCGAACTAAAGCCTCCCCTAATGTTAGATTCATCATGAAGAGAGGAAAGCTGAACAAAAGCACTCACCAAAATTATTGGCTAGAAAGAACCCTGCCCCAGCAAAGAGACCCATTCATATCACAGCACCTCTATATAAGGAAAACTATGCCTCACAGATCTGTTGGCAACAACTCTCCATTTACTTTAGCACTGTGTTTCTCGACTCCATAGCCTGCTTTCTCCAATAGGGACTCTGGATCGTCATACCACATTTGTTTGGCCCTCCAGTGCCTTGTTTACAATTTGATTTTTTTTTCTCTTTCCTCTAATTTAAGATGGTTGAGCTGGGTATTTTAGGAATGAGGGTATTGTTCAAACCTTTTTTGCCATTGTTCAAACTTTTTCTGTTTGAAAACTTCTTTTTAGCAAGAGACATCCGTGATTTGTATATGTGATTTTTGTGAACTGGGACAGGACAACAGATTTAGTTCATACAATCTTCTGAAATATTCTGTGTTTTAGCATAGTTTATGAATAAGCTATATGTGTGCTAAGCCAAATCAAACCATATTATGGCTTAGTGAAATATCCAATACATTAATCCTTTACGATCATAGTGAAACATTTTACTCATTCACATAGTGTACTAAGCCATTATATTTTAATCCATGTTTTGTTGACTAATTTATAATTATTTTGTTTATACATTAATGCAATGGCAGTGTTCATATATCACAAATCGACATGTTTCCACAAACACAAAAACTATAGTATAACTGCCATAATGAATGAAATGACACTGCCAGTCATAGTAGTTGATGCTGTCCATTTCTAGTTTGTGAGGTTCACAAAGAGGGTGCACAACTACTGTACTGGTAATACTCTGTATCTCTTTGCTGCTACCTAGGGTTCATTCAGATGTTTGTAGTCATACAAAAGTCTGCTGAAATAAATAAGGTCATGAAACTCAGCTGTGGTTATATTGAGAAAGGGACACCATTCACAATTATCTTGGGAATAAGTCCCCTATAGAATATATTTCTGAGTAAACATGATTAGTTTACTTGGTTCAGACTATAGAACATACTGACTTCCTGTACTATTTTGCACATGTACAGCCAAAAAGATATTGACTTGGCAGGTTTAAGCCAAAGTACTTTAATTATAGATGTACCTATTCTTTATGTCCTGCCTCACTAATCAAGCTTTGCATTTGATTCAGCAAGGGCTATTGTATTTGGCTGCCTTACACAATATATTTTGAACTAAGTTTGTATATTTCATTTCTATGCCTGCTGCTTATTTCTTGCCAAGCAGTTGTCACAGCGAGTTTTCCTCTGAAGAAACGCAAATTTGCCACCAAATCTTTCTGGTCAGCTAGAAATGCTCCAAGGCATAAACTGAAGGTCATGTGAGTTGGCTTGTTTTGGAAATCACTGAAATCATTGATAGTCTTCTCACACATAGGCCATGTTTTTTTGGGTGAGTGTTTTGCTGAGAAGTCTGAGTCATAGGATCTGCATCACTGGAGCTGTTGAATATCACATGCCATTTGCAGTTTCATCTATAATGATTTTGTTTGGTAAATACAATACTGTAACTGCCTTGGCTTCTCAATACCAAAAAGCTTTGTTTTCAATCTGTGCACTGTTTCTGAGCCTAAGTCATTCTTAAATACATTGTTATGGGAAAAGTGAAAGAAAGCTGCTAGTTTTTTGGGAGGGATGGGAACTGTTATTTAGGATGTAGGAAAGAATTTGGAGAAAGTCCTGCTAGTGAACAGGGCAGCCAGCAGATCTAACGAATTATATATGCATCAGCGGAGGGGAGAATAAATATTTATAATAACCTAAGATTTAAAAAAAATATGTGTTTAACTTTAAATGTCTCATTCCAACTATGAAGATTAAAATTATTATGGTTGGTTGCACAGTCAGCCAGATGATTAGACTGGTTTTGGTATTTTTATTTTTCTATCCAGTCCTCCTCCTGGATCTGAGTTAGGCAGATGTTATTTAATAGTAGTAAAATATCATGTAGGATGTGAGCTGTATCAATTAAAGCTGCCTTTTGCAATTGATTGAAGAAATGCTGATGGTTTTCAAGTGGTGCTTGGAATTGCACCCAAGGCACCTATTCTTGTTGGTACTAGATTTGCTTTCTTTTCTATTATTAATATTACTATTTTTTTTGTATTATTATTTTTAAATTTTGGTAAAATCCATTGCTTGATGGTGATCAAAATTTGGCAACAGCTATAGCAAACAGAAAGAGCTTGGTTTTGGGGTTCTATATTTAAAGATCATTTTAGGTGTATTGAATAATTGATTTAAATGCTTAAGAATTCTCCACTTGCATTAGGATGACTGATTTGCATTAGTTTTAGGCATTCTGATATTCTAGTAGAGGTGATTGAAAGAGAAGTGTGGGAGTCAGAGAGGGATGCACTTTTCCAAGTTATTATGTTCTGTGTATCCATCACATCTATTATTCAAGAAGCTCATTCTTCTGTAGCTTCTTTTTTTAAAAGGCATTTATTCACATTGCATTTTACCAATTCTTGCTGATACTGTTGAGATGTTGCAATCCAAATTATCTGAAGGACATCTGATTCCTTACATCTGGAAGGTAAAGTTCCTATAAACAGCATTTTCACCAACTACAGGCAACTGCAGATTGACGTAGAGTACGACATAGTCTTGCAATTCCTACCCTTGTTCTGGAAATGTTTCTAACCCACCTTAACACCTTGAGTTGTTTTTTTGTTTTTTTTACATATCAGGTAAAATGCATAAGATCTGCGGCCCCTAACCTATTGGGCATCAGGGATCAGTTCCACAAAGAGAAATTTATTTGTGCAGGTGTGTTTTGTGTGCTGCCTGCATCCTGTGGATGGGGCTTCACTTGTTTGCACAGCCCAATTTCTGGCATGCCGTGGACCGTGCTGGTCCATGGACTGGGAGTTGGGGTTCCCTGCATAAGGTGATGATTTCTTAATTGAATGAGGAGCTCAAAAGTTTATAGAACAGTATTGGTTCTGAATCGATTCATAAAAAACTATTCTCAGAAATAAAGCAATAGGAGTTTTATAATCTTAAAAGGCCTGTGCCTTTTGCATTGTGTGTTGTCTGCATTAAGGCAGGTTGGCTGGCTGTAGTTATGATCTATAATATCTTGTCCTCTGCTTCTAAAGCTAAGGGGAGAGGTAAAACAGTGTTTCTGTCTGGTATTTAAGAGGTTCTTTCTGGTCTCTGCTTTGCTCGTCTTTGCTCTCAGACTCTGATATTAAAGACAATTGCTTTAGAGAGAACAATATATGTATATCTTTAGAGAACTGCAGAAATAACATAGCATATAACTTATAAATGTGGTGGGCCTAATTTTTAAAAGAACATTTTCTTGCTAGTATATATTAAGTTTGGTGATAATGTACTTTAAAATTGTTGTAAATGTCTGCTCTGCTTTCCAGTTTAAGTATACCCAGATTCTCCTGAAATTGCACAAAAGAAACAATTCCCCTCCAGATGATTACATATCATGAAGTGAAAGACTTTCTGTTTTGCAGATAGATATAGAATAATAATTCTCAATGTACATTACAATGTACATAACTGTAAGCACATTTGGAGTACTATATGTAAGTTCCCTCTGCTTTGCTAAATCCAGTTGAATTTCTTCATTAAACAAACATCATAATCTGGTCAGCAGGTGGCACTAGACAAAAAGGTATTTAATAAGGAAGGATGGTCTTTTTAGGGAAACCCCCCCACCCTTTACACTGTAGATATTTGTTATTCTTGGTTTCAGCTTTGTTAGGGATGACCTGAGATAGTTTCACAAGAACAAGAGTATTATGTATCTGTAAAAAGGACAATTATTGAGCAATCTTTTTCTCAGAATGGGTCAATTTTCCAGGCAGAAGAACACATTGATCTAGGATTATATTAAATGATGTGAAGCTTATGGCTTGTCTTGACTTAACCAGTCCACACAGAACAGCATTCATTGTTTGCTGAGGGTAATTATTTTTTTAAGTCTAAAATAAAATGGCAAAAATGTTAAGCAGGTTAAAACAGAATCAGGGGAACATAAAAGCATTATAATCATCTCTGTTTCAGATATACTTCCTGTTTTACTAGTTTATTGCAAGTTACATCCAAGTAAGGATGATCATTTTGTTACTAGCTATTCTGGTCTTATGTTTTCATTCACTGGTCAATTCTACATTATGTTATTGTTTAAAAGCAATAAATATTAAAATTGCTATTTAAATATGCATTTGGGCAAACAATTTCACAAAATAATATGTTCATGAACATATTATATCTCAAACTAAATATTTCTAATAATATTCTGTTCTAGAACGTTTTAAACCATATGTTACATAATGTTGCAAGGAAGTTGAGAAAGTTGCCAAATTTTAAGGATAACTGCATAGCAACCTGCACTTTAGAATTTGGTACAGATTCAGTATGATTCACTTCACAATGGGAGCTAAGTTATTCCTTTGATTCTATTTTTCCAAGTATCATAAAACAAATAATTTGCTTGGTAGCAGGTCAGCAAATTTACCTAAACATAGCTGAGAGCCAACTTACAGTATAATAAAACCAATTTTAATCCTGTTTTGGGCATATTTTGTGAACTTTCCCTTAGAGTTGCAGATATCTACAGTACGTTCCTACCTACCCATCTACCATGTATATCCTTGTACTTTTCAAGAATTTTTTTCCTACTTATGAGCACACTTTTAGAGTGTGTGTGGCTGTATGTGTGTGTGTGTATTTTTTTAAATTACAATTTGCAATGAGGAATATACAAGTTTCTAGTTTCATGTAGATTTGGGAAATTAGCAGACAGTAAATTTGCATGGAAATTTGAACGAAATATTTTTTTAGAAAATTCATACTTAATTACAGCTCCTTCTCATGATTTTCCTAAGTTGTTCCCCATGAGAGCAATGTCTAAGCAGGACTTTATCTGTCTTTCTGTGGGGTGGGGCTGGGTGGTTTCAAAATTTGATAAGTAAATAAATAATCTCCTTCTTGTCATTTCTCTTGTTAGCCTTGACTTGTAACACTTGTATATGTACATTTCTGTGCTACAGATGGAATATTTTTCATATTTGTCTACCAAATTTCATCCTCTGAAATAAATTATTTTTCAGCTGCAACTTCTTAATAAAGTTCACTTCAGGGCATTTAAAGTATCATGACTTTTTTTTCCTTTCTTTCTTTCTTTCTTTCTTTCTTTCTTTCTTTCTTTCTTTCTTTCTTTCTTTCTTTCTTTCTTTCTTTTCCAATTCACAGAATCATTATTATAACTGTTGCAAAGAGGAAAAAAAATAGTCTAAAAACAGCTCTTACTTCTTCAAAGCAAACAGAAAGAAAAATCAGTCTCTTGCATTTTAAATTTCAGGGCTTTTCCTCCTTGATGTTCTCTTTTTGAACTTTTCATTAAATTACTATTTTCATATCTCTGGAGAAAAGATCTGCTAAGCTACATTGACATCTTTTGGCAAGTGGTGTCTTCAGAAGTATGTACTTGTCAAAATATGTGATTAATTCAAATGGCCTCAGCAGAAGGAAATGTCATTCGTTTTTCATCATGACAAATTATATCTCTGCATGTAATGCATGCAGATCAGAATGTATGCCCCTCCTGCAAATCTTTAAAACAAACTTAATCTAAAATAAAATTGTGCTGCTATAGAGGAGACAATTCACACTTTATTCCATTTCCTGCTCTTTCTCTTAGGTAAGATTCCCTTTAAATCCAGAAGCATTATTCAGTTTCTTTATTTCTCTAACCTGCTCTTCTAGTAAAATAATAGTGAAGTGCTACAATAAAAATGCAATAGAAGAAAACACAGCCATAATTAAGGAATATCAATGGCAATGTTAAAAGCAAATTAGTAAATCTTCCTAAGGAAACAGTATTAGAACTTCATAAAGAACCTCATAAAAAGATAGCTGATTTAAAGCTGTCCCCCACCAGTTTAAATTATTATCATTTATAGAATAGAGAAAAGGAGTTGTGACACATTTTCATTAGAATGTGTTTCTGCTGCTATGACTTCAATTGTTTTTTGTCAATTTTGTCATGGTTTTGTTTGCTGCCTGCATCCCACAGATGGGACTTTGCTTGTTTGTGAGGACCGGTTGTGGATATGCCATTGCCCAGTATTGGACCACAGACCGATGGTTGGAGACCCCTGCCTTAGTGAACATTCAAAGTTATGTGCTAAGTGCTCCCTAGTGTTTATGAAAAAGTCCCCAAATTATGAATGTTGCCACACCATGGCAGTCATTCACCCTTAAGAACAACTGCAGTGGCATTGCAACATTCACCCTGGCTATTCCCTCCCTCCCCCCGGGTCTCCCTGGGCACTAGGCCTATGGATACTCACTGAGAGATCCTCCACTTTCTTGGCTGTTTTGCTGCTTCCTTTGGTGCATTTGCGGAGAATAGAGGCCTAATGTAACGCAAGATCACACGAGATCAGTGGCGCGAGATCTCACGCTACTGATCTTGCATGATCTCATGGTAGTTTAGGCCTTTGTTCTTTGCAACAGAGAACAGAACAGAAGCCAGGGAGATCGGGCCTCCGGAGCCCTGCTAAAGCATCCCCCAGCATCATTTCCAGGCGGTGGTAGCCCAGGAAAGACCTCTGATGCCCAGAAATGATGCAAGGGGACACTTCAGCAGGGCTCTAGAGGCTTGATCCGGGCATCAGAGGCCTTTCCCGGGCCTGCCACCCAGAAAGGATGCTGGGGGACACTTCAGTGGGCCTCTGGATGCCTGTTCTGGCCCTGGGAGGCCTCCTCCAGGCCTACGAGACCCAGAACAGAAGCCATGGGTGGTGGTCACGTTCTTTCAGAGGTCCATTTTGGGCCTTGGAGGTCCAGAGAAAGAAACATAGAGGCTGGAGAAGAGAAAGATCTTCAAAGGTAAGTGACCCAGTGCGGCAGAATGGGGGGAGCAATTGTGGGGCCCCTGGGGAGGGAGCATGAGGTATTTCAATGGTTCAGGGGAGGTATTGGTTGGTCTGAAGATGGCCTGTTCCATAACTAAGCCCCCCAGGGCCTTCCCCATCCTGAGATACCTCATGTTCACTTAACGTGCTGCCTATTCACCGGCTCATTACATTAGCGAATGCATGGGCAAAAACTGGGAGTGAATCGCGTTCAAGGTACAAGATTTACTCCTACGAATCCTTGAGTTACAAATGGAATGGAGCAGGCCCCATTACATTCGTAACTCAAGGACTACATGTACTAGAAAACTTTCTGAGAAAAAGCTGCTTTCCACTTATATTCTAATTGTCGTAAGCTTCCAAGGGCCATGGAAGTGCTGTGTCGTCTATCATGTTATTCTCTGCTGCATTTATTTACTATTACCCTGCAAATTGCTTTAAAACAAGTTTTGCAGATATCCTAGGTAACTAACAGTCACAAAAGCTTTGTTGGTCATCATCATCATTGTTATCGTTGTTGTCATTGTTATCATGTTATACAGTGCTTTTTTTGTAAAAAAAAAAAAAAAAAGTGCCTGAACTTACGCGTCATACAACCTGCCTTGCCTACCCTACAAGGTTCCATCCAAAAAAGGTGCTGGAACTACGTTCTGGGTGTTCTATGACAAAAAAAGCCCTGATCATATACAGTAATAATGTAAAAGCTTGACCTTCCAAGAATTCAGTTCTAGGCTTCTAAACAACCCTATTAGGTAATGTAGCAGATCTGAGCTATCAGAAAACCCAGAAAAATAAACAGCAATCATTAACTTTGTCCTTGTCCAGAAACTATTTATCTATTTTTTTTAAAGGTTCACAGGATACAAGTGCTGGAATCTTCTATTGTTATCTACAGATAGACTTGCTTCCCTAGCTGAGGTTTCTGCAAAGATAAATGGGACAATAAGCAATATGGATTGGAACTAGTACTCTAGATATGCAATCAATACAAAGAGAAGAGAAATTTTCCTACAAGAAGTTTCTTTCAAGATGTGGCCAAGGATTCTAAGAATGTTATATTTGTGGTAAAGCCTTTACAATGCTATATATGTCAAATCATCTAATCAATTTCATATCATTTTCTTCACCAAGACATGTTTAATTATTGTGATAACTCACATTTTATTTAAATATCACAATGCAGTGCATATAGCATATTGAGAATTCCATATTACAAATCCCATATTTGGTGTAAGATCAAGCATAAATTTAAATGGATGCACTGCATAATAATATCTTTTGACAAATTCATCATGGACCCACCATTTTGAGAAATATACATTACTGCTGTCTAGGAGCATTTTACTAGACATGAATGTTTTTCCTTAAGAGATTTAAAGCAATAGTAGAGCTCAAAATCTCATCTGTTCCGTATAAGCAGGTGTTTGTTTTTATTCTGCATGGACTCAGCTGACTTTGCTTATTTAATAAATTGTTGATAAACAAACCACAACTTAACACAAGATGCTAACCAGTCCAAACAATCACAATTAAACAGGTTGCCCAAACATTAGCATTATCCCTGAATGTAGCAGTGCTAGGAATTGTGGCACAGGCAATCTCCCTGATTGGCAGTTGAATTGATTACTGTTGCAAGAAGAAGTTGATTATGAGAAAATTGGTTTTCCACAACCACCATTCTACTTTGGTAAAATATAGATTGAACTGTTGGTAAAAGGATTATGTCTCTGACTGTCAGTGAGTTAATGTAACTAAATAGAAATAATGTATTTATTAGTATTTCATAGGTGAGGGTCAAAGACAAGGATGCAGAATGCATGTAGATAAAACATTTTTAAGAAAAGTACATAACAAGATGTAAGCCGGAGGTCCAGGTGTATGACAGAGCTCTTTTATTTTTAATATAGCCAACCAAAGTCAAGTATCTGAGATGGGCAATCCTGTAAATTGATTGATTGATTGATTGAGTAAGTGAATGAATGAATGAATGCTTATCTACAAACACTTCTATTTAAACTAAGAAAATAACAAATCTTATTTTCGTTGCACTAAGTATCTTTAAAGATTATTCCAATTATGTTTTTTTATTTAAATTTTTCCATATATAAAATCCATACACACATCTTTATGCATGATTCTATTCTTTTTCTGTCATGCTTTTTGTCATCAGATATAAGAGTATGTAAGCTGACAATTAAAAAGAAAGGTAGAGTTTATCTTAAGCCAATGATAATAAATGTGTTTTGTTCAGTTCTTTAATTTGCAATTCTCTACACATTTAGCAGTAGTAAAGCAATATAACAATAATAATTCATACTTCTCAGTAGATTTTATAAGTTTGTACTGTAAATAATGTGTCCTGAAGTTGTATACTCTTTTGATGGAAAAGCAATTTTGGTATGAATATTCCTGAATGAAGTTAACAGTGGCTATATCACTTGAATAGATGAACAAGTAATTACGTAAGTAAGTATGTAAATATTCTCCTCTAGTGTATGCTAATTTGTCAGTGTCTTTTTCTTCGATAGACTGAAACTGATAAAATTTATAATATTCATACAATGATGAAGCTGCTTGCATTAAAATTCTTAAAGGAGATCACATAGTATATATAGAAAGTATATACAATGGAATTCCTTCTGTTCTATATAACATCCTTATGAAAATGTAGCAATTTTTTTTAAGCCAATTCAGTACAGATGAGTAGGGAGAGAAAATCTAAAACAGAATAACTAAAACAGAATAACTAAAGCAGGGCTTTTCAACTAGTGGTACATTGGCACCTGGCAGGTGGTATGCAACCATCCTAGAAAAGTGATAGCGGTGGAGGGGAATGAGCTGAACGGGTGGCAGCACCACACAAACCTGAGCGAGAGACGGATGGAGCTGCAGGGCTGTCAGGGCTCAGCAGAAGCGCCAGGATCAGTGCCAGGCTCCAGCTGGAGCTCGGCACTGATCCTGGTGCTTCTGCTGAGCCCAGAAGAAGCACCGATCAGCTGGAATGTTGCAGCATCTCCAAGGTCTTGTGATTTACATTCAGATGCTTGGCAAATAATTCATATTTATGATGGTCACAGTGTCCAAAACCTGCTGCAACCACCCAGCAGACGGGGGGAATAAAAACCAAACACCCCCACCCCACCCCTGCTGCCAATCCTCAGCAGAAATGCTCACAACAATGAAAACCTCGGACAGGAGGAAGAGCGCGGCTGGGCGGGCAAGCGTCTTGCTCGGCTGTGCCTTGGGGGGCACTTTTTTCAGTGCCATTGTAACTTTGAACAGTCACTAAGCGAACTGTTGTAAGTCAAGGACTACCTGTACTTTATCACTTTTTTCGGGTTTTTTTGGGTCATCAAGTTTTTGACACCTTGCTAGGCAACTGATGGTACTCAGATGTTGCCATATCCTAAAAGTGGCCCAACGGGTGAAAAGGTTGAAAAGCCCTGAACTAAAGCATTGAAAAAACACTGCATTTTTTAAATGGAAAGTTAAGTCTTACATCAACAAATAGATCTTCATATGGGGCAGAGGTTTGTATAGATTACCAAAAAAAATGTGTACAGGAACAGATACTGCAAGACAACTCAGTCCTGGGAAAGAGGTATGTTATGTCCATCTTATGTCTGTTTGGTGTAATAATGGGTGCTCTCCAGAGTCTATCAATTAAACACTGTCATCTGTCTATTCTTAGCAAACAATTTCCTGGCATCTGGAATAGCATGACTCCAGAGATCTGTGCAGTTCCCATCATGACGGTGTTCTGATTGTTGTTGAAAAGTTGCCTTTGCTCCCAGGACCATTTGTATGGTTTTGAATGGATGTGGTATTTTTCTAGGTATTCAGGAATTTTTATGATTTTTTTTTATTGCCCTTTATCTTACCATGTAAGCTACCCATAAATAAATAAATAAGGAACGAAAGAAAATTCCAGCAGGCTTTCAAGATTCTATTGTTATACCTTACAATAATGAAGTAGCATTCTTGTAATCTAAACTGGCCTATTGCCAAGGCTACCGTAAATGCCGTCGTATAAGACGACTTCCGCGAGCGCTGAAATCGGCGCCAAAGACGGGGGTCGTCTTATACGCCGAGTCGTCTTATACGCCGGAAATACTGGTAGTTTCCGGCGTATAAGACGAAGTTCTAGGAATGCGGCCCGGATATAAAGACGGGGGTCATCTTATATGCCGGGTCGCCTAATACGCCGGCATTTACGGTAATAGGTTATATCCAAAAGGCAGTTGGATGGGTGGAAAATGAGGCAGAGAAAATTCCCAACAAAGATATTACTGTTGAAAAGATTCTTCTGCTCAGTTCTCACTTTCCTTACCTCTGACAATGATGAAGGTAGGCCTCAGGGCATGTGTTGACTCACCTGCAGTGTACCATTGGATTAACGTGAGTGCCAATCCCAAGACAGCAACCTGTTACTAAAATAGGAGTCAAGTAGAAACTGTCCCTTCTCTGTGGATGAAAGACACTTCAATATCCTATTAAACAAGATGAAAGGAGAATCATGTGCAATCATGTCAGTTAGTGGGACTTTGATTTCACTATAAATAGAGCATGCATTTGATACAAAACTGTTGGTGGGATTCTTCTATAACAGTTTTATTTCTACAATAAATCTCCTTTTCAGAACTTGAAGTTTTGAAATAGAATATAATAGAACAGAACAGAACAGAACAGAATAGAATAGAGCTGGAAGGGACCTTGGAGGTCTTCTAGTCCAGCCCTCCACTCAAGCAGGAGAACCTATACCATCTCAGACAAGTGACTGTCCAGTCTCTTCTTAAAAACCTGTTCCACTGGTTAATTGTCCTCACTGTTAGGAAGTTTCTCCTTAATTCCAGGTTGCTTCTCTCTTTGATCAGTTTCCAACCATTGTTTCTTGCCCTGCTCTCTGGTGCTTTGGAGAATAGTTTGACCCCCTCTTCTTTGTGGCAGCCTCTCAAATACTGGAATACTGCTATCATGTCTCTCCTATTTCTTCTTTTTTTTAGACTAGCCAAACCCAAGTACTTCAGCCATTCTTCATATGTTTTAGTCTGCAGGCCTTTAATCATTTTAGTTTCTCTTCTCTGAACTTTTTCCAAGGTCTCAACATCTTTTTTGGAGTATGGTGACCAAAATTGGTTACAGTATTCCAGGTGTGGTCTCACTAGGGTTTTATAAAGCGGCACTAATACTTTGTGTGATCTTGATTCTATGCCCAGAATTGTATTAGCTTTTTTGGTTGCTGCTGCACATTTCTGGCTCATAGTCAAGTAATCGTCCACTAGGACTCCAAGGTCCCTCTCACTGTTACTGTTTTTGAGCCAGGTCTAACCTAATCTGTACTTCTATCTTTGATTTTTCCTGCATAAATGTAAAACTTTGCTTTTCTCCACATTAAAACTCATTTTGTTGGATAGGGCCCATTGTTCCAGTTTGTTAAGATCTTTTTGAATCCTGAGCTTGTCTTCTGGAGTGTTGGCTATTCCTGCCAATTTAGTGTCATCTGCAAATTTGATGAGTTCCCCTTCAATTCCCTCATCTAAGTCATTGATGAAGATATTGAAGAGTACTGGGCCTAAGACAGAGCCTTGTGGTACCCCACTGCTTACTTCTCTCCATGTGGATGTAGTAGTATTGAGGACTACTTATTGAGTACTATTTGTCAGCCAGCTAAAAATCCTTCTGGTGGAGATATTGTCTATTCCACTTTTTTCTAGCTTACCAAGCAGTAGATTGTGGTCTACTTTGTAACCCTAACCCTTACTGAAATCTACGGATACTATGTCCATAGCATTTTGCTGGTCTGCTAATTTGGTCACTTTATCAAAAAATGAAATAAGATTGGTTTGGCATGATCTGTTTTTAACAAGCCCATGCTGGCTACCAGTTATAACTTCTGGTTATTCACATATCTTTTTTTTTGATTATCTTTTCCAGGATTGTCCCAGGTATAGATGTTAGACTGATTGGTCTGTAGTTTCTTGGTTCTGTTTTTTTTTTCCTTTCTTGAAGATGGGCCCAAGCCCCAAACCAGCTTAGATAATTATTATAAATAACTAGCGATGATAAAGAATTGGTTGATTGATTGTGTGCCATGAAGTCTGTGTCAGTTGTTTGTGACCATGCAGATTTTCTCCATGATGAATTTAATCAGTTAATTCCACTTACTGATATCAGAAAAAGCCTAACAATTGTGTTATGAACTAACTGAAGTTTCTGAACAATTTTTAAAAGAATCTCGCTACACCACACATCGCAGTGGTCTGTTATTATATGACAGTTTTTCCTGGTTATTGTGATATTTTTCCATTAGGATAGAAGAGTTAGGCTGAGTTTAATTTTTTTTTTAAGTACCAATCTTTTTCTCAAAGTGATCACATTATTTTTTTAAGGGAGGAAAAAGAAGGTAAAGCAAGTACCTATTAATTTAGGTAGAGATTGCTAGTATCTTAGATGTCAAAAAAGGGAAGAGAATATTATTTCCCAGATGGAAACCTGCATTGTGTTGTCTTTTATTGCGTATGAGAAACAGAAAATGTGCTACAACGTTGGCTGTCACACTGCTAATATCCTGCAGCAGAGATTTTCCACTGACAACCTAGCTTCAGATTGTGAAGGGAATCGTTTTCTACCTGCATTGTGCATGTGATGTTCAGTATCCTTCATATCTCCTTCATTTGGTTTCATAGTGATATACTTTAATGACCTCTGTTGACATTAATGCTTTTTGATATTAATCAGCAGACAAATTAATAAGTTCCCATATTATGATTTACACTGCTGTGCTCTAACTTATTGTTATTTTATTTTGTCTTTGCTTTGAGATTGTATTACCTATTTCTGTCTAATGACATGGAGTATCATGGTTGATCAGATTGGACAAAAACAATAGGACAAAAATAGCAGGACTAGGGTGAGATTCATTGAACTCTTATTTTAATTTGAAATTTACCAAATGTGCATATTGTAAATGATATTAGACACAAAAACAAACAGTTATAGAACAAAAATGGGCTAAATATAACCAGCAACAGAATTCTGCTAATTTAGAACTTTGTATCTCTATATCAAAGTGTACTGTCTACTAAATATGGTTCAATGTGTGTGTTGAATCCTGAAGCACAAAATCCCCCGATCTGTTTTCCAGATCACTTAGGACAAGGTAGAATTACTATTTCCAGAATTGCCAGCTAGAAATGGCAGTGCACTGATGGGAACTCAGTTTATTTGCAGATAATCAGGTAGGAAGGTCTGGAATATATGTGTAAATAATACTTTGTTTAGTTCCACTGCTATAATACCTATGGCTTCATATCCTACAGTGTTTGATTATGGCACTGAGAACAGAACAGAAGGCAATATTTGGGTTTTTTTTTTTCCCTTAGAATCTAAGATCATCATTCATATAGCAAATAATATGTATTGGTTTGTATAATAGGTAACATTTAAATGTTAGGATCGTGGGCGTCACTTATCTTTACCAAAAATTGACAAGACAGACAAGGAATTCTGTAATTCTGGAATTTATTACACTCAAGTAATCAAACCAGGAAAGTCAACCAAAATGAGATATATGAAAATAGTAGTACACATTCTTTTTTTATTAGAACTCTCCATAAAACCAAGTAAAACAACTAAAATAAAGTAAGGAAGGAGCAAAGCTCACCGTTCCCTGGAGAAAGTTCACAAATTGGGTGCTGGGGGTTTGGGGGAATTTACCTGCCTGACTTCTCATGGTTGAGAAGTATACAGGGAGTTCTCGACTTATGACTGCAATTGAGCCCAGAATTTCTGTTGCTAAGTGAGACATTTGTTAAGTGAGCTTTGCCCCATTTTACAACCTTTCTTGCCACAGTTGTTAAGTGAATCACTGCAGTTATTAAGTTAGTAACACGGTTGTTATGTGAATCTGGCTTCCCCATTGACTTCGCTTGCTAGATATGTGTCATTGGCCAAGCATCTCAATTTCCAGCAAATCCATGCGAAAGGGGGTAATATATATCCAAAGTGCTTAAGGTTTGTGCTTCTAAACAATTACCCCAATTGTGGTTTCCAAACACGTTAAAGGTTAAACCTATGTGGTATACATGCTACAGTATGCTTGCTTTACAATAATCTAAACAAGAGTTAGTTAGAGCATAAATTAATTATAGTCATACAGTACTTTAGGTAAAGAAGTATTGATCACTTGACCTTCCAGAAGAGCTTCCTTAAGAAATGCTACTTCATCCAGAACAGATTTGCATCACTACTCCTGCCTGCTGATCAACAGGAGTTCATTTTGGCATGACAGATCCTCAGTTTTTTATTGCCTCAGAAAGAGCCCTATAATCGTTTGTGTCTCATGTTCACTTTGATTGAGATTTTCTTCTACCTTCTCTTTAATTATCTGCTTAGATACTACATTGCCCTCAATTCTTCAAAAAGCAACGGGTCCGTGGCCTCATCGCTGCCGAGGACATACCAAATCAATCTTAGCATCTGGGCCAGGTCATTTAGTAATTTCATTAATCAAAAAGACTTTGACAGATTCACAGCTCTTGGGACTGAAAAAGTTTCTTCGGGTTTCTTTAATTCCTGAAGACAGATCAATGTAGTTTATCCATGCACACCCATATACATAGACATCCACCCTTGAACAAACACACACACACACACACACACACACACACACACACACTTTTGTTTTATAAAACCCCCTCTCTTTCTAACTGGATTGTTGTTGCAGCAGCAAGATTTTAATAAATAATTTCACAAAAAGAGAATAAACCTTACCTGTCTAGCATACTTTTAATCATAATATTTATTTCAGTCAGTGAAATAGTATTTATTTTCAGTTCATATTGTTTTGGTTGTTGAGCAGTATGGTACATAAATGGAACATACCAAAACCAACATTGGTAGCAAAGAACATATAAAGTGGTAAAGTTAATCTTAACCCTTCAAAAGGTAGGACCAATGTAAAAGAATTAAGAAAGTTGAAATAAACTATCCACTTAAGAACAATAAATGTATAAATGTTTTAGGTATTTAAACTTACTGCTACCTGTTGTCTATAAAGTTCTTAAGATTTTGGATAACTGAGCAAAATCATGCCACCTGAGCTGTAACGTAAGGGGAATCATCCCTCAGTAAAAAAAAAAAAAAGAAAGAGAGAGAGAGAGAGAGATGATTTTGTAGATTTCTCTTTTAATTTCCTAATGGAGAAATTCTATAGTTCTTGTCTTGCTCATAGAGAGAGCAGCTTAGAAATATGTGTTTAGATTATTCAAATGCAGGTAGTCCTCGACTTACAACAATTTGCACCAATCAGCTGGAAAGCAGCATTGATCCTGACGCTTCTGCTGAGCCCAGAAGAAGTGCCGATCAGCTGGAATGTTGCAGCATCTCCAGGGTCTTGTGATTTACATTCAGATGCTTGGCAACTGATTCATATTTATGATGGTCACAGTGTCCCAGGGTCATGTGAAGTGACCAAAACCTGCTGCAATCACCCAGCAGACGGGGGGAATAAAAACCAAACACCCCCATCCCACCCCCGCTGCCAATCCTCAACAGAAATGCTCACAACAATGAAAACCTCGGACAGGAGGAAGAGCGCCGCTGGGCGCTGTCTTGCTCAGCTGTGGCTTGGGGGGCACTTTTTTCAGTGCCATTGTAACTTCGAACAGTCACTAAGCAAACTGTTGTAAGTCGAGGACTACCTGTACTTTATCACTTCTTTCTCTCTCTCTTTTTTTTTTTTTTTTTTGGTCATCAAGTTTTTGACACCTTGCTAGGCGACTGGTGGTACTCGGATGTTGCCATATGCTGAAAGTGGTACAATGGGTTAAAAGGTTGAAAAGCCCTGCTTTGGAGAATAGACCCCCCCATTTCTCTGTGTCACCCCTCAAATATTGGAAGACTGCTATCATGTCACCCCTAGTCCTTCTCTTTCTTATATTAGGTATATGGTTTTTAAAAGATTGCTGTTGTTGTTGCTGTTTGATTATTTTGATATATTGTTTTAGAGTTTTTTTAAACTTTATTATGCTCAGAGATATGTACATAAGATGGGTAGCTACATAAATTGATCTGATAAATGAATAAATGAGTGCCCTAGATTCTATGTCTCTTTCTCCACATAGGCAGATTCTTTCAGGATTTTCTGGTATTTGTCTTATATTATGGCAGAAGGAAAGGAATTAATGTGTTTCCAAAGAAAGCCCATCTGAATTTGTTGGAAGCTAAATCATAAATATCTATAAATTATGGATATTTAGCAGGAGCTGTAGGCGGGCCCTTCTGTTAATTTGTGATAAGAATCTAGGGCTTGTAACAACTCTTTCTGGAAGATTATTTTATACAGGATCCAATCTGGGTCGGTCACCGGGACCAGAGCCAATCCACAGGGAACTTCTTCTGAAGATGGGGCTAGAGCACGAGTCCAAAAGCTCGGAAGACTAAACCTCTGGTCTTGGTGACCGACTCAGATTGGATCCTGCAACATTATCCCGGGACAGGTATATTTGCCTTCATCCATGAGATTATTTTATATTTTAATATAGTCCTTCAGCTAATGTATACCCTGGACGAGAAAACAGACCTAAAACAGGCCAAAAAGTAATTTTTTATATTTTATAATAAGAAATATAAAATATATGTTTTTTGATTGATTGTGAGTTAACTATACTCACAGTATCCTCATGGCCTATGTGCATTGGGAATTCAAATGAAAATTCATATGTATTAATTTTTTTTCTCGCAGTTTAATTGCCAGGTGTCTGTGCACTTGCCCAGTAATAATAGTGGTAGTAAAGTAAACAGTTTGAAATTCAGTGCTTGAAACTCCTATTTCTAGCCTCAGGGATGAATAGGCCATCCACTTTTGGGTGCCTGTAATGTCGTTATTACAGTTAAGTACCCATCTTCACCCTAACTTACCAGCTTTTCAGGGCATCTCCCAATAAATCAATATTGGGATTCCTCTATCAGCTAACCAGAGCCATGGAATTTCTGTGGAAAGAAATATTTTAAATAAGGAATGTCTATAAATATTGAATAAAATGAGGCTAATTATAAAATTCACACCTCTAGATGCCTTGATATATTTAGAAAGCTCTCTTGTTGAGTGATCTTACTCTTAGGACTATTTTCTCATATACTATAGATTAGAAACAGAAGGTTATTATTTATGGAGGAATGCACATAGTTTATTCCTTGAATCTGAATCAAAAGCTATTCAAAAGCCAATGCTACATAGAGATTGCATGAAGAGACTTGGTACATTTTAGCACCAGTCAGTGGTCAGTTGTTGGTATACCTGCTTGAAAATCTGCTTGTTCGGGATCAGAGAGATTTCTCTTCTGTGATCCACATATTTAATTTAATAAATAGATATTGTGTGTAATGGTTAGCATTTAACTAGATTATTTCTGTTGAGTCCGTGGCGGGAAAACAGACACGAGAAGCAGCTGGAGTTCTCAGTTTCATTTATTCAGCGTTCAGCTTACAGGAAGATGGCTTCAGCCTCGCCCAAACGCCTCGCAGCCTCTTATATAGGCAACTCCCGGGTAAATGGGTTACTTTCCCCGCGCCAGCACCCGCGCATGCACACGGCGCTGGCGACAGCCTGTCTGGTCCCGGGCAGCTTTGCACCTGCCCGGGACTGCCTGCAAACGCCCGAGCCGTTTGCAAGGCTCGGGACATAACACCCCTTTCCCCCGGGCTAAAACTACTACCAACATACAACATTTATTTTATATGACATTTTGCTCCCCAGTGCTCCCACTGATTACTGGCTTTTGCCTTGCCAGCAATGTTATGTAATCTTCTAGATACTTAGGAGATTTCTTTGCTCTCTGTGACCTTCTTAGCTCTGGGTTACTGGCATAAGTCCCCTGACTGGAGGGAGGCGTGAGCCTGTTCTCTCTATTGTGCCCTGGTGTCTTCCAAGGACTGTGCCCCGATGCCTGGCCTGCTTGCTTGCCCACCGGGCTCGTCAGGCCAGGGCTTTTTTTTTTTTTTGTTTCTGTTACTTTGTGACCTGTTGACCTACTACTGTCAGCCCCTCAGCCCCTTGAAGTGATAGCCGCTGCGCGTCTCCTGTGCACCCTCCGCGTCAGTCCACGCCCTGTCAGGCGCTGTCCTTCCCTGACCCCCAACCCCGCTTCTGTGCTCGGGCTCGTGTGGGTTTCTGTACTTTCCCAAAACTCAGGTGTTCCCTGATTTGTGCTAGGGTTGTTGTAGTCGGGACTTGGTTCCTCGACTAGCTCTGTGTCTGTTTGACCCCCTGTAGGATTTGGGGTAAGGTCAGGCCAACCTTGGGAATTGTGTGCCAGCTCTCTTGCGGGGAATGATTTGTTGGGATGCCCCCGGGTATCCTCCGTTGCTGGAGTGCTGTGTGATGTGTGTGGAAAGTGAGTATGCCCCCGGGGTGACTCCCTGGCTGGAGTAGGCGTGAGTGCCTGTTGTGTGGGTAAGCTCCATGACTTTCTTTAAAGCAAGCCTCATGCGCTTGTGACCACAGCCACACAGCCTGTTTGTCTAGTAGCCTGTGAAGAGGCTCAGCTACACTAGCTTTATGTGGAAGAAAAGAATGGTAGAAATTCAGGAGGCCTAGAAAGGCCTGAAGTTCGGCCTTAGACTTTGGCCTGGGTGCATCTAAAATAGCAGTTAGTTTGGATTCAGCAGGATGAATCCCAGCAGCATCAATTTTGAATCCCAGAAATTCAGTAGAAGCCACCCCGCAATCTGGCGACGTGTTGTCCTGGGTCGGCTGGGAGGCCTGATGTTCCCGAATCTTAACAGGACAGCCCTAAGCCGGTCAGCTAGAATGGTGTGGAGTCTCCTGCAATCAAGACATCGTCAAGGAGGGCAGACCCCTGGTAGACCTCTAGTGTGGTCATAACGCTTGGAAAATCCGGAGCGACATTCACTCCAAACTGTAGCCTTTTTACTTTAAAGGCACCCCTGTGGGGCACAAGGGTCTTAGCTATGGCAGCTCATCCCATCAACAGGCCTCTTTTGATATGCTTGAGCTAGGTCAAGCTTTGCAAAAACACGCCCCCCCCTTGAGAGAGGCCAGGATGTGACTGACCACAGGAACAGGATAGGCATGTTGCTGCAATGCCTTATTGAGTGTGCATTTGTAATCAGCACAAATGCGAGTGTCCCCATTTGCCTTTAGAGGCGTGACAATGGGGGTCTCCCACGGGCTGGAATCAACAGGTTCTAGGATTCCCTGTTGGATTAGTTTGTCTAGTTCAGTGTCAATCTTACTTTTTAAAGCAAAAGGGACCCTTCTTGCTTTAATCCTAATGGGAGTGACAGTGGGGTCTAGCTTTAAGGACACAGGTGGTCCTTTGAATGTGCCCAGCTGGGGGCTGAAAACATCTGCAAATTCTGTGCAGACTTCCTGTAGGTCGAGTGTTTGTAAGCTATTGAGTCCTGTGACGTGTATCCCCAGGGCCTCAAACCAATCGAGTCCTATGAGACTCGTTCGTTCACCCCCTACTACTAATAAGTCTAGTGGACCTTCAAAACTCTTGTATTGCACGTTAAGGGTGGCCTCCCCCTTAACACACACTCTTGAGTTCTGAAAATCTGTTAATACAATATCAGAAGGCCTTAACTTGGCCTTAGACCCACTACTGGAACAAATCTTCCTAAATGTATGCAATGAAATGATGGACAGGGCAGACCCTGTGTCTAGTTCCATAGATAATGGAACCCCTTGTAGCTTCACGTTGAGTGACAGCTTTTTCTTCATGGGCTTGTGTGTGCCTGTTCTACAGATGCTTCTTCGCGAAGCGCAAAAACCTACCCTATTCTGGCTGGGGAATCTGGTACCCTTCAGGCGTTCTTCTTGGGGTTGTGCCTTTCGTCGGCCCAGGCACACAGCTGCAATGTGCCCTTGTTTACCGCATGCCCGGCAGGTAGCGGAGCGGAACTTGCAGTCGGTTCTCCTGTGGCGACCTCCACAGCCGATGCACTTGAGCGGAGCCGAAGAGCTTCCCTTCTGGTTCTCTTCCTTCGCGGGGTGTAGACGGTCGACTTCCTCGTCCGGATCCTCCTCGGAGTTTCGTCGGACGTCTTCCTGGTGCACGGACGCACCCTCTGCACTGTTTCTGATCGGCCGCATGTTTTTGATGGCGCCGCCTGCTGCTTCTTCTGCGGTGACTTCCCTTAAGGCGTCTTGGAAGGATAATTCTTCCTTTGCGAAAAGTCTCTGTTGTAGCTCGCGATGCCTTAACCCGCACACGAATCGGTCCTCAGTCGTTCTTCGAGGTCCTTGAACTCGCAGGGCTTGGCGGCCTTCCGTAATGCGGCGATGTATTCCTTGGCTGACTCACCGGACCGTTGATCCCTTTGTTCGAAGGTGTGGCGCCATGAGATAACGGACACCTTGGGATGGAAATGCTCCTTCAGCAGCTTCTTCAGGTCTGCGTAGCTTACAGACTCTACTGGGACAGGTGCTGCAAGGTTTTCTGCGATTTCGAAGGCGTCTTGGCCGCAAACGCAAAGCAGGGTGGCCGCCTTCAAGCTATCTTCCCTCACTTGGTTTGCCTTGAAGTAGTTCTCCATTCTGGATACGTAGACTCCCACGCTCTGGATGTGAGACGTCGAATTCCGAAAGCCTTCCGATTTTCGCCATCTTCGGATCTTCAGGAGACGGGTCTATCAGCCAGCCTACCCCCGAATGCGCACCGGATTGGCGGGCAGCTGCCGAGTCGACGCTGTTCCTCTTTCGCCGCTCAGGACTCCTTGGGTAAGCTTACACTTCTTCCTTTCCAGGTAGTGCAAGGCATCCCACCTTCGTCGCCAGTGTTGAGTCCGTGGCGGGAAAACAGACACGAGAAGCAGCTGGAGTTCTCAGTTTCTTTTATTCAGCGTTCAGCTTACAGGAAGATGGCTTCAGCCTCGCCCAAACGCCTCGCAGCCTCTTATATAGGCAACTCCCGGGTAAATGGGTTACTTTTCCCGCGCCAGCACCCGCGCATGCGCACGGCGCTGGCGACAGCCTGTCTGGTCCCGGGCAGCTTTGCACCTGCCCGGGACTGCCTGCAAACGCCCGAGCCGTTTGCAAGGCTCGGGACATAACAATTTCTGTCCCTTTTTGATATAAAGATGCAAATATAATAATCCCCCCCCCTCACACACACACTCCTCTGGGATTCTAGCATTCTGATTAACATGAGTGAATAAGGTAACTAATCCTGGAACCCACCACTTAACGTTTGACTTTATGAGTTCAGATAGAATCATATTCATTTCTGGTGCCTTGCCACTTTTTTAATTGTGCCAGTAGGCAAGTGACTTCTTTGATTGTTACTGGTGGTCAAACTGGTAGCTCCAGTTACATGCTTTTGAGGACAAACATACTTTCTAACATATAAATATATATTTGCTATTCAGTCCTGTGGAAGAAAACAAATTATACCAGAATATCATTTTACTGAATGAATTCTTTTGAAATGTTGAATTGGAGGAAGTTCCAACATGGTTAAGTCTTTAATCAATCTCTTTATCAATTCCCTGTCATAGAAATGTTTTGAAATACCAATCATTTATTGTTTTATGAAGTACAACAGTCATGACATCAGCCCGATGTTCTGTCATTAGCTATGGTGCAATAAAACTATAAGATAACCTGTCAAAATTACTTTAAACGTCAAGGCATAATAGTTACCATAAGTTTACAACCATGTCAGCTTGTTTCTTTGCATCCATAGCTACGCTTGCATGCACCTTCCTTGTAAATATTTCTTTGGCACATCACTTTTCTGACAGCTAAGCAATAAAGTTGTAATAAACTCAAATTACGTACCTAAGTAATGGGCCTTCTTTATAGACACGCTGTGGTTGGTGACAACTGCTGCAATAGTTTTGATTTAGCAGGCTATTAATGGCTGCATGTGGCATGACATAATCAAAGCATTAAAGCACATTCTCTGAGGTTTTATTTAAGGAAGATATTGAGGCGGAATGGAGTATTTGTGCAGAGACAATTATCACTATAAAATTTGGATTATTAAACTGTCCTTCAATAGGTAATCACTCCCTTGCAAATGACATCAGCATCAAAAAGCATTTTTGAAATCTTGGCTTTAATAGGACTCTAGTTTTTAAAAATGTGATGGATATTATAGAACTTTGAAGTGATATATAACAAAACTTTGACAAGTCAATAAACTGATGAATGAACTGAATAGTAACATACAGCAGAATCCATTTCTAGGTTTAGAAGAAAAGATTGAAATAATATTTAAACAACTGGATTTAATAAAAGTAAATTACATTTTTAAGAAAAAGAACTTTGCCAAACATATTTTGTAAACTAATAAAAAAAATATTCTAGGACAGACGGATATTCTGCAATATATTGTAAGCCCAACAAATTCTGATTAAACCATTAATTCACACAATGGATGAGACTCAACAGTATCAAGTACTTACTTTTTTGGGAAGGAAACTGTACGTTGTTTTTTTATTGATAAAGAGGAAGCTATACCCATCTAAAGTGCTATAAATTTATTTTGCTACTAAATAATAGATTATAGGTTTTTACAAACCTACAGATCCGAATGGATTTATCCAAAAGAGATAGCTATTATTAGATATGAGAGCCATCTTGGTGTAGTAGTTAAGGCACCAGGCTAAAGTTCTAATCCCATTTTAGGCACAAACCAATTGAGTGGCTTTGGACCAGTCATTCTTTCTCAGCCCTAAGAAGGAGGCAATAACAAACCACTTCTAGAATACAGCAGGGATTTGTCCAGGCAGTCATCAAGAGTCAACATTATCTCAAAAATACACACACAAAAATCAGATATACTTTAAGTGCTACTAGTAATATAAATCAGAAAAATAAGAAAGTGGCTATAATTTTCCTAGCTGCAAAGAAAATCCTTGAAATGGTCTTTTATATTTATGATTTTGAAAAAGATTAATTGTAGGTGAACATTTTTGCATGAATGTATCTACAGAAAAAGAGCAATCGATGGTTGAAATGGATTTTTGAAAAACAAGAATGTACTATAATGAAGAAACATAACAAGGTTACCCCCTTTTTCCTCCTTTATTTCTATTATCATTAAAACCATTGGAAAAGAATATATGACAAGAAAATAAAATGTGAGGAATCAGATTGTCAAATTAAAAACAAAATAAAAGAGATAATTATGTATGTACATTTATACACCCAAATAACTCCTTAGAATCAATAATAGAATGCATACAACATTATAGTTCATTATCAAAGTATTGGATTAATAAAAACAAGACCTAAACAATTATACTGTATAAAAATTACCTGTATCCAGGAGAGAATCTTGAAGTTGAATTCAACTAGTGGTGATGCTATGGATACATCTATGTCAGTCATACCTTGGTGCTTGACTTCTTTGAAACTCATTGAATTTGGTACTCGACACATTTCGACGTGAACATTTTGTACCGGTACTTGTTGTTTGTTTGATACTCAGTGCACAAGCTAGAATTGTCAGTGTCTGTTGCCTCATGATTTGCTCTCTTTTCCAGCCAAAACAAAGGGTGATGCATTAGTGAAGTGGTTTGTTTGGAACTCGTCATTTTTAGTACTCCTCCTGCCTCCTGGAACCAATTAATGATGAATACTGAGGAACCACTGTACTTCTCATAGCAACAATATGGAAATAGTTTATCATTGCCTTCACTCTTTCCTATAGCCTTCTAATTCCTTGGTAGCCTCAAGGGTTTTGTATAACTCCACATGAACTTGGCTAAGTAATACCTTCTCTTCTAAAGGAAATTAACTTTTTTAGAACACTAAAGTTTTGAAAAGGATATGGAGGAGTAGGGCAGGGCCTTTGTCAATATGTTAAGGGGGGCAAGATAGTGGACATATCAATGCATTGAAACCCCATGCCTTTCTATACTCCTTGCCCCCATTGTGGATAACTTGGTAGCAAAATAATCAGCGGTCACCAAAATTTCCACCTTGGCAGCCCAGCTCAGTGCAGGGGAGGCACATAAGTGGCAGGTGCACGCGCGCGCAGACAGCTCCCTTGGTATGAGCAGCAGATGCTTGAGCAGAGGGAGCTTGCGCTTGTGTGTGAAGCTCCACTCTTATGAGCACCTTCCACTTACATAAGTGGAGCTTTGTGCATGAGCACAAGCGCCCTCTGCTCAAGCGCCCTCCCATCATTCGCACAGCCCAGTTTCAAACAGGCCGCAGCTCGGTAGTGGGCCATAGCCCAGAGGTTGTGGACCTCTGCTCTAAATCAATGATTTCTTATAGTGGAAAAGCAGTGAAGACTTTGGGCTAACCACAGTAGCATCATGCTTATTCCTATCTAGAATAACCAAGCCACAGAGGGCAGAAGAATAGATTGGCAAAAATAAAAGGTAGTTTTCACATTTAATATTTATTCTATCTATGCATAAGAAATAGTAAAACTTCATCTTCTTGCTGCTAATATATCTTTTATTTATTACTGAATTATATACATCCCAGAATAAATGTTTTATTAAACTTAATAATAATGAACAGGATCTTAAAATTGCTTCTATTGAAAGAGCATTCCTAGGGAAAAGAACAGATTTCTTCTGTTCACCCTCTATATGTACAATAAAATGGACTAAGAATTTTGGACATAGCAGTGGGAAAACATATGGTTGAAAGGATTAGAATTACATCATGTTATTTAATCCAAAAGAGAATGTTCACGAAATAATGTACATTGGTATATGAAGTATCTAGAATGTATGAAGAGATTTTAAATTTATGTTAAAAATATGGACAACATGAAGGGTCATTTTATCATGCTTGATGGAGTTGTAAAAAAACTAGAAAATATTGGACTCAAATATACACACTGATACAAAGAATTTTAAAAACTAAGATTTAACTGAAACCACAACATTGTTTGTTACCATTTATGGACAGGTAACTAAAAAAAAGCTGTGGCAGATTAATTTTATATATGATCACAGCTGCAAGACAACTACATATGCAAAAATGAAAAGATATGAAACATCCACAGAGGAGGAATGATTGGTAAAGATGGTGGATCTAGGAGAGATAGAAACATTAACTTGTTAGCTTAGAGAAATATCAACTACTACATTTATTAATTACTGGAAATCCCTTATGGATTTTTATATAAACTGATGATTTATAAATATGATGATTAGAAAGTGTAGCTTATGGAAAGAAGGAAATTTTTTATGTAACCAGAGAGAGAGAGGGCAAAATAGAGAGAACAAAATATCATTGCATATCAATCAATCAATCAATCAATCAATCAGAATACAGCTGGAAGTGACCTTGGAGGTCTTCTACTCAAGCCCCCTACTCAAGCAGGAGTCCCTATATAATTTCAGATAAGTGGTTGTTCAGTCTCTTCTTAAAAGCGCCAAATGATGAAGCACCCACAACGTCTGAAGGCAAGCTGTTCCACTGGTTAATTGTCCTCACTGTTTGGAAGTTTCTCCTTAATTCCAGGTTGCTTCTCTCCTTGGTTAGTTTCCATCCGTTGTTTCTTGTCTTTCCTTCTGGTGCTTTGGAAAATAAATTGACCCCTTCCTCCTTGTGGCAGCCTCTCAAATACTGGAATACTGCTATCATGTCCCCACCAGTCCTTCTTTTCTCTAGACTGGCCAGTTCCAAATCCTGCAAACATTCTTTCATGTGTTTTAGTCTCCAGGCCTTTAATCATCTTAATTGCTCTTCTTTGCACTTTTTCCCAAAGTCTCAACATCTTTTTTGTAATATGGTGTCCAAAACTGGATGCAGTATTCCAGATATGGCCAGTACTAATATTTCACATGATTTTGATTCTATGCCTGTTTATACAACCAAGGATTGTATTAGCTTTTTTGGCTGCTGTTGCGCATTGCAGACTCATGTTTATTTATTTATTTATTTATTTATTTATTAATAAAATTTATATGCCGCCCAATCCCTAGGGACTCAGGGCGGCGAACAAAATTAAAACAATAAATATAACAATAAAACAGTAAAATAAGTGCATTCATACAGCATGTCCCAATCGTATCCCAGCCCCCCCGGGGACATCAACCCCAGGCCAGCCGGAACAGGAGAGTTTTAATGGCTTTCTTAAAGGCCGGCAAGGTGGGAATAGTTCGAATCTCGGGGGGAAGTTGATTCCACCAGGTCGGAACCACCACAGAAAAGGCCCTTCCCCAAGGGCCCACCAGCCGACATTGTCTGGCCGACGGGACCTGAAGGAGGCCCAATCTGTGGGACCTCACCGGTCTCTGGGAACTATGCGGCAGTATGCGGTCCTGTAAGTAACCTGGTCCTAAGCCATGAAGGGCTTTAAAGGTGATAACCAACACCTTGAATTGCGTCTGGAGACCCACAGGAAGCCAGTGCAGCTCTCGGAGGATAGGTGACACGTGGGTGTACCTTGGTACACCCACAATCGCTCTCGCGGCTGCATTCTGAACCAACTGCAGCCTCCGAACGCTCTTCAAGAGTAGCCCCATGTAGAGCGCATTACAGTAATCCAGTCTTGAGGTGACAAGGGTATGAGTGACCGTGAGTAGAGCCTCCTGGTCCAAATAAGGCTGCAACTGGTGCACCAGGCGAACCTGGGCAAAGGTCCCCCTGGCCACAGCCAATAGATGTTGTTCCAAATTTAGCTGTGAGTCCCGGAGGACACCCAAGTTGCGTGCCTGCACTGAGGGAGGTAAATTTACCCCCCCAGGACTAATGATGGACCTTGGGGGGCAAGACCCAGAGCCACTCGGTCTTGTCAGGGTTGAGTCTAAGCCTGTTCACCCCCATCCAGACCCTCACATCTTCCAGGCACCGGTACATCATGTTGACTGCTTCACTAAAAGGACACGGGTTGGAGATATACAATTGGGTATCATCCGCATACTGATGATATCTCACCCCATGTCGCCGACTGATCTTACCCAGCGGTTTCATGTAGATGTTAAAAAGGAGGGGGGACAGGACCGAGCCCTGAGGTACCCCATAATCGAGGCACCTAGGGGTTGATCTCTGTCCGCCCGCCAACACCAACTGCGACCTGTTAGAGAGGTAGGAGGAGAACCACCGCAATACGGTGTTTAAATGGTCATCCACTAGGACTCCAAGGTCCCTCTCACAGTTATTGTTTTTGAGCCAGGTTTCGCCTAATGTGTTCTTGTACCTTTGGTTTTTTTCCTGTCCAGGTGTAAAACCTTGCTTTTCTCCACATTAAATATCATTTTGTTAGATAGGCCTCATTGTTAAAGTCTGTCAAGAACATTTTGGATTCTAAGCTTGTCTTATAGGGTATTGGTATTCCTGCCAGCTTAGTGTCATCTGCAAATTTGATGAGATCCCCTTCTATTCCCTCATCTAAGTCAATTATGAAGATATTGAAGACTATGGGGCATCTTCAAAGCACAATGATTTGTTCATTTCTTTTCTATGCAAACTCAATGAGCTCCAATGAAATATTACTTTCTCCAGTACAAGAGATGGAGAATCCACCAATGGGTTTTCACTGTCTGCCTGCTCTTGAGACCAAGTAGCCAAACTTGACACGCCCCCTCTTGCTAGGAGATCCAGTCTTGACTTGGTCTCAAGCTCTTAAAGACGTATCAAGATTAGCTCTCTAGTTTAGAGATCTTCAATTAAGTTAGCAGGTCAGATGCCCATTGTTGGATTCTCCTTGCCTTTAAATTGATATTGGTATACTCCCTAATTAGTGATTTTCCTTCCAAAAAAAGTTAATTTCCCCAAATGTTTTTCCCCCAAGACGCTGGAATCAGCGCAGCCTCTAATTGGCTGATCTGAGGCTTCTGAGTGTGTGTGTGTAGGGGAAAGCAACTTCACATTCATTTCCCTAGGGCTCTGGGGGGGGGAAGAGAAAAATCTTTTTCCAATTTCCCCATCGGTGTTTCCACGCAGCGCTCAGTGCTGCAGCCACAATCAGCCCCACAGTTTCTCCTTCATATTCGACACCTCCGGAGGCCGTTTTAAATGGCCCAAAAGTCGCGGCCGCCATTTTGGGCAGCTACCAAATCTCGGATCTGACGGAGGTTTCCTTTAACGTTAGGAACAGATCCGACTGTTATTTAAATTAGCTTTTCAGTGTCTTTTTGAGGCTAGGGCCTCAGGAACCTTGCATAGGCTTGCCAGTCCTAGGAAACTCAATCCAAGTGTGCGCGGCTGCCATTTTGGGCGCACCTCGCAGCCGGCCCTGTAAAGTTTAGAAGCCGAATAGAGGACTGCGGGCCTCTGTGTGCCACAGGCTCCTTCCCTGGGACTTCAGGCCACTTAAAATACATTGGCCACCCCAGGGACTTTAGCGGAGTCGGCTGCGGCTGCCATCTTGGCAACGTGGTGAGGCCCTCCCTCAGGCCTACAAATCAGACCTCTTGCACTGATTATAGGCCCCAACATTTCCTACAAGGTTTTCCCTATATTCTGAATAATTCTCACCCTTTTGGGGGAAGTTTTTTAGCCCTGTACAGCTACTGCTATTGGGCCTCATCATCTGTACCAAGAAATTACTGACCAGGCCCAAATTCTCAGGCCACCATCTTGTTTTGGAACCACCATTTTGAATTCACATTGTCTCTGTCAGGCCTCATTTCAGGCTATCTGCGCCCTTCATTGGGGTTTATTTTTTCTGGTGCACCTTGACTGGCCACCTAAGGCCTCTGGGCGGGGCCCAGAGAGTGGTCCCAAATGTGCCTTCGGCATCTGACTCAATTGCCGTGACTGAAGCCCAGAGAGAATTTTTGCTGGTCAGGTGGTCAGGGAAACAGTCTTGTTACTTGTTCCAATCTCACTCCCGTCAACGGCTTGCCTGCCAGAGCTTCATCTCAGATTCTCCTAGACTGCTCAACTAGGATGGAGGACTCCATGTTGCCTCATCCCGTGGGCATTGTCTCTCCATCCAGTTACGATTGCCACAAATCCTCGGAACAGGAGGCGGCAGGCAAGCCCAAATCTAAGGCCAAGATGACATCCAAGAAGCCCTCCAAGTTGGCGGAAAAGCAAGTCAGCCATAGGCACCAGGCTCTGGAGAAGGAGTTCTCCAGAGTGCAGAGACAGACCGGAGTGGAGAAGGATCAATTGGTGCCCTCAGAATTTGACCTTCCTTTAAGTCTTTCAACCTCGTCCCAGGGTGTGTGGTCCTTCACAGGGACACACACGACACTTAGTTCCCAACCTGAAATGGCATAATTACCGTCTCGGGTTCAACTCAAGGGGCCACCTCCACAACAACGGCCGCAGACCTCAGAGGAGCAGACATCGGAGACATTCTCTCTGACAGCCACCTTGAGGCCTTGCTATCCAGGGTGGTGGACTGCGCTCTAGCAGAATGGTCCTTCCATCTATCCGGGCAGGGATTTTCTATGTTGGGCATGCCACCTTAGGTCCCTCCTATGGTTTCCTATACTTCAGGAACACACATCTCTTGCACACTCCTCCATGAGCAGATTCTCATCCCCGCAAAATGAGGAGCTGCCAGAATTTAACCTATCAGAGGAGGAGGAACCTTCCTCTAAACTCTCCCCATCGGGAGGCTTAGACAATTCAACTCTGTTTCTTCCCCTGCTTCGCAATGCCACATCAACGGCAAGCATAGGGCCCGATCAGTTCCCTCTGACACAGGCAACATCGGATTCCAGCCCAAATCCAATATTTGTTACAACGGTGGCAGCACAACATCACGTTACATGTCCCTCTATTTTTCTTAAGAAATAAAAAAAAAAACAGTGGGCCTTCCCTTCCTCCCTTCCTTCAGTAAGCGAGACTGATAAAAGGGATTTTTAGCACTTCCACAGATCTCACTGAGACCCTGGAGGCTCCCAAGGTAGACGAAGCCTGGACCCCCCTGGTATCATTAGGGACATGGCGGAGGTGCTTAAAGTGGATGACAGAAAATGGGACCACACCTTTCAAAAGACTCATCAATCAGCAGCATGGTAATTAAAATGGCCACTTGTGTGTCCCCTTTTTTATGTGGACCATCCTATTATGACTTCGTCAGCTTCAGGCCAGAATTCCTGCTGAGGACATTCAGACTCACCAGAACCTAAAACAAAATGGTGGCAGCCACTGAGCAGGCTGTAGACACGACACTTCAGTCGGCCACCTTTGCATCTAGATCCCTTGCAGCCAACATTACAGCCAGAAGGGTGCTGTGGCTGCAACACTGGCAGGCTGTCACCAAAGCAAAATGGCGTCTGGCGACTGCTCCATATCTGAGCTACAATCTTTTTGGGGAGGCCCTGGTCCCGTATCTGGTGGAAAACAAGGACAAGTGGAAGGTCATGGCTCACTTGAATAGACGGTCCGACAAACGTCCCGCTCCATATGTCTACAGGCAGCCCTCTCGGCTGGCAGCAAGTTCAACTGCCACTTAGCCTTCCAGTTCATACACACCCAGGCTGGACAGGCCATATGTCCGTCCGTATGATAGGCCAGTTTTTCAGCATCGGCAACAGAACCAATCTAAGGGATCATTTTGAGGGGCATGTCGCCCCTATAAGAGGTTCAAGCAACTCTTACACCGCACTTCCCATCGGGGGAAGGCGGGTCCACTTCTTCCATCAGTGGGAACTCACATCCAGGGATGCCTGGGCCCTACAAACTATCTGGTTTGGTCTGTCTCTGGAGTTCCTAGCCAGCACCCTGGACTGCTTCATCTCTTATCCCATTTCCTGGAATCTACTCACACAGAGACTCGTGCAGGAAGCCATTCAGCATCTTCTAGAGGGTCAAGCCATAAAGCCGGTAACTCTTAATCACATGGGAAGAGGATCCTACTCCATCCTTTTTGGGATTCCCCAATCCTCAGGAGGATGGAGAGCAATTCAGGACCTCAAGGGTCTGATTCATTACATCACATGCACGATGCAATCACTCCAGTCCAGCTTGGACGGCATCAGACAGGGAGACTTCCTGGCGTCAATAGACCTCACGGAGGAGTATCTCCACATCCCCATCCCTCCAGCTCATCAGCAGTTCCTTAGGTTCTCTTACAGGGGCAGGCATTTCCAGTACAAGGCCCATCGGGTTGGCCTCCCCCTGGCTCCCAGGATATTCACCAAGATCCCAGCTGTACTGGCCGCCCACATATGGAAGGTACTGGTACATGTCCAATGTTGACTGGACAAAATCTTGAACCAAGCGTTGTCCTTCCGGGCAGCTCAGTCGGACCTGCAACTAACTATTCAGGTCTCCCAACAGCACGGGTTCTCGGTCAATTTCCAGAAAAGCCAGACAGTTCTCTAATCCAGTGTTCTGCACCTGGGAGCCATCATAGATACCACAGACTGCAGGATCTATCCCGCCCAGGAGTGGTTAGTCAGCATCAGGGTTCTGGCTTGTTGGGTGTACAAGGTCCATATCGTTTCACCGGTCTGGATCTCCCAACTTCTGGGAAAATTGATCTCCAGCATAGCCATAGTTCCATGAGCCAGACTCAACTTGCGGGAGCCTTAATCATTCCTCTGGCCATTCCAACAAGCGAAGGCCAGCACATCTGACAGCCAGGTCAGGCTCCCGATCCACACCCTCAGATATCTACGAGGGTGGTTCCCACAAGCGGTGTCCAAGGGGTCACCTTTCAAGGGGCCGGACCGCGCCACCATCACAAAGGTCACATGTCTATTAAATTGGGGTGCCTTTCTACAGTCTCAGTTTGCACAGGACCGTTGGTTCCGCGCAGACTTGAGACACAACAGCAATTGGCTGGAGCTCAGGGACATCCATTTAGATCTTCACCAAGTCTGGCTCTGGATCAGGGACCATCAGGTATGGATCCTCACGGACAAAGTGGCATCCAAGGCCCACGTGAACCGGCAGGGGGACACCATGTCCAAGTTCCTTATGTCCAAAACATGGCTACTGGGGCCCTGGACAGAGCTCAACCTGGCCCTCTCAGGGCTGAACACATCTCGGGAAGGGGATTGCATCCGGATCTCTTTGCCGAGATCTTCCGCAGGCCGGGCCATCCAATCTTAGGCATGTTTGCATCATCAAACAATACTCAATTCCCCAGATACTTATTCTGTTCTTATCTTCCAGGGGCGGAGGGAACGACTGCCCCACGGATTCTGTGGCTGCAGGGTTTCCTTTAGGCCTTCCCTCCCCTCCCATTCATTCTGGCGACCATGCGCAAATTGCTCCAGGAACAGGCATAAGTGCTCCTCGTGGCCCCGTACAGATCACAGAGGCCCTGGGTTGCCGATCTGATGAATCTCTCCTGGTCTCCCTCGAGGAGGATTCCTCCACATCGGGGGTCCTTGCACCAAGGGGTCCTCCCACACCCGGACCCTCAATGGTTGCAATTGAACGTTTGGCACTTGAGCTCAGCATCATGACACATGAGTTATTCTCGTCACGGGCAATCACTATGATTCAGGCTTCTCGGCGTCCGACAACCAATCGCATTTATAATTCTACTTGGAACAATTTTTGTCATTGGCGTAGAAGGCGACATCTAGATATCTACAACTTGATCATTCCTCAGATCATAGATTATTTTCTGGATGGTCTGGACAGAGACCTGGTCTCTGTGACTATTTGCAGACAGGTGGCGGCCCTGTCAATATTACTCACTTGCACTGATTCAGTTCCCTTGCCTCACCATCCCAGAATACGAGCTTTCATCAAGGGTGCATGCAACACCAGGCCTCCCGTGGTACACAGGTACCCCTCTTGGGAATTTCCTCGCATATTTTGCGCTCTAACAAAAGCACCTTTTGAACCCATAGATGACGTTCCATTGCGGAGCCTGTCTCTTAAGGTTGCTTTCTGGATCGCCATCACGTCAGCCAGACATATCTCTGAGCTGGCTCTCTCTTGTTCAAAAATGACCTTTGTATCTTTCACAGCAATTGGGTGGTCCTTCGTCTGGACCCCGTCTTTGTGCCCATGGTACCCTCGGTCTTCCATAGAGCACAGGAAATCACCTTGACAAATTCTTGCCCCAATCCTTTCCATGACTTGGAGTGGCAGTGGCGCACACTGGACGTCTGCAGGGCACTGCGACATTACAAGAAGCGCACAGAGCCTTTTCGTAGGTCTGAGGCCCTCTTGGTCTCCTTTCATCCAGCTTCTCTGAGACAGAAGGTTTCAGCTGGCACTATTGGCAGTTGGATCAGGGCCTGTATTGTGGAGGCGTACCAGTCCTCTTCCCTGCTGGCTCCAACTCACCTTACTGCCCATTCCACTCACAGTGCTGCAACATCTGCGGCAGGGGTCACTCAGGCGACCATCAAGGAGATTTGCAGGGCTGCGACATGGTCCTCGCCCTCCCGGTTTGTCCGCCATTACAGGATCGACCGCTTCGCTACAGTGGATGCCTCCCTTGATCAGAGGGTCCTTCAGCAGGTGGTCTCCAGGGACACTTTTCCAGCCTTATCTGTTTCCCACCCATTGGGACAGTGAGGCTTTGGTATGTCCCATTGGTGGATTCTCCATCTCCTATACTGGAGAATGTATGGAGAATACATATGGAGTTGTCTCACCTGAACACCTTTTCTCAGTACAGAGATGGAGAATCCACACCCACCCTTTTGGTCAGTTAGGCCAAATTTGAGGGTTTGAGAGCCAACACCTCATCCACCTTCAGCCACTTTCACCCTCGTCAAGACTGGATCTCCTAGCAAGAGGGTGTGTGTCAAGTTTGGCTGCTTGGTCTCAAGAGCAGGCAGAGAGTGAAAACCCATTGGTGGATTCTCCATCTCCGTACTGAGAAAAGGTAAGACAACGTCCCTTATGTTGCAGATTAGAGTATTATATTTTTAGTTCTTAGATGAGTATGCAATCCTATAATTTTAAGCTGATTTTATTGTTAAACTGCATTGATCTTATTGTGCCAATTACCAATGAGAAGGTTGGCATATATGTGGTATAAAATAAAGAACTGAAATAAAATAGAGGCAAAGGATGCATAAAAAAATGAGGGCACAATCTTAATTCTGGCTGAAAAGCTTTCATATCAGTTCAAAGGTTTATGATTAGAAAACAGAAATTGATATAGAAATTGATTGATACAGAAATTGTTGTGCTTAAACTTATCCTCTTATGTTTATTTATTTGTAGATTTGAATGGCACACATGAGTAGTAGCCATGATACTAATCTGGATGTAGCTTCTTATTATATGGTTGAAGTTTTTCAAGTTGTAAAGTACTGTAGTATTGTAAAGTAAATAAAGTTATTTATATACTCATCTGTTCAATGCATGGGTTTGTATGCTGTTAATTTATTTGTGTGTAGTAGTTTCACTAGCTATTGGCTTTGACTCTTTTGTTTGTTTGGTCAGGACTCAGGACTATTTTTATGGGTGTAGTATCAGCACAACTGGTTGATACAATGTTATATACAATGGTTTTCCTGTCTGGATTTTTTGTAATCTCCTGTCTGTTTAATAATAGTTGGATGAACCATTAAAACATAGCCCTCTGAATGATATTCTAGCTTCTACCTAGTGAAAATATATTTCCAGTTTTAGTATATCAGTATTATTGCTGTTCGATTTACTGTTATATATTTTGTTGAAATCTTGAAGATAGACAGACAGACAGACAGACAGACAGACAGACAGACAGACAGATAGATAGATAGATAGATAGATAGATAGATAGATAGATAGATAGATAGATAGATAGATAGATAGATAGAAGTTTCATGGTAAGAAATAATAATAGAACAGACTCCCCAGCTACAAACAGTTTTCGTCTTGACAGTATTCAAATACTTGTTATATTCTATACATTTCCAGTGCGGAAAGTTCCAGGGCAGCCTTCAAACCAGAAAGATACATTTCTACACTGAGAAGTAGTCAAGAATTCATAATAGGCTCTCATCTCATTATAAAAGAAATAATAAATTTCAATAGCATTTTAAGCTTGTAAAGCTCTCAGCATACAGACTAATGCAGGCTATAAATATTAGCACAGTCTTAAGAAATACATCACTTCTATAAGAAGGTACACTCTATCTGATCACTAATCATATTGTATTTTAGATTTCTGGTAATTATGAAAGTTTATTTCCACCTTGTTTATTTAACAAAACACTGGGTGCTAATATATTATAGTTTCTAAAAATTTAGTAGCCAAAACCCCATCCCCATATTTAAAAAGAAATATTTGTTCTTATTTGTTCTAATATTTGTTCTAATATTGAATGAATAGCAACCAGTATCTAAAAGTAGCTTATTTAAAATTGCATGGATTATTTCCCTGTCAAAAAGAAATAACATTATAGATCATTCTTGTAACCTAGTCTTCCAAAAAAGTTACTTAAAAATGATTACATTATTAATTAACTTAGTCCTTCCAAGTAATGGCCAATTTAAGAAGCACAGAAATGCAGCGCAAAAGAAGTGGGCTGACAAGGAAATGTCTGGCTGCAAGGTAAGTGGGTGTGGGGCACATAGGGCAGCTCCACACTCCTATTCCCACCCTAGCTTGATTTTTAAGTGTGTGCCTCACCCCAAAACTAGGGCTTATTTTTGGTGTAGGGCTTATGTTAGGCTTATGTTAGGCTCACCCACTAAAAATCAAGCTAGGACTCATTTTCGGGGTAGGCCTTGCTTTCGTGGAAACACAGTAAGAATTTCTATTAAAAAAATTAACATGACAGGAAAAAAAATCAACCAGTAACAGTTTTCTGCAGAAACCTAAACTAAGACATTCTTGACAAATGCTACTCGGCTTTTGTTTCAACCTATTCAGTAAGAGAGGCCTACCATCTCTTGGGTTAATTTATCCCACTATTGAACTGCCCTTACTTGTTAGGAAGTTAAATCATTATTTCATACCTTGCATCTTGATATTAAAAAAAGGTCTTTCAATCTGTTTGACATTCTTTTGAGTATTTAAAGAATGACATCATCTGCCCCTTCCCAGTTTTCGCTTTTAAAGGCTAAATATAAGACCTTCTCAAGGTCTTCAATAGGACCTTGATTCAAGGAGGAAGAGGAGGCTTTCTCTGAATTTTACCCCATTTCTTTAATTTTTTCTTAAAATAATCTTCAGCCTGTACTTAGGATTGGTTGTAATTAATGCACAAAAAGCCATTTTCTGAGATTTGAAAACTATACTTATTACTATTGCCTACATTAGACTTTTTTTTTTGCAGTTCTATCATGCTGCCAATTCATATTTATCTTGCAACTAACTACTATTCTGAAGATTTTTTTGTAGACAGTTTGCCAACCCACTTATCTCCCATGTTACATCAATGCATTTTTTTATTGTTCTGTAAGTGAAGAATTTTGTCTCTGTTCAATTTTACTAATGAGTCAAGATAATCTGGGTCTTGTATTGGTTATTATCTGTAGATAACTGAGTATTGTCCAATCTTTGACTCTATTAAAACCAGCCAGAAATAAATTGACTCATTAAAAACATTTTTTTTCAGATAAACTCAAAGATGTGGCTGCTTTAAAAAAGCACTCACCGTGAGTTTCAAAACATATCTTTGAAATCATATTTAAACATATGCAACAGTATTTACTGTCCCATTTTATTTTAATCTTTAAATTTGATAAGCATTTGGTCTACTTATTCATCCAAGTGAGTAATTAAAAAAATATTGAAAGCTGTATAACCTAGAATTAAATCTATGGTATTCCCCTCAATACTCTTGTACAATTTGCAAGCCATTTATCTATCCACTTAATTGTTATGCCATGCAGTCCACATTCAACTAGATTGCTAATCAAAATGTCATATGGTACTTTGCAAAGTGCTTTGCTAAAATTAAGATATTAAAATAACTTCCATTAAAGTAGAAGTTACCTGATTAAAAAAATGAGATAAAATTAATCTGGCAGGATATGTTCTGTAGAACTTTAATCTGAATCTCCTGCAGCCAGCTAAATAGCTTGCCACATTTGAATTGAGAACATCGCTTCTCAAGCTCAGTTTAATTTTCTAATCAGGTCTTATGTCAGCTTCTGTACGTGCATGTATGATTTGCTGGTTAGTTGCAAGTACAATAAGTTGTACTTATTTGTTTATTTTGCTTTTGTAAGCTTGCATAACCATGCAATTAGCTGTGATTAATTTTTTAAGTGGATTCTAAATATAGGAAAATTTCTTTGGAACCAAAAAATAAATTCACCCAAAAGTAGCAGTAAAATTCCTATTGCCGCAAAATGCAACAAATGAAAAAGAAAGCAAAATATTAGGTAGTGTTTTATCATATCTCATTGTAGTGTTTTCTCCTGATGTTTCTCTGTACTCTTTGCACTGCACAATTCTTGTCAATGTTTAACAGCTTTCTGAAATTCTCAGAATAATCAGGATGCACTTTTAGCATAGAATTCAAAAGCTTTCAGGGATGTTCAGCATTCCACTTAGAGCTGTTTTTTTCAACCAGATTTTCTTTTCTCTAAAATACTTGGAGCCTCTGAAACAATATATTAGTAACCTTTCCTAACCCTCTATTCTTGTTTACACAAATTTGTTGGCTGCTTGATTAAGTGGTTAACTTGCATGGCAAAGGGGTGTATTGCAGATCAAACCCTGTAGACAAACGTTGATTTACTGGAAAATATTTACAATCTTATATTAAATGGTGAGTGTTTCTTCTTTGCTTTGTTTTGGTCTTTGTTCCAAAGGTGAGTTAGGGAAAATGGATGAATTTTATTCCAGTTTTTTGTTTATAAAACATGCTCTCTCAGGAATGCTGGTATACCCAAGCCCAATCAGAACACATAAGACATTGTGTTCTTTTCCAGATTTTATTCTGTAGGGAAGAAAGACATTGGGAATAGTTTAGCAAAGCAAGAGAAAGGGCTTTTCTTCAGCAGCATAAACTAAACAGGTAATCTTTGACTTATGATCAAAATTGGGACCAGAATTTTGATCTCTAAGTGATTTGGTCATTAGATGAGTGACCGGACCCGACTTTAGGGCCATTTTTGCTATGGTTATTAAGTGGATCACTGTACTTGTTAAGGGAATCCAGCTTCTCTTAGCTTCCAGTAAGATTTTTGATCAGTGAGATAATCAGGATCTGCAAAGTAAATCTGCAAAACAAAGCAAAGATAGTAATGTTCTGTCTTTACAAAACAATCAGGTCTAAGACACCATCTATCTCTTGTCTATAGTCCTTTCAACAGTTCCATGAAGATTCCACACCCCACTTGCATTCTGATTCAGGTGACCCTGAAAGCACAGATGAACCCCCCAAGTGGCCTCAGAGAGAATGCTAACGACCAGATGACTGCAAAGAAATATAGTATAATATAATACAATATAATATAATAGGAATTGTAGTCCAACAAATCGAGAGGGTAGCCGAGAAAGGAAGACAGCTTTGGGTAGGGGATGATGGGATTGATGATGAAGCCTCTCTGCCGGGCAGCGTGTCTGGGAGGAAGAATGAGGGCAAATTACAGCGGGCAGGCCATCAGGAATCAACACATCATAAAATTTGGAGCAAGATTAAAAAAAAGTTCCAGATAAAAAAAAGAAATATAATCCTTCCACCCGCCCTCAACATCCTGTCAGAACTAATCCTTCCATCCCTCCCCACCATCCAGCCAGAACTGATGAAACTTCTTGGATGAGAAGTGAAACCTCTTCTTCTTCCTCAAAGGAAAAAACATAGTCCAGTTGCTTTTTGAAAAAACACCTTTGAGACGACCATTACCTGGATGACTGAGAATCTTCATAGACAATCAAGTGTTTGGTAAACCGGAGGCAAATGAGCACCTGCACTCTGTCAAAGTGGAATTGCTGAATCAGATGTGGACTTTAGGGGAATATAAAAATGGTTTCCTGACAGTAAACAAGGCAAAATCTGTAGTGCTGGTCATCAGCAAAAATTTTGAAGTCTTTGTGGGTATTAGGAAGCAATATCCAAGGCCATTTGTAAATGTCATTATTCTAATCTGCCAACTCACTTGGGTGGCCTACCAGTAAGTGACCTCATGCCTTCTCTTAAACGATGGATATACATTATTTAAAATGTACAAAATACAAATATAAAATGGCTGAATCCTGGCTCATCAAATAAACTTTCAATTTTTTAAATTTTAATTTTTCCATACATATGTTTTGTATTTAAGTGTATATCCACATTATGCTTTTAAGCAGTTTAAGACCAAGATGGAATAAGAAAAACCTATGTGGACTGAGATAATTTAGCAAGAGCAGTGGTGGCGCAGTGGTTAGAATGCAGTATTGCAGGCTACTTCCACCAACTGCCAAGAGTTCGATACTGACCAGCTCAAGGTTGACTCAGCCTCCCATCCTTCTGAGGACCCAGATTGTTGGGGGCAATATGCTGACATTTGTAAACTTCTCAGAGAGTATTGTAACAACTGTGGAGCCGTATATAAATTTAAGTGCTATTGCTATTGGCAACATCTTGAAAACAATTAAATCCATACTGCATATTACCATAATCTCCCACTGGACAGTTTTCCTGGTCCTACTTTCCCAGCTTTTTTTTTTTTTTTGGGTATGTGTATTTAGATAGGTGCAGCAATGGGCATTACTTTCCATCTCTGTTCAAAGTTAAGTTAAAGTTATATGTACAAAGTTAAGGCTTCAAAATATGCACATACATAGGAACAACAATCTGCTTTAAATTAAAAATTCCTTTATTGTATTTTCAAGGTCTTTTTCCAGGTTTTTTTTTGTAGCTGTATTATAAATGCAGAGTGTCATCAGTTCAAAATTCAACACAAACACAGCAGATATTTCTTTTTAACTGTTATTTTCCCTGACTTCTCTTTTTCCCCCTAGAATTTTTAAAAATAAGTCCACAGGTGGGTCATAAGTCCACAATTACCCTGTTGCATTGTTTCTACAGTAATTTAAGTCTCTGGGCACTTAAGATAACAACTGCAGAAATGATAATTGAGTGTAACTCTTGATTATTTAAAAAGTCACTTCCATAACATTGAAGGGAAGAGGCTCACCAGTACAGCAAATACAATATATTCATTAAATATCTAGCTAGAGTAAGGGGTCCCTGACCCTACTGAAATCATAATGCAAAATATGAAATTTCAATCATTATGAAGATTGGAATTCAAGACATGTTGCTTCAATTACAAATTGGCTCTGTCTACTTCCTGTGAAACTAGACAGCAGGTTGATAAACTATACTTCCAAGGTCTAATTCAGTTTTTCTTCAAACCAGTTGGTCACTCCCCAATAGCATGAAGCGTTTAAAGATCAGTTTGGACTCAAATCTAAGCTGCTATATGTTCTTCTGCTCCATAAGAGAAGACAGCCCAAATTACAAGTCTAGCAATGAGTTAAATGTATTTGGATATAGATCTTAAAACCTTGGATTGAATGACTTTGAGATATCTTAAATCTCAGCAGGTACAGATCTACAATCTGAACGCAAGAGGCTCATTACTTTAACCTTGTAGATATTAATAGTGATTCAGCAACATGCAGAATTACATTAGTGACCTTGCAGATGCAGTCAGTGATGACTTTTCTTTGTTCACTCCAAGAAGCAGAGGAAAGTAAGGTTGGAAGGTAATTCCCAAGTATTTAAAAGCTTCAGTTCTATACAATTGTTATTTATGTTCCAGCAATAGCTGTGTCAGTGGCTGACTATAAAATAAAGAGTGCTATATTTGTTTTAATAGGTTTTTTTTCCCCCGTAGTATAAGGCTAGACTTGAAGTCGCTGCTTCAAATCTGTTTGTGTTGTGGAGAAGATAGCTGTCTAGAAATACTAAAAAAGGACTAGCTCTTGGTTTTTTTTTTGTTTTTTTTTTAGTTCTCTGGCTATTTGGAAAGTAGGAAGAAGACAATAGAAATGGCTTTTATATGTTATTTGTGATCATGTACATAAAATATTAAGTTTGGAAGAGTACTCATTTTATATCTGACACAGGTATAAGGGAAACCTTGTAGGTATATATGTTTGGTGAATAACATGGGGTTGGTACCATCAACTTTGTTTTAATGTTTTATACTATTAGCCTAATTAGGAGGTTGAAATTCACTACTTTTTCCCCGAGCTTTCTAAGATCCAATTTGATTTTATTGTAATTAGACTAGAGGACACTAAAACAAAGTTGATGGTACTCATCCCATGTTATTCACCAAGCATATACACCTACAAGCTTTTCACTATACTAGTCAGATAGAAAATGAGTATCCTTCCAAACTTAATATTTCATGTACATGATCACAAAAAGGATATAATAGACATTTCTATTGTCTTTCTCCTAGTTTCCAAATTGTCAGAGAATTCAAAAGAACAAGAGCTTCTATAAAAAAAAAACCAAAATGAATATGTGGAGAATACTTTGCATATAGCTTTGACCTCCTGGAGGAGAGAAAAAATAGTAAGATTTTATCAGAATGCCAAAAAATAAATTGTGGGGCCATGATGCAAACTCTCCTCTTAGACACATTCCCGTGACTTCACAACACCAATGAAAAGCAGAAAAAGTTTACATTGTGATGCTGTGATAGACATTTCACTGTTTTCACCCTTGCCTCCCTCCAAAACATCCATTTAGGCGGGGGGGGGATAACATATTGTCCAAAAGAAGCACTCAATACCCAAAACCATATCATATGAACCAGTGTTGCCTTTTGAGAAACACGTTTTCAATTATTAGTTGCACCAATTTGTTATTTCCTAAAAAAAATCATATGTGTCCAGTCACCATGAAACAAATGTGGTGTAGTAATTTGTAATATTCAAATTAAGAAACATAGCATATAGATACCAATATGAAATTTTAAAGAGAATGATAGTTCAAATACGGGCAGTAAAGGGCAATAGATTGCAGTCGAATAATGTATAATACCTAACAGAATTTGGAGTAGATATAATTGTCACTTACATATTAGGAATGTCACTTTATAAGTAAAAGTTGTCTAATTTGACCATAAAAATCAATTAAATTACTATATTTAAATAGATATAATTACCATACTTCAGAATGGATGCACTCCTGGTCTATTTTGTTCACTTATGCGAATAAAATTATATGGAATATTGAATTTAAGCAACAAAGTCTTCCACTCATTTATTTTCATTTTAACTCCTGTCAAAATAATACAGCAGAACTAAAATATCCAAATATCAGTATGGCCACACTGATTAAATTTTAAGCCCTGCCAATTAATTTGGTTTCTATATTTTTAGATGAAAAACAAAGTAATGACTGTTTGTCGATTGAAACACAAATAAAATAACAACAGTATTAGCATCTACTGTAGTTGGCTTGGGTAGATGTTGAAAATTGAAACAGGTCAGCGCTTCGGAAAAGTTGCTGCAATACGCAAGTCTAAATACTCTGATTTTATTCGACGTAGAATTTTGTGTAAACAGGTATAGATAGTATGATTAACAATAAATCCTTTTCTAGTCTTTCCAAAAGCAAATGTCATTAAGGGGATTGTTCTTGATAAGAAGCAGAACATCGTGTCTTCCTCAACATCCAAAGTGGGGGGAGGAGGAGGAGGAGGAGGAGACTTCTTGATATAAAATTGTACTGCAAATATCTTGTGAGGTTGCAAATTCTATACATTAATACATTGATACAGTAGGGCAGCATGTACCATCTTTAGTGGCAGCTGCTACTCTGAATATTATTTCAGTTAGTAACTGAATTAGAAAGAATTATACTGTATATTGTAAATAAAACAACACATGTAGCATATGTGATTTTTAGTCATACTGTACCAAACCTGCTTACACACTTAAAACAAAAAATATCCAGGATTAGGTTAGTAGATGTCTTTAAAATCTAACTCTGCATTAAGGTGCTCTTTTGACTTTGCATCTATCTCTGATCAGGACAGAGTTTTTAACAGCTAGGTTAAAGGACAAAGGAATAGCAGTTGCTTCATTGATTGTTATCATTCTAGCATCTTATCAACACTCTCCTTTCTAATTTTCTGCTATAGGAAATGAAAGCTTTGTGCTGTGCAAAATTTGATAAACTTGCTTCAGGTATTTGTTGTTGATGTTATTCCTATAACTTTTTGCATTTGTGAGCTGTGAAAGACCTCCTTGAAGATTTTATGGAACATTTCATACACAGCAGCTCTCATATCTGTTGGCAGATTGATGTTACTATTGGTGAAGATAGTAGGGAGAAGACTATTGCATTTGCTTGTCCCAATTTATTGGATCAATATTTCTCTATGCATTTTGAAGATGTGGATATGATGCTTGAACTTGTTTGGACTACCTCATCTCCTATACAACTAACCACCTAGATTATTTGAGAGAACTACTGTGTTTGATTATAGTCAATATACGGTAGTTTGATTTTAAGCCACCCAGTGATAATATAACTTGATTACAGGTTGCCCATAGTTGCCTCGAAGCAAGATGCATGGCAAACAAATCTAATAAATAATTTTTATAGATTTTATTAGTTTTTATAGGGTTAGGAATAAGGTGGGGTTGGGGTTGGGGTTGGGATTTGGATTAGGGTTAGGATTAGGGTTGGGGTTTTTCCAAATAACATTCTCAATATTTAGCAAATAGCACAATGCCTGGGTTCATGTGTTTAACAAACAATAATAGATAATAGTTAATTATCATAAACAATATATTAATTATTCGCTCAATAGCCTTCTTCTCTTGCTAATATATATTCAATATTACATATCACATTCCTTTCTCTCTAACTCATTTTTATAGCCATTGATAGAAATTATCCCATGTTCTAAAGTACTCTGAGTCTTCTTTCTCTTTTATCTTTAAAGTCAATCTATCCATTTCTGCACACTTTAGAATTTTCTTAATTAGTACTTCTTCAGCTGGTAAATTTTCATTTTTCCAACGTTGGGCAAATACAATTCTTGCTGCCATTAGTATGTGTAGTATTAAATATCTGCAATCTTTCTCATAATTAGCTCCTATTATTCCTAACAAAAATAATTCTGGTTTAAAGTCTATTTGTTTTTTAGTCATTTTCTCCAACCACAAATGTATTTTAACCCAAAATCTTTGTTTGCATTTCCAGCAGTTGTTTGAAGTATTTTTAAACATTTTTGCTAATCTCACTGGTGTCATATGCCATCTATAAAACATTTTATATAAGTTTTCTTTATATACCACTGCTTTAGTTAATTTGATATTTCTTTTCTATAACTTTTGCCAATCTTCTAATTCTATATTATATCCAAAATTCTTTGCCCATACCAGGGCTTTTTATCTCACAGAACGCCCAGAATGGAGTTCCCGCACCTTTTTTGGATGGAACCTTGTAAGGTAGGCAAGGCACGTTGTATGACGTGTGTGAGTTCTGGCACCTTTATTTTATTTTTTTTAGAAAAAAAGCACTGGCCCATACTATCATTGTTTCTTTACTTGTTCTTCCTCCATCTTTAACAAAAATCTATAGAGTTTCTTAATCAACTTTTTATGTGTTTTTAGCAGTATCTGATCAAATTCTGTCTGTTCTTTATAAAAACCCATTGTTTTAACATCTTTTTCATATCACGTTTGAATTTGCAGATATGGCCACCATGCTAGATCAATACCTTGTTCTTGTAAATCTTGTCTGTCTTTCAATTTTCCTTCATTGTCCAAAATATCTTTATAAGCCACAACTTTATCATAGTTAATTAAATTTGGGTAAGCAAAAGCTTCCATTGTTGAAAGCCATTCAGGTATCTTAATATAAATTTTATCTTTTATTTTTTCCCATTCTGAAAGAAATGCATTCCTTATAAAATGGTTTTGAAAGTATCTATGTATTTTATTCTTCCCATACCACAGAAAGGCATGCCAACCAATTTGTAGGTCATGCCCCTCTAGGTACAATAGTCTTTTGTCTCTAAGCATTATCCATTCTTTAAGCCATGTTAAAATAATTGCTTGGTAGTATAACCTCCAGTCCGGCAGTCCAAATCCTCCATTTTCTTTCACTTCTTGTAGCATTTTCACTCTAATTCTAGCTTTTTTTCTTGCCAGATAAATTTCAATATTATTGTATTCAGTTCATCAAAAAAGGCTTTTCCCAGCCTTACAGGAATTGTTTGAAATAAAAAGAGTATTTTTTGTAAGATACTAATTTTCACTGTTGCTATTCTCCCCAACATTCAAAGTTGGAAGTTTTTCCACTCTTCCAAATCCAATTTTATTTCTTTTAGCAGTCTTACATAGTTATCTTCTTTTATTGTTATACATCTTGTTAGATAAATTCCCAAATATTTAATTTTTTTAACTATTTGTAGATTTGTTTTTTTGTTAGTTGATTTTTTTGTTTTGCTGTTAGATTCTTTGTTAGCACTTTAGTTTTTTCTCTGTTTATTGTCAACTCTGCCATATCTCCAAATTTTTCTATTTTCTCCAGATGTTTAGTGCTTGTTTCAAATGGATCTTCCAATATGAAAACCAAATCATCTGCAAATGCTTGTAGTTTATACTTTTCATCTTTTATCTCCAGTCCTTTAATTTCTATATCTTGTCTAATGTTTCTATTCAGTACTTCCAATGTTAGTATAAATAGTAATGGAGATAGTGGGCATCCCTGTCTTGTGCCCTTTTTAATATTGAAGTTTTCTGTAAGATCTCCATTTACAATTATTTTGGCTGCTTATTTACAATAAATTGTTTTGATTACATTTATAAAGTTTTTTCCAAAGTCCATTTCTGCAAAATGCTGAAACATAAATTGCCAGTTTACATTGTCAAATGCTTTCTGTGCATCAAGGAATATTAAAGCCATCTGTTTCCCTGAATGAATTTCATAGTACTCTAACACATCAAGAATCATTCTTAAATTATTTTTTATCTGTCTTTTAGGTAGGAAATCATTTTGGTCTGTATGTATAAATTCAATCAAAAATTTATTTAGTCTTTCTGCCATTATTGAGGTGAAGATTTTGTAATCTACATTTAATAGTGATATTGGTCTATAATTTTTTATTTGCATTAAATCAGAGTCTTCTTTGGGTATTAAAGTAATGTTGGCTTCAGTCCATGTATTTGGTATTTTAGTCTCCAGGAGAATTTCATTACACAGTTCTTTCTGGATTGGACATAATACACCTTGTAGTGATTTATAAAACTCTGCAGGTAATCTATCTGGGCCAGGGGTCTTATCCTTTTTTGCCTTTTTCTAGCCTCTATAATCGCCATCATTGATATTTTTCCATTTAGTATGTTTCAAATATTCTCTGGAATTTTTGTAAGTCTGCTTTTTTAAAGTACTATTTCTCGATAGATCTGGTCTAATTCTCCTTCTATTTGCTGTTTCCCAGTTCCTAATGCATCTGCCAATAATTCCGTTATCAAGCCTAGGAGATCCTTTTCCTTATCTTCCATTATATTTTGAAATCTTAAAAAGTATGAGGTTCTTTCCATCTCAATCCCAACTATTGAGTCTTCTAGTTCTTCATTTATTTGGATCAACTTCTGATTTTCATCAGATTTATCTTCTATTTTTTGAATTCTTTGTTGATTATCTGTGATCATCTGTTTAAAATTTTCAAATTGAGAATCCATATTGTTAATTTTTTAATTCATTTTATCAAAATCACTTTTCAACTCCTCATGGTTTCTTGATGTGATCGCCATGTGAGTAGCGATTGCCTCTTGAATTGCTTGTAGGGTCGCTTGAGTGTCCTTTTGGAAGGTATTAGCATTTTCTTGTTGAAGCATTGTATCAATTGATCTCTGATAGACTGGACTTGCAGAAGCCGAAGAGGGAGCAGAAGATCATTTTTTCCAACTTTAGATAAGTTAGGAGCGCTCATCTTTATCTTTAAATCATACGTTGTAATCCACCAAGTAAATCAAAATTTATAATCCAATAGGCTCCAAAATTCGTAATCCAAAGTATTCTATTTGGGGGGATTTCTTGTTATTCACTCTTTCAAAACAGCTTGTAAAAATTCCAGGTCAAGATGTATTTGTAATCCAGGGAAGTCCTATGAGTTCAAACACAGTTTTTATTTATAATTGTAATCCATCCTGTAAAAAAGGGCAATCCAAAAAGAGTCTTTTTTTTCCAGCCACAATCTTCAGGACTTTAAATTCCAAGGACACCAAAATGTTTAAAGCTTAAGCTATGTCTGGGCATACAGCCAAGTTTTACTCCAATCAGAGCAACTCAGTAAAATAAAAACCAAAAGAAATGCAAGGTTGCATGTAATTCTCGGTTTTGCCACTAGATGTCAATAGATGTCCAATCTCATTATACTTTAAAAAAAAATTTAAGAAGTTAAAACCCTATGGTTTCCAAACAAGAAATAAACAAAAAAATATATATAAATCCAATATTTTTCCAGATTATCCTTCTTTTATGCCTCAGTCATTTTCACAATATTGTTATAAGTCAGTTTTAATTTCCTCAAAGCTTAAACTGCCACTTATAGTTCAGGAGGGAGGAGTAAGAAAAAAATCGCCCCCTCTCTGCACCTTGGGGATGCTTTTAAATGCTGTTTCCCAGAACCGGTATTTCCACTTGTAGAGAGATAAGGAAAGTAGCCTCACCCAGATCAGCTGTTTTGCCTTCCACTTTAAAATGTGTTGTCTCCGACGATCAGCTGCTTCTGGTAGACCGCATGGGTGTGGTCAGGCTTTCTTCCTGCCAGTCCCGAAGGCTCCTTTGGATCAAGCAGGCCAGCTACTGCTGGCCTACAATCTGCAAAGTTTCACCCTTTGGCCAGTCGCCTCTATGGGGCAACTTTTGGTCCTATTGGACTCCCCAGCCGGTAGAAATCGGGCTTGGGGAAGGGAGATTCATTCCCCAGCGCCCATCTTGCAGGGGCGTCATTGGAAAACTCCCAATAAATTAAATTGTTAAGGCCCCCTTTAATTGGAGTGTGGTGCCATTTCCTTGAAGAAAACAGGGATACACTCAGTGGTGGGATTCAAATATGTGAACAACCGGTTCTCTGTGTGGATGCCGCTTCCAGAAGTCCATTCTGAGCCTGGGCAATAAAAAAATAGCTACCAGTTCTGCTGAAGTGGTGCGAACCGGCTGAATCCCACCACTGGATACACTATCTATTGTGTGTAGAGGAGCACAAAGATAGTGTAGGTAAACATCAGCTTAGTCCTGGAAGAGAGGCAAGAGTAAGGAAGGAACTCAAGTTTGATATATGAATGGGGAGAAAGAATCTCTGTCAGACTTTCTATTAATATACCTTACCTCAATAAAACTGTGGCATATGTTTGTTGACCTCCCCTCTTTTGAAGGTTGACATCATGTGACTGACAGTCTGGAGAATCCATCAGTTCTCCTCTTCAGTCTCAAAATCAGAGGAGTCCCTAACCAGGGATACTTTTTTTTTATTTGAATCAGTATCCCCCATTCTTCAATAGCTGAAGCTGGAAATTGAGGTTTGCTCAGGAGGAGCCATCTGTTCCATAGGAGAAAGACAATGCTACTTCACATGCTTATCACCCCAAAATTCCAACACAAAATTATGTAATTAGCATTTCTGCTTACTAAATCTCTTCATTAGCTGTCCAAATTCCTTCACGGAGGAATTAAGAAACTAGGGAAGATTGTCACCCTGCCAGATGTCCAGGTGCTTGATTTTATCTATAAATCCTTAAGCAGTGTAGGTTCTGCCTACCAGAAAAGTGTAGCTTTTGCCATATGTTCTGAAGAATTGATTGAGGGACCAGAACTGATGAGGTCTGCAAAGAGAATTCCCTTCCCTCAAAGTTTAAGTTGTTCCCTCTCTGATGTTCTTTAACAAATATATTGTAGTTTTCTTGCCTTTGAACTATGCTTTTAAGAACATGACTCAGGGATATTTTAAGGGTAAAATTATGCAGTGTTGCATTATTTGGAAACCGTTGTTGCTTATATGGATTTTATGTTGGATATTTGTGTTTTTTTAGTATACTGCTGCAATATTTTTTGTATTGATTTGTTTTATTAGCAGGCTGGTTTGCCAGTTATGAATGGATTATACATTTAATAAAGTAAATAAAATTCCCCATTTTTACTTCAAGAATATTATCATCCTCTTTAAAAATGCTAAATCTATTTTTGTGGCGAGATATACAGTAAAGGCCATTGAAGATGATTGTTCAAAGATGGACAGACTCATACACAAATTGGCAATATCCTTTAGATAGCCTGGCCAAAAGTCCCATGCAAAGTTAGGAGTCCAGATGATCATGACACTGATGTATAGTGAGCACTCAGATTTGTGTAGCCAAGATAAGGCAATCCTAGAGATACACAATATAAAATGCAAGACCAGTGTAATGTGTTCTGAAAATCATACATCCATAAGCAATTCACTTCTTCTGCCACATTTTGCATCATCAGTAATTTGTGAACAGTTTTCAGGAGTAACACAAGACAGAATGCACTGCAGTCATTTAATCAGAATGTGACTAAGCATGTGCTAATGCATGCCCTTCCTTCCTTCCTTCCTTCCTTCCTTCCTTCCTTCCTTCCTTCCTTCCTTCCTTCCTTCCTTCCTTTCATCCATCCATCCATCCATCCATCGCATCAGATCTACTATGATCATTGGACCAAAAACCAATGGTTTATCTCCTTATAACTTTGTAGCATCTAAGTTCCTAGATGTTATTTTAATGTATTTAATGCATTTATGTTCTTGGTACAAATGGCCTAGTTGACCAAGAAAATCCAGTTACCTTTTGGAAATCGCACCTTTGAGATAACCCACTTGCCTTTTAGAAATAGCACCTTTGGGGCCTGGATGATTGAGAATTACCGCTGACAATTTGGGGAGGAAATCCTCTAAAAATGCCATGATTTTCATCAACAAAGAGCCAGATGAGAAAGAGTTAAGCCACCTTTGCTCCTTATCTTCCTCCCATTTAGTCACAGCTAGGTGTTGCTGCTTTTGCTTTTTGTTTGCTTTCTTTTAAACAAGCATAACAGAAAGATACATTCACAAAGGTATGCTAAATCAAGTTTGGTCCTGAGATTGATACGCACCTGATTGAAGCTTGAATCTTCAAACTAAGCCAACTATTTAAGCTTTTTATCTGCCTTGTCAGGTTGGTGACAGATGTCAACCAGTCACATGCTTACAGCACAGTCCAATCAACTAAATTGTTCATTAAGTTCTTGACATATACACATAAAACAAGTTTCATTATGCAGCAGTTCAGCTTTGAGATGCTGCCAAATTTTAACAGTGGTAAAACCTGGCTCAAAACCTGCAGGTCAATTGTTATTATTCAATTATTGTTCCAAACTACCAGACATTGCATGCTAATTGAGGAGCGGTATGGTTTTCAATGACCAGTCCTACTTTTTTTTCAATAAAGATACTTTTAGAAATTTACAGCCAAATGAGCTTTTTAAAAGCTGGGCCAATTCCCATAATACTAGCTTTTTCTTTTTTTTTTTCTTTTTTTTTAAAGTTCCCTTTCTCTATTTCACTATTGTACCATCCTGAATTATTCTACAAACTTGAGTAAAATATGAAGGTATCAGAAAATTTGTTAACTAATCAAATATTTTTCCTTAATAAATTTGATAAACTGTATCCTTCCTGCACTCTTGTACCAACCATTCTCCACTCCTTTCCAGCTGTCACCATTTTAATAGCACTGTAAAGTTCCATTGAAACAATTTATGTACAAATAAATATAGCCAAGACATTACTCTATTCACTGACAAGAGCTGCCAGTTTCTCTGGTTCAACTGTCAGCAAGAATAGTGATTGTCTATAGGAGGGGCCCCCAACCCCGGGCCATGGCCCACTACCGGAATCGGTAGCCATTTGGAACCGGGCCGTAGAAGTAATAGGTGAGCATGTACACGATCCCACTTGCATGAGCAGAGGGAAACGCATGCACACACACTCTATTTGTGCAAGCGATGGGCACGCATACCCACTGTTTGCATGGAAACATCCTGTCTCTCCTCCTGGCCGGTCTGCAAACCCGGAAAGATTGGTCTATAGGCTTCTGAAGTATTGGTGAAATTCTGTCCAAACATGAGGACCAGGGGGATGTCCTTAAGTTCACACACAGGTATACCATTGGGGCATGGCTTCTCCTCATGAGTAGGATGTGGAAAAAGACCAGGAAATGTTTTCCCCACAGCTAAGGAATAGATTGAAATTTAGGTACCATTTTCTTAAGTTGACTTCCTTTCCACCCAGGAGACCAGCAGCTTTAAGGGTGTGGGCTGGGTTAGCTCAATCTTGCTCACCACTTTGGATAAAGTTTTACAGCCAGTGGGTAACTAACAATGCATAGAATTTGAACCTGGATCTAATGCCGCACCAGATCCAGTGCTTGTGTTGTGGCTAATTTATTCCCACTGTCTCTGAAATTTGACTTTGCATCTTATTGATACCGATTTGCTTTTCCTGTAATATGGCCTTAGGCCTTTCTGCAGAAAATTCATGAGTTTAAAACAACTCCATGAGGAGGTAACGGTTTCCTAAAATAATGCACATATGAATTTATTTTGTTTTAGCATGGCATGAAATATCATGGTGAGTGATGCTTAACATCAGGACTGTGACTGGACATGGGGAATTGATTGCTGTTGCTACTATCACTATTACTGCTGCAGTATGTCTATTTCCATTTCTTTATTATAAATACATCTGTTGGTTTCCAAAACAATTTTGCTTTTCCCTCCTGGTTCTAGCCCAAGAATTGGGAAATGAGATGTGAAAAAGAAGATTCAGTCAACTTATTCATTTAAGCGCCTTACTGGCGCAGCTTATATTCACTGGATGTTTTGGATAAGCTACAGATCTGCTGATCCAGGGCAAACAGTTCATAGAAGACACAGCAGGAAACTTTTCCCGTTGACCAGCATGCTTTGGAAACAGCTGGATACTGTCTCTGTAGGAGCAACTCTTCAGAGGCTTAGCAGCAGATGGCAAAATGGGACTTGAGAAATGCACACTGTTTTAAAACATTTACCCTGAAATGAAGAAAAATGGCTCCACCTGTTGATCAGCATCTTTGTAGTGTAATTTTTTTTCTCCGAATAATAAGGGTAATAAGATGATCTGACTTCATAAGTAAATAATAATAATAATAATAATAATAATAATAATAATAATAATAATAATAAAGTTGGAAGGGACCAAAAAAGTCTGGATAGTGGATGTGGCAGTGCCTGGAGATAGCAGAATAGAAGAGAAAGAACTGGAGAAGATAACAAAATACAAAGACCTACAAATAGAAATAGAAAGACTGTGGCAAAATCAAGCAAGGGTAGTACCAATAGTCATAGGCTCCTTGGGTGCAATCCCAAAACAACTGGAGCACTACTTGAACACCATTGGCATTGACAAATTCGCTATTAGTCAATTGCAAAAGGCGGCCTTATTAGGAACTGCTTCCATCCTGCGACGATATCTGTAATACCATCAAACATCCACATCTGCCTATCCCAGGTCCTGTGTAAGGACTCGATAGGTAGACAAAATGCCAAATCCAGTCTGAACATCTGGCTGACTGTGCGATGATCCATAATAATAATAATAATAAAGTTGGAAGGGACCTTGGAGGTCATCGAGTCCAACCCCCTGCTCAGGCAGGAACCCTATACCATTTCAGACAAATGGCTGTCCAGTCTCTTCTTAAAAACTTCCAGTGTTGGAGCATTTACCGCTTCTGGAGGCAGGTTGTTCCACTGATTAATTGTTCTCACTGTCAGGAAGTTTCTCCTTAGTTCTAGGTTGCTTCTCTCCTTGATTAGTTTCCACCCTTGCTTCTTGTCCTGCCTTCAGGTGCTTTGGAAAATAGCTTGACTCCCTCTTCTTTGTGGCAGCCCCTGAGATATTGGAATACTGCTATCATGTCCCCCCTAATAGTTTGATAATAAAATCAAGCTTGAAAACCATAGAAATGGAAAGGTTTAGCCCTATCTAGCTAAATGAATGTATTTAAATAAATAAAGTATACCTTGCAAGTATAGTTGCAAAGACAGCTTTAGAATACTGTACTTAACCAGATCATTCTTATTATCTTGATTAAAATAAGAGGGACAAGAAATCAAAATAGTGTTGCTGTTGGAATCTATATTAGACCCAGAAATCAAACATGATGATGATGAAAAGAAGAAGAAAAAAGGAGAAGAGCAAAATGCAGGTGTTTCAAAGAGGCATAAATACTACTGATAGGGTAGTTCAATTACTATGTGTTTAACATCTGTTAAGCCAAGTATGGTCTTTCCAGGATTTTTTTCACTTTTTTTCTAATAATTTTCTCCTTCAGAGGGTGGAAAAAGGCAAAAGATTAGCTATTAATACAGAAAATTGGAATAGTTGAACTTTGGAGAAAGTGACACTGTAATGCTGAAATTAAGAATTTCTTTAAAAAATCCTGAAGTTGAGTATGATCAAATGCTTACCTTGGATGTAAAGAAAATGGATGTTAATAAACTTGGAGAAATTAATGGCTGATACTAGAAGCATAATTGGAAGCAAATTAGAAAAAGGGAGATAGTAGAAAAGCAATATTAATTGCACAAAAAGTAATTAATTTCGTCTTAAAATCAAGACGGAAAAATATGTGGCTTGGAACAGGTCACTAAGAAAGATACAAGAAGCTCAAATTTGTGTAGATGATATCAGGAAAATTAAATGTCAAAACTGAAACAATATGGTGCACTCGTGATGACAAAAATGTATTTTTTAAAAATAGATTTCCTCAAATTCCTCAAGTTTGGCTCAGCCTTTTCTAACAAAATATTGCATTCATTCAACAAGCAACTGCAAGGGAGAGGTTGAAGGAGCAGGATTCCAGATTGTCCTTCATAGAGGCATACAGTTCTTGGGAATATCTGCTGTCTTCCATTGAGTCAAATCTACATTTGACTCATGCACAGCAGGCTGCCGAAAGAATTTGATGCTGATGTGCCTGGAACTTTTTAATTTATCTCTGAGAAATCTTAGAGAATAGATGAAGTAGCTGAAGACTAGAGGAAAGTTGATGTCTTTATTTTAAAAATGAGGAAAAACAAAGATCTGGGAAAGATTTTAGAATAGTTTTTAAAGTATTTGATTTTTTTTAAACAAACCAATCTTATCAAACAAACATTCTTTGAATTGGGTAACTTCGTTTTAGGCTCAAGCCCAGATATGACCTTTATTTGCTTACAACTAAGGGAGAGAATCTTGCCAAACTAATGCTATAACTTTCTAAACATATCCTGAAAGATTTTAGGGTATAACTATCCTGAACCTTTTCCTCGCTCTCCTATCCCACTCAAATCTGCACATCCTCTTAATCTGATCTCTCTCTGGGAAAGCTTTGTGTTGTTGCTGCTCCTCAGGTGCATCTCTCTTTGATATAAGATGGAGGGAGATGGAAGCTCTGTCAGGCTTTCAACAGGCACGTTGACTGGAGAATTCCTGAGGTTGAACTCCATGCATCTTAAGGTTGCCAAGCTTGAAAAACACCACCATAAAGCATCAACCTCCAAATCCATTTTTTAAATCTGTGTCTGAATGTCTGCAAAATGAAGGTTAAGGGTGTTTAACCGTATATTTCAGTAATGCTTCAAAGATACCTGCACACAGTATAAGGTTGGACTCAATGGCCTAATAAACTACTTCCAAACCTAGGATGCTCCTCGTCAAAGTTATGTACTGCTTCAGATTCAAATAAAGAGGCTTCATAGAGTGGGTGGTCTTAGCGCTTGTTGGCAAGTCCTTAAACAAAATGTATGTTATCTTGGGATTCTATGGCAACTACAGCTGTGAAATGTTAGGAAACACCCTGGGTGCTTTAAGGCACAGGTGTCAAACTTGCCATGTCATATGACGTGTCACGATGTATCACGACTTTTTTTGCATTGCCGGAACTGGGCTGGGCGTGGCCTTCGCCTGATGCAACCATCCCATGGGCCGGCAGTTTGACACTCCTGCTTTAAGTGAAGTGTTAATACCACTTTACAATGCCTTGGTAAGGCCACACTTGGAATACTGCATCCAGTTTTGGTCACCACGATGTAAAAAAGATGTTGAGACTCTAGAAAGAGTACAGAGAAGAGCAACAAAAATGATCAGGGGACTGAAGGCTAAAACATATAATGAACAGTTGCTGGAATTGGGTATGTGTAGTTTAATGAAGAGAAGGATGAGGGGGGACATGATAGCAGTGTTCCAATATCTCAGGGGCTGCCACAAAGAAGAGGGAGACAAGCTATTTTCCAAGGCGCCTGAAGGCAGGACAAGAAGCAACGGGTGGAAACTAAGCAAGGAGAGAAGCAACCTAGAACTAAGGAGAAACTTCCTGACAGTTAGAACAATTAACCAGTGGAACAATCTGTCTCCAGAAGCATTGAATTCTCCAACACTGGAAGTTTTTAAGAAGAGACTGAACAGCAATTTGTCCGGAATGGTATAGGGTTTTCTGCCTGAGCAGGGGGTTGGACTAGATGACCTTCAAGGTCCCTTCCAACTTTTATTATTATTATTATTATTCGATTTGGCATTTTGTCTATCTATCAAGTCCTTACCCAGGACCTGGGATAGGCAGATGTGGATGTTTGATGGTATTACAGGTATCGTCGCAGGATGGAAGCAGTTCCTAATAAGGCCGCCTTTTGCAATTGACTAATAGCGAATTTGTCAATGCCAATGGTGTTCAAGTGGTGCTCCAGTTGTTTTGGGATTGCACCCAAGGTGCCTATGACTATTGGTACTACCCTTGCTTGCTTTTGCCACAGTCTTTCTATTTCTATTTGTAGGTCTTTGTATTTTGTTATCTTCTCCAGTTCTTTCTCGTCTATTCTGCTATCTCCAGGCACTGCCACGTCCACTATCCAGACTTTTTTGTCTTTCTTATCGACAATTGTTAAGTCTGGGGTGTTATGTTGCAGGTGCTTGTCTGTTTGAATTCTGAAGTCCCAGAGCAGTTTAATTTTATCATTTTCTATGACTTTCTCTATTTTATGATCCCACCAGTTTTTGCTTACAGGCAAATGATATTTTTTGCAGATCTTCCAATGCACCATTGTTGCTACTTTGTCATGCCGCTGCTTGTAATCTGTGCAATCTTCTGCAACAGCTTACCAAGTGGTCCACTGTTTCTTCAGCTTCTTTGCATAGGCGGCACTTACTGTCTGTTGCTGTCTTCTCAATTTTGACTTTGTATGCATTTGTCCTTAAGGCTTGGTCTTGTGCAGCCAGAATTAGTCCCTCGGTCTCTTTCTTCAATTTTCCTGCTCTTAGCCATTGCCAGGTTTTATTATTATCTGCTTTCCCAGCTATTTTTTTCATGTATTGGCCATGTAGTGCTTTGTCTTCCCATGCCTCTATTCTGTTCTTCATTTGGTCTTTCTTGTAGGCCAGTTTGGTCTCTCCAGTAGTCAGTAAGCCTTCCTGATATACTAATTTCAGTGCATCTTCATCATTGTTCTTCAGATATTCTTCCAGAGCCATTTTTTTCTTCTTCAACCATCTGATGTACTTGTAGCATTCCACACCCACCTATTTGCCTTGGTAGATAAAGTCTATCAATGTCACTGCGTGGATGAAGGGCATGATTCATTGTCATTATTTTTCTGGTCTGCCTATCCATTGCTTTTAGTTCTGCTTGAGTCCAGTCCACTATTCCAGCTGTGTACCTAATGACTGGGATTGCCCAGGTGTTGATTGCCTTTATGGTATTTCCTCCATTGAGTTTGGATTTTAAGATCTTCTTCACTCTCTTGATGTATTCACCTCTAATCTTTTTCTTGACTTCAGTGTGCTTGATGTTGTCAGCTTGAAGGATACCCAAGTATTTGTAGTACTCTTCCTCATCCAGATTCTTAATGTTATTTTCATGGGGCATCTTGATTCCTTCAGTTTTCACTATTTTTCCTTGTTTGATAGTAAGTGTGGCACATTTGTCCAAGCCAAACTCCATTACAATATCTTGGCTATATATACGGACAGTGTTGAGCAGCGATTCTATTTCAGATGATGTTTTTCCATACAGCTTCAGATCATCCATGTAAAGGAGGTGGGATAGTCTGGCAGATGTTTTTGATGTTTGATAGCCATGTCCTGAGTTATTCAGTATTGTTGACAGAGGAAACAGTGCAATAACAAATAGTAATGGTGATAATGAATCTCCTTGAAATATTCCTCTCTTGATATTAACCTCTCCCAGCTTCTCACCATTGATCTGCAACTGTGTCTTCCATTGTGCCATCGATCTTTGCACAAATTTTCTGATGTTTCTACTGACTCCTGTTATTTCTAGGCACTTGATTATCCAATCATGTGGCAGAGAGTCAAATGCCTTTTTGTAGTCAATCCATGCCACATTCAGGTTGGTCTTCCTTCTCTTGCAGTTTTCCAAGATCATTTTGTCTATTAGGAGTTGATCTTTTGTTCCTCTGCTATTGGGGCGGTTTCCTTTCTGCTCAGGTGGAAAGAGATTGTTTTCAACTAGATGCTGTTGTACTGCATCAGCTACCACACCAGTTAGTAATTTGAAAGTGGTTGGTAAGCAGGTAATTGGCCTGTAGTTACCTGGTGTTGCCCCTTTTGCTGGATTTTTCATTATTAGGTAGGTTTTCCCAGTTGTTAGCACTTTTCAATTTCTCCTCATTGTAGTATATTGTTGAACTGCTTGGCAATGAGTGGGTGTAAAACAGTTAGATGTTTCAACCAAAACCCATGCAGTTCATCTTCACCTGGTGCTGACCAATTTTTGATTTTCTTTGCTCTTTTTTCTACCATTTTTGTTGTTATTACTAGTTCTTTCATTTCAATTTCTGTTTTATTTGCATCCACCTCTTTTAACCAAGCCGCATCCTTGTTGTATTTCTTTGGGTTATCCCATATCTGCTTCCAGAACTGCACTGTTTCTTCCTTGTCAGGTACTGACTGATTCCTTGCAGTTTCTCCATTGATGGATTGGTAGAAACGTTTCTGATTGGATTGAAATTGGAGGTTCTGCCTATAGTTTGCAATTCGAGCTTCATATCTATGATTTTCCTGGCTATAGCTGTTATTTGTTGCTTTATTATTTCCAGTGCTTCCTTGATCTTCCTTGTTTCTAAGTGGTATTTCTTGATTAGGTATTCTTTGGTCTTCTTGTTCTTCAGCTTCTTTTCTTTCATCTGTTCTAGCTTGCTTGCATGTGATCTTAACTTGCTGATCTTATTTTCTAGTCTAACCTTCCATTTTTCTGGTGCACTGTTTGTTTGTTTTTCTTTTTTGTTGATTTTGCATCCCAGGTATTCTGTTATAACTGCAGCTGTGCTGTACATTAGTTGGTTTGTTTCTTGCAGTGAATTGGTGCTTATACTTGCTATTGCAGTATTTGCATCTTTTAATGCTTGTGCTAGCTGTTTCTTTGGAACAAGCTTCAATGCAGGCAGCCTTATTCTGTTGTTTTTGTGCTGTTCTAGATGCTCAGTTATTCTTTGTTTCAATTCTTTTATTTCTTTAGTTAGAGGGTTTTGTTCTTCCTGAGGAAGAGGTGCCTGGTTTCCAAATGAGAACAGTTGTATATCTCTGCTGGATTCCTTCACTGCCAACTCCCCCTGGTTTGCCTCTACATTCTGAATTACTTCTGGTAAGGCTTTGATTTCTTTGCCCTGGGTAAACCTTTGCAGTTCGTCCAATTCTCTTTCTGTGAATATTTTGTTTCGTGTTATAAATCGGCGTTGATCTGTTAGTCTCTGTTCTGTTATTTCTGATTCTGGATGTTGTTCTTTCCAGAACTGGTGCATTCGTTTTAGATATCCTCTTCTTGTTGGACTTGATCTGTAGTAACAGATTATTATTTCTTTGTTTTCCATCACTGTGTATCTGCGACTGGTAAACACCTTTTCTTCCAGTAGTTCTGCAGCTGCTGGCCCTGGTTGCTCAGCCAACAGTCCTGAGTCCTGTAACCCATTTTTCACCAGATATCCAGGAACTCCAATATCTAGTGCGGACCTTGTTAACCCGGGCGACGTCCGAGCCGGTATGGCATTCTGCAATTTACGTCTCACCATATTTTTTATGGGAGAGACACTCTTTGTCTGACTCCTCTGATGAGACCTGTCCAGTATGGTTGAACCTCTGGCATAGCTCTCATCTTCCTCAGAGTACACAAGCCCCACAACTACGTCAAGGTAGTGCCTCACTGGGGGATTATTATTATTATTATTATGGATCATCGCACAGTCAGCCAGATGTTCAGACTGGATTTGGCATTTTGTCTACCTATCGAGTCCTTACCCAGGACCTGGGATAGGCAGAGGTGGATGTTTGATGGTATTACAGATATCGTCGCAGAAGGGAAGCAGTTCCTAGTAAGGCCACCTTTTGCAATTGACTAATAGCAATTTGTCAATGCCAATGGTGTTCAAGTGGTACTCCAGTTGTTTTGGGATTGCACCCAAGGAGCCTATTACTATTGGTACTACCCTTGCTTGCTTTTGCCACAGTCTTTCTATTTTTATGTGTAGGTCTTTGTATTTTGTTATCTTCTCCAGTTCTTTTTCGTCTATTCTGCTGTCTCCAGGCACTTCCATGTCCACTATCCAGACTTTTTTATCTTTCTTATTGACAATTATTAAGTCTGGGGTGTTATGTTGCAGGTGCTTGTCTGTTTGAATTCTGAAGTCCCAGAGCAGTTTAATTTTATCATTTTCTATGACTTTCTCTATTTTATGATCCCACCAGTTTTTGCTTACAGGCAAATGATATTTTTTGCAGATCTTCCAATGCACCATTGTTGCTACTTGTCATGCCGCTGCTTGTAGTCAGTCTGTGCAATCTTCTTGCAACAGCTTACCAGGTGGTCCACTGTTTCTTCAGCTTCTTTGCATAGGCGGCACTTACTGTCTGTTGCTGTTTTCTCAATTTTGACTTTATATGCATTTGTCCTAAAGGCTTGGTCTTGTGCAGCCAGAATTAGTCCCTCGGTCTCTTTCTTCAATTTTCCTGCTCTTAGCCATTGCCAGGTCTTGTTATTATCTGCTTTCCCAGCTATTTTTTTCATGTATTGGCCATGTAGTGCTTTGTCTTCCATGCCTCTATTCTGTTCTTCATTTGGTCTTTCTTGTAGGCCAGTTTGGTCTCTCCAGTAGTTAGTAAGCCTTCCTGATATACTAATTTCAGTGCATCTTCATCATTGTTCTTCAGATATTCTTCCAAAGCCATTTTTTCTTCTTCAACCATCTGATATACTTTATTATTATTATTATTATTATTATTATCGATCATCGCACAGTCAGCCAGATGTTCAGACTGGATTTGGCATTTTGTCTACCTATAGAGTCCTTACCCAGGACCTGGGATAGGCAGATGTGGATGTTTGATGGTATTACAGATATCGTCGCCGGATGGAAGCAGTTCCTAATAAGGCCGCCTTTTGCAATTGACTAATAGCGAATTTGTCAATGCCAATGGTGTTCAAGTGGTGCTCCAGTTGTTTTGGGATTGCACCCAAGGAGCCTATTACTATTGGTACTACCCTTGCTTGCTTTTGCCACAGTCTTTCTATTTCTATTTGTAGGTCTTTGTATTTTGTTGTTGTTGTTGTTGTTGTTGTTGTTATTATTATTATTATTATTATTATTATTATGAGATGCCAAGGGATGCTCCATGATTCAAAGTATCTTTTTCTTTTCTAGTCTGAAGTACTGTACAGACCCTTTTTTTTCTTAGCTTAAAAAACGGGCAATCTAAAATACACGAGACAGAAACAAAATGGAGTAGGAAAAAAAGGAAAAGAAGCAAGCTAAGGCACAGGGACCTTGTGTGGAAATTCTTGTCCTAATTAGATGGGATGTAAAGCAGGATGCATATCACCAGTTAGGTGACTTGATGAAGCAGCTGCTTCTCTTTTCTTCCTGTGCTGAACAGACCACTGCTGTTTGATGGCAGCTGAAGGAGAGACACCGACAGATGATTCCTTAAAAGAATGATAGAACAGCCCTGCTTTGCTTCTCTTATCTCCGTCTTCTCAGTTAGCCCAATGAAAGAGTTACCATTGATTCTTTCCTCCTCTGTGCGGTCATCCACTTCTTTTGTTCTATAGATGGGGGAAATAAGATTCTCCTCTCCCATCAAAGCGAGGCTAACCTAAAAAAAAATCAAATTGATTGAAAGTGTTCCCATAGGTTGACTGTGCGATGTCGACCTTAGTCATGGTTTATTCTATCGAAATGTCTGTATTTACACAAACTACACTGAACCAGAAACTAACTACATGGAATTATGCAACTTAAACTAAAATGTAGCAGGATGATTTGTGGTGTAGCATGTTGTCAAAACAGAGCCAAAAATTTCTTTTTTGATAACAATTATAGAGGTCTGGAACAATTTACAGTCAGATAGACTTGCACAGCAGCTGATTAGTTATATTGAGCCTTTGCTGGGCTGGCATATTCAACTCGTATATGCTGAGTTGTATTGAACTTGATGGGCCACATAGGGTTTGATACAGAGAAAATTAGCATGATGGTTAAGTCTACATTTCAAGAAAAATGGAATAACAGTGGGGGAAAGAAACAGAATAAAGCTTTGTGGTCATTAAAATTCTTTTAAACTCTGCATTATGCTGCATTGTGACAGCCAAATTGTAACTCCTATGCTTCTGAGCAGGGCAGAAATAACAGATTCAGTTCTATTATGCAAAGTAAACAAGATACTGGATAGGAAAAGTCTCATTCTTCTATCTCAGTTCTAACAGTCAGGTTTCTCAATAAAGTTTGGCTGTAGAAGCTAGGAAATAAAGCAATAAATATTATCTATTTGTCTGTCTGTCTATCTAAACCAGCATGCACAGGAAAAGATTTTAATCACTTTTTTAAAATAGGCCTAGAGAAAAGCAGGAAGTTTGGCTTTGAATGAATGAATGAATGAATGAATGAATGAATGAATGAATGAATAAAATAAACCCAATCTGCAAAATGTTTGATTTATCAAGCAAATATTACTATACTGCTCTTCCAGGGACTTGATAAATCTCCCATTATTGCCAAGCCTTAGTGCACAGCTGGTTAGCAGTATTCTGCTGCCATGTGCAGCCTATTCATATATTCTCATAATCCTTTAATATTCACTCCTTTGAAGCATGAGGACAACTTGCAATTAACAAGTTATAAATGGCTCTTACTTTCATCATCCTATGTGCTGCCCCAAACCGCATGTGCTGCATTTGTGTTTCTCTACTATCCAGCTGCTCAGTTATCAAATAAGACTCTTTATCCTTCAAAAATTATTCATATGAAGTGTTCCAGACTCCACAAGCATGGATGTAGCAGCTCTTTGCTGTTTATTATAGTCTCACTTTTTTCAAGCTTTCACAAAACTTGAAAAAGCAAGGTTATTGCCTTAAATGTCACATTAACTTTAATGAATAAATTTCTTAAGGTACTGTTTCCTTCCTTCCTTCCTTCCTTCCTTCCTTCCTTCCTTCCTTCCTTCCTTCCTTCCTTCCTTCCTTCCTTCCTTCCTTCCCTCTCACATAAAAAATGGAGAAATGTCAGGCTGCTTGAATGAGTAATCTTGAGTTACTGTCTTTGGGCAAGATCCAAAGCACTTCTTTGTTTATTAGAATCATTTGAAAAAAAAGGAAGTATGTAATGGTTCCGATAGATGAGTCCAGTAGAAATAAGAACTCTGAGGCAATTGCTTTACTCAAAGAAGTAAATTATGGCTACATAATATAAGCAGGAACAAAGGTGAAACCAAGTTCTCTCCCCCCCAAAAGGTTACAAAGTAAAAGTTGAACTCCCCACCCCTTAATGTGTCACAAATCACAATCCCCAATTAACACCTTTGGTGAGCTCTCTAACGATAGCTCCAGCCCGCCAAACACTTAAGCTGCTTGACCTTGGTTCCCACAAGAAAGTTATTGTTTAGACCAGTGGTAGCGAACCTATGGCATGGGTGCCAGAGGTAACACTTGGAGCCCTCTCTGTGGGCACACGTACCATTGCCCCACCCTTGCCTCCCCCTGCAACCCCCTTCTCACCAGCAGCACCCCTGGAGGAGAGTCACCCCCGAACGTGGCCCACGCGGAGCAGCACAGCCAAGGACATGGCAGCCAGGCAGTGTAGACAAGACTCTGCCCTCACACCCCATCATGCACAGTTGATGCTGCGGGGCATGGGCAGAGGGTGTGGCTGCCATTATGATGCTGGGCTGCCTGGGCAATCTGCAGTGGGACGGGGCCAGTTTTTGGGCAATCCGTCTCTAAAAGGTTCGCCATCACTGGTTTAGACTAAGCTATAAGAATGCATCTCCTCCCTCCCATTGCTGTGGCAACCGAAGAAACATGTCTGTATTCAGAGCATTTGAAGTTTTGACAAAGTAGTTTCTCCATATCCATACATTGCAGCCTCCACGGAAGTGCTTCCCAAACATCATTTATGTTCCTTTGTTACCCCAAACTGCTTATCAGAAAGACTTATCAAACTTTGAGGACAGGTTCTATGCACCTTCCTTCAGCACTAATATAATTTCAAATGGTCACTGCAACTGGAAGACTACCTGCATTATTAAAAACAATATTATGGAATGACCTTTATGTGATTCCAACCAATTACCATTGGCAATTTCATAGAATTTCATCTTAATAGGAATATCTTGGGAGATATTTGAATTTATTTTAGTACACGTAGCAATTTTTAAGTCAGTTTAAATGTCCTTTTGTGAGGAGTAATAGGTTTCTATGTCATTATCCAAAGAAAAAGTACTTTTACCCAAGTTTGGATAATTTACCCAGGTTTGGGAAGCACAGAGAATATCTGTGTTTTCCTGGCATTATCAGCAGCTAGAACACCATGGTTTTCCTCAGAAGAGTGAGAGAGAGAGAGACATGAGTTAATAATATCAATAGCTTCTTACCTAAGTCCCTTAACCATTGCACTGCAATAACTCTATGGTGTTTTTTATTGTATTTATTTTATTTTATTTTATTTTGTTGTATTATATACTGCAGATGTCACCCACTCCATTCATAGCTTTTGGTTGTTTACAATGATTCAGTTAAAAACCCATAAGAGTTGTAGTAAAACATTTTTAAAAACCTATAAAACTGAGAGCTAGCACAGCAGCTCAGATTGCCAAATATGTTTTCAGCACCCTCCTAAACTATAATGAGAGGGCTTGCTTCAGCTCCAGTGGCAGTTGGTTCAATAACCGGGCCTTGCTGTGCCGAAAGCAGAATCAATCTTTCATGTCAAATTTTACTGCTGCATCATAAGAATGGGAAGCAGACTGTACAGGAGTAGGCAGACCCTGTAAGCAGCTTGGCTTCTGTCATGTAAGATTTTATAGATTATTCTGAGCACCTTGAAATGGGTCCCAAAGGCAGCTAGTGAAGCTTTTAAACCGGGGTCCTGTTGGAGGCCTCATTTACCATTCATCCATGGCCAATTTGTGAAAAAAAAAGCTTATCTTTTTTTATTCAAAAACAGTTTATATAGAATTCAGTAAAATGATTTAATATGCTGAATAGTTCCAGAGTATTATTACATTTCCAAACGTTGGAGGTATTTCAACACTTGTCTTTTATGTATGGTAATATTTGATCATTTGGAGATGAAAATTTATAAAATAAATAGAAAATAAATAGAACTGGAACATCAATCTCTCTTAGCCACAAATTCTGAACTAGAATAGAATGCGTCTAACAATTCATATAACTCAACTATATTACTGTGATACTAATGACTTTTAGTGTAATATTGCTATTAGTAGTTAATTAAATAATTACAAATTAATATGAATGCATCCCAAGTGTGTATTATATCACACACTCTATTCACACATTCACACTTACCAACACATTCATCTTCCTTTCCTGGAACCTTCCCTCCCTACTGAGGGGAAGACATTCAAACATGTGCTAGCAGGAGAGAAAGGAAGAACCTTTTTCTCTTCCAACACTTGTAGAGTATTTAAATAAAAGCACTAGGCGGGAAAAACCCTTATTCCCTACCCTTCTGATGACCAAGAAGAAGGTATGGGGGAAGATGCAATGAGACCTATGTTTTTAATCAGCCTTATTGTATATATGACTCTTACAGGAATTGTTCAAATAAGTTGCTGCAAGACTTGTTATAAAGTAACAGTGCTGGTTGAGAAAGATGAAAACTGTATTTCAAAGTGTATTGTTGTTGTTAGTTGCAAAGTCGTGTATGACCCATCGCGACCCTATGGGCAACGTTCCTCCAGGCCTTCCTACCATCTTCTGGAGTCCATTTAAGCTCACGTCTACTGTTTCAGTGACTCCATCCATCCCCTTCTTCTATTGCCCTCAATCTTTCCCACCATTAGGCTCTTCTCCAGTGAGTCCTTCCTTCTCATTAGGTGGCCAAAGTACTTGAGTTTCAACTTCAGGATCTGGCCTTCTAAAGAGCAGTCAGGGTTGATCTCCTCTAGGACTAACTGGTTTGATCGCCTTGCAGTCCAAGGAACTCGCAGGAGTCTTCTCCAGCACCATAGTTCAAAGGCCTCAATTCTTTTGCACTCAGCCTTTCTTATGGTCCAACTTTCACAGCCATACATTGCAACTGGGAAAATAATAAATTGGAGAAGGCAATGATAGGGATGTACTGGGCTTGTTATCATAAGATGCTTTAACAAAGAAAATATTAAACCGAATCATATCTGAACCAGAGAGAAGTCATTTCACTCTAATACCATTTGGGTTCTCTTGCTGTTTCCTTTCGTAAGGGTATCTCTATCCTTCGTCTCAAGCTGCAGGCTACTTTTGTAATCTTATCCTCACTCATGAAAGTACCGCGACCTATATACGTTGTGACTCATTGTACATATACCTTAAAAAAAAAAATCAGTAGTTTTAATGGGATTGATTGCCAGTGGTCTTCTGTCATTGGCAATGCTCAAGTCATGACTTGCCCAGCTTTAGTAGTTCTACAGTATTGAGTGTTCCAGACCGTTCACTGACCTCAAGAAATTCCTCTCCAGAGAATTATTGCAGAAGAATGCTCTTTTATCTGAAGGCCAATAGTTCAACAGAAGAGTTCAGCCCCTGGCTCCTCTCCCTCCCCCCTCCCCCCAAAAAAACCTTTAGAAAATGTAATCTGATATTTGGAAGAGTCATGGTGCAGAGCCAGCTGTACCACAGTATGACTATATACAGGATAACGTTATACGGTTAATAATAAAATAAGCTTAACGTTTAAGGGAATGTTTAATGTTTAAAATAACAGTGTCCTTTTGTATGAAGCTAAATGCAAATCTTGCTACACATGTCAATGGTATTTTATGTGCGACACAGGACTTGTCACAGCACAGAACCTAACTAAGCCAACCCTATAAAACTCTTTCTATGATAAGAAAAGGAGGATGTAAAGAAAAAGTTACAAATGCATTTTTGCAAGAAAACATTACTTTCCGTGATACGTAGAGCATGTAAAGGGAGCGCTCTTTCAGATGTGTTTGGTGAGCATAGAATACAAAGGAACACTCAGTTCATCCACTTCTGAAATATGTCAGGAAGGAAGTATGGCATGCAAGATTAAACAGGCTTAGTGTACATTGTTAAGTGACCTTTTTCAAATAAAATCCCTTTCTGAGATATTTCATGCCCAATCTTGCACCTGGCTCAACGTTCAAGTAAAGAGAGAGATCCTGCTTGTAAAGTGTAACAAACTTTTTTAAGCGGAGGAAAAAAATAACTTCCTAGCCTACCTTCCACATTTTAACTTTCAGGGTTAAAGGTAAGATACTCAAATAGTTCACACATTGATAATAAAATTAAAGGACAATAATGATATCAAGTAAAGAGTAACATCCCTTAAACAGTTGGGGCATTTGTAGGCAGAGGCTGATTCTCTTTAAGATCTATCTGCCAAGTCCATTTCAAAGCCTGCCCATTGCCTGTGAGCACATCTTAAAGCCTTGCCTGGGTCTGCACTGTAGGAAAACAAAACAAAAAAAAGAAAAAAAAATCTGCAGTGCATCCAACAGTAGTTATATTGTAAGCCTGAATCCTTGCATCCTGTTTCAGATAAACTCACGGTGTTAAGAAACTGTGAATGAGAACTGCCAAACTACATTGACAGTTTTAGGTAGAATTAATAATTGTTTACTGATTTCTTGTGGTCTGGTAGGTCCTGTTCACTTTTCACTCCATAAAACCCGTAAAAGCTACAAAACTCCTTAATAAGTCAACAGTATTTCATTCTAATAGTAATAAAACCTAAATTCTGTTGCCCCTAGAAGTTACTATCAAGGAATATGCAGCAATATAACTTCTGAGCCCACTTGGAAAGCACTTTCTTCCTCTTATACAGGACACATTTTCCTTGAAACATTATTGACAGAGAGACCTTGATCTTTGTTTCCATCAGGAATGGTGGATTTTCTAAGAGATACAATTAGGCCTTGGTAGTAGGTGCATGAATTTAAGACAAAGCATGAAAGGGCCATGGGCTGTTTTGCTATTGACTCCTAAACCTGCATTTCTAAATACACTTTAACCGAATGCATTTTACTTTTGAATAAATCTCTGTACCACTGTTTTCCTAGGTCTTCTGGAGCTATATATACTGTCACTCCTAGTGTTATTATTTTGATTTCAGGAAAATGCTTTAAATGATTATAAATACGTTACTACAATTAAAAACTAGCTAAAATTCACAGATCGGGCAAACAGGTTTACCACAGCCTTGTAAATCCTGGGAATAGCTGTAGTCCCTGAATTTAATAAGTGCCCATGAATGAGCATTTAGTTTGGTTCAATTTTGATAGTTTACCAAAAATGGTATACAGCAGTGGTTCTCAACCTTTTTAATGCCGTGACCCCCAACCGGTCATAAGTCGAGGACTACTCAACCGGTCGTAAGTCGAGGACTACTCAACTGGTGCAGCACCATTTGCAGAATGGGAGTTTTGGTGGGCTCAGCAGGGCAGAGACAGCCTGGACAATTCCTATTGGCTTTTGAAAGCCAATAGAATTAGACTCTATTCAAGAGAGTCTATTCTATTGGCTTTCAAAAGCCAATAGAATAAAAAGGAGTAGCACAGCTAAGGAAAAGGGGGGAAAAATGGCAGATTGCATTGTTTGGCGACCCCCGTGAAATGGTCGTTCAACCCCAAATGGGGTCCCGACCCACAGGTTGAGAACCACTGGTATACAGTATGAGGAAAAAAAAAACTTGAGATTTAAAAAAATAAGTCACCAGAATTGGGCAAGGAAATTTTCTTCCCATTTTTTAGCAGTGATCATTCATGACATTCAACAAAGGAGAAGAAGGATTGGAATGATAATAACATTGGCTAACCTTTTAACATAATTCATCCTCCTCCTGCAGTAGTGTGATATTACCATTTGCCTATTGATTTTATTTTATTTGTGTAGCTCCCCATCTCAACAAATGACTCTAGGTGACATATATCATAAAACCTATTTGGAAACTCAGTAAAATTCTCTAGGTTTTGTTATGAATTGACTAGCTATGAGTACATTAATTTTTTTTTAAACTACAGTGTGTGTGAATAAGAGATTGTTTCTTTTGGTTACAACTTTTTGTAAGCACCCAGAAATACCTAAGCTGCTGTAATGACTACTCTGAGTGTATAAATGGTTATAAATCACTTTTCCCATTCACTCACTCACTCACTCACTCACTCAAAGATATTATCGGGGAAGATCTGATGGTCAAATTATGCAAGCATTATTGCATATACAAAAAGGATGGAACTTGTGGTGGTGCACTTTTATTTGCAGCAAAATATACATGCATCTGCTTTTGTTGTGCAGTTAAAACTTATGGAAGATGGGAGCACTATTATGTGGTAGTCCACAAGCCCGTTGAGACTGATATATCATTGGAGGTGTGGAAAAAAAAACCAGCATTCAATTAGCCTAAAAGTGTAGGAAGATCCAAAGGAAAAGGAAATAAAATCTGAAACTCTTTAGCAAACATGATTATATTTGTTCATTTGCTGTAGTTTATACAATTAGCATAATCTTGACAGATTTGGGGGATACAGTGAGCCGTAAACTAATCCCAGGGCCTGGATTTATGCTACATAGTGGTCAAAAATTTGCTTGTCTTGTGGTTTAGTGTGTCAGGTGAACACAGCCATTGTCCACGCTTTTGCCTGTGATCTACACTACACATTTTCTACCAAGTAAGGTGGAAAAAATAAAGCTGACAGATTTCCTGTCAACATTTTCTTTCATGTGCTGATTTTATAAATTCTTTATCAATAATTTCTTTTATTTATGTGTAAGCCTTCCCATATAAAACATTGGTAAACATAATATAAATAATATGAAGCCATATTCCTGGGTTTCTCCTTCATATTGCTCTGAAGCCTGAATTGACATGAAATTTGCATTTGCATTTGCTTTAGGGGGGGCTCTCTATGTGTAAATGGAGGAAATTTAAAGCACCCGTTAATCTGTAGAGCAAAATGTTTCATCCATTTATCCGCAGAATAAAATATATGGTGACAGGAATGTCAAGCCCTTCAGTCATAAGCTCTTCCATCTGAAAAAGACACTTTTACCGATTATAACGGTACTTAGCTTCCAAGTAGCATAAGATGACAGGCTTAATCCACTGAAATATTTTTCACTGTGAAGTGAAACTGTAACTACATAAACATTTTGTGTCTTGCTACCTTGCTCCTTTCTGGGAAAGCAGCCTGTTATTAAGCATTCCTTTGTGTATAATGAGTGTCAGGTTTGTATATGTTCCAGAGAAGAGACTCAATTTTTATGAGGGAACTGTTTAAAAGTAGGCTGTAAGGAAGCATACACTATGAAGTGAAGTTATTATCTGATGCTGCAGCCCTATGCAAAATGGGAGTGCATTCCATTAAAATCTGTTGATGTGCTTAGAATGATCTAAAATAGGGCTTTCAAGTTAAATCAAATTAGGTCATAAAGGGACTGCATATATGTGATGTATTTATGTTTTATGGGAGGAATCTTACAGTGTTATGATATAATCATCATAATTAAGCCAGGATTGTGTCTTTTAACTTTATATTCTTAATATAAATTATCCTGCTTCTGGATGCCTTATTTATATGAACCTTTTAAAATCTCAGAATTAAAGCTGAGTTTGATTTGAGATTTGACAAGATTTAATTAGAATTCAAAATACAGGATTCAAAAGCCATAGCATTTCTTCTGGACAATAAGAAATTATAATTTGCAATATCAAATTTAAAATCTAGAAAATTGGAAAAGTTTGAAACAGCTTTTAGAGTTTCTTCTTTTTCTTTTTCCCATTCTTCGAATCACTCACTTTTTAAGCAAGAGGAAAAAGCAGTTCACTTCCAGCCATGAGAAGATAGGATTACATAGAATTAGAGATTTAAATGGTGGTAATCCTATGACTAATTAATATAGTTTGCAAAAGAAACAGTCACCAGTACCAACTTGGATTAAAATGAAGTCAAATTCCTTCATAAAATATGTTAAATAAAAATGTCTGCTTAAGTTAATCATTATTAAAAGAACTCTTATAAGTAGCATGCTGATTCTCTTGAAAATCTAAAAAAAAAAGCTTTGGGAAAAGAATTTTGAATCTCATTGAAACTCTCTGTGGAATAAAATGGACTTTAAATTTATATCAGTAAACCATTAATAAACTATAATGTAATTCCATAAATAGCATTGTACTCTACTAGCAAATGCAAAAAAATCCCAGAACTGTAAAAATCATAAAACCATGAATCTACATAAATTGCAGTTATGAAATCGATTCAGTTCTTATTGCAAGCTGCTAGATTTCTATTGCAAAACAAAGAAAATGGAACATTTTTCATTGGCTCAATGGTACTTTAAGATGTGGAGAAGGAAGTTAATGAAACGGTTAATGCAAACTTAACAATACAAAAATCTTACAATGCAAAATAAATTGAGTAAACCTATACAAACCTATATAGATGTATGCAAACATTTAGGTCTCCCTGGTCAGACTGTAGGTCAATAAATCAGTAAATCAATAAATAAACAGAACTTGACATAATTTCTATGTGATACAAAGTTAAACATAGATATTCTCCAAATTTGGATATATAGTTACAATTTACATTCAATTGTGCATAGATTTAAAATAAGAAAGAAATGAATATGGCAAATACAGAAGTATATACACTTTTCCAGTCAATGTTTGGGCAGAAATAACAGAATCCTATAGACTCCTATAGCCAGCTAAGAACTGCTCTATTCTTGCCTTCCCCACTCTGTTCAATCTCAGAAATATTACTAGGTCTCCCTGCATTCAGATCATCCAATAGATATTCAAATATAACATAATCCACTGGAAGAGTGTTCAGAGTTATGCAACTGTCATATTCACTAGTTTCTCAGTTTGAATATGTAAACAATTGTATTTAAATTTCAATATGGATTCAAATTTTCAGAAACAGGACATGTTTCACTTTGTACCATGTAGAGATTGTGTTATCATCAATTCATTTACGGGGTTAATTCAAACGTACAATTTGACCTTTGCATGCATTATATATTAGCTCTATTAATATTTTTAATAGCTTACCCTTAGTGTCATTCTTTGTTAACATCCTGAACATGAACATCTCAAAAAAATATGAATTAGGATTATGTTTCAGAGTAGAGATGGGTGGTGGTTGCAAACATCGTACCATTCTTCAACTTTTTAAAGTAGCCATATCATTTCTCCCAAATCATTCTATAATGAAGAAGTATTAAAATGTCTAAAGCTGCTTCATTTTTTAAAATACAAAATCAAATCAAAACAACTTGGTTATTACTACTTTCAGCCTTGCACATATTTTCACAACAACAAAATTATGATATATTTTACCAGACTTTAAAAGGCAGAGATAACAAGAATGAGGAAAGTATTACACTCCACAATGTCCAGCAAAGAGCCAATAGAGAAGTTGTACAAAAAGTATTTTACTCCCAAAAATCCTTTTGTTTGTTGGCAGACTTACTGATATGGCTCATTGTCAAAGTTAGTCTGTTCTGAAATGACATGTTATGGGCTGCCTCTGCAACAATTTTTTAAAGGCTGAGTAATGTGTAGATTACCATCCTTGTTTATACAGTACAAATGCTAAAATAGTCTTCATAGGGGTCTAACAGCAACCATGCTTATCTCAGATCCGCAGTGACGAAGATTTACTCAGTACAAGACAAGGCAGAGAATTAGCAAAAAGGAAGTGAACATTTTCTTTTGTTTTCTTTTTATTTGTGTAGGAAAATGGAATAGGAAAATGAAGGAAAAAAAACAGACATAATGGACATAAAGATTAATGGTGACTATACTACAAATCAGGCAAATAGACTGAAAAGATTAAGGGAAGGTAAGTATGAAAGGTTATAGATTTGAGGAAGGAGCAAGTTATGTAAAAAGGAGTGACCGAATACATTTTCCATCATCTCCTCCCCCATGGCCTAAGCCTGATATCGGAGCCAAAGACTGTCTAAGCACTCTTGTAGGGTTTGTAGAGATGATAAATTGGCTGGCTATTCCTATCAGTATCCAAAAGGCCTCCTGACTAATCCTGTTTCAGTATTACCCATATAAAGAAGGACAGCTCCAACGAAGTTTGAGTCTCTGCAAAACAGAAAGCACCAGAATGTCTACTGAATCTAAATCTTTCCAAAGTAATTCAAAAGCACATGATTCAATTTGGTGCTTCAGAATGATTCAGAAATTATTCAATTTGAGGGAGTGATTTGATCAGGTCTTTTTAAATCAGATGTCTTGGAAACTTTGCACAAATGTCCAAACTACATGTAACATTTTTCTATGCTAGCTTTCCCCCAGTATGGTGACCTCCAAATAACTAGGTTGCTGAACATTCCAATTTCAACAGATAGTCAGAAGATTGTTCCAAGACAGGGTTGTAATTATGGTTCACCATCATCCCTTTTGTCATTCCTAGAGTCCCCCACCTCCCCAAGTGAGCCTTGCAGAGTGCAGATCTCACTCTTTAAAGTCCAAAAAGTAAGTCCTGGACAGATAGTACCTACTTCTGCAGTGTGACTTTTGACTGCTACTCAGACCCCAGAATGGACAAATAGAATTTGTATATTCCTTCTTCAGGCAAATTATTATTCTTTTCCAGATTTGTAAACACACACACAGAGAGAGACAGACAAACAGACACAGACACACACACACACACAGACAGACACACACACACACATCTGGATGTTTCTAACTAAAAATAAATTCCGCTGTGTATACTACAGGATTACACCCAAATTATGTATGGAACTGTAGCTTTACTATCCTTCGAGTCAAACTATGATTCACCATATTGATCTCATTAGCTGGAATCTTTTCCAGTCTTATCCTCCATCACCTCTTCCATTTACACAAGCTACACTAACATATAAAAGGATAATATGGTTCACAGTTATTAAAATCAGTTTGAAATGTTTAATATCACATTTACAACTTGATTCTGGAAGAGAAGAATATATTCCTTTTTTCTTATTATTTTATGATAATGATTTTCTCTGAAGTCTGTTCTGCTAAGCTTTATACTATATCCTGTGCAGGTTTTAATGAGATTCACTCCTTAAAATTTTATATTTTTATACTTTGGTTCAACAAGTGTTCATCCCAGTTTTAAAGGGAAAGGAGCAGATCCAGCTATTCTTCCATATAATACTTATTTTGTTTTAAAATATTTTGCTATAACATTACTTTCAGAAATAACAGGACTGTAAGTTATCATCTTGAAAGACAATACAATCTGTGAAAGGAGACAAAAAGTTACCATACTATTTCTACATTTTGTTCCACTAATTGTTAATATTTACAAATAAAAATACATACACACAGACAGATATCAGTAGAATAATTGACTCATATGACATCAAAGCAGGTCTTTTTTGTGAGTTTATGTCAGTGGAGGCTGGAAATCATGCGTTTTATTGATCCCTCTCTCCCTTCCTTCCTTCCTTCCTTCCTTCCTTCCTTCCTTCCTTCCTTCCTTCCTTCATTCCTTCCTTTTTCTCTTTCTCTTTTTCTCATCTTAATTATAAATTTCTATTAATTATGATCTGTCTTGTTTAAAAATGTAAAAAAGTTATCATTAAAAAAAGGAAAATTCTAAAAGTCCACAGTCAGTCCCTAAGCAAAAAATTGAAGTTGTGGTGTAACTCTTGTTATATTCCTGAATAATAATAATAATAATAATAATAATAATAATAATAATAATAATAATAATAATAATATTGTGGGGCTTGTGTACTCTGAAGAAGATGAGAGCTATGCCAGAGGTTCAACCATACTGGACAGATCTCATCGGAGGAGTCAGACAAAGAGTGTCTCTCCCATAAAAAAATATGGTGAGACATAAATTTCAGAATGCCATACCGACTCGGATGTCGCCTGGGTTAACAAGGTCCGCGCTAGATATTGGAGTTCCTGGATATCTGGTGAAAAATGGGTTACAGGACTCAGGACTGTTGGCTGAGCAACCAGCTGCAGAACTACTGGAAGAAAAGGTGTTTACCCGTCACAGATACACAGTGATTGAAAAAAGATCTTAAAGTCCAAACTCAGTGGAGGAAATACCATAAAGGCAATCAACACCTGGGCAATTCCAGTCATTAGGTACACAGCTGGAATAGTGGACTGGACTCAAGCAGAACTAAAAGCAATGGATAGGAAGACCAGAAAAATAATGACAATGAATCATGCCCTTCATCCACGCAGTGACATTGACAGACTTTATCTACCAAGGCAAATAGGTGGGCGTGGAATGCTACAAGTACATCAGATGGTTGAAGAAGAAAAAATGACTTTGGAAGAATATCTGAAGAACAATGATGAAGATGCACTGAAATTAGTATATCAGGAAGGCTTACTAATTACTGGAGAGACCAAACTGGCCTACAAGAAAGACCAAATGAAGGACAGAATAGAGGCATGGGAAGACAAAGCACTACATGGCCAATACGTTAAAAAAATAGCTGGGAAAGCAGATAATAACAAGACCTGGCAATGGCTAAGAGCAGGAAAATTGAAGAAAGAGACCGAGGGACTAATTCTGGCTGCACAAGACAAGCCTTAAGGACAAATGCATACAAAGTCAAAATTGAGAAGACAGCAACAGACAGTAAGTGCCGCCTATGCAAAGAAGCTGAAGAAACAGTGGACCACTTGGTAAGCTGTTGCAAGAAGATTGCACAAACTGATTACAAGCAGCGGCATGACAAAGTAGCAACAATGGTGCATTGGAAGATCTGCAAAAAATATCATTGGCCTGTAAGCAAAAACTGGTGGGATCATAAAATAGAGAAAGTCATAGAAAATGATAAAATTAAACTGCTCTGGGACTTCAGAATTCAAACCGACAAGCACCTGCAACATAACACCCCAGATTTAACAATTGTCGATAAGAAAGACAAAAAAGTCTGGATAGTGGACGTGGCAGTGCCTGGAGATAGCAGAATAGAAGAGAAAGAACTGGAGAAGATAACAAAATAAAAAGACCTACAAATAGAAATAGAAAGACTGTGGCAAAAGCAAGCAAGGGTAGTACCAATAGTAATAGGCTCCTTGGGTGCAATCCCAAAACAACTGGAGCACCACTTGAACACCATTGGCACTGACAAATTCGCTATTAGTCAATTGCAAAAGGCGGCCTTACTAGAAACTGCTTCCATCCTGCGACGATATCTGTAATACCATCAAACATCCACATCTGCCTATCCCAGATCCTGGGTAAGGACTCAATAGGTAGACAAAAATGCCAAATCCAGTCTGAACATTTGGCTGACTGTGCGATGATCCATAATAGAAGAAGAAGAAGAAGAAGAAGAAGAAGAAGAAGAAGAAGAAGAAGAAGAAGAAGAAGAAGAAGAAGAAGAAGAAGAAGAAGAAGAAGAAGAAGAAGAAGAAGAAGAAGAAGAAGAAGTAGTTGGAAGGGACCTTGGAGGTCATCTAGTCCAACTCCTTGCTGAGGCAGGAAACCCTATACTATTTCTGACAAATGGCTGTCCAGTCTCTTCTTAAAAACTTCTAGTGTTGGCGCATTCACCGCTTCTAGAGGCAGGTTGTTCCACTGGTTAATTGTTCTAACTGTCAGGAAGTTTCTCCTTAGTTCTAGGTTGCTTCTCTCTTTGGTTAGTTTCCATCCGTTGCTTCTTGTCCTGCCTTTCGGCGCCTTGGGAAATAGCTTGACTCCCTCTTCTTTGTGACAGCCCCTGAGATATTGGAACACGGATATCATGTCAGTCATCAGTCATACTATAATGCGTGGACCTATCCACATTAAAAAAAGCTATTATCATATTTACATTATTTAATACACATGCATGGTCAGATTTTCTAAAAGGTTTCTGATTCCCTACTCTGTAAGTAGAAGGTATGGAATATTCAGGAGAACATCTATTTTCACAGCTGTAAATAATAATTTGCACATAATAGTAAATTATAAATAATTTCATGCTTGGTGCACACCCACAGAAAAAAATATCCAAATTGAAGGGTGCTTTTCATTACATGGGGCATAAGCATGAAATTTGCCAACTGCTACCCCAGTTTGCATCAACAGCACCAATGTTAAGAAACAGCAATTAACAATAAATCAACCATAAAGCTGCAATTCTGTAAGTGGTGAAAATGCGGGGGAGCCACATGACTATTTGACTTTCCTCTTTTAGCCTTCCTTCCTTCCTTCACCTCCCTCCCTCCCTCCCTTTCAGAAAAGAGTCTCTCTTAGGACTACCAAATTTGTGCTGCAAAATAAAATACAGGGGAAAAAAAAGTTTGCCAATCTCCCCTTCTGTTTCCTTGCCAACCCACAGTATTGTTCCCCCATCCTGAAGATTAAGAAGGAAAAGAGAAAATCTATAAAGGATAGGTTAGGGCTGAATAGGGATATGTGAGTGAAGGACAATGTGATTGTTGATGAGACTGTTTTCTAAACAAGAGACATATGAAGAAAGGCATTTCTCCTTTGCAGAAGTGGGGAGCAAGGAGTCCATTATGTAGAGCAGGAGGAAAAAGAAGCACAAAAGAGTGAAAGCTGAATGCATAAATCGGGTTTGTCCTTGGAACATTGTAGCTGCTGGCTTTATAACTTTCCTGCTATTAAAATTACTTGGATTCTTGTGACCTTGCCTAACTGGTTCCATTTGTACTTTGCCAGCTGAAGCCTGATATGGTTGTATGAGAAAAGTTTAAAAATGAATCAATCTGATCAAGCTCATAAGAGAAACAATCCCTTCCTTCCTTCCTTCCTTCCTTCCTTCCTTCCTTCCTTCCTTCCTTCCTTCCTTCCTTCCTTCCTTCCTTCCTTTACCTCCCTCCCTCCCTCTCTCTCAGAAAAGAGTCTCTCTTAGGACTACCAAATCTGTGCTGCAAAATAAAATACATGCAATCACTGGTTGACTAGATTATATGCTTACATGGTGCTTTATCTGAGATAACCTTTGAAGTCTTTTCAAGGATTAACTCAGGCATCTGCATAGGCTGCAAAGGACAATGCAACTGTAACATGATGTTATGATGCAAACCGTATGACATATGTCTTTGCATCCTTTGTTAGGACACAAGCAAAAAAGGCCAAGGTTTGCATCAGGCCACCGCACTGTAGTGGCACAGTGGTCAGAATGCCATTCTGCAGGCTACTTCTGCTGCCAGCAGTTTGGCAGTTCAATTCTCACCAGCTCAAGTTTGACTCAGTCTTCCATCCTTCTGAGGTCAGTAAAATGAGGACCCAGATTGTTGGGGGCAATAGGTTGACTCTGTAAACCGCTTAGAGAGGGCTGTAAAGCTCTGTGAAGCAGTATATAAGTCTAAGTACTATTGCTATAACACATGTTTTGTTATTTTGTTGTCATCACAGTTTGTACCATATGCCTATAATTCAGAAGCTAATACTGGCGCACAATGTGACAGGCTAATGGCTTTTGGGAGTATTCCTTTTTTCAGACTGTATTTATTGAGCTTACATTTTATAGATTTCTAGGAATGCCAAATCCAGGTTTCTTCAGATAGCATTTTTTGTATCTGTTTGCTGCTGATTAGTGGTCAACCAGAAGTTTGCAGTGCAGTATAGCAACAACAACTAGCAAAACAAAGCATCTATGGGAGCAATACAATATAATTTTAGGCTGGCATCTTAAGATTTATTTTGGAAGAAGTTTTTTAAAAATCCCACATACTTCATTTAAAATCCTCAAAAGCAATAGGCCCAATTATACTTTTCTTAGAAAGAGGATTTGGTAAGGGACAGCAGGTTCTCACTCAAGGTAACATTCTTGTACAATAAACAGATATTTAAACGCTTTCCAAAACAAAGGTGTTTTTATTGCTTCCTGAAACTAGTTGTTCAAATAACTAGACTTCTATTAAAAAGCATTCTAAAGCTTTGATGGGCTCCGGTCAATTGCCTTCGGGTGTGACCACAAGAGGGATGTGACCCTCTTGTGGTCTTTGCAGGTCTCTCAGATGAACATGCAAAAACTGTATCAGCAAAGATGGGAAGGCCTTACCACAGTGGGAATGGAGACTCTCTGGCAAACATTTAATGGAGATCAATAAGTTTGCTCTGGTTTATGATTCCTTCCTAATCAAAGCAAAGCAAACTGCAAAACAAAGTTCAGATGATCTATGCAGAGACAAGAGTGGGCAGAAAGCAGGTAAGGAATTAGTTACAAAGATCTAACCTAGACATAACATCTGCAAAGGGCTATACCAGGGGTAGGCAACTTTGGCTCTTCAAGTCCACGAGTCATAAAAGAGCCAAGGTTGCCTACCCTTGGGCTATACAGTACATGGCTAATCTCTTGCATCTGGAATTAAGTCATAAGGGTCATGGAAAAGGAGAATGGACACAGGCTTATTAAGAAATATGTACAGCAATAAACAAATCAGTAACAACTCCCCTCACCCCCAAAATGTTGAAATGAATTTCTGTTGAATGATAAGATGCTTTTCTCAAATACTTGATGTGACAGATTCTGTTTCCGCTTAGAGTGATGATTCAGTTTGCTGACTGACATAGGCTTCCTGTAGTATCCTTGCCTCAAAGGCATGAAAAAGAGACATCTGACAATTTTATTCCATCCCAACCAGTCAATCCTGATAGGATGAAATGAAAGCTGCTCAAGGGAATGTCTCCTGCGATAGCCTCTCTTACCAGTCAAGTGTGAAACAAAAATAATTATTTCCTGAAAGTGATCCCAGTGGCAGCTTTGGCTTAATGCTCATATAAATACTTCACCTAGCACTAAAGTAGTGTTGTACCATATTAACCAAATTGCCTCAAAAGTGGAACAACATGAAGCATGGGGTGTGGAGGGAGTGCTTTTGATTTGCCAGTTGTGAAACACTTTCAAAATGTGAATTTACCCATACAAACAGCTGCTTGATCATTTCTTTCTGGAAATCAAAAAGGGATGCCACTTCAAAATATACCAAAAAAGTTCCATCTTTTAAAAAACATTATTGTCTTTCCATCGACTAGCCAACTTTTCCCTTCCCTGGTATTATCTCATTATAGGTTGTCCATTGTTCAAAATACAGCAGGAAGAATCTTATAATAGCTAGAATGAAGGCTGTCTGGAATGTATTAAATGGATTTCCTTTGCCCTATTCCTTCAAAATCAAGGCATTGCTTTCAATTTATAGCCATCAATGTCTGTCTGGGACAGTAGAGGGCTAAAAATGACCAAAAAACAAAAAAGTCAGTGCCATCATGCAGAAACAGCAACTTACACATTTTGTCACGTGCCCTGATGTAAGTATGTAAGGATGATATTACTGGCACATCTATCAGTATTTTGGTGTCATTGTGGTTTGCTGTGGACACCAGCTGTAAGCAGTTTGCTATTTTAAAACATTATTCTGGTTTTAAAACTACAATGTATGGTAACTGTGCTTAGCCTGATGTGTGAACTGAGTCAGATTGTGAAACTCAGAAATCTTTACTTAGAAGGCATTATCATGAACGAGCTGATACATCTGCTCATTTCATGTTATAACAGTTAAAATCATCATAATAATTATGATTATACATCAAATGTTGCTGAGGAGACAAAAGCCTAACAAGTGGTTACTTGTGAAACTTCCTTAGCCTGGGAATTTCTGAGAATATGTTTTTCCATTCCGTCCACCCTAATTAAACATGAACAGTGAGCAACCACCATATAAGAAGTACATTGAGATAGTTTGGTCAGATACAGAAAATGAATGAAGTCTGAATGACAAGATAAATAAATGAAGAAAGAGTGAATGAGCAGAGTAAAGAGAGGACAAAGTTATGGTTAGATTAAGTTGATGAGAAAGAAATTGAGAAATGTAAATAAAAATATTCTGGACATGTATGAATTTATGTAGGGTAGAATCTATCTATGCCAATATACTGTAGAAAGAGATGAAGGCAAATAGTAAATGATGTTGGTATAATCTACATTTAGTTAGATTTCTTTTTCTTTTCTTATATCCCTTTCCTTTAATTTATTTTACCTCACAACTTATCCTATTTTTCTGTGCTTTGCATAATGTTGCATATTTAAAAAGTATATATAAAAAGTATATATATATACCTATGTACATAGAATTCCAGCCAATTTTATGTCTGAGAAATTACAGAACAAGGGCTTCTGTCCAGATCTGTTAGTCCAATGATCTTTTATTTGAAAAGCAACAGTGCAATTATTTTCTTTTGAAATTGTGCCATAATTCAAGTTTAATTGTTCAATGTTTCTGGAAGACCAGGATTGTGCAATATTGTTGCTAGATATTTGGAAACAATACAAAAAATGAGAACATCATGTATACCACTAGAAAAGGTTATTGTCTTAAATGTGGTAATGAATAAAAAAAAATACCATCTACATTGATGAAATATTCCAGCTTGTTTAAACATAACCTTTTATAAGGTCATTTTGAAATACTGAAAATGTTGCTTATGTAATCAAATCTGATATTAATATTAGTCAGCTTGTGCCCTATTGGGTTATTGTTTCAGATATTTCCTTACCTAAACTGAAAAACAGAATGATCAATGAGAGTGGGAGCAATTTGTGACTTCCTGCCGGCTTCCCCACTGAATTTCCTTGTGGATGGCTAGCAAGGAGAATCAGGAATCTTCTTCCATTCACTTTCCTTTGCTTAGCTTTGCTTAGCTTCTCTCCCCTCCCCCCCTCCCCAGCAGGCAGGTAAGGGCTGCAAGGTAAGGGAGCAAGCGACGGGATTATGCAACTGGCTGGGAAACTATGATGGAATGTTGAAAATGGTGATCATCTGGCCCCAGCTGCAGCTGGTAGCACTGAAGCAACCACAACTTCCCCAAATCTAATTCCCCCAGGAGTCATGGCTCCACGATTTTGGACACATTCTGTAACTTAGCCCATTTGAAGTATCATGGTTCAAATATTATTGTCCTATGACAGTGGTGGCAAACCTATGGCACAGGTGCCAGAGGTGGCACTCAGAGCCCTCTCTGTGGGCACACACACTGTCTCCCCAGCCCTGCCTCCTCCCACGCCCCCCTTCTTACCAGCAGCCCCCCTGGAGGAGAGTTGCACTTGGGCACAGCCCACACGAAGAAGCGGAGCCAAGGACATGGTAGCTGGGCAGCACGGACAAGACTCCGCCCTTGCACCTCGTTGCGTGCATATAATGCTGCGGGGCAGGGGCAGAGGGCATGGCTGCCATGGCACTGCTGGGCTGCCTGGGTGATCTGTGACAGGCTGTGGAGGTGGTGGGTGGTGCAGTGGGCAGGGCGGAACAGAGCGGGGACGGAGGTGGGGGGGCAGTTTTTGGGCACTCAGTCTTTAAAAGTTCACCATCACTGTCCTATGATGACCTAGTTAAAGGTCATGACCGTAAGAGTTTTAGTAGTATATAGATAGATATGTCTGTTGGATGAAAACACAATGCAATTCTTTCATAATTGTTAATGGAAATGGATTCAGCAGTGAATGGAAAAAACTAAATAACTTCTTACTGCAAAGTCTCAAATGCTTTCCCAAAGCTCTCCAAAGCAGAATTTTAGGGGCAGGGGACAGCGATAGGGCTGCAGGAAGATATTGACAGAGGAGAAATCTTCAGAGAATGAACAAAATTCACTTACCATTCTTTTTCTGTCTCTTTTTGTACTGCATAAAATACTAGTTATATTTAGACCCCTTTCTCAACAGCATCAGTGGAATGGCCTAACAATCCTAATCCCAATTTTACCACCTGTCCCCATGACACTGACCTTGTCTCGGTTTAAGGCCTTGATTTATGATTTATGAATTTCCATGGCATTATCCCACTCTTTTCCATACCACAAAGCACCCGGCAGCTGCAAAAAACCCACAGAAAACAGCGAAGAGAATCAGGGCAATGTATCACTGTGCTGGCAACCTACTCTATCATGAATGGCTGGGTTTCATTAAAGCTACTAGTGCAGAACTTTTAGAATGGACGCATTACCGTCAATGTGACTGAAATCAGTCAGCCTGTCTAATTTGTCCCACTGATTTCAGTGTGTCAATCAGTATATCCCTGAATATCAATCTAACCCAGAAGTCCTCAACCAGGGACCAGTTCCATGGAGAGAGTTTTTTTCCGTGGACCAGAGGATGCGTGGTTTTGTGTGCTGCCTGTATCCCATGGATGGGGCTTTGCTTGTTTGTACGGACCAGTTGCTGGCATGCTGCAGCCCAGTACTGGTCCACGGACCGGGGATTGGGGACCCCTGATATAACCCATCTGTCTATAGAGATTCTCAGTCATCCAAGTCATAGTTGTCCCAAAGAGGCTTTTTTTTTTTCACGAGGCAACTGGACTTTCCTGTTTTTCTTTGAAGATGTTTCGCTTCTCATCCAAGAAGCTTCTTCAGCTCTGAGAAGCTTCTTGGACGAGAAGCGAATCGTCTTCAAAGAAAAACACGAAAGTCCAGTGGCCTCGTGAAAAAAAGCATCTTTAGGACAATCCAACCCATTGTTTTTATAAATTATTATCTATGCCTTCAGTTTTACATAGTCTGTATAGCAGTCTTGAATACTTATCCTGAAGTAAACTTTATTTAACATAGTAGTATTTATTGCTATATAAAAACATATAGGTTTACACTGCAGGTAGTCCTCACAACCACAACTGAGCCCAAAATTTCCATTGGTAAATAAGACATATGTTAGGTGAGGTTTGCCCCATTTTACGCCCTTTCCTGCCACGGTTCTTACATGAATCACTGCAGTTGTTAATAATATGGTTGTTGAGTGAATCTGGCTTCCCCATTGACTTTGCTTGTCAGAAGGTCGCAAGAGTGGATCACATAACCCTGGGACATTGCAACCGTCATAAATATGAGTCAGTTGCCAAGTATCTGAATTTTGAATTCAAGGGGATTCTGCAACCGTCGTGTGAAAAACAGTCATAAGTCACTTTTTTCAGTGCCACTGTAACTTTGAACAGTTACTAAATAAATGTTGTAAATTGTGGACTACCTGTATTGGTTTTTATGGAGTACTGGAGTAGATTTCCTTTGACCTTCAAACACTTCAGTAACATACCACTAGAACTCTGCGTCTAGGAAAAAGAATGCAAAAAAATATAACACCTAATAGATTTTGCTTTCTAAATTCAAGATTAAGTAATGGGGGGGGGGGAAATAGAAGGAAATATAAGCTAGGAAATTAAAGAAGCAAAGACCTAAAGCAATAAACATCAGCAAGGAAATTAAAGAGATTGGGAGAAAAGTGATTGCAGTTTCAATACGATGAAACATTTTAACACAAAGAACAGAATGTTTAAGCCTGGAGTAATTTCTTTTACCATCTTGTTTTCTAAAAGTAACCACAACTCATGTATTTTTCCTCCCTTCTCATTAAGAGTATGAAGTCAGGATGCCCGCCTATGCCAAAGGCTCAATGGCTTCAGTTTGAACATTGTGTATTTTGCTTCACATGACAACATCAGCTGTTATCAGCAATAAACAGAACGGAAGGTTTTGTCATTAAAGGGGGTGCAATGGGAAAGAATCAGTGGGAGGGAGAGGATTTTGAGAAGCAGTCGGCCACTTATCAGATTGAGAAAGGCATAGGCTTAAGAATAATGCTTCGGCCAAATTCAGGAATTTATTTCAAGCCAATTGACCATAATATGGAAGCAACATTTTAAATATCACTCATGAACTGTGTTAAACATATCAAATAAAAACGTTGTCGGAATGCAATACTTCCCTGCATTAGGATGAAGTTTCATTGATGACCAAGATGCCTAAAGAAAGCTTATGTTTATTTATGGGTCAATAAAATTGAAAGGAGATGAGGCAATGCGTCTTAAAGACTCCCCCCCCCCCCTCCAAAAAAAACCTATGTAAATCCAAACAGATTCAAGAAGACTGGAGAATAGGGAGAAAATAAAAAATGGCCTGCTTGGTAGAATCTTCCTCCTTGTAATAACAACAGCCAGATGTCTTGGGAAGGTTACAAGCTGGCCACTAATGGAGGCAATATTTATATCCAGCATTTGATACTCAAATGTTACTTATGTTGCAATAACAATAAGCTAAAATGTCACTGGATGGTTTTTGGCTTAACAGAAGGCATGAATGAATGCTGGAGGTTTCATTTAATTCTTTCTGCCTACTTGTTGTGGATGAAATACATGCTTGGTCTGCTGAAATAAACTATTCCTAACTCCATTCTCTCCATAATTGTTAGGAAATAGGAGAGTTGACATCTAATGCAATTGAACATAAAACAATAGAGTTGGAAGGAACCTCAGAGGTCTTCTAGTCCAACTCCCTGTTCAAGCAGGAGACCCCCTCTATCATTTCAGACAAACTGGAGCATATTAGGTTGGAGAAGGACTACACTGTTGTTCTAACCACATTGATCCACATTTAAAGAGTTCAACACCAATAGCTACACTTACCTTTGACTTTTTACAGAAGACCGGCTTGTTGAATAGTAACATTGTGAAACCGGAATAGGCAAACTTTTTTTGTTCTTTTTAGAAGAAGTGGATTTAAAAGGTTTAAGGCACCCCTTTGTCCTTTAACAAGAAATGGAGAGAAAATCATTAGCCAATGCAGGCACATTTGCTATCCCATTTCAGCAGCACAGTTTTGGGGTGCTCTGCAGTTCTCATATAGGATGCTGAGGATATGCTTATGTTTTGGGAGAAAAAACTTCACACATTTGTGGAAAAAGTCTGTCTTTTGTGACAGTTTCATACATTCTGACACCCATTGCAGATCTTTCAGATTTATTTGCTTTATTTTATTTATTTGTATCCTATGTTTATTATTTTTACAAATAACTCAAGGCAGAAAACTTATCCAACACAAGTTCCTCCTCCTGTTTTCCTCACAGCAATAACAACAACTCTGGGAGGTTGGGCTGAAAGAGAGTGACTGGCCCAAAGTCACCCAGCTGGCTTTCATAGCTAAGGCAGGACTTGAACTTGTGACCTCTGGTTTTCTAGCCTAGTGCCCTATCCATAATATAAGATGATGAAACACATATGAGAACATCAAATTCATGTGCACTCTAGATCTGTAGCTGGGTATACAAGGTAGATGTTTGTAAGCTGTTCAGAGATGCCTCTAGATGAGATGAGAGGGGCATAAATTTAATAAATAAAATAAACAAACAGACTAAGTTAAAATGTGGTTGGGTAGAGTATAGAACTACTTTTTTAAAAAAAATATATCCAAATTGAACAGCAAATTAAACAAGAAAATCACAATTATTTAGGATAAAAAAAGAGGAAATATTGTTTTAAAATATCTAAGAAATATTAGAATAAACACTGTAATATAATGTGCAAACTATAGAACAATACTAAGTTGTTGTCAAAGAAGTAAAATAGATTGATTGCAGTTATAAAACAAGTCTCAATAATGTTTTTATAAGGAATGGAAATGATAATTTCTGCCAATTCCATTATTTTAATTATTCCTCTACCACCTAGACCAGTGGTTCTCAACCTGTGGGTCGGGACCCCATTTGGGGTCGAACGACCATTTCATGGGGGTTGCCAAACAACGCAGACTGCCATTTTTCCCCCCTTTTCCTTAGCTGTGCTACTCCCTTTTATTCTATTGGCTTTTGAAAGCCAATAGAATAGACTCTATTGAATAGAGTCTAATTCTATTGGCTTTCAAAAGCCAATAAGAATTGTCCAGGCTGTCTCTGCCCTGGTGAGCCCGCCAAAAGTCCCATTCTGCAAACGGTGCTGCACCAGTTGAGTAGTCCTTGACTTACAACTGGTTGAGTAGTCCTCGACTTACGACCGGTTGGGGGTCATGGCATTAAAAAGGTTGAGAACCACTGACCTAGACACAGTCTGTGTTCAAAGGGGATCTTTCAGTATCTCCCTTCAGGGAGGGCATTGAATATGACCAAGAATAAAGTCCTCTATATTTTGGAATAGTTTTGCAATTAAGATATCTGGCTTGTTGGAGAAGCTATACAGACCTAGGAAGATGTTTCTAGAATAGAGCTAGAAACTTTGCTTGAAGCTCTAAAGCCTACTGTTTCAGATAAGCTAGTGTGTGTTCATAGCCCATCAGTGTGATGGCTGGCCATGAAGAGTCATAAAATTGTACTTTGGCATGTATTGCCCAGCATCAGGAAGTGTAAAAGCTATTGGTTATAATTAGAGGAGCAAATCTGGCTGAAAAAAAGAGTTTAAGCCAATGGGAGTAAATGAAAATCCAGGCAGAAATTTTGATTTTAAGTAGGCCAGCTTCATAGCAAAGCACCATATTTGAAACAGAGCGAGGTACTTGAAAAATTGATCTCCAAAACTTGGATTGAACCTTTTTCAAAAGAAAAAAAATGACTTTTCAAGCCCCAACTCAACTTCAAAAAGGAACTGGGTTTGGATCATATCTGAATCTACATTTGTAACAACTCTATATTCTCTTACTATATTGTTTGAATGAAGTCATCATATTAAACCATAATATGGTTTCCTTGTTTGGACCTAGTATATGCAGAAATTCTGTTATGTTCACCCAAGTTAAAATATACAAATATAAACAGTATTCTATTGGATTGGTCCCCTGGCCCATCTGGTACAGCAGTCTGTTATCTCAATGGCCAACCAACTACACAAGGAAGCCCATTAATGTCCTTGCAGATGGCCTTCAGAGGCAGTCACACTGCCATCAAAGCTAAATGCCATTGATACTCATGACTTCCATGAATTCATCCAATGCTTTTTGGGTAACTAACATCACATCAAATTCCAGAATTTAATTAAGCAGTCTGTAAAAAAAAAAAAAAATTCCTTTGTTTATTCTGATTCTTCCAGGGTGCAGTTTAAACTGGATGACCTCCAATTCCAATATTGTGGGAAGGGTAATAATTCTTGTCCACTTTATCCAAACCGTGCATAATTATGTACCTCTCAATCATATCACTTCCTTTCTAAACTAAAAACTCCTAGTAAGACTACAAAGCTTTAGAGATCTAGAGAGTAGTGTGTGGTATAAACCAGTGTTATGTATAATCAGGTGGTAATTTCTATTGGTATACTACTCCCAATCTGGCTCCATGCTGTTTAGGATAAATAGACAGACAGACAGGAAATATGTGTTTGTGTCTGTCTATACTGTACAGTACCATATTTTCCGGCATATAGGATGACTTGGCATATAAGACGACCCCCGACTTCGGCGCTGATTTCCATGCCTAGAAAGTCATCTTATACGCTGGAAACTACCGTAATTTCCAGTGTATAAGATGACTCGGCGTATAAAACGACCCCCAACTTCGGCACCAATTTCCATGCTTTAGAAAGTCGTCTTATACACTGGAAAATATAGTATTCTACTCAAATTTCTTAATGTTGGTGACGCTGGGACTTTAATTCTTTCATTAGCAATCTTCCTGGGTACCAGAGGATTCTTCTTTTCCACTGTCCATGCTCTGGCAATGCAAATCATAGGTGTAATGGAAGAATCTGATTTGTGATTAGTCCAAAATATACTTTTAAGACAGGAACAGGATAGCTATGCTTTTCAAGCTATAATTATCGTTAAGTAGTTTTGTTAATCTATAGTAGCTTTGCTAATTTATTTATCAATAATGCATTTTAAAACTCTCATTTACAGTGGTCAAAATTTTACATCGTTCTTTTCAGAGAGTGCTAGGGAATCTAATTAACAAATACTGAAGTTAATTAACTATGGAGTGCTATGGACCCTAATTAACAACTGCTGACATCGGAAGTTCTTGAAAGGGAATGAATAATAAGTCCAAAACAGGATGATTACTTTGCATGAACACAAATGCACTAAGTTTTAAGGTACTTGACCAGAAATCATCCCTAGCAGAAATATTATTTTGCTCTATAAATGATGTGGTTTTCTTTTTTTAAAAAAGAAATCCATGTAAAAATAAGACTAACTGCTTATTTTGGCAAGTTTCTTTCATCTTCTGTATCATTAATAATGGCTAAAGGCACTTTGTTCAAAATTATTTTTCTTGATAGAATAGATATGGTGGAAAGGAATAAGGCCCATTATTAAATCTAAGTTTCTGTTTTCTTTAGTGCCAAGACCAATGTTTTGTCAGGATTCATGTGACAAAAGCAGGGCTTACACAATATCAGGGATGTTTCCGATTTTCCTATGCTTACCTAAACCTAACTTTCTTCTTTTTTCAAAAATTAAATGACATTAAAGGAGTTAGTTAAATTAAAAATTAAAGGAAATTAAGTTAAATTAATTAAATTGAAAACTTAAAGGAATCAAGAACTGGAAATTCTGGCCATTTCAAACCAACGGCCTCAAGTTTTGAAGAATTATAAATTTATGTCTTGTAACTTAAAAGTGAAAATTAATCCACCCAAAAAATGTTTCTGTATTTATTGGATACCATCTAAACTGTTTCATAAGGGAGGGATTTATGATTATTTGTGTTGGCTTTGCAAGAAATTTGAAGGCATTTTAACTCATATATTGTCATTTTCTTCCTTATACTGTTTTTGGAGTAAAGCTATACAAAATGTTAGCAGAATTATTGGGGAAATGTTGGTTTTTAAAAATATGCATATTGTATTAAATTATATACCAACTTTACATGTTCTGAACAAAGATCAAATTTTCATGCTGTAGGAATAGGAAAAGGCTAACTATAAAATAAATGAGATAAAGCTTATGGCAGTATACATAAGAAAGAGCTAATAGTATTTATGGCGTGTACACAAAGTACCTCTTTTCAAATCATTAAACCAGTTGTATCTTTTTCCAAACTTGTATAGCTTAAACTTCAGAAGCTGCTCTCAGCATATGCATATCTTTCTTGAAAATTTATACAGTCCTCTCAAAAGACCACCGGCTGAACATGAGCAAGCAATGTGATAGAGCAGCTAGAAAGGCCAGTGAAATATTGGGCTGCATTAACACAAGTACTGCATCTAGAACTCAGGAGATCATTTTTCTACTTTATTCTGCACTAGTTAGACCAAACTCAGAATAATATAATTTCCATATTTATGTACGCACTTGAAAAGAAACATGGGGATATTGAAGCAGATTCACTGGAGAGTTATCAGGGTGATCAGAGATCCGGAAAACCAACCTCTAAGAGAAACACTTAAAAGAACTGGGGTTCTTTAGTTGCAGAAGAGAAGGGTAGAAGTCTGTTATGTGCAAGAGAAAGCAAGCTCACATTGAAACTTAAAGCTGGTTGAAGAGCAACAGGTTGAAAATTTTTAAAAAGTAGATTTACTGCCATCTAATCCTCCTATTTGAAAACCTCCGGAGAGGGAAGTCCACTATTCTTTTAGGGAGTTAGCTTTACCATCAGGAAATTCGTCCAGGTTAGACTAGTTATCCCATAAGGTCATTTTGAAGGTATTATCCTTATCTTAGACTAGTTATCCCGTAAGGTCATGTATTCTGTAGTTCTTTTGTATGTTGTGGGTAGCCAGAACTGAAACTCTGAACTAGGGACAGAGAGAATGCAACAAATAATGCAGAAGGGGGGACAATTGGGATTCTAATTTGAATAAAATTAGATTAAGATGATATCCCTTAGCCGAGATTTCCTGGGATGACTCCCCCAGACACTTTCCCAGATGCTCTCCAGATGCTAGTGCAGAGGAGGATGAGCCAGCAGCCAAGGACTATGAGCCAGGAGTAGAGGGCTGAGCACAGAGGAGCAACCAGATAAACAGCCTGCTGAGCTAGAGACTGGAGAGGCACAGCTGCAGCTGGCAAGCCCAGAGTCTTCAGGTGGAGAGGGCACACAGCTGGAGTGGTCAGTTGAAATGAAGAACTACCTCCTCCTCCAGATCTGAGAGCAGGTAGGGTTGAGAGGAGGCAGGCACAAAAAAGGCCAGCCAAACTACTGGCAAGAAGGCAGCTTCACCCCTCTTGATGAACTGTACCAGAAAGCAGTTATTTAGCTCAGCAAGGGGAGTAAAATGATGTTGAGAACAATGTGCCTGTTTCCTTGTTGTGTGTTCTTGCCTTGAATCTCAGTTTGTGTCTCTTCGACTGTGGCCTTGCCCTTGCCTTCTGGACTTGCCTTTGCCTATGGACTGGACTTGCTTTTACCTTGACAACTAGTGTTGGCTTCTTTTGAGTAGCCTGTGGAACTCATTGGGGTGGAGCTGGTGCTGACACAGGTAATTACTGGGGAATACTAATTCAAGCTTGGAAGCCTTAATAAAGACTCCTTACATGCATGATTGTGTGTGAGCGGAAGAGCACATTTCCTCCATTTGATACCCTCCAAATGCTTTGGAGTAGAATTCCCTAATTCTTTGCAAAAATAGCCAGCATTTTTTCTAATCCCAAATATACCCACTTATGTTTCTATTGCAATTGACTGCATTTTCTAAATTTTATCAAATGACTCTTCTGTCCTGATCACTGGAGTGAAGGAGTGATGAGCCTCTTGGGAACTGTTGTATCACATTTCTCCTTGATTTGCTTTATAGTCTGCCTCTGTGTTTATTTAAAACTGTGTATTCTGTTCTTCTTCCTTAAGGACACAAAAAAATGATAAAAACAGTATAAACAAAAGACACAATAGACAAAATACGAAAGAGGGCTTAAAAGTTTGAATAAAATGAAGAACCCTAAATGACAGCTGTGAAAGATTTTATAGTTTATATCTGTGGGATAGACAGCTGGGCTATTGCAGAATGGAGAATCTGAAGAAATATCAAGAAGGTCTGCTAACATCTCTCTTTTCCAAGAGTGGGTATATAGAGGAGGGTGGAAATTTTGGTATCCTATTTCTAAATCATTTCTAACTTCTGAACAAAATCACTGCTTTATTATATTGATGAGAAGGGCAGTTAATATAAATGGGAGGTAATTTTGGACTTACAGCTCCTAATAATTTTTCTGGGTGTTGTTTTTGAATAGTTCAAAAACAGAATATTTGTACTCTGGATTATAAAAGAAATGTAATGGGCTAGACAACTCTTTCCCATTGGGGCATTGCTTCAGAGATATTTCCTTATCTAAGTAGAGAAACAGAATAACCACAGGCATGAAAAAAAAGCAATGGGAGCAGGAGCGACTTCCAACTTCCTGCTGTCTTTCCCATTGCCTTTCAAGGCAAGGAGGATTGAAACTGACAATCACATGAACATAGCTGACTGTCAGTGTGTCAATGCATCAGCGCTGAAATATCCACAACTTTGCCAAATTTCAATCCCATAGGAATTCTGGATTTTGGACATATTCTGTTAATTAACTTAGTTCAGGTACACTGATTCCAAAATTGTTGTTCTGTGATGCACGGTTTCACCCAATCAAAGGTTACAAGCAATCAATCACACATGAGTTTTAGTAGTGTATAATGTGTTTGGATAATACTTGTACAAAAGATTATTGGTTAGAATTATACAGCTTAGTGTGTTGTGTATTATGCAACCTTCTCATCTCCCTCCCCCAAAATAAGAAATTTTGTAAGTAGCTAAAGAGGGCTGATGAAGAAGGAGTTTCCAACAGCATGAACAGAATTTTTAAAAAATGCAAAAAAAAGGCAATTTATGAAACAGAAGTGAAGGAATAATGGAATAAGTATTTTAGAGATAGTAATGATGGTGAGATATCGAAGGAAATGGTATAAATCCTTGTTCTGTCTAAAAATACGTTGATGAAAACAAACTCAAAAGTGCTGTGAGAATGTTAAAATCTAGTGAGGCTACAGGTATAGTATAGATGGTGTAACTGAAGAAATGTTAAAATATGGATATGATTTGCTTGTGTGATGGGCTTGCAACTTGTTAAATGTGTATTTGCAGAGTAAATCCATGCTTGATGATTGGAATAATATAGTTATTCTTCCCAAATACAAAGAGAAAGGTGGAAGTGTGGGATTAGTTTCTTAATTGTGTCTGGGAAGGTGTTAGGCAGAACATGGGGGCAAAGAGGTGACAAAAGACAAAATTTGGGAAATGCAGTATGGCTTTATGCTGGCAGCATGTTTTTGTTCTTTAGCACACATGTGTGAGAAAATAGAACTATCCTTTATTTCCTGATTTAGAAAAATCATATAATTAAGTGAATAGGCTTAAATTACGGAATGTTTTGCTTCAATATTGATGTGAAGATGATTGCTGAGAAGGCTAACAGTGGTGTATGATGGAAGTTAAGGCACATGACAATAAATGGAATGTTTATCGGTGATGTCCCTTTGACATTTAATCTATTTTGGGGTGAATGTATAAGGAATGGTGATTAGAGGTATGTTGTATATGTATTTTTGAATGCAGATGATGTTGTGGTATTGGCTGAGCAACTAGATGATTTGTAGCAAATGCTGTATAGATTGTGTGATGCAAGGAGGAGCATGAATCTTAATATTAATGCATCAAACACTAAGTGTTATATTTGATAGGCAAAAATGGAGTATATAGAATAAAAAAATCTAGAGCAAGTAAATACATCTATGTACATTGGTTCAAGGTTTATTTAAAATGAACTTGCAGTGGAGAATTATTAGGATTTGCAAATGCTGATAGAAAGACAAGTGTTGAATACCATTTATTACAAGAAATGAATATTTGTACAAAGAAAATGGCTAGATAGCACAATTCTGCCCAATTTGTGGTATGAAATAGATTTGATTTAGGGTATATTAAGAGAAACATAAAAGATGCTCAAATTCACTTGGAATATTACACTTAACTGGGTATCATAAAACAAGAAAAATGAATGTGAATTTAATAGAAAAGTTAAATGACTAATATGAAAAAAAAACATTGATAGGTTGGTCACACAAAGATAATGTGTGAAGGAAGGTTGAATAAATTGAGAAGAAGAAGAAGACCAAATGAATTGTTCTTAGATGTGACTGTTGAGAGCCCCCAAAAGAAAAAGGCAAGAAATTAAAGAGCACAAGACAATGTGTGAGGAATATTTATTATTTTGTTTATTTATCAAACAAATTTACATAGTTACCCAACTCACGCACAGTGGCTCCGGGCAGAGTATCTGGACATGAACGTTATGAAGAGATATAGTGAAGGTGGCGGTATAAACTAGTTTTAGATATATCTATTTTACTTATTTATGTTTACTTTAGAAGACATATATGGCAACTCATATTGTAACCACAACCCTGGGTGGCACAAAAAAATAGTAAAAGCAACAAAAATCTACTAAAAGTCAAGATAAAAATCTATAAAATCTGTATAAATTTCATGGCACCCCAAGGCAACACTCTTCTATACACCCACTTGCCATCTTACTAGGCTCTAGACTAGGGATCTCCAAATGTCGCAACTTTAAGACTTGACACCCGGGACATGCTGGCTGGGGATTTCTGGGAGTTGAAGTCCATAAGTCTTAAAGTTGCTATGTTTGTAGACCCCCTGCTCTAGCCTCTTCCTGCCCCAACACTTGTGAGAAAAGGTGCTCTTCAAGGCCATCCAGAACACAAGGAGGGTATGGACTTGCCAGGTCTTTGGGGAAAGAATATTTCACTGGCAAGGGCAGTTACTTCTTACTTCATGTCTTGATTCCTTTAACTTACTTTCAGTGTTTCTCAACCTTGACAATTTTAAGGCATGTGGACTTCAACTCCCAGCAATGCTGGCTGTGGAATTCTGGGAGTTAAAGTCCACATGCCTTAAAATTGTCAAGGTTGAGAAACACTGATTTACTATTTCTTATCCCCTTTCTGCACTTTGCATAAACATTATTTATTCCCACAAGGAATAGTGAAACAAATATGCCTATGTGTATGTGTGATAAATTCCAAGTTCCTCAGGATATTTAATTGACCTTTGTTTTGAGGCTGATGCCACAATTCCACACAGTTACTCCAACATGCAAAACATTCCACCAGGTGTCCATACGGTATTCTTATGCTGAATTATTTCTTCTTTATTTAGTCAGTAAGGTTGTTCGTGTTTTATATAGTGACAAAATCGTAACAGAATCAGTGCAGAAGGTTCAGAGCAAGCCAACAAATCATTTGTATGCATTTATGTATAGAGAGCACTTTAAGGGTACAATTCTGTAATATATTTCATGTGATTGGCCTGTCAAAAACTTCTTTAAGTGAAGCAAGTTTTCTCCAAGACAAAACAATCCCTTCCTGTACAAGCATGAATTGTCAGCCTTGCAGCTTTTTTTTTTCTTCTTGTTTCTAGGCTTAGCTAAAAATGTTATTCTGATTGTGTTGGGCTGTGCTAGAAAAGAAAACTCTGCAGCAGACTTCATTAAAACTTCCCTTTTTTCTTTCCCCTTGAAAGCATTATAGTGAAGTTCATATTAGCTCTGGGCAAATTCCGACCAGTGACAGATGAGTGCTACAGACAACTAATGCACATTGCTTCCTATGATTGTCAAAGCAATAAAGGAACAACAATCCAAAATTAACAGATTTCCTTGGGATAAAGAATAAAGAAGAGGTTAGAATGAAAGAGAACCCAGAGAGATTGGTATATTCTCCAGGCAAAAAATGAAATGAAAAGAAATAAATCCAGTGGCTAGCCAATCAATGTTCTGATCCAGGAAACAAAAAAGGAAAGCAACTGTGACCTTTATAAATTATGATGATTGCATAATTTATTGTTCGTTACTAAAATCCAACCCGCAACACACATTAGAAAGGTGTTGTTCAAAATAGATTAATTGGCTTTCGATTGAAGGGTCACTGAGGGATTTACAGTGCCACAATGTAATATGATGGATTTTATGTTTTGTTTTGTGAGGCTGATAACAATATGTGGAGACTGCTGTTTCTCAAAGTCTATCCTCTGATGGGGAGAATCAGTATGATGTACTGGTTAAAAGATTGGATTAGCTTGAGGAGACTCCACTTCTTGACATGACCTTAGCCTTTGTGGCTAAGAAGGCCACAAAAATGTTGGAGAGTTACAGTTTCTCAAAATAACTTTCTCCACAATGGAATAGGCACCTTTTTTTCCTAAAAGAAAGGAAGGATATAAAGTCTTGGTTCTTTTGCGGACATTTACTGAGCCGTGGTGACACAGTGGTTAAAATGCAGTATTGCAGCCTGACTCTGCCCATGGCCAGGAATTCGATTCAACCTTCAGGAGGTCAGTAAATCAGTATCCAGCAGCCAAATTTTGGGGGGCAATATGCTGACTCTGTAAACCGCTTAGAGAGGGCTGGAAAGCACTATATAACTCTAAGTGCTATTAAAATTTAATATACCCATGTAGTGACAACATCTAAAACAGAGTTCCTAGAATGTTAACAAAAGTGGAACAAATTGGTTGAAGGATGTGCATAGAATGACTTGGAGAACGTGCAGCATTTAAATCAGCTGGTTAAAGCTTGGAGGGTTATTGAAAGAAGAGCTATTTCATTAAAGATTGCAGACGCTTCCTGCATGTAAGTGCTAAATAAGGAATGAGCAAGAAGGGAAAAAATAGATTATTCCATTCCTCAAAATTATATTACTTATTTTGAGCTGAAAGAGTTTTGTGCGATATGTCCTGGAGCTTTTATTTCCACAGGCTTATCAGTACACATACCTAAAACATTACTGAAAACAGCAATTCACAGCTTTCCTTCCTGGGGGACTCCACTGTACAGCTAATTCACAGATAGTAGCTGAAGGGGTAGATGCATAAACATTATCATCATCATCTTCTTCATCAGAGGATCAAAGAATCATTTATTTGTGATGTGTGAAGACTAAACTATTTTATTATTAATTTAATTTATTAATTCAATACTTTTATGTAATATGGTCTATGCCAAAACATCTCAAAGCAGTTTACAGTAAAAAAAAATCAGCTAAATATTTTTTACATATATTAATATAAAAAGTGTCCAATAATAATATATCATTTTATATGCTGTTTATTGATTATTTTTATAAATAACTTAAGGCAGCAAATGTACCTAATGCTTCTTCCTCCTCCTACTTTCCTCACAACAACAACCCTGTTAGGTAGGGGAACTGAGAGGGAGGGACTGGCCCAAAGTCACCTAGCTTAACTAGCTTTCATGCCTAAGGCAGAACTAGAACTCACAGTCTCCCGGTTTCTAGGCCAGCATCTTAACCATTACACCAAACTGGTTCATATTCATTAAAACCCCCCCCACACACACACTGGTTTAATATTTATAATCATGAACATGTAGATGAAGAGAAGAGGTATAAGATCCTATAAAATGTGTGTCAATGATTATTTTATAGATTAATCTTGGAGTAAAGGGCAGCTAAGCTTATTGTTTTTTTGAAGTGCCTTTACACATGTGCTTTATTAGTCTAGTTTTACTATGCTCCAGATTGCATCTGTTCATAATTCAACATTTGCAAACACTTACGCAATGTCATGAGCAAAATATGAATATGAAACATTTTTCCCTTTCTAAATTTTAGTCTCATTCTTGGAAGATGCCTAAGTAACCTTCCTCATCAATGAAATAGGTTACATATTTTATATCTAAGTTACTCGTTTATTCAAATATTTGTTCTCTTTTTTCTGATTGAAGATACTTGACCTTAAACATACTAGAATATTAATCCTATCCATGTTTTTTCAAAAGAATATTTCACAGTGACTATGTAAGTATGCACAAGATAAAGTTGTCTATTGTGACTTTATAGGATGTACTCCTCATGTTTTCCATAAAATAATCGGTAACAGCTGGCGGCAAATGGTTTTACTAGATGCGTGAACTTAAATGTTTTAAAGAAATTTAAACAAAAAAATGAGCATTGCCTAAGGCAGTTATTTGTTCCAAGGATCATAAAGATTATATATGCCTACATTTGATCAAAGCAGTTCAACTGCAATGAGTGTGTCTGAAGCAAACTACAGTGAAGCCAACATTTTAAAAAGGCACATGGTTATAATATCACACAAATGTTGCTATTACCTACTCATGTCCTAATATTTGACTTAAGAACATAATCCATGGCATTTACGTGATGACATGTACAATTCAACTGCAGCTGTACATTTCTGCACTATTTCTCACTTCTACTTTTCTGTACTATTTCTTCACTTCTACTTTTCCCTACCTTAGTGCATCACTTGCAGCCTCTTTATTTATAAGCAGTATTCTCCACAAATGCGCTTAAACTGACAAAAATGCAGTAAGTGACAATCTGTCTAAAGAAACTTTTAACAGCAATACATAAAACTAAAATATCACAGTTACCATGGGAAGGATACAAACTAATCACAAAGTGTCTCTGTTTGTAGACAATACTAAACCATGGTTTGTTTATCCATGGTGCACTAAGTAGGGTTAATTTAAGGGATTTGAGCTCCTAGTATAACATCAAGTTTAGAGGGCCCCTACACGTAGTTAACTATAGATTAACATTGCTGATGAATTTGTACAAATAAAATGGGGATAGAGAAGGACGAATTATTAGGTCTTGAATGTAGAACAGATCAGACATTGAAACTGTGTTGTTGTAGGGTATTATACAGATAGGTCTTGACTTATGACTGCAATAGAGCCCCCAATTTCAGTCATATGTCATGACGGCTGTAAAGCAGGTCACCATGTGACTATGCCTGATTTTGTGACCTTTTTTGTGGCAGTTGTTAAACGAACATATAGTGGTCATTAAATAAACCCACTGTTCATTCTGAAGTGGTTTCTGCTGGAAATGGGAAGCAAAGGGCCGGGTTTTCAGCATAAATGTCATAAATTGTGGTTACATGACCAAAGAGCATTGCAAACGGCCATAAATGCGAGCCAGTTTCCAAGAACCCAAAATGCAGACATGTAACCGAGAAGGGAAGAATGTCAGAACTTCGTTTCCAGGCCGTAAGTCCCATTTTTTTGGAGTCTGTTATAACTTGGAATGGTCATGACCAGTGGTGGGATTCAAATGTGTGAACAACCAATTCTCTGTGTGGATGCTGCTTCCAGAAGTCCATTCTGGGCCTGGGCAACAAAAAAATAGCTACCAGTTCTGCTGAAGTGGTGCGAACTGGCTGAATTCCACCACTGGTCACGAGGCATAAGTTTACCTGTAATGCTGAATCCTGAGTTTCCTCTGTCCAGTCTTCTGCCATGCAGAAACCAAATGGAGTTATTGTGAATCTCTTCACGACCCTTATTTCCCAGGGCTGAACTTTCATTTACTGTCTCTTTTATCTATTTACAGCTTTGAAGTTCCTTTGTTATCTCTGCCTCCCTCTATAGGAAAAAACAATGTTGTCCAGAGGAAATACTCTTTGCATTAACCAAATCATAGACGCAAGACAGAGGTTTTGCAGCATAAAATCCTGCACAGTTTAGGGAAATTATTCCATTGGGTGAACATTGCAAAGTCTAATAGGGAGCTGTGCTGGCCAGCTGCTTGAAGGTCTTTTAGTTGTTTGCTAAGGTACCAATAAAGGAGAATATTTGTGGCTCAGCATTGAAATGAGGGGTCCTTGGTGTTCTCTGATCTTGATTGTTTTCTTCTAGACGTTTCATTATCCAAACTCGGTAACATTAGCAGTGCTGCACTGATGATATTACCTAGTTTACATAATGAAACATATGTAAGAAAATAACCAAGCTCAGAGAGCACCAAGGACCCCCTCATTTGCTTTAGTGTACTGCCTTAAGTCAAGTTCAAAGCAAGTGAATAATGCTGTAGAAGAAAAGATTGCTGATGTTCACTGAATTATTTCTTTCAATTTCTTCTTTCAATTTTAGAAAAGTACATGAGTTTTCCTAGTGCACGTATTGTATGTCATCATGTTAAGATAAAGTAGTTTCCCTGAAAAATAGATGCTGTGATCTCTTATTAATAATGGGGTAACTAGAGTATTTGTGCAATAAAACAATATGTGGAAAAGACTCTCAAAATAACTGGTAAAATAATTTTGCTGTGAATGAGTTTTGTAAGATACCTCTTATGCTGATTTTGTATTTTGCAATGCAATAGCTAACCAGTAGAATCTTTCTTTTCACAAATGTCATTATGTTCATTTTCCTTAGTATTGGTGGATCACCCAACTTAATTTAATGAAGGAAGCACAATCCTAGCTTTATCTCCAAGCCCACCTCCAATTTATCACCTGAGAATAAATACAACATGGCAACATTGCAACTGGAAGAGAGGGAAATTCTCAGAATTGAAATACTGTGATGTGTTGATTCTTGGCAACAGCTGCTAGCAAAATATAAGGAGCTGGCGTTAATCATTCCATATTGTTACTGTCAGTCAGTTCTCATATTCACAAAACTGGACAATATCAATGCCTACTTTTTTATGACTACATTCATCAGAATTCAAATAAAAGCTGCTATGGCATTACAAAATAGTATATACATTTTAAGATAAGTTATTTGAAGTGATATTTAGGTTCTGCAGAGCCACATTGTAGAGTATTTTTGGAAACGTTATTGAGTCAGGCTGAATTAGACTTATTTCAAAAATTATGCATGCTCTCTGCCATTATGCAAATCCATGATATCTTCCTAGAATCCTGTCTTTTCTCAGTAAGTAGGAGAAAGGCACTACACTGATAACTAGTAGGAAATAAACACTAGCAGGAAATAAATAGCATTGTACTATAGAACACACAGATATATAATGTGAATAGATTAATATTAGTCTATTTTAGACTAATTAGAATATTAGTCAGAATATTTGTTTAAATGTTTTTTTTTAAAAAAACAATGTTATATTACTATCTATTCCTTCATATACATTTTTGTACTCATTTCTATATAATATTCAGATTTGTCAAAGCATATTTCTTTGACATATAGTTGTCTGCTATGTACCAAATAATAAACAATAGCATATTGTTTGCTATTTGGTCCATAGCTGACAACTAAATTCCTCCTTTTGGGGATGTTTTGACTACCAAATGGTAATTGTTAATTTAGCATGTGTTATCTCAATACTTTGTGAGTCAAATGTGAGTGCATCCAGTTCCTATGGCCGGTCTTCTAGGAATTAGTTCTTTTATGAAAATATTCATGTGGTCTAGCAGCTCTTCTCTGTGGCACCTGCTAACTTTGCTATAAAATGAAAACTACTATGCCGTGCACAAGGGTTATATATTATTTGGAGAATGATGGCTTTTGTAAAGATTAGCTTACTACTTAGTCAGCTGCATGAAATAGAAGCTGAACGTTGTAATGGGGTAAGTGATAGAGATTTCTAAATCCCTGCTTTCAAAGCAAATTACCAAGCAGCTTCCTATAGGTGGTTGTCGACTTATAACTAGTAGCTTAGCAACCATTTCAAATTACAATGGACCCCAGAAAGCTACTTGGGACCCAGTTTTGAAGTTCTGTCATTGCCCCCTCTGCAGTCACGTGACCACATTTGATTTCTCGATAACTGGCCCACATTTATGGCCATTTGTGGTGTCTCACGGTCATGTTACAAACATTTATGATTTTGCCGGAAAGCCACGTTTACTTCCAGGTTTCCAGCAAAAACTGCCCCAGAGTGAACAATGGGTCTGCTTAATGACTGTGGTGTTCCCTTAACAGCTCTTGTGTTCATTTAATGGCTGTTATGAAAAAGGTCATAAAATTGGGTCCAGTCAGATGGTGACCCACTTTACCAGCATAATTGCCAGGTTCAATTATTGCTGTAACTCAAGGACAATCTCTATATTCAATAATAAAACAATATGATTTTTTTAAAAAAAAAACTGTTGCCAGCTATTTTATTCTAAATCCCTTAATTGTTACAGTTTCTCTTCGGGATGGAAATCTAAAGCAATTGAATGATGCTGGGTGATTATATCTTTAACATGTTATTCTTCACAGTAAATAACCTTCACATCACTTGGCCTCCAGTAAACAAGTACTTGGTACTCCACTTTTTTTCTAAAATGTGATCTGACATTTTGATCCTCCATTTCATTCCATATCACCCTATCTTTTTAAAATACAGTATGTGGTTTGTTTTTTTCACTGTTTATGCATGCAGGATTTGTTAAGCATCTCTCTTGCCTGGCACATCAGGCATAATACTTTGTGCCCGAAGAATGGATTTATATTAAAGATATACTATAAATATATAAATAAATTTATATTTATATTAAAGATTGTACACGACTGATTGTTGCTCCTTTTTAATTGCAAATAATTGATTCATTGTGGCCTACTTTTTAATTCTGCTTATAGTTTCTGTACTGAATAATGTGTAGTGAGTGAAATAGAATTCAAGGTTGATTATTTTTTCCTCTTCAAATAGTTAAATAAGGGTCAGTCTATATTTAGCTTTCAATCTTCAATTTATTTCTTTTTCAAATTGAAGTCTCTTCTAGCTGTACGTTACAAGGAGTAGCACCATGATCATTTAGTTTTTTATATTCTTCCCATTGTAATTGACTGAAGGTGGATTTGACATAGTGAAATTAATTATTTTTTAACATACTGACTTTATTGTTTAGCATCATCTGTTTATTACAAGATAAGATGAATGGTCCCTGAGTTCCTTTTAACATCATACTTTCAATCAACAAAATATTGAAAAACTTCCTTGGGCTTCTGTAGCAAATCGTAATAAAAGTTTATAGTGTTGAAAACAATATAGAAAGAAATCCACACTTACACTGAATGTGCTTTGTACAATCCCCTTGATTATGCAGAGAGAATTCCCCCATCTCCAGTTTAATCTTCTGTGTCACTCAGACATGTAGTTTAATTATCATTACGGTGAGTTTACTTTTCAGATCAAATATTTCCTACATTTGATTTGCAAAGTTGAGGTTTATCATATCTGATAGACAGAAATACACAAAGAGAGAAAGATTTAAATGAACAAATGTGACATGTGAAAGAAGTAATTTCAAATCTTAATCTACAAAGAGGTTTGGGTTTTTTTAATAAAAAAATTATGTCAATTCACATTTACTGTGACGCCTATTTGCATTAAACTATAGTTCAGACTGAAAAGAGAAGATGCTGTAGTAATAAATTCATATGTGATATGTTCTGTGCCCCAAACTGAATATTTGTGCACTTTCCAAGATTTGTTACTGATGAGACTCATCATTATATTTCTATTTCTTTAGATATTTTTACAAGTAACTTGTTCAAATTATTTAAATTTTTGAGCATATTTAAAAATGCCCTTGATTTTATTCTAAGGTGGGTTCAAAATGTTCAATTCCTAACACAGCAAAATACAATTAAGAAAAAAAAATGCTAAGGATGAACTGAGTCAGTGTTATCATAAGAGATGGGGGAAAATAAAATTATAACTGGATTTTTTTTTTCAGAAGAAACTTATCAAAAAAGATTCTAAAGCTCCCTTTAGGAACCCTTCTGAGGCTCTTAAACATCTTTGATTTAAACTCAGAAGTCTGCCAGAAAACTGAAAGAGACTTCCAATCTTTTAATAGTTTGGTTGGATGTTACTTGCAATTTTATTGCCTTTTAGACAGGATTTTTTTTTAATACTGTTTCTTTTTATTGAACTCAGTTGGGAATAATAGTACATGCTGATCAGAACCAATTACTCCTTGATGAAATAGACTTCCTATATCAATTTTAACCAAAAGTAAGGTTTGGCTTTGGTCAGGATGTACAAAATGCTTCAAGCCAGAAACCAACTCTTCAGATGAATTCCAAAACATTTCATTTTCCTCCAAACAATGCTATTCTGGGAAAGATAGATTGGCAGATTCTAGAAAGAAATCCTTTGATCTGCAAGTGTGTGCGATAACATCCCAGACAAATAAGGCCTTTCTGGGGCAAGACCGTACCAGCATACCTCAAACTGCTTCCAAAACAATGGATTTACTTCTAGAAACCATTAGACTTAAAAAGGTGTGATCAAAAGGACATTTAGCATGATCCATACAGGAAAAGACTATTCCAGAATTTTCTGAAATAAACCATTCCGAGCATCAACATTTCCAGGGTCCTATGTTTTGACGCTAAAATATTATAGCTGACTTAGGAAGTGAGCTGTGCCAGAAGAAACCTGGTGAATATACAATCATATTTATTCTCCTGCATGTATGAGTGGCTTTCAATATTATTGTCGTGATATTTTTCTGGAGAGATTATTTATTATTTGTGTAAAGTGTGAGTGATAAATATTGTTTTCCTTTTTTGTGGACAGCTCTCTTCAGAAAGTGGTGGTGAGGGAGTTACATCAAATCCAGTGGCATTTATACAGCCAGTTCGCACGGGTTTGGGAGAACCAGTAGCTAAAGTTACCTGAATTCAGAGAACCAGCTGGCTTCTGGATGCCACTTCCGGAAGTCTGTTCTAGGCATTGGAGGCCTGGAGGAGGCCTCCCAAGCCTATAATGGCTCACCGGAAGTGCATGATGCCACTTCTGGAAGTCCGTTCTAGGCATCGGAGGCCCAGGCCTGCATCCAGTTGTTAAGATATTTGAATCCCACCACTGGGATTCAAATATCTTATAGCATGAAATTTCACATACTTTTGTGTTTTATCTTCTCCCTTACACTATTTAACATCCACACCAAATCAGTGAGACCATTTGAAGATTTAGAGTGCCATGTCAGTGGTATTGCTTATGATGCACAGTTCTACCTCTCTTTTTCTAATGCAGACAAGACACAACATGGCTACAATAATGAATTAGATTAACATGATGTTTCATCTGGATGAGAGAAAATTTCATTAGTTCAAAAGTATGTAACCTGTTGTTGTACAACATATGGGACCAGTGCAACATTGTGCCAAAAAAAAATGATAGGAAAATGACAAATTTTAGCTGTGGAGTTTTTAAGATTTAAGATTCAGAATTATGTGGGAATGGGAACTGGGCCGCGCAAGTGGTGGGCGAGCGTGCAAAGCTTCATTTGCGGATGTGTGGGAACTAGATTGCATATGTGAAACTATCCCCTCCCCCACTACTGCTACCAGTCCATGGAGTCAAAAAGATTGGGGACCGCTGCTTTGAGATTAATTCTCTTAATTCAATAACTTGGTTTCCCTATTCTGATTTTTTAGAGAAAATAAGGGGCAGTATAAATGCAAAGATGATTAATTTTGTTCCTCCCCCTTCCCTTACAATTCTGTTCCTCAAGTTTGAATCCAGTATCTCAGAATAGCAGCTGGTACACAAGATATTTGACTTCAGTTTGAGTTTGAGTCAGGGCATTGTATATTCTTGGTGCGATGAAGACAAAAGTATGTTAACCTGCATGTTAAATCAGAGATTCTAGCTTTCATGGAATACTGCTAGCACAATTGAATTTTAGTTTGAGTTTGTGGCATAGACAAAATATGCACAAACTGAATGATACTGTCCTTCCCACTAGTAGGAAATGATGCATGTGACACAGATGTCATTAAGGAGGTTATTTTAGTATATACCAGGGATCTTCAAACTTGGCCCTTTTATGACTTGTGGACTTCAACTCCCAGAATTGTGGACTTCAACTCCCAGTGTTGCTGGCTGAGGAATTCTGAGAGTTGAAGTCCACAAGTCATAAAAGGGCAAAGTTTGAAGACCCCTGGTATATATACTTTCATTATTTGATTTAAAACCATTATGTGATAGCTTCAGTTGATTAAAGCCATATTGGATAGCAAGAGCCAATATATATGGGTTCATCTGGTGACGGAAACCTGCAACTTTAAATGTAAGTGTAGTAATTTGTAAATAACATGGATTAATTAATGAAATTAAAGGGGAACAAACAGAAGATTTGAGGATAAGGCTTGGAAAGATAAGTAAGTTTATTGCAGATATGAGGCAGTGCTAATTACAATAAACATCAGCCTCTACAGAGTCTGTCCCCTTAATTGTTTAATGTATTCATAGATAAGTGCATAAGGAACAATTGTGATAGTTGTAGAGTTATGTTGGTTAGCGATGCTCATTTGTATGCCATGTTGCTAGCTGGGAATTAGAATGATTTGCAACTAATTTATTCAAATGGATTTGAATATTAATTTATCAAAGGTATTTGTGTTTGACAAGGAAAGGAAGAATTATAAGTTTTATACAAATGATGAAAAACCAGATCAGGTAGATGTATCTATGTATCTTATTATGGTACATAACTAATGATGTAGGGCATGAAGAAATTTTAAGATGTGCAAATGGTAGTAAAAAAAAACCCAGAATGAATATATGTTCTGCTGCAAAGAGTGAACATTTATAAAATGTAAAATAGCTGGGCTTCTGCCCACTTTTGTTATATGAAAACGAGACTTGGTCAGTTATGACAAAATTAAAAGTAAATTGAATGTCTTTTTATGTGGTACTTATAATGTGTATGATGAAACAAGAAGAGATATGGTTAAAAATAAATGGATGTAGACTGAATCCAAAAGTGAATGACTACTCTAAAGAAAATACATGGAGGTGGCTAGGTTAGAGAGAAGGAGGATTACATTGCTTGAAACTGATGAGATCCTCAAAGAAAGAGAAATGAGAAGTTTAAAGAGCAAACAGCAACATATCACATAAAGTAGGTATATGGTATAACCAAGGATGATTTGCTAAGACAGAAAGATAAGACCAGTGAGTGGTGTTTTTTCTTATTTCATGCTTTTACTTTTTTTTTTTTTTTGACTTACCATTTCTTATTTATTTACTGCATAATGTTGCTTAATCCAAATGGGAATTGCACGGTGGGCTTATATGCATAATATGTAACTTTAGTCAGTATTCCACAATTATTTGCACTGCGTGATTCCTCATTTGTGCCAAATGCTCCCAATAGTGAGGCAGAGGTCAGTATGATGACGACAGGGCTTGGGAAAGATTAATGAACGTGCCATCAAGGAAAGATAAAAATTTCAAAGTTGGAAGTTTCCATACTAAGCACAATTACAAGCTTTTTTGTGAATCTTTGCTCCCGCGTGCACTTATAAAAGCTCGTGATTGCTGGGCTGTGGTTTAGCTTAAGAATGTGTTCCCAGTACTTTTGGATTAAGATATGGTGGAATATTCAGAGAATTTTCAGAAGGAGGGTAAAATTTACTCCGCAGTTATTTTTGTTGGGTATAGTTACTGATTGTGATACAAAGGAGGTTATATTGATGTTAAATTTGATTACAGCTGCAAGGCTGTTAGTAGGACAATATTTGGAAGAAGGAATCCTTGCCTACATTGCAGGAATGGTTTTTTAAAGTGTCCTACTTGGCGGAAATGGCAAAGATTTCGGCTTTCTTAAAGGAACAAACACAAGAGAAATTTCTCGCTGTTTGGGATAAATGGATAGAATTTATACAATTTAAATTGGATATAAAAAAATATCATATTGCTTTTTCATAATTCTTATTTCTATATGCATATACATATATTTCAGTCTTAATTTTTTTTTTCTTTTTTATATATAATTTTTTTAATTCTTTTTTAACTAAGCCTATATTCTGCTCTGGGAAGCTCGGGGGGGGGGGAAGGGGGGGTGTTTTGGGAGGGGATGGGGAAGAGGATGTTATGTTTAGTTTTTTATATATGTTGTTTTCTGTTTTTGTATTGTTGTATTTTTTTCTGTTTTTTTTGTAAAAACTTATAAAAATTTTCAATAAAAAAAAAAAAAGAATGTGTTCCCAGTACTGCGATTGCAACTTTGTTCTTCACACACTTGGGGATTTCTGAATCGTGCTATGTCCCTAAAGTCAGCAGGCTTTTGAGTATTTTTCTTTAGTTCAGACAAGTTACTTGCAGCTCATTGTCGGCTTTGGAAACCACACTACTGTACATGGGGTTGTCGACTTTCCTCTGAAGTATTGAGATGTATGGATTTTCATGGATGAGAGCTTTTGTCTTGTCTAGCCTCCTGCCTCTTCCTTCCCCGCGGGCATTATTGCACCTTGCTGTGAAAGTTTCTCTCTGATATTTCTTTTGAGCATACATTTTGCCATATCTGCCTTATCCACAGCAATGTTTTTTTTTTTTTCCTTCTTCTTCTTCTTCTTTTTCTCACTGCAAAATAGAACTAGCAAGGTAAAACAACAACAACAACATAGGGGAGGGATGACTTAAAGGGAGTGCCGATCAGCTCATGGAGAGCTGCCTGAGAAGCAAACATGACCCCTAGATTGTTCAGAGGGCCAACGTAGGATTGCTTCAGTCAGTTTGGGAAGTGAAGCCAGTGGCAGTGTGGAAATGTCCTCTGTGCAGAATTATTTCGATTGATGCTCAAAATGTACATGCTATAATATGAGTGAAATTAGCTTGTCGCCCAGAGTGGCTTGATAATGAGATGGATGGCAAATAACTTTAGTAAGTAAATCAATAGCAGGCAATTTATGTGTGGAAGCTTCTGATAACCAGGTAGAGATTGGTTTAGAGGATTTAGGGGTCTTATTCAGATAAAGAATCCTTGAAAGTAAACTTAAATTGTGCATGCCCTGCAGTGATGATAAGAAGAAGAAAAAAATGTTGACTGTCTGCAAAAGATGCCTACAAAACATTTTCCCATGTATTTTTTTCTTTTCTTTGGGAAGGTAGTTGTACCTTTTTTGGAACGGGTCCTTTTCACTGACTTTATAACCAAATGGAAGTAAAGAATAAGCTATATTATTGCTTATTTTTAATTTGATCCAGCACAAAACCTCTCAGTGGGCCCTTTAAGTGTATATTGAAGACAATGGCACTGTGTCTTAGATTATTATCCTAAGCCTCTACAATTACATACGCACAGTATTGCTTGTTTGATATGTGAAAATATGCAAAGAAATAATAACAAAAGGGAATGGATAATAGTAGAATTATGTACTAGATTCATAGAGACTTTTGAGTGGAAATGACTGTTGTATTCTAATTCAGCTTTTTTTCCTGGAAAACACAACTTAACTATACAATTTATTTGGCATGTAGAGAGATTTAGCAAAAACAAAGCATGGTGAGCTGAATTAAGACACCTCAAAACAATAGCTTCACTGCATGTTTTTAAGACATGGGAACCTTTCAGATGTTTTTCTCTCTGTTTGCTGATGTTTTCTAGACTAACATTTTCAGAAGTTATGAAGTAGTGAAGCTAAATACAATATGTTCAAAACAAATGCCTTTACAAGTTTATTAAGACCTGATTTTATACTGGATACATAGACATTCCTCTTATACAGGTAGTCCTTGAATTACGACCACAATGGAGTCCAAAATTTTTGTTGTTAAGTGAGACATTTGTTAAATGAGTTTTGCTCCATTTTACGACCTTTCTTGCCTCGGATCTTAAATGAATCATTGCAGTTGTTAAGTTAGTAACCCGGTTGTTAAGTGAGTCTGGCTTCCCCATTGGCTTTGCTTGTCAGAAGGTCGCAAAAGGAGATCACATGACCTTGGGACACAGTAACGGTCATAAATACGGGTCAGCTGCCAAGCGTCTGAATGTTGATCACATGATTATGGGGATGCTGCAAAGGTCATAACTGTGAAAAATGGTTGTAAGTCACTTTTTTTCACTGCTATTTTAAATTTGAATGGTCACTAAATGAACTGTTGTAAATCGAGGACTACCTGTAATTATTTTCCTGAGCAGTAAAAGCAAACAGGGAAAGAAGCACCAGATAGACAAAGCCATCCATGGAGTGATTTTCTTGAAAAGGAAAATTAGACTGCTGAAGGATGTGTGTTTCAGACTGCTTCAAGCACACTAGAGGCACAGATTAAAAATGGCTGCCTAGCTTAAAGTGCTGGTATAGGCACCAGCAGGAGTGACATGCATGGGGGGTTGATCTTACATATTTTCTTCTGTTTTGTTTTCTTTGAGGACCTGCCCTCATTATTTTAACAAGGTTTCTGTTATGTCCCGAGCCTTGCAAACGGCTCGGACGTTTGCAGGCAGTCCCGGGCAGGTGCAAAGCTGCCCGGGACCAGACAGGCTGTCGCCAGCGCCGTGCGCATGCGCGGGTGCTGGCGCGGGAAAAGTATCGCATTTACCCGGGAAATGTCTATATCAGAAGTTGGGAGGTTTTGGGAGCTGCTGAAGCCATCTACTTGTAAGCTGAACGCAGAATAAAGAAAACTGAGAACTTCAACTGCTTCTCGTGTCTGCGTCCCGCCACGGACTCAACACTGGCGACGAAGGTGGGATTGCCTTGCACCGCCTGGAAAGGAAGAAGTGTAAGCTTACCCAAGGAGTCCTGAACGGCGGAACGGAACGGTGTCGACTCAGCAGCTACCCGCCAATCCAGTGCGCATTCGGGGATAGGCTGGCTGATAGACCCGTCTCCTGAAGATGGCAAAAATCGGAAGGCTTTCGGAATTCGACGTCTCACATCCAGAGCGGTGGGAGTCATACGTAGCCAGGTTGGAGAACTACTTCAAGGCAAACCAAGTGAGGGAAGAGAGCTTGAAGGCTGCCACCCTGCTTTGTGTTTGCGGCCAAGACGCCTTCGACATCGCAGAAAACCTTGCAGCACCTGTTCCAGTAGAGTCTGTAAGCTACGCATATCTGAAGAAGCTACTGAAGGAGCACTTCCACCCCAAGATGTCCGTCATCGCATGGCGCCACACCTTCGAGCAGAGGGATCAACGGCCCGGTGAGTCGGCCAAAGAATTCATCGCCGCATTATGGAAGGCCGCCAAGAACTGCGAGTTCAAAGACCTCGAAGAACGACTGAGGGACCGATTCGTGTGCGGGTTAAGGCATCGAGATCTACAACAGAGACTTTTCGCTAAAGAAGAATTGTCCTACCAAGATGCCTTAAGGGAAGTCACCGCAGAAG